>NC_134515.1:35237024-35837024 GCF_027942865.1 Odontesthes bonariensis | reverse complement strand
TTGTAAATTGTGGATCAGATTTCAGTCCTGTACTGACCAAAAGCTGGCTTGAGTCCAGTAAACTAACTCAAACATTTACTCCCACTTAGAATGTCAAACCATAAAAAAATAGAAAAAACAAGTTGGTGCTTAAAGAGCACATAATGCAACGTTTATTAGAAAGCAAAGTGCAGCTCTAGATTTAACACTTTCTCCGATTTTACTTTGATATATTTTAAAAATTGTGACCATAATAAATATTGATAATTGAGAGCTTTATGTCTCATAGTGGAAAAATTAACTAAAGTAAAACAAATAATGACATTAAGAAAGGTAGGACCAAATGACAAGGAAGGGGGAAAGAAAGGAAGAAACAATGGTACAAAGAGCGAGAGTAATTGGGATGAAAGGGTAGAAACAAAAGTGTTAGAAATGTGAAAGAATAGTGAACATGGGATGGAAATAGACTAAGAGAGGACTGGAAGAGGAAATATAAGCTTAAAAGACATTAAGAGAAAGAAATACACTGGGTGGGGAGGCAAATGTAAAAAATAAGAGAGAATAAGCTCTAGAAGAAGAAGGGATGACAGGAAGACAGGAGATGAAATGGTTAAAAGGAAGAAGACAAATACAGACTGTGCCTGACAGGAACAAGAGAGATAAGATCAAATAGTTCTTGTAATGATCTGTTTTTTCCTGGATCAAGATGTCACCGTGCAGCTTTTCCAATCATTCAAACACACAAAGTCACACACTGTCATCTGCTCACAATTACGTGTGGAACACACATGGAGCAAAGCACTCATTCATACTGTATGAGTCTCAAGGTTGCAGTGTGGCAGATGGTACAGGGACGGCCATGGACACTCAGGATGAAACATGGCATCAACCTGACAGCTTCTTTCTCTCGATTTCTCACAAATGGACAGATGGCACACAAAACTAATGACGACAGTGATGTCTAAATCTGTCAGTTTTCAGACACATAAAATAATTCATAGCTATGATAACTTTTCATTAAATGTATATTCTTTCGCCTGGGAATTATATAAACAGTGACAAGTTTTTGTTTTAGCAAAAAAGGGTCACCTTTTTCTTTTTTTTCATATTCACTGAAAATACCATGTCTTTAAACATCAACTGTATTCATAAATTTAATGTCTGTCTTGTGTCTGCAGTGTCTTCACCTTGTTGCAATTGTCCAATTCAACTTGTAGATTTATTGTCAGATCGTTCTGACGACAAACTGGTAATCATGACTCAATAAAGACCAGCTGTGTATGACACCAACAAACTCAAAGCACACACTACTATAATTCTCTCTTTTTTTTCAATTCTACAATTGCTTTGCTTTCCCTTATTGTATAATTAAATACTACAGTTCCCTTCCTCACCGGGAATCTATGTATTACTGCAAAGGCATAGATTGTATGTCCTGGGTGACAGTTGCCGTGGCGATGTGTTAAAGCTGCAGTCTGCAGGATTTGTTGTTGTCAGACCTAAAGTTCTAATTTTTGGCATTTTAAGAGTTTACATGATCTATCAGAACGCTTGAAGTTGAAAATGGTGACCTCCGTAGTCGCAAAATGCAAGAAATGCTTATTTTTTAACCGAAAAATAAAAAGTTATTCAACTTCCTTTCCCGCCCCATCAAAACACATGAGAACTCGTGCACGTCTACGTGCACGCCAGATGCGCGTACACGACTCCTCATTTATCAACTCACCTGTCATTTGCGATCATGGAAGACACAGTAAGTAGACTAGCCCGTAATGAAGTTCAATAGTCTAGATAAATAAGCGTGGGGACGAGCCTACCTTGTATCGCGCGTGCACAATCGGTGATTGACAGGCAGCAGAGCCCAGCTCGTAACCTGATTGGTTACCTTTTACCGGTCCGGTCTGCAATTTTGTAAACAAACCTGCTGGCTTTGGAGGGACCTAGCGGGACATATAGGGGACCTAGAGAACTCATTTTTTTTTGTATTGGGGTATTTAATGTACTACTTTCAGAATCCCCGGACAGTTCCAGGCATTATGCTTGAAAAAGAGTTGCAGACTGCAGCTTTAAAGCATTATTTTGTATGTAAACAATGCTGCCAACCTGAAGAGACCCAGCAGGGGGCCTCTCATCAGAGCTGGTTCTATCAGTTCGGTGTATAAGAGCTTTAAGACCCCCTCGCTGACAATCTGGTCGCTGGTTTCGTCAACAAATTCTTAATGTGATTCAGATCTGGAGTCTGGCCTATTCCAACATAATCATATGGTTGTTGTTTTTTTAACAATTTCTAGGCACCTTGACTCTGTGTTTCAACTCAGTGTCTTGAATGGTCAGCTGCTGCCACATATTACCGGCTGTTTTCCTCCATAATTTAATATTTGAGTCTTAAAGAACAAAAAAAGAAAAAAAAATTTGGGCAATTTCAGAATCTGCTTGCTATATTTAATAATATAATCTAATGGGTCTACCCATAATATATTTTGTGCTAGATAGATAAGAGTCAAGAGTATAGTTAGAGCTGAAAAACATTTTTTTAATTCTTACTAAGAAGGAAATATTTTTCAGATCAGTATTCGTTTGAGGCTCTTCTTTGAAATTTTAGATTAACCAGGCTCAAGTAATGCGCAGTGAACCTGGTCTTCCCTTCTCATCGACTCTCATGGATGACTGTACAGCCAGTAGCAGTTGTCAAGGAAACAGCTGAGAGCATGTTACCTGTTTTGTCCTTGGTAACCTTAGGAACTGTGGTTTACATCTGTGTGCTTGGCCAGCTGCTTCAGTGACAAAAACATGAGCTTGTGCAAACACACTTATTAATAGGTCAATGTGAAATGGCTCAATACTTTATAGAGTTGCCTGGCATTTGTTTTAAAAAAAATAACTACATACATACAAATATGGTTATGATAATTAATTCACATTAAAGATAAAATGTAAATTGCTCATCGCAATGACCATAGTCACTCAGACGACCAGCGAAGGAGAAGTATCATCAATCCATCATTACAAAGGAGCTGTTCAATTAGCCGAGTCTCAACACAGGCATCCGAGGTATGTATCTGACTGGAAAAAAAAAACAATAACAAAAAAGAAATTCCAGTATCATTTCCAAAAAAAAAAAAAATGTACCTAAAGTAACCTAATTTCACGAAACGCAACACAAGAGAAAACACATTTCACAAAACATGACAACCCTTTTAAAAAAAATTGCAAGATTTCTCAATACACAATAAAAATTTAAAAAATGCAACAAATTTATCATAAATTTTCAGAATTTTGTTTTTGTTGTTTTCAGAATAAATATTGAAACACAAGGAGATGACAAAATGAACAGATTTAAAATAACAATGACCACCCCTCTCTGTTTCCCCTGACAGATATACACTATATTACCCAAAGTATTCACTCACTCATCTAAATAATTAAATTCAGGTGTTCCAGTCACTTCCATGGCCACAGGTGTATAAATCCCAGCACCTCGGCATGCACACTGCTTCTACAAACATCTGTGAAAGAATGGCTCGCTCTCAGGAGCTCAGTGAGTTCCAGCGTGGTACCATGATAGGATGCCACCTGTGTCAGTGGTATTATGCATAAAAATGACAGATGCTGAGGCTGATGCTGAGGCTCATAGTGCGCAGAGGTCGCCAACTTTCTGCGGAGTCAATCGCTGCAGACCTCCAACCTTCATGTGGCCTTCAGATTAGCTCAAGAACAGTGCACAGAGAGCTTCATGGAATGGGTTTCCATGGCAACTGCATCCAAGCCATACATCACCAAGTGCAATGCAAAGTGTCGGATGCAGCGGTGTAAAGCACGCCGCCACTGGACTCTAGAGCAGTGGAGACGCCTTCTCTGGAGGGACCAATCAGGCTTCTCCATCTGGCAATCTGATGGAGGAGTCAGGGTTTGGCGGTTGCCAGGGGAACGGTACTTGTCTGACTGCATTGCGCCAAGTGTAAAGTTTGGTGGAGGGGGGATTATGGTGTGGGGTTGTTCTTCAGGAGCTGGGCTTGGCCTCTTAGTTCCAGTGAAAGGAACTCTGAATGCTTCAGCATACCAAGAGATTTTGGACCATTTCATGCTCCCAACTTTGTGGAAACAGTTTGGGGACGGCCCCTTCCTGTTCCAACATGACTGCGCACCAGTGCACAAAGCAAGGCCCATAAAGACATGGAGGAGCCAGTTTGGTGTTGAAGAACCTGACTGGCCTGCACAGAGTCCTGACATCAACCCGATAGAACACCTTTGGGATGAATCAGAGCGCAGACTGTGAGCCAGGCCTTCTGTCCAACATCAGTGTCTGACCTCACAGATGAGCTTCTGGAAGAATGGTCAAAAACTCCCATAAACACTCCTAAACCTTGTGGAGAGCTTGCCCAGAAGAGTTGAAGCTGTTATAGCAGCAAAGGGTGGGCCGGCGTCATATTAAACCCTCTGGATTATGAATAGGATGTTACTTTAGTTCATGTGGTGTAAAGCCAGATTAGCGAATACTTTTGGCAATACAGTGTAACAATGAACTGGAGAAAAAAAAGAGGTGATGTGTAATTTGGAAGTTGCAGTAGGTCTATAGAATTGTGTGTAGTTTTGTGATTTATACTATATATATAGTATATACAATATACTATTTTATATTTTCTGCAAAATAAAAATTTTTGAAAGATTTTTTTTGCCCTGCAGGAGCAAGAGCGAGAAACAGGTGTACGAAGTTGGAGCCAGGTGTTCTTTCTGTACTAATATAGAATGTCAGATTGCTTGCAAACAAAATAGAAGAGCTTGGCATATTCATGAGGACACAGAGGATCTCCACCCAAGACATTGAACTTCCAGCTGTGAGATTACAGCCTTATTATCTACCATTATCTTATTCTGGTAGCGGTGTATATATGATCTGTTTTGCCCTACCAACACAGCCTGTGATGTCATCAGCTCAGTCACTGCCAGGCTACAAACACATACATACAAATGTAAACAATAATGAGGACCTGCTGAGAATGAATTCATTACTTTAACCTTGATAAGTTTTAAACCCATCCATGTTAATTTTCCACATAACCAAATTGTTTATATTTTCAGTTACTTCCTTACAAAGCATCTTAAAGCTGCGGTCGGCAACTTTTTTTTAGTCATATCAGCCTGAACTGTCATGGGATTCTGGAAGTAGAATATTAAATAGGCTGTTTAGGAAAAATAACGAAATCTGTAGCTCCCTCTGAAGCCTGTAATCATGCTTGCAAAAACCGAGCTCTCCCGGCTGTTTTTAACCAATCAAGTTAGGGTGGAGGAATCCTACCTGTCAATCACAGCTTGTGCACACGCTGCTGAGCGTGAGTCTGCCCCAGCTTGTGTGCGCTCACACTGGTGTGAACTCACGTGCACAACCTCGTCCACAGAGGGGGAGGGGTTTGGGGGGCGATTCGGAGCTTGTTAGAGGTTGGGGGAGGGACCTGAAAGTTGTATCAGTTCAAATTTTCCGACTTTAGACTCGCAATTTTGAAAACCTGCCGACTGCAGCTTTAACTGTTTCCCAGTTACTGCGGTTCTCTTTAAACTCTAACAACTAAATTGGATCTCAGTTTTTTTCACCGACCTTTACACAGTATGAGCACCTAAAACAGAAACCTCCCCCCATAATGAAAAATCTGATTTTCAGTTATTTAGATTCCCTATCTTTGGAACAACCTCAACATTTATGGTTTTTTGTTAAAGTACAGGCAAGGGATAAGGAGTAAATGGCATGCATTAATGGCATTCAAATGCATGAAAGGAAAAGCTCATCATGAGCGGGCAGAAAGGGCTCAGAGGTCCGGGCAACCAGCAGCCCACTGCGGGAACAGCAGATGAACGCCCAAGACAGAGCCCACACGGCCATAAAGAAAAGGCCCCAGGGAACCAGGGGCGACAGCCCACCAGCCCCGCCAGACATTATCTTACTATCCATCCATCCATCCATTATCTTCCGCTGGTCTGGGGATCGGGTCGTGGGGTCAGCAGCTTGAGCAGAGAGACCCAGACGTCCCTGTCCCCGGCCACTTCCTCCAGCTCTTCTGGGGGGACCCCGAGGCGTTCCCAGGCCAGCCGAGAAACATAGTCCCTCCAACGTGTCCTGGGTCTTCCCCGGGGCCTCCTCCCAGTGGGACGGGCCCGGAACACCTCACCGGGGAGGCGTCCAGGAGGCATCCTAACCAGATGCCCGAGCCACCTCATCTGACTCCTCTGGATGCGGAGGAGCAGCGGTTCTACTCCGAGCCCCTCCCGGATGACCGAGCTTCTCACCCTATCTCTAAGGGAGAGCCCAGACACCCTGCGGAGGAAACTCATTTCGGCCGCTTGTATTCGCGATCTCGTTCTTTCGGTCACTACCCACAGCTCGTGACCATAGGTGAGGGTAGGAACATAGATTGACCGGTAAATCGAGAGCTTCGCCTTCTGGCTCAGCTCCTTCTTCACCACGACGGGCCGGTGCAGAGCCCGCATCACTGCAGACGCCGCACCGATCCGTCTGTCAATCTCCTGTTCCATTCGTCCCTCACTCGTGAACAAGACCCCGAGATACTTGAACTCCTCCACTTGGGGAAGGATCTCATTCCCGACCCGGAGAGGGCATTCCAATCTTTTCCGGCCGAAGACCATTATCTTACTACAAAAGATTAATTTATCAAATTCAGCAGCTGATGTTCTCACCACAGCACAGTTTCTTCATTTGTACTCAGCCTGTTATCAAATCAAATCAAATTTATTTGTATAGCACATTTCATGTACAAACAGTTCAAAGTGCTTTACATAAAATAAAAGCATTGCAGCAGGGAGTGCAAGAAGCATTAAAAATACATAAAAGAATATAAAGAGAAAGACATAAAATCATTTAAATGAATTTAAAAACAGGCAACAGTCTAGATAAGTTAAAAGATATTTCATGCATAGACACATGAGAAAAGAAATGTCTTTAACCTGGATTTAAAAATGTCTACATTTGGTGAAAGTTTAATCTCCACTGGCAGTTTGTTCCACTTGTTTGCAGCATAACAGCTAAATGCTGCTTCTCCATGTTTAGTCTGGACTCTGGACTGGACCAGCTGACCTGAGTCCTTGGATCTAAGAACTCTGCTGGGTTTATATTCTCTGAACATATCACAGATGTATTTTGGGCCTAAACCGTTCTGGGATTTGTAAACCATCAGCAGGCTTTTAAAATCTATTCTGTGACTGACTGGAAGCCAGTGGAAAGATTTTAAAACTGGTGTGATGTGTTCAGATCTCTTAGTCCGGGTTAAAACTCTAGCAGCAGCGTTCTGGATGAGCTGCAGATGTTTAATGCTCTTTTTGGGAAGTCCAGTTAAAAGAGCATTACAGTAATCGAGTCTACTGGAGATGAATGCATGGATGAGTTTCTCCTGGTCTTTTTGGGAGAGGAAACCTTTAATTCTGTTGATGTTTCTGAGGTGGTAAAAAGCTGTCTTGGTGACAGCTTTGATGTGGCTGCTGAAAGTCAGATCTGAGTCTATCAACACTCCGAGGTTACGAACTTGGTCAGTGATTGTAAGGTCCAGAGTGTCAAGATATGTACCAACGCTGAACCTCTTCTCTTTGCTACCAAACAGAATAATCTCAATTTTGTCTTCATTTAATTGTAGAAAATTCTCTCTCATCCAGGTGTTTACTTCCTCCAGACACTGACACAGTACGTCTGCTGGGCTGCAGTCGTCCGGTGACAGAGACACATAAAGTTGTGTATCGTCTGCATAACTGTGATAATTTATGTTAAAATTCTGCAATATCTGACCCAAAGGGAGCATATACAAGTTAAACAGAAGAGGTCCAAGAATTGACCCCTGGGGGACTCCACAAGTCATGGCCACTCGCTCAGATTCATAGCTGCCAATTGTAACAAAATAACTCCGGCCTTCTAAGTAGGACCTGAACCAGTTAAGGACCGCTCCAGAAAGTCCAACCCAGTTTTCCAGCCTGTGCAACAGGATTCTGTGATCTACAGTATCAAACGCAGCGCTGAGGTCCAACAGAACCAGGACTGAAACATTACCAGAATCAGTATTCAACCTAATGTCGTTTAACACTTTGACCAGAGCTGTTTCAGTGCTGTGATGACGTCTGAAGCCTGATTGAAAGTTATCAAGACTTCCACTTTCATTCAGAAAGTCGTTGAGCTAGTTAAATACAACTTTCTCAATAATCTTGGATATAAAAGAGAGATTAGAGACAGGTCTGTAGCTGTTCATCATAGAGGCATCTAGAGTTCTCTTCTTTAGGAGTGGCTTAATGGCAGCTGTCTTTAGTGACTTGGGAAAAATGCCTGATGCCAGTGAGCTGTTAACTATTCGTAGGAGATCACTTTCTACTGAGGTAAAAACAGTTTTTAAAAAGTCGGATGGTATTATGTCCAGAGAACAAGTTGTTGATTTCAGCTGCCGAACTGTTTCCTCTAGGATTTTTAAATTAACAATATTAAATTGTGACATAACGTCAGAGTTATTTCTAGGTTTTAGACACAGATTAGTTTTCTTGTTTGTCTGTGTTGCGTTAATGTTTTGTCTAATTGTTTTGATTTTTTGGCTAAAAAAGTTGGCAAATTCGTTGCATTTCTCAGTGGAGAGGAGGTCTGGGTTTGACTGTTTAGGAGGATTTGTGAGTTTTTCAACCATAGCAAACAGAGTTCGAGAATTGTTGACATTCTTATTAATCATTTCAGATAAATGCAGCTGTCTGGCCTTGCACAGCTCATTGTTATAACTATGCAGGCTTTCTTTGTACAGCTTATAGTAAATCTGAAGCTTTGTTTTCCTCCATTTACGTTCAGCTTTCCTGCATTCTCTTTTCAGGTTTTTGACCATAGTGGTGTTTCTCCATGGGGTTTTCTGTTTGATCAAGGTGCTCTTGATTCTTATCGGTGCAACAGCTTCCATTACATTAAAAATTTTCAAGTTAAAATGATCCAGCATTCCTTCAACTGACTCTGCGCTCATTGTTGGTAACATAGCTATGGCCTCCCTAAACTGAGCACTTGTTTTCTCATTGATGTACCTCTTCTTAACTGAGAAGCTAATTGTTTGAACATTCTGAGTAATATGTAAATCAAATAAAATGCAAAAATGGTCAGACAAGGCCAAATCAATAACCACAACAGAAGAAATATCAACACCTTTAGAAATGACCAGGTCCAGAATGTGACCTCTAAAGCCTGGTTTATAGTCGGTAACACAAGACGCAACGCAAGACGCAAGACGCAACGCAAGCCCTTGTGCGGTTGCAAGCCCCCCCTTGCGTGCTTGCGTGTGTCACCTCAATTTTCTAAACTTCACGCAAGACGCAAGCACAAGCCACTGGCTGTGTTCGAAACCGCCTACTACTTGAAAACGGCATACTCATCGATCTGACAGTATGCAGAGCGTTTACATACAGTGCACTTCACTCCTGTCCGAGCCCAAATCAGCCAGCCTGAAAAGCTGATTTCCCTTAAGCTATAGGCTAAACTCTGTAAATATATAACTTTAGCAACATTTGAAACATTTTCAGGCGAGAAAGTAGTCGTTTAGACCCCCAAGGTGTTGAAAATCTGACAAAATACCGACTATTTACAAGAAGAAGCAGCATGAATCACTCGAAGAGGTCCTGGCGGTGAATTTCCTTTCATCATAGTAGGCTTGTCATTGAAAAAACCCGCTACTCCACCTACTGTCCTGGCGGTGAATCGCCACGCAGCACACGCAAGCGCCGACAAAGCAAAATTAAGTATAAACGTCTCGAGCCATTAACATACGCGCAAAACGCAAGCGCAAGGGCAGTTAAAAGAAGTATAACTCAGCCTTTAGGTGGGTTGGTTCTGTTACATGTTGCGACAAACCAAACATGTCCAGCACAGAAGAAAATTCTTTGGCAGTACCATCCGTCATATTATCCATGTGAATGTTAAAATCCCCGGTCAAGATAAAATGGTTAAAATCAGTCGAAATAACAGACAATAATTCAGAAAAATCATCAATAAAACTTGCACAGTATCCTGGAGATCTGTAAATGATTAAGAACAGGATTTTAGGAACACCCTTTAAAATAAAACTCAGATATTCAAAAGAAGTGAAATCACCAAATGTGATCTCTTTAACTGGAATGTATCTTTAAATAAGGCAGCTTCACCCCCACCTTTCCTCCCATTTCGGCATTTATCCATAAAACTAAAGTGTGGGGGGGCTGCTTCATTAAGAACAGTAGCACTTGTGCTCTCTGTTAACCATGTTTCTGTCAGAAAAAGAAAATCTAAATTGTGTGAAATTAAGAAGTCATTAACTAACAGTGACTTATTGGACAGAGATCTAAAATTAAGTAAGGCTAGCTTTGTGGAGTTTACACTGGTCTCTGTTGTATTCTGAGTTGTACGTGGTACCGTTAACAGATAGATTCACCCCGCAAGTTGACCGTTTTCAATTCCTTCTTTTAATAACTAATACAGGAATCCTACTGGATCCCAGCTTGTTCTCAGAACAGCTGGAATCCAGTAGGTAGGGCCACTATAGCAGGGACCCTGAACACATCATGGCATGGTATCTTTGTTTTGAACAGTACTATTTTTGTTCTGAACTCTGGATGTTGTGCTGCTCCTTGAACACCCTGCACATCCCCTTGTGTCCTGCTCTGCCAGGACAGATGATGTAAGAGGAGGAGGAGGGGGTGCCCTGCGTTTCTCAGTTGATGGTGGTCGCTGGAGTCCTGGCTGGGATAGAGACATCCTTTGGAGACCTTGGGTGATGTGGAGTAAAGGGTCTGGTGAGGGGGGAGGGCTGGGGGTTGTTTGCCTCGCTGCTGTGTCCTTCAGTCTAATCTGTACAGTCATGTTTGGGTTTGCCGTCCCAACAGCATGACTTAAATGTGCACCAAGTAATCTGCATCCAGTTCGATTGGGATGCACGCCATCAGCTCTGAAACGCTCCTTACAGTTCCAAAAGATATTAAAGTTATCAATGAACTTAATCCCATGGGCGATGCATGCATTTGACAACCATGTGTTCAGGCCGAGAAGTCTGCTGAAAAGTTCAATTCCTTTACCCACAGTAGGAATGGGGCCTGAAATGGAGACCCGGTGTGCTGCATAGTGACACAGTCTCTCCAACAGCAGAGAAAAATCCTTCTTCAGGATCTCAGAGCCAGTCTTCCTTCTCAGAAGACTGGCTCTGTTACAACTGCAGACAAAGAAATATAGCTACTTTGATAAACAGAAAAGTCCATTTTACCATAAACAGCACAGAAGGCACCCAGAAGGCAGATTTATTATAGTTAAATATTCACACCTAGACATATATGGCCCAAATGTTGGCGACCCCTCATTTTTTCACTCCTTTTTCACCTCACTTTCTGATCATTCAGACAACACGCTCATCATAGCAGGGGACTTCACATGGTATTTGGCTCAGAAGTGGACAGGCTCCACAGGGAGTTAGCGGAATTAGCAATCCACAAAAGTTGTTAAACAATACATGAGTGATTTTGGTCTTTGCAGTGCTTGGTGCTCCCTCACTCTACTGTCAGGGATTACACATTTTCCTCATCAGTACTCATATTCCAGATTAGATCATTTCTTAGTGAGCAGGTTTCTGATGAGTTATATTTCAGAATAAAAAATCCACCCCATCACTATCAGCGATCATGCACCAGTCTCTATCACTCTGATGAATATGAGGGTAACATCACCAACTGGAGATTTAATACATCATTACGTAAAGACCCTGATTTCATGGATTATTTTAAAAAGGAATGGGCTATATACTAAGAAAATAATGACCTGCCAGGAATGTCGACATTTGTTCTTTAGGGAGCAGGAAAAGCATTAATGCGAAATAAAATAATAGCCGTTTCATCAAATTAGAAGAACATGGAAAGTTCAAAAGTATCAGAATTAGAACTCAAAATTAAACCATTAGAGGATGTGTACAGCACTTACCCAGAGGAGCACTTACTGAACAAAATAAGGAACGCTAAACTTGAGTTACATTAAATGATTAATAAGAAAACTCAAAGACTTCACCTGGAGAACAGCAAATTATGAAAACATTGAGTAAAAGCAAGTCTGCGAGATAAGAAGGTGCAAGACCATTAAGATTTTTAAAGACTATTAAAGGGACCTTAAAATCAATCCTGAAACACACGGGGAGCCAATGCAGTCACTCTAAAATCGGTGTAATGTGAACCTGCCTTCTGGTCTGGAGCAGCTGAAGGCGTGAGATGTATATTTTTTTGGGAAGACCAGAAAGCAGGCCATTACAATAGTCAATGCGACTGGAAATAAAATCATGCATCAGTATCTCTGTGTTGACCCAAGAGAGAAACGGGCAGACTATGGGTGTATTCTCAAAATGATAAAAAACCTGTTTTAACTACATGCTTAACATGTGGGTTAAATAAGTTCAAATAAAAAACGGACAACCCGATTGTTTTACTTGATCAGATGTCTTCAAAAACAATGCATGTCATTTTGATAAGTGTTTCTCTCTGATAACTAAGACTTCATTTTTGTCGTGATTGAGTAGCAAGACGTTTTGGGGAGCAGACCAAAGGCCATTTATTAGTTTTAAAAGCATTAACACCAGCATCTCTCTGACAGCCTGGTGGGAATTTCTTAAAGTGTTCACTTATCCTGTGTAAGCTTACACCCATCTAGAACAACCCAGACTTCCTGCAAAACAATAAAATGCTAAACTAAATTTTCAACTTATACAATACAAATTTTTTCACAAAACACATTATACAGAACAAACAATGTTCAGGATGGGTCTTACACACTCAAACGTCTGCTCACATTGCACACAACAGACAATAATGTGCATGCTTTGTGGTTTTATAAGCCTGTCCAGAAGTTCTGGCTTGAGGTTTGAGGACTTATCAACATGATTCAAGTGTAATATTCCTGCATGCCGCACTCTGTGCATACTTGGCATGAAAAGAATTACTGACTAAACCAAAGAAAAAGGAAAATATTCCAACCGACAACTCAACATCAACGAGAGAAAATGAGTACAAACAACAAAAATGGCAATCTCCCCTACAAGGCCAATCTGAACCAATATTCAAAAAAGAAATAGACCTTAAAAAGGAATAGATGTGCAGACCCTGGGTCTTTTTATTGCCCAGTCAGGAGCTGTGATTGGCTGGAGTGGACCAAATAGTGTGAGGGGAGGAAGTGGACCTGGGAAACAGCACAACACACGATCAGTGTCATATCGATGGGATAAAACACCGAATGAATAGTATAACTAAATAAATTAAAACAAAATGGAAATAATAATAATAATAATAATAATAATAATAATAATATATTTTATTTATAACGCACTTTACATCAATTTAATGACCTCAGAGTGCTAAATGAGTTGACTAACTTTTGGAAAGTTGAAGTATAGCAAAGACAGATGTGGTTAAAATCGTCAGATCACCATGAATTGACTGGGGTGTAGCTTTTGTAGTTTGGCAATTTATCTAGTGGCGTCATTAACAATGTCAGCAGGTAACAGGTGAACTATCAACTAATAGACAACAGTTCAACATCTGTGGTACAGATAGTCTCAGACAAAAATGTCCAGGATTACACCATCTGTTGTGAACAAGGGCTCCAACCCCCTCTGCTTTACAATTTATTTCTGTCTGCAGTCTGATAGCAGTGTGGTTCTTGAAGCCATTTCCTGAATAATGTGTCTATGCATGAAATCTGCACGATATCTTTTAACTTATCTGGACTGTTGCTTGTTTTTAAATTCATTTAAATTATTTTATTTGTTTCTCTTTATATTCTTTTATGTATTTTAATGCTTCTTCCACTCCCTGCTGCAATGCTTTTATTTTATGTAAAGCACTTTGAATTGTTTGTACATGAAATGTGCAATATAAATAAATTTGATTTGATTTGATTTGATTTGATTTGAATAAACTATGGCAAGCCATTTTAACATTTAAAAGCTACGTTTGACTATCCAGAATTAACACTGTAGATATCAACGTCGTCTTTCTGACTAATTGTAATTACATTTTGAATAGTTGGACTTTTCATTCAAGATATCTGTAACGTAATTGGGACTAGTCGTAACGAAATATAGAGATACACACAACTACATTCTTGCTAGGATAAATGACGTCACTTTTGCCATTCATGTGTAAGGGGTTTGTCATTACAGATATCTACAATTCAGTTGCAGATATCCGCTACGTAATTACGGATATCGGTATCTGCAATGTCGTTTTGACTAGGCGAAATTCCAGTTACAGATATCTACAACGTCATTTCGCCTAGTTAAAACTTAATTTAAGAATCTGAAAAGGGACATGTAGATATCTGTAATTGAGGTGAATTAAGATATCTTGAACTGGAATCATGATTAGTCGTAATTCAGTTACCGATATCCGTAATTCACATAGCGGAAATCCGCAAAATTTCTCCTCCGCTTTTACCCCATCCAGGTAGGCACCTGTTGAACATGCACATGCACAGGGTCACACAGTCATGGAGACAGATGCCATACACTGGAGCGGTGGGCAGCCATTCACAGTGCCCGGGGAACATGGGGGTATGGTGCCTTGCTCAAGGGCAGCTCTGGCAAGGAGGTGGACTGCCATTCCAGCTGTCAGTTCACCAATCTTTGAGTGGCGAGAGTGGGAATCGAACCGCCAACCTTCCGGTTATTGGACAACCCATTCTAACCACTGAAAGCAACAGTGTTATTTCATGTTGCCACTTCAGTGATATTATTATTAAGGTTATTAAGTCTAACTGAAGTTCGCTAACATTGTTTCAATTCAGTAGCCACCTTAGCCAATTTCAGAAGGCCCACACTTACCTCAAATTGACAGAGCTTTTTTTTTTTTAAAGTACAGCCCTTAGTGGCAGCCATGTTCGTACACCTGAATTTAACTAATGATGGTGAACTGCCTCATCTAGAAAACATGGTTGGCTTGTATTTTACAAGTTTTTTCCATAGCCCTGCAGGTTGTAGCAAACTCAGTGTAGAATAACTGACGCTTCATTTCTGAGAGACCCATTAACATTCCTGTATTGGATTTATTGACTCACAGTCCGGCACGCATGTCAATACAGATCCCCAGAGGCTTCACTAGCCAAGAAAAAAAAGATTTACACTCACTTCCTTATAATTGTCCGTTTAAAGTGTTCCTACTATACTCCTCAAACCCCTCACAATCTGCCCCAAGGTCAACCAGACCAACAGAATTAGATAATGTCTAATCAGCTATGGAGGAAGAGAACCTCAGACCCACGACTGACCAGATGATCTCTCCCATCAAAAAACCAAAACATTTTCATGTGCATTTCTTAAACTGGGTTAACTAAGCATAATATCAATGTACGGGTGATTTAAGGTTTTTATTGAGATCCAGAGCTATATTCTGATACCACTAACATGATTGTAAAATGTATAATGAGGAAAAGTTGCCTGAGATAATACTTATCAATGATTTCCAGAAATATGAAAAGGCAACCCTCTTTTCATTTGGCTGGGCCCTGGTTTAGCTGCAGGAAATATTTCCTTCCATGGATACTTGATCCACAAAGTAATGAAATTTAAGGGTGTTTGCATGTTCACACATTATCTACCTTATGTGTGACCAGTTGAAGACATCTTTTGCGCACCAGTGCACAAAGCAAGGTCCATAAAGACATGGATGAGCCAGTTTGGTGTGGAAGAACCTGACTGGCCTGCACAGAGTCAGACAGAGATCAATTTTAACCAGATCAACTTTTGAAATTTTGTATTATACGTGTTGTTTGTGAACTGTTCAGGGAGCAATGTCATATTTCCTCTGTACATGCTATTTCAATATCAATAAAAAATATATTCTTTATGCTACCAGAGGCAATAATAGTGGTTCCAACATCCTGATGTGCTGTTAATCTAGCGTAAGGTCACTAAAACAGTCAGAGACCGGAACCTATCAATCGATTCCTTCATGTTTTCAATGCTATCAGACTCTTGGGACTTGTTCATGGCTGAGGGTAAACTTGGGAAATGGAACTGACAGGTAGCTTGACGTCAACAATAATGCAGGCATTGTGGTGAGCTCTGGTTCAGATGGATGGCGAAGCCTCACCTGTGATCGTGACATTTATGGCCAGTGACTGAAAGAATCATTTTGTGAATACATTTTCTTAGTAGGATGAGCATTCAAGAGCCAAGTATTTGAGGGGGCTCTACTGTGTGAGGATTTTACACATGCCTGCAAGAGGTTTTGTAAATTCAATATGTTAATCGGGTGAGGTTTCAAAATCATATCTGCATTTATTTTTATACAATTGCTGACATTTAATAAAACACATGCTTTCTTTTTTGTTGAATGTCTTCTGATTTAAGATCTCTTACACATAAAAATGATTTTAAGTGTCTTTATGAATATATAATATAATATATTCTTTATGAATTTATAAAGATCCCAAATTTATAAGTAATGCGGCACAGACGAATTTCTTAGAAGGAAAAAAAAGGCCAAAAATGAATAAATAAATAATAAACAAATAAAAGTGCAAAAGTGAGTGTTTGTGGATCTACTGTGCATGTTAGGTATATGCATATTTTTATGTGCATATACAGTGCACAGTGAAAATGAGTACACCCCTGTTGAGAAGTAACATTTTGAACAATATTTTAATACACACACAAGTTATTCCCAAAACGTGCATAGAGTAAGTTTAATACAACATCTGTTCAGCTTACAACAGAAAAGATAGGTCAATAATATAACTTAAATGACATATTTGTCCATTTTTGTGAAATTATGCTGGTGCAAAAGTGAGTACACCCCTATGTTAAACTCCCTGAGAATGGGCCGTGTTGGCCCGAAATGTCATGAAATGAAAAGGCATTAAAAGGGAGGTCATCGTTGTGCGTTTCATCCTTGCCTTACATTGAAATTTTACATTTTGAGTCTGCACCAGGCTAAAAGAGACGTGTGTGAGATTTGACTGAAATCCAATGGAGAGTATCATGATCTGCTTCAGTAGTCACAGTACATGTTGACAAGCATGTTTCTTTTGGTGAAATTCAGCTTCCTACTGTTGATGGCATCCATACAGCCCCAAACCATGTCACTCCCACTACTATGCTTGACTTTAAGCATGGGGCACTTTTCTTTGTACAAATCACTTTTTACCACCACACAGGCTTGACACCATCTAAAGCAAATTTGTTCATCTTGGTGTCATCAGATCACAGGACATGGTTTCAACAATCCATATCCTTAGTTTGTTTGTCTCTGATGAGACAATGATAAACAAATTTGCTTTCGATGGTGTCAAGCATGTGTGGTGGTAAAAAGTGATTTGTACAAAGAAAAGTGCCCCATGCTTAAAGTCAAGCATAGTAGTGGGAGTGACATGGTTTGGGGCTATATGGATGCCATCAACAGTAGGAAGCTGAATTTCACCAAAAGAAACATGCTTGTCAACATGTACTGTGACTACTGAAGCAGATCATGATACTCTCCATTGGATTTCAGTCAAATCTCACACACGTCTCTTTTAGCCTGGTGCAGACTCAAAATGTAAAATTTCAATGTAAGGCAAGGATGAAACGCACAACGATGACCTCCCTTTTAATGCCTTTTCATTTCATGACATTTCGGGCCAACACGGCCCATTCTCAGGGAGTTTAACATAGGGGTGTACTCACTTTTGCACCAGCATAATTTCACAAAAATGGACAAATAGGTCATTTAAGTTATATTATTGATCTTTCTTTTCTGTTGTAAGCTCAACAGATGTTGTATTAAACTTACTCTATGCACATTTTGGGAATAACTTGTGTGTGTATTAAAATATTGTTCAAAATGTTACTTTTCAACAGGGGTGTACTCATTTTCACTGTGCACTGTACATGCTACCTCCATACTGCCATCCAGCCATTCCACAAGACCTTGCAAGCACTAATAGAAGCATTAGCTCGCATATTTAGTGGGCAATACTGCATTTTGTCAGGTCCACGTCACGTATGTATATCATTCTGCCACACTTCTGTTTGGTTATTAATCAATATACAGTACATTAAAAGTATAGGCTGTGTAACTTTTAAAAGATGCAGCAACATGTCCTCTCAGATAGATGTAAATTTAATTAATGTAGAAACTCCATTGGAATTAATGTGGAGAGTTATAAATGTAAATAATCAGTAGTGTTGTGCTTTGAACATATCTGTAACTCAGTATAGGCTATGCAAACTCTTATTTGACTGTTATAGTTTTACTCCCAGTTGGGGGAAGAGTTAGAATGAGGTGGACCAGTCTTAAGTGTGTGCTGCTCTATTTGTGTTGGAGACGTATGTGGTCCTAGCTTTGCTCTACTTTGGACAGACAGAGGTCACAATGGACAAAAATCTGCTTTGTGATCGAGTGATATATGGGTGGAGTAAAATAATGAAAGTTGACTGGTGCATCTTTTTATTAAATCTGTTGTTATATACATGTCATGGGTGGCAAGTTAAGCTTTAATGCAAAGAGGATTCTCTATGAATATACATCTCTGAGGGCAACACATGTTTGTTTTTGGAGGATTGTGGGCAAGTCTGCATTGATAAACTATCCAAACTCCTTCACACTCTGAGGGGTAAGAATGATGCAGATGGATGTCTCTGTGGTATAAGCATAAAAGGACATAAAAAGACATGTATGGATGGAGTTTCCATGTCTCCATGTGCATGCATGGATTCTCTCTGTGTACCCAAGCACAGTCCAACTGTCCAAAAATATACATGTTAGGTTAACCGGTGACTCTAAATTGGTCCTGGAAGGGAGTGGTTCCTGGGAGGATATGGTGTTTTTTCTTGTTGTCTTTGTATTGAACTGGTGATCTGTCCAAGGTCTATCCCGCCTCTCGTCTGATGGCAGCCGGAATAGGTTCCAGCTCCATGCGACTCTGAATTGGATTAAAGTGGATATACAAAATGGATGGGACTGTCAAAACCACATGAAATAGAAAGGCTGCTCAGCATGAGTGAGTAGACTAAAAAAAGCCCACTTCTGTAACCTTAGCAACTCCCACCTATCAGATGCAGCCACATCTCTGACACCCAACCCAGCCTGTTGCTGAGACGAAACAAGAGCAGACGGAAACCAAGAACATAGGCCATCCCACCCTAATACATTTTATATTAGACCATACAAGAAACAAACCACTGATGAAGCAATGCAAAAGCCTTCCAATGCTGAATTTGGAATTGATTCATTGATATGCCAATATAATCCAACCCCCACCATACACAGATGTCTCTGCTGATTGACCTGCGATAGATTTTCCTTCAGTGGATGACAGAAGGTTTTCACTTTATCCAACATTATTCTGGCCCTCAATCACTAGTAAATGAGAATCATTAGAGAAACACTTATTTGCTGGAATTTCCTCTTTGATTAGTTTTGTTTCATTACAGCATGATACCTACAGCATCAGCATATAAGCATTGCTGCACTTAATTTCCTTCGGTTAAATTTGAATAACAAAACATAAGATCATAAGGCAGTTGGACAGTTTTTAACAGAAAGACAATTTCATTTTTCAAACTGTTCTGTTGTATTTAGGTGTAGATTTATGACTCGCATACTGAACGAGAATACCATGTTGTTCAATCATAAAACAGCCTGTATTTGGGTTTAACAAGCACGGATTGTTAAAGGTCCCATGGCATGAAAATTTCACTTTCAGAGGTTTTTGAGCCTTAAAATGAGTTTCTCTAGCCTCCTTTAGTCACCCCAGTGAGTAGAAATTGCGAAATGTATTCACAGAGCAGTACAGCATTTCCTCCGTGTTTTGAACAGAGCGCCTCGAATTGTCTCGTTGACTCAAGGCTCCTGGCATGACGTCATGCCAGGATAGAGCTCATCAAAATTTCCCACCCCCTCTCTCCGCCACGCCCTCTGTCTCCACCCACTGCTGGTAAACTACCTGTATCTTACCCGCCCAACTCATGTAGAGTAGACCGAGACTCGCCACGACTGAAGACAGTCACAGAAGATACAGCAATGGCTTCCAAACGACTTTACCATGCGAAATGTACTGTGCCAGGATGTGAAGATGAAGAGAAGAATATGTTTCCGCTTCCACCCTCTGTACCTTTGAAAACGGAATGGCTAATTTCATTTAGAGGGACGGGTGCCCATGCATGTTCCAAAGAGCGTCAGTGTTTGCGCGACACATTTCAGAGGAATGCTTTCACAACTTGGGACAGTACAGGGCAGGTTTTGCCCTACACCTGAAGTTGAAGCCTGGATCAGTGCCAAGCCTTGCCGGTCCATCAGCTACCCACACCGATCAAGTAAGTCATAATTATTTGCTAGCCGCTAGCACTTTATGGATGAGTCTGACAGCTAACTAGCCAACATTAGCTGTGGAGGTATTTATCCATGAAACCTAAACTGCGCTACAAAACCAATACTCTGTTAAACTGGTTAGATTTGGAAAATTGGTTGTAAAACAAGACATTTGTCTTTTGACCAAGTATCTTACGTGTAGGGGACTACATACAGCATGAATACTTAGGTAAGCAAGTCTAGTTCTGTTCTGCGGCTAGATACGTCTGTTACACGGAAAATGACGCCCGACGATAACAATTCATATTTTGTAAGCCTTTCTTTAGATTGGTGACTTTATATTTTGTGGGCATTTGTTACGGTTTGGTGACTTTTTTTTTTTAACGTCGAGTCGTTTCTGCGTCTTTCGTGTGTGATATGCGATCGGGTGTTGTGGCTGGGTGAAGGATGTTTAGCAAACGTTTGCTGACTACCCTCGAACATACACCATTTTGTATCTTTCAATTCGAACACAATTTTGACTTCAAATCTGTCGGGACACGTCAGTTTATCACGAGTGTAATGCTCGGCTTTCGAACCATGAGATGTGTGCTCTCTGTCTGCATCAGGTTCACTCTTCACTGGCCAGCACATCAAGTGCTCACGTCCAGACATCCCGGACCAGGGATGCTGCCTGCCAGACTGAGCCCATTGTCAATAGGACTGCAGCCACACCGAAGAATGTTGTCTTTCTCTATAGTGGAATGCTTTGCAGGTGAGATGTTTTACCTTGTAGTTGTTGAAAGTTTTTGTTGTCTGAAATGTCATTATTGAGCCGGGTTTCTCCAGCACTATAAGGCACGAAACACCTAGACCAGGTCCCCTGAAAAGATTGTCTTGTGAATGTAATTTATATTTGATTTACCAAAAAATGTATACTTTTAGGGGGTTTTCAGATCATAGTTCCTATGAAACTTCACAATATATGAAAACTTTTTTCCAAAATGTTTTATACCTACTTTCAAAAATATTGTTTTATTTGTTACTACCATTAAAAGCAGCATTTAAATGTTTCAAATGCTATCTCAGCTGATATCACTTTCCTGATGCTTGAAATCAGATTTAAAAAAAAGTAATGAGAACAGCTTCTATAGCATTTTGGAAAAGAGCTTTTCATATGCTCTCCCATGATGATGCATGTGTCTCTACCAGCTAACCCCCACCACCATGACAAATGAAAATTCTGTGAGAAACACTGTTTACACATTGTTTCTTGTTCTTTCAGACTGTACTTGGCAGCGATCCACTTTAATGAAAATGCAAACCGACCACAGGCCCAGACAGCAGACGGTGTACCTCTCTTCAAAATCTCCTTTCCCAAATCCAAGAAGGGAGAGTGCACAGTCAAACGTCAAAAGACTAAGCCAACCTTTGGTAAGACCTCAAAAGTTCAAGAATTCAAGTCCAACTACTTTTGCCTTTATCAAATTTACTGAGGTTAATTCCAACAAATAGGAATACAAAAAATGTGAGAAAAAGAAATCTAAACAAACATAAATATATATAAATAGAACAAATATAAATATATAAATAAACATTGAAATGTACAAATGACTAACTGAAATATACAAATGTTGTGCTTGTACAGTGTGTATGAATGTTCTGTGTGAAAGGGTATGTGGATGTCCTGATGGACCTAATTTTTCACACGTGAGGCAGTCTAAACCCGGTGCAGTGTCCTTCATCATCGGGGTACTCGGCACGGATACGCAGGACCACACAGGCAGGAATGACCACTCTGATCCGGCGACCCAAAAAGCCCCAGCACCACGCCACGAACTGCCTGTAGGCCAAATACCTGAAGCGCCTGGAAGAACAGATAGAAAAAATTACACTTGAAGAGAATGTTGTTGTTCTTCTGTTATTGCGATGTTGTACATATTTACATATTCCTATGGATTATTCTTGATTGTGTTTTAATAATGTCTTGTAAATAAATCTACAAACACTCTTCATACTGTCTGCATAGTTGAATTATCAGGCTCTATTGGGTGGGTGTACTGTAAACTCTATGTATGTGGCTATGAGTGATTATTTTACAACGCTTACCGATGGGTTCTTCTCAGGCGTAAACTGCCAAACAGGTAGATCCAAATGTTTACAGTGTTACCTGAGGGATCTCCATGCAGCATCTATTCTCCCTTTCTGTGGGCATTCTCGCAAATTCCCCATTGACACCTATTATTTTGAAAAAAAGGCAGTGTAATGATATTCTGTTTTCAGGTAATGCCGGCAAATATAACAATGAAACATCTTTAGTGAGAAGTAAATGAGTTAACAGGTGAGCATGGAGAATAATTACATGCTGGTCAGAATACTATCATGTTTTTTGCATGCCATAGGCTACTGTATAACTAAATGGGCAACGCACAGCTGGCTGTTCCCAGTGAAGACGGGCTACTAAAAAAGGTGTACACAGAAATATGTGGCATAAGTTTCATTCCGTGTAGTTACACTTTGGATCCAGCACATGGTCAGGATATGATGAGGTATGTTTTTTTGTCTAGAAAACTTGGTTAGAAATCGCTCCCCTTATGTCAACACTGGGTGGAGAATCATTTGCATGTTGGCAATGTGTACTATGGGAAATACTTTGGCAGTGTTACTGTTGTATAATGCAAGGCGACATTGAGAAAGTTACTTGGTGTAGAGACTGGAGATGCCAGCAGCCATACCCACTAATGTTAGCACTGCAAACACGTGCCCACATTGCAAAATAAGTTGGGAACTTATACGTTTTGTAAGCCAAAATAATATTTTAGGTAGTCCTGATGTAGTGACTACAATTTCTGCTCTAATTAGGCTACCGTAGGCTAAGCGACTGCTAGTATCTGCGCACCTCAGTGGTTCGGACCGACCCAACTATAAACGTTTCCAGACATAACATTTCAAACTCACCATTCTGAGACGTTTTACTGAAGGCGCTGCTGATCTGCAGTTTGTTGCTGAACTGCCTGCGCCTCGCTTCAGGGTCCGATTCCGGGTCGAAGGCGAACGGTACGATGGTTTGCTCACCTGCCATTTCTATTTTTTTTTCCTACTAGCAGGCAGCTAACATGCGCGGAGCCAAAACAGAGAATCAGACACGCCCCCATTCAGCCATGACACACCCCTCGCGCTCCTCCTTGCTTCTCATTAGGAAAACAGGGCACTGGAGAGAGCCCTGAAATGCGGCTTTCTTCTAAGTGGCCAAATCTGCCTTTTTCGGGTGAATTTTGAGAACGCCTGGGGGTATAACATCCTGAAGCCTTCGAAAGCCCATTTAAAGCGCCACTACTATACCATGCCATGGGAACTTTAATAGAAATGTCTGACAACATTATCTAAAGAATGCCCGCATGTTAAAATGTTTTGGCTTTGGTTTTGCTTCTACTGGTTTCAGGTGTGTGATCTGTCTTAGTGTTTCTGTTATAGGCACAGGAGGGCATGCTATCTAATGTTTACAAAGGAGAGGTCACAGTGATTTTAATCAGTCCTGTTATTCTTTCTTATAACGGTGCGATCATCAATTTATGGACGTTACACATTTACATGATTTATTTACATATTTTGAATATTTGTTTATGATTTGTTTGAAGCCACGTCTAAATTTGATAACATTCGGACTTATTTTTGCCACAGAATACGGATGTAAAGAACTTCAAAATGATGGAGAAAATGAGGAAAGACAAAATTGTAATAGAGAAGGATGAACTATAACTAATAAATGAACTCCATTCTCTGCATGAGATCTTCCCTCCTTTTTCTTCAGGAAAAGGTTTTTTGGTGTTGGATTTTTCTACCATTTAAAGACAGAAATTGTGATCATATTCATATTGCACAACTAACCATTACCTCAGCATATCCCAGGCTCCTAAAGGTAGCCTGTGAAAATGAGTTTTGACTTGGTAGACTTCTCTCATCCCAGAGTAGTTACTTATCACTTGTGTGTAAACTCTAAATTCTTTCTAAATGTTTGTTGGGTGATTTGTTGTTGTTTTTCAATTATAACAAAAATGTATTTTTGATAATAATATATACTGCAGCGATATAATCTCCTTTTGGGAATTAATGAAGTACATTGAACTGAACTGAATGAAACTACAGACATGTCAAAAAAAATTTTTTTTCCTTCAGAAACCCTTGAGGAGATATTCTCTACATATCATTTTCAGAAATTAATATTTGAAATGGAAAATAGACAAGATGCCAAATTTATCTGTTAGGGCTAGTGCCTTTGTTACTGCTAGTACCTAGCCGCCTGACAAAAGGACCCAAGAGCAGACGCTGTAACAACAGAGGTTGAATTAAGACAAGGTTTCTTAAATAAGAAGTAGTGTGTGGAGCCAGAGGGATGATCCAAAGTCCACGGGAGACTCTGAGAGGAGAGGGAGATGATTAATGAGAGTTCCAGTGTGAGACTAAATCGATATAATGATTGGTTATCGCTTACTCCAGGTGGGTGTCCGATCAGAGGGGGGTTGTAGCTGGCTGTGGTGCAGAGCTCCTGAGTCTGCAGTGGGGCGAGCAGGCAGGAGCTCTGCACCACAGCGGACCCACCTGGACTCAGCAAGGGAAAACCCTCACATTTACCTGGATAATTTATTCTCTCTAAGCAGAGTAACCCATTCCCCTGGATCACTGCTGCACCTTCCTTTAAATATACATTGTCTTTTTTATCAAGTCTTCCTGTGTCTGCGTCTCCTCTTGAGTCAAAATTTGTGAGTCAGCCCGGCTTTCGCTGTGACACAATTGACCTGGCCAAAGTAATATTACCAAAAAAATGACCTGGTGCAGAGTTGGTCGGCCAATAACCGGAAGGTTGGTGGTTCAATTCCCACTCTCGCCACTCAAAAAAATATTGGTGAAACTGACAGCTGGAGGGGTGGCAGTCCACCTTCTTGTCACGCCTGAGGTGCCCTTGAGCAAGGCACCGCACCCCCATGCTCCATGGGCGCTTTGAATGGCTGCCCACCGCTCCAGTATGTGGGATCTGCATCTATGAGTGTGTGACCCTGCATGAGTGTGTCAACAGTTTAACGTTTTTGTGTTTCAAATACAAGGGCCAGACGTGGCCATCAAACAGGCCAGGGGGATCAGGCACCAGGTAGTTCCTTTAACCCTGGATGGGTTAAAAGCAGAGGAGAAATTGACAATAAATGACAGTAAATCTGATCTTAATCTTAAGTAACATCCATGTGAATGCAGGTTTTCCCGGCAGAACATTGCACTGTAACTGCACTGTCATGAGCAGTGGGACACAAGTTACCTGTTATTAGTTTAATTGTTCTTGTTGATCATTGTAGCAAGCTTCAGATTATTAGAGAACATTCCATGAGCAGTAATCACTGAAGAGCACATTGCATGCATAAACTTTAAAGTTTCAAAGTGAAAAAAGGCTTTCATGGTGAATAGCATGAGACTGAAATAAATATTTCATCCTCAGTTCTTCAAAGTTGTGGTTGAATATTGTAAGACCCTGGGAGTTTTTTTCCCTCTGCCTCACGTTTCTTGATTAAGAAAGAAACGTGTCTTCTCACCTAGACCATGCTTACACAGATGATAACATGCCACAGAGCTTTGTAATGAGATCAATATCTTGTTTAGAAATATGCTCCAGTGGGGAATAAAGCCCTGTTTAATAAGCTGTCACAGCTCAATATGCTTCTACTTGATAACAGTAGGAATATATATTAATGTTTAAAAAGTCTGTGGGAGGAAAGTAAAGGGAAAAAAAACAGACATTTTGCTATGGGGGTGAAAAAGAGCAATGAAAGGCTTTGAGGGTAAGGGATTATGGAAAATATCATAATAAAAGATGGCAGAGTTAGTTGAGGTCTGTGTTTCAGAGCAATTCTCTTTTTTTCAGACAATTTCACTTGATTAGTTTCTGGCTGTGGTGTTTAACAATCATCATCACACAAACTACCTTTTGGAAAAATTATATTCATTAGAAATCTTTTTAAAAAAAATCCCATATTGATGTACCTGATGTCATAGAAATAATAAAATAAGCGCAACCTCTAACAATGGATTCAATGGTGGTGCCACTGTGGGAGAGCAGGGCATTGACACTGCTCGAACCACACATTGTTTAAGGTCAGAATGAACTCTGTCTAGACAATGATGAAAATGTAGTAGCATTCTCAGACAGCAGGTGCAGAATAGAGATTGGGTTTGGGCCACATACACACAGAATGATATCAAAAGGTATAAGAGGTCGTCACAAACTGAGGTCATCGGGAATTTCTGTGCATGCTGAAATGGACATGTCTCTGTGACGATCTGTTCAATAAAATCCCAATAAGAGGTTGACCATGACGAGTCCGACTACTTTTTCTCCACAACAACACATATACTGAAATTACATGCTGCCACCACAAATGCCAAAATGAAGTCAGTTAGCAGATCTGTTGAGGAAGGTATGAGTTGTCTCCGGTTGTGGCAGACACATGACTTTACTGTTATGCTGGATACACTGATTCTTAAAACAAACAAGTTTAGTGGAAGAGCTAAATCAATGCAAGACTTTAAACTAAGGCATTAACCAGGACTGGCATGCCTTGTTGCCCATCACCACCCTGTTTTTAAGGAACATAAGATTATATTTTAGCTATGCTGCATTCGCACATAAAACTACAGATGATAGAGTATCTTAACTTATCTTTCAGCCAAGCGCCCTGTGTCATAATCTGTGATTGTGGTCGCTGGCCATTACCTCCACTGCAGAGAGACGAGACGCGTGTTCTGGCTGGCCTGCAGCTGCATCTCATGAGTTAAATCTCTCGACCATTTTCTTACTCATCCCGTCTCTATAGCAGAAAGAATAGCTTCACTTTCTAGCATGGGACAAAAGTAAGCTGTTAGCTCAGTCAGTAAGTCATCTTCACAAGACTCTGAAAGTTCTGCTTCGGGTTTCTTCGTAGTTTGCTTCTTTGGTGGCATCTTTAAGGATGTCCCATGCGAGTTTTATAAACTTCCTTACTGGCTGTGGTCAAAAGGTGGCGTTTTTATGTAAAACTCGATTTATTGGAGCAGAGCTTCATTTAGATACGTCTACTTCGTCATACGCGCAATAGACTCTTAGACTATGAGAAATAAAATTCTCTGGTCAGATGAAACAAAAATTGAACTCTTTGGCCTGAATGCCAATCATTATGTCTGGAGGAAACCAGGCACTGTTATCACCTGGCTAATACATCCCTACAGTGAAGCATGGTGGTGGCAGCATCATGCTATGAGGATGTTTTTCAGCAAAAGTAACTGGGAGACTAGTTAGGGTCGAGGGAAAGACAAAATGCAGCAATGTACAGAGACCTCCTTGATGATAATCTGCTTCAGAGCGTTCTGGACCTTGGAACGGGGAGAAAGTTCATCTTATAAAAGGACAACGACCCTAAGCCCACAGCCAAGATAACAAAGCAGTGGCTTCAGGACAACTCTGTGAATGTCCTTGAGTGACCCAGCCAGAGCTGAGATTTGAACCTGATTTAACATCTCTGGAGAGATCTGAAAATGGCTGCGCCTCCCCATCCAACCCGATGGAGCTTGAGAGGCTCTGTAAAGAAGAATGGGGGAAACTGCCCAAAAATAGGTGTGCTGGGCTTGTAGCATCATACTGAAAAAGACTTAAGGAACAAACAAAGTATTGAGCAAACGCTGTGAATACTTATGTCAATGTTTTACATTTGTTTTATATTTTTAATAAATTTGCAAATGTTGGAAAAAAAAACTTGTTTCACTTTGTCATTATGGGGTATTGTGTGTAGAATGTTGAGGTAAAGGATTAATTTAATCTATTTGGGAATAAGGCTGTAACCTAGGATATTGTGGAAAAAGTGTGAATACTTTTTGGATGCACTGTAAGTATGGTAATGTGGTCAAGATGTAAAAATCAGATATTGTAATTCTGGTGGAGAACATAGTGTTGCTTTTGCAGGAGGCCCTTTACTAAAGGAAGCTACATAAGCACATAAATATAAAGTTTTAAATCATCCATTATACGCTGATGCCCTTCAAGAGTTTAATAAACTGAGGCAGTTAGATCAAGTGCTACAAAGAGTTTAGTGATGGTAACCCTGACAGAAACTCATCGGCAAACAGAATCAAATCATTGGGCCTCATGCAAGAACATTTTCGTATTTTTATTCTAAATTTCTCTCACTTTTCTCGTACGAAGGTTTCGTGCGAACACGCCACGTCAGATTCAACAAACGCTCTTAACTTCGGAAAAAGTGTGTAAACGACCTGCGTAAATGATGAATGCCACCCGTGCGTATTTAAGTGCACGTGCACGAGGATAGTAGATTTGCATACTCCACGCCCAAAATGATACCATATTAGGAGCTGTGCTTCCTCTCTCCTGTGCCAGGAAGTGTTGAGTGTTGAGTCATGAGAATGGCATCAAGGCGCAAAAAGAACAACTTTAGGGGCTCTGAGACTGAAGTTCTGATTTCAGAGATCCAAAAAGGAAAATCTGTCATTTTTAGCAGTGTCAGCAGTGGAATTACGGGACCTGCTAAAGCCAAGAAATGGGAAGCAATTAGGAGTGCTGTTAATTGTGTCACCTGTAGTTCATAATGTCATCGAAATAAAAAATAAATGGTTTGATATGAAAATGGCTAAAAAAAAAAACGTCTCGCCATGGGCAGGCGCTCGATGACTGCAACTAAAGCTGTGCAATCAGTTGTTGCCTCATCATGATGGCACTTTGATGGGACGGTCCATGAGGGGGGTCTTCTGGCACCACACCTTCTGGTCTGCCTGGGATGGTTCAGGTAGTAGGAGACCCTCGTTCATGGCAATATTGTGCAAATCTGGCATGCCTTCTCTGGGCTATAGAGCAGTTCAATTTGTGCATAATTTAAGTCAAACAGAATAATGTCAGCATAATTATGGGGTATAGTGTATATTTATTTAGGTTTGCTTCAAAGTAATTAAATGTACAATCCATTAGTCAAGCAAATTTGATTGGAATAACAGCGGACTATTTTACAAAACTCCTACGACAGGTCTGGATCACTCGAAAATTCTGTTCGTACCTGAAAGAAAACGTAAAATACGAAAAGATTGGTGAATGCGCAAATTCTCTTAAATCACTCGTACGCACGACTTAAGAACAAATCTGTGCGTACGGACGGTTCTTGCATGAGGCCCATTGTATTAAAAGTTTTAATGAGGACACTTTGTGGATATACTTGAAAATATCTGGGAATTGAAAATGTTAAAGTTCCCATGGCATGGTATAGTAGCGGCGCTTTAAATGGGCTTTCGGAGGCTTCAGGATGTTATACCCCCAGGCGTTCTCAAAATTCACCCGGAAAACGCAGATTTGGCCTCTTAGAAGAAAGCCGCATTTCAGCGCTTTCTCCAGTGCCCTGTTTTCCTAATGAGAAGCAAGGAGGAGCGCGAGGGGTGTGTCATGGCTGAATGGGGGCGTGTCTGATTCTCTGTTTTGGCTACGCGCATGTTAGCTGCCTGCTAGTAGGAAAAAAAAAAATAGAAATGGCAGGTGAGCAAACCATCGTACCGTTCGCCTTCGACCCGGAATCGGACCCTGAAGCCGGGGCGCAGGCAGTTCAGCAACAAACTGCAGATCAGCAGCGGCTTCAGCAAAACGTCTCAGAATGGTGAGTTTGAAATGTTATGTCTGGAAACGTTTATAGTTGGGTCGGTCCGAACCACTGAGGTGCGCAGATACTAGCAGTCGCTTAGCCTACGGTAGCCTAATTAGAGCAGAAATTGTCACTACATCAGGACTACCTAAAATATTATTTTTGCTTACAAAACGTATAAGTTCCCAACTTATTTTGCAATGTGGGCACGTATTTGCAGTGCTAACATTAGTGAGTATGGCTGCTGGCATCTCCAGTCTCTACACCAAGTAACTTTCTCAATGTCGCCTTGCATTATACAACAGTAACACTGCCAAAGTATTTCCCATAGTACACATTGCCAACATGTTATGAAAAACAACTGTAATAAACGCCGGTGGGTAATTTCATGAAAATTGTAATGGAATTTTTACCCCCACAAACACTGTCCTGTTTGGCAAATGATTCTCCACCCGCTTATGATCAATCCAGTGTTAGAGAGTAGAGTGCCATTTATTAATCGTGAAGGAAATTAAGGTGTAGCATATAAACATATAAACATATACACATATAAACAAGGCACTATACACAACATTGCACATATAACAGCCATATAACTCTCCATACATTCATCAAAAGGCAGATCTCTCACACACAGACACACACACACACACACATACACGGTATGTATATATTGTCCAAAGTGAAGATCAGTAAAAAGAGTCCTGGTGCAGAGAAATTGTTGACATAAGGGGAGCGATTTATAACCAAGTTTTCTAGACAAAAAGGTTTACATGCTATAATATACAAAAAAAAACATACCTCATCATATCCTGACCAGGTGCTGGATCCAAAGTGTAACTACACGAAGTGAAACTTATGCTACATATTTCTGTGTACACCTTTTTAGTAGCCCGTCTTCACTGGGAACAGCCAGCTGTTCGTTGCCCATGTAGTTACACAGTAGCCTATGGCATGCTAAAAACATGATAGTATTATGACCAGCATGTAATTATTCTCATGCTCACCTGTTAACTCATTTACTTGCCACTAAAGATGTTTCATTGTTATATTTGCCGGCATTAGCTGAAAACAGAATATCATTACACTGTCTTCTTTTTTAATAATAGGTGTCAATGTGGAATTTGCGAGACAATGCCCACAGAAAGGGAGAATAGATGCTGCATGGAGATCCCTCAGGTAACACTGTAAACATTTGGATCTACCTGTTCCTGAAATGACACTTACCATGTCTAGTTCTAATCTTTATTAGGTCATAGCACTACTAGGAGAAGTGGCGGCAGAGCCAGCATGTATGCTGGATCATCCAGGGTTTGAGCCGGTCTGTCTCAATGTATATTCGCTACAAACCGCTGGGCGAGTCTACAGGCACCATTTTGGCAGTTTACGCCTGAGAAGAACGCATCGGTAAGCGTTGTAAAATAATTACTCATAGCCACATACATAGAGTTTACAGTATACCCACCCAATAGAGCCTGATAATTCAACTATGCAGACAGTATGAAGAGTGTTTGTAGATTTATTTACAAGACATTATTAAAACACAATCAAGAATAATCCATAGGAATATGTAAATATGTACAACATAGCAATAACAGAAGAACAACAACATTCTCTGCAAGTGTCATTTTTTTCTATGTGTTCTTCCAGGCGCTTCAGGTATTTGGCCTACAGGCAGTTCGTGGCGTGGTGCTGGGGCTTTTTGGGTCGCCGGATCAGAGTGGTCATTCCTGCCTGTGTGGTCCTGCGTATCCGTGCCGAGTACCCCGATGATGAAGGACACTGCACCGGGTTTAGACTGCCTCGCGTGTGAAAAATTAGGTCCATCAGGACATCCACACACCCTTTTCACACAGAACATTCATACACACACGCACACGCACAACATTTGTATATTTCAGTTAGTCATTTGTACATTTCAATGTTTATATTTATATCTATTTATATATTTATATTTGTTCTATATATTTATGTTTGTTTAGATTTATATTTCTCACATTTTTGTATTCCTATTTGTTGGAATTAACCTCAGTAAATTTGATACAGGCAAAAGTAGTTGGACTTGAATTCTTGAACTTTTGAGGTCTTACCAAAGGTTGGCTTAGTCTTTTTACGTTTGACTGCACTCTCCCTTCTTGGATTTGGGAAAGGAGATTTTGAAGAGAGGTACACCGTCTGCTGTCTGGGCCTGTGGTCGGTTCGCATTTTCATTAAAGTGGATCGCCGCCAAGTACAGTCTGAAAGTACAAGAAACAATGTGTAAACGGTGTTTCTCACAGAATTTTCATTTGCCATGGTGGTGGGGGTTAGCTGATAGAGACACATGCATCATCATGGGAGAGCATATGAAAAGCTCTTTTCCAAAATGCTATAAAAGCTGTTCTCATTACTTTTTTTAAATCTGATTTCAAGCATCAGGAAAAGTGATTAGCTGAGATTTACATAACATGTTGAAACATTTAAATGCTGCTTTTAATGGTAGTAACAAATAAAACAATATTTTTGAAAGTAGGAATAAAGCATTTTGGAAAAAGCTTTTCATATATTGTGAAGTTTCACAGGAACTATGATCTGAAAACCCCATAAAAGTATACATTTTTTGGTAAATCAAATATAAATTACATTCACAAGACAATCTTTTCAGGGGACCTGGTCTAGGTGTTTCGTGCCTTATAGTGCTGGAGAAACCCAGCTCAATAATGACATTTCAGACAACAAAAACTTTCAATAACTACAAGGTAAAACATCTCACCTGCAAAGCATTCCAATATAGAGAAAGACAACATTCTTCGGTGTGGCTGCAGTCCTATTGACAATGGGGTCAGTCTGGCAGGCAGTATCCCTGGTCCGGGATGTCTGGACGTGAGCACTTGATGTGCTGGCCAGTGAAGAGTGAACCTGATGCAGACAGAGAGCACACATCTCATGGTTTGAAAGCCGAGCATTACACTCGTGATAAACTGACGAGTCACGACAGATTTGAAGTCAAAACTGTGTTCGAATTGACAGATACATAATGGTGTATGTTCGAGGGTAGTCAGCAAACGTTTGCTAAACATCCCTACCCTTCACCCAGCCACAACACCCGATCGCGTATCCCACACGAAAGACACAGAAACGACTCGACGTAAAAAAAAAACTAAAAGGTCACCAAACCGTAACAAATGCTTACAAAATATAAAGTCACCAATCGAAAGAAAGGCTTACAAAATATGAATTGTTTTCGTCGGGCGTCATTTTCCGTGTAACAGACGTATCTAGCCGCAGAACAGAACTAGACTTGCTTACCTAAGTATTCATGCTTTATGTAGTCCCCTACACGTAAGATACTTGGTCAAAAGACAAATGTCTTGTTTTACAACCAATTTTCCAAATCTAACCAGTTTAACAGAGTATTGGTTTTGTAGCGCAGTGTAGGTTTCATGGATAAATACCTCCACAGCTAATGTTGGCTAGTTAGCTGGCACCCATAAAGTAGCTAGCGGCTAGCAAATAATTATGACTTACTTGATCGGTGTGGGTAGCTGATTGACCGGCAAGGCTTGGCACTTATCCAGGCTTCAACTTCAGGTGTAGGGCAAAACCTGCCCTGTACTGTCCCAAGTTGTAAAAGCATTCCTCTGTGAAATGTGTCGCGCAAACATTGACGCTCTTTGGGACATGCATGGGCACCTGTCCCTCGTAAATGAAATTAAGCCATTCCGTTTTCAAAGGGACAGAGGATGGAAGCGCAAACAGATTCTTCTCTTCATCTTCACATCCTGGCACAGTACATTTCGCATGGTAACGTCGTTTGGAAGCCATTGCTGTATCTTCTGTGTTCAGTCGTGGCGAGTCTTCTTCTTTGGCGAGTCTCGGTCTACGCCACATGAATTGGGCGGGTAAGGTAATGCAGGTGTGGGTGGAGACAGAGGGCGTGGCGGAGAGAGGGCGTGGGGAATTTTGATGAGCTCTATCCTGGCATGACGTCAAACCAGGGGCCTTGAATCACCGAGACACTTGGGCCCAATCCCAATTCTATTTTCCTACCCCTTCGCCTACCCCTCACCCCTACCCCTCGCCCCTTCGAACGTAGGGGTAGGCGGAGGGCTGAAAACATACCCCTTCGAATTGGGACAGCACTTCACACTCACAAACGTAATAAGTCCGCGCCGTCAGTTGTTACGTAACCAAAAGCGACAGCTTTAGCCAGAAGTAAACAAACATGACCGGTGCTGTGGTGTTCGCGCTGTCCTGGGCTATTCGGATATTTTTAGAAATATCTGCGTCGAATCGACGGAGTGCCATCAGGCGAAGGCGTCTTCGACATCTGGGAGCATTGCTGGATCTTGTTACGGTATGTAGAATGAGAAATTAATGCAAATAACTCGTGTGAGTGAGCAGCTGACGCTTCCAGAGCTGGCGTGTGAATATGATAATGTGTGTGTGTGTTTGAAAGTGCTTCTAACTGTACATTTGTGATATCGTGTAATATAGAAACAATTTGCTTGTCCCGTTGGATTTGTTGATTTATTGACTGGAGTAGTATCCTACCTGGCTAACCTAGCTGAAAGCATAAGCTAACGTTTAGCCTTTGTTACTCGCCTCGTTCCGTTTGGGATAAACATGCAGCTCATGCTTTTTTGAAGCGGTTTTCTTTGTACCAGGTTCAGATTTGATGACATAAATAAATGCACCGCATTGTGTGTGCTATCAATGTGTTGGTTTGGGAGGATGAAAGCCTGATCTTTCCATGTTTTTCTTTCCAGCAGACGGGTCATCCTACAAATTATTGCCGATTGGACCGCAACATAAAATGATCTGTTAAGATGTTTTTGTTTTGTTTGAGAATGTACCCCATTTTTTTTGTTATCCCTTGTATAATAAATATCTTCATACCAATATCCGTTCCAGTCGTTAATATGATGTTGATGTGATAATCATGCTCACAAACCTTTTGTCCTTAATTTCTTTAATTAGGCTCACATTACAGACTGGTAAGGCAGCTTATTTTCAGAATAACAGCTTAAAGTGTGTGGTGCAAATATGGACAATAAACAGTATGAATATAAACGGGCAACAGTGCAATCATCGAGAACGAGATGACCGGAGCAGGAACAGCGGAGGTGCATGGCGCATCGGAGGTGCTGCATGGGCTCAGTGATGTTCTGGGGGAACAAGACACGACATGACATCATAGCATGCGCTTTCATCCATTGTAAAAAATAAAAAAAGGTGTTTCAGAATGCGGTAGTGGTGGCTGTGTGTACAATAGGTGCATGGCGCATCAACTCACCGTAAAGTTTGTTTATCATGCGCTCAAACAGAGCTAAAAAGCGCTCCGTCTTCTGCTCCATCTCCTCGTGGCGCTTCTGCTCCTTCAGGCTCTCCTGTATCAGGTAATCCATTATGGGATTGGACTTCCTACTTCTTTTTTTGGATGGGGATGACTTTAGAAACAGATCTTCGTTTTCGGCGCTAAACCTGATCAGGCTCTTTGTTTGTGCTTGAGTCCCTGTGAATCAGTCACGTATATGAATACTTGTGATAATAGGTAGCGAAATGACGCTCATGTCACTCAAAAGGAACTTCTCTATGGTTAACCAACTACATTGCTTGTAAATACTCGTGTTACAATTTAAAAAACGACAACTCTTTCGCAGCACCTTCACATGCATTGACCGATTACTCCATGTAAAATAGCGACTTTTCCCATGTGCGTTTATATCAGAAAATAACTACACATTGCCACCACTTTAAACTCACACAATACACCAGTTATCACAACCTAACACGGTTAAAACAGTTAAATTATGGCAAAAAAATAGAAGAACTTACATTTGTGTGGTTCTCTTGCTTCTGCCATTTTTAAAAAGACTCGCGATCTCCCGGTAGTCGCGTTGTACTCTGGGAAATATATCATACCCCTTCAAACGGAGTCTGCCTGGCCGAAGCCCTCCGTTTCAAGGGCTACAACGTAGGGGTAGGGTTAAGGGGAAGGGCTTTGGAAGAGCATTGGGACAACACTACCCCTACACGTGAACGCGCAAAACGGAGGGGAAGGGGTAAGGGGTAGGGCCAAGGGGTGAATTGGGATTGGGCCTTGGAGGCACTCTATTCAAAACACGGAGGAAATGCTGTACCGCTCAGTGAATACATTTCGCAATTTCTACTCACTGGGGTGACTTAAGGAGGCTAGAGGAACTCATTTTAAGGCTAAAAAACCTCTGCGAGTGAAATTTTCATGCCATGGGACCTTTAACGCTGAACTGATGATGATGTTGAACCCTTATAAGTATTGTAGAAAGTCTCAAGGTATTTATTTCTGTCACATTTTTTTTTTTAACTTCAATAGAATGCCAGAAGTATAATTGCTAATGGGCAAAAATGTAAGAAGGCTATAACAGGGAAGTGCAACCTGACATAATCAGTAGAAACTTTTTTTAAATTATTTAAATTTCTCTTAGACTGTATCATGTCAGGTTAAACTTCTGTTTGATGTGACAGAGTCTAATCAAGGGGTGGAAGATAAATGAGATGAATCAAGAATAAATTTGCATACAACATGTCCCGTACATGTCCCACATTAGATTGGAAGAATAGAATAGAAAAATACTTTATTCAATAAAAAATAAAACCCTAACCCTTTGTAGTCCCAGAAAAGATATCCAGTTAATTTCTACACCCTTGTAAAAACCTATCACTGCAAGTATTTAATGAGATCTCAGGAAAAATTGACAGGGGAGACATTTTGCGTGGTATTTTCAGTGCTCATAATACTATGTGGGGAAGTGGCCATACAGCTGAAAATAGAGAGATTGAAGAATTAATAGAGAAGAGATCACTTTTTTGTCTTAATGACAGAGGAGGTACCAGGGATTTTATAAGAAATCTACATGTTTGGATCTTACTTTCTGGAAGTATTAATTTATGTGAGTGGAGAGTAATTAATGATCATGCTATTGGAAGTGATTATTTTCCAATGTTATGTTCTATAAATTTTGATTTATATGTACAGGAGGGATATACAATATAACGTAAAGGGAATTAGTGGAATGTGGTCTTAAAGCCATTTCAAGAGAGACATTGGGAGGGGGGAGTAGAATCCTATGCACAAGCAGTTAATGATGTGGGTATTAGTACAGCATGTATTCCAAACAGTTAAGTAACAGGAAAAAGAAAATAGTTCCATGGTGGAATGATGAAATGCTATATTTAAGGTAGAAACCTAACCCATGCTTTCAGAAAACTGAGACATTATTTGAATTAAAGGAGAATTCCGGCATTTTTACAAACATATCCCATCTGTTGGAGACCATGGAAAGTTTGCCAAAGGGAAAAACGTGAGAAATTTTCATGCCCGCTGCGCAAAGTTGTCCGATTGCGCTGATTTCCATGAAAGCGGGCTCTATCGGGCAAGCTTTTAACCTTTCCTGAGGCTCTTAACGTGTATCAAAATACTTTTTACCGAATTGGCCGTGGTGTCAGTAGCAATACAATTCAACCCAGGGGCTAACCATACCATTAGCTAGCACAGACATGGAAGCTGAGAAAGGTAAGTGCGCTGTTTTTGAAATCTCAAAATGTATAATGTCTGTGCTAGCTAATGGTATGGTTAGCCCCTGGGTTGAATTGTATTTCTACTGACACCACGGCCAATTCGGTAAAAAGTATTTTGATACACGTTAAGGGCCTCAGGAAAGGTTAAAAGCTTGCCCGATAGAGCCCGCTTTCATGAAAATCAGCGCAATCAGACAACTTTGCGCAGCGGGCATGAAAATTTCTCGCGTTTTTCACTTTGGCCAACTTCCCTGGGTCTCCAACAGATGGGATATGTTTGTAAAAATGCCGGAATTCTCCTTTAAGATCATTCCACATCTTGGGAAGAGAGCCATTGCATAGAAAATATTTAAATCATTCAAAAAGAATGCATGGAGGCAGTATTGTTCCTGGAAGAAAAATAAAGATGAGTATTATCTGATCAATGGTTAAAGAGATGAATGTTAAGAAGAGATCAGTTGAAATCCCTGTGCTGGTTGTGGGAAATGTCTGGATGTCACAAACACTCATCAAAAGATCATTGATTAGGTAAGAAGCTTGGAAGTTTACACAGCAGAAGTAATTCAAATAGAATTCATAAACAAAGAAAAGATGAGATTATCAGAAAAAATATTAATTTAATAAAGAAAAGGGATAATGATGGATCATAAATTGATGTGGATTTCTCTGTAGATTAGTTTAAAATGATTTACAGAGAAGTGGCCATACAGTTCCAGGACAGGAGCAACCCAGTAATGTTAACACAATAAACTAATTAAGTCCTCGAAATCATATTATATTCATTTAATAACATACGGAGAGAAGGAGTAATACCTGTTAAGTGAAGAAGGGCTTTGAAAGTACCTTTCAGTAAATCAGTCTCATATTTGATTCTCAGGTCTTGGTATAAACTTTGGAAAGAATACTATGCTGTCTCTTTCGAAGATTGTTTCAGGAGCGCCATATCCTGCTCCATTTGTTGTCGTAAAGCGTCCTGCTCAGTTCTCAGACTGTTGATAACCTGCTTGTTATTCATTGAAGTTTGTGCATGTGCATTAATCTCATTGTCCAACTGCTGTTTAAACAATTCCACCTGCTGTGCAACAACATCGCTTTCATATTTAAATGTGAGGTCTTGGTATAATATTTTGACTGTATGTAACTGCTCCTCCGTCCTCTTTGAAACTTGTTGCTGGAACACAATCTCCCACGCCATTTGTTGTCGAAGAGCGCCTTGCTCGGCTCTCAAGTTGTTAATAATTTGCAGGTCGTTCACTGAAGTTTGTGTGTGAGCATTTATTTCACCGTCCAACTGTTGTTTGAATGCTTCTGTGTGATGCTTCAGAGCAGCTTCATGCTTTTTGCTAAGTTCATGGTTTGAATTATTAATTTTATTTAAATATATCTCTTTATCTCTTGAGGTTTGTTGTAATCTCTGCCTTTTGCTGTTTTAGAGCGTCCTGCTCGGCTCTCAGGTCGTTTATTAACTGTTGGTCATCCCTCACAGTTTGGGCATGAGCCTTGACTTCCTTTTCCAGCTGTTGCTGATATGTTTCTACTTGTTTGTTCGGTGCAAGAACATCAGCATCATACTTTATCTTGAGCTCTGGATATGCTAACAAGCGGCCCTCCTGATCATGTGAATGCGTCTCCGTCTCCTTTGTAGCTTCTTGCAGGGACGCAGTTTCCTGCATAAATCGTTGTTGTAGAGCGTCCTGCTCGGCTCTTTATTAACTGTTGGTCACAGCATGAGCCTCAACTTCCTTTTCCAGCTGTTGCTCAAACTTTTTTGCCTGCTTATGTAATGGTTATAAATATGTTTACTGTTGAACACAAAGAAAGAATATACTATTTGGTTAAAAAGTGTTTTGTTTTCATTCATGGTGGTGCCTGGAGAGAAGCAAGAACACATTGTTATTTGTGTCTTTGTAGAAGAGAACTTGTGATAGCATTAGCACACTGATTTGCTAATGGAGTGATCCGTGATCAGCTACTCTGGTCTTGCAATAACAGAGCGGTAGAAAAATGCATTAAAACAATAACGTGTTTAATGCCAATGCTTGAATATTACTTTGTTTATTTTTCATTGTACATTGTTTTCTTAGAGTGATTTCTTCAAAGTTTGTTTTGAGAGTCTTACCTGCTGATCGAGTCTCATTTGATTATGTCTGAGTTAGCGAAGGGGAAACGTGTTACTGCTCGTCCATTACGACACTGGACGTGACGACAGTAACATCATGGCTGTGTTCTAAACTGCCTACTACATACTACATACTTGCAAACGGCATACTCATTTGATCAGACAGTATGCAGAGCGTTTACACAGCCGGCCTGAAGCTGATTTCGCTTAAGCTATAAACTCTGTAAATATATAACTTTAGCAACATTTGAAACATTTTCAGGTGAGAAAGTAGTCGTTTAGACCCCCAACGTGTTTAAAATCTGACAAAATACCGGCTATTTACAAATTTTGTTCCCACGAATTCAGCGCTACTAAAGCTAGCCGCAGTGAGTAACGCACTTCCGGTTATTTTCACAAAATAAAATACCCGTTGCCTTTTATCAAAGGGAAAGCCATTACGATACAATTGGTGCTTTTGTTTTGAAAACAGGAAGTGAACCTACCCTCGTTGTAGCTAGCTTGAAACTGCCGTTTTGACAGGAAATGACAATCGGCGACGTCACGTTACGTGGCATCTTGGGTAGTTTGAGTATGAGTAGTAACCTCATGATGCATACCCAACATTTCGGCGAATCTAGTATGCATCCGGGAACTTAAAAAAAAGTTAAAGTTAGTAGGAGTAGAAGGAGTAGTGGGAGTAGTAGGAGAAGTAGGCGGTTTCGAACACAGCCACTGTCTTGTGTCTGTTCTTCACTATTCCCCTTTGAAGGTAAACTCTTTGCTTATTAATATATTTTATGTCTATACTCATGTTCTCTGTGTTTTACGAAATAAGGTTGAAGTTAAATCTGTTTAGAGTAACAATGTTGGCTTGAGTATGTGCAGCTTCACCTAAGTTTTACTCGCCATAGTTTTCTTGCTAGCTGTATCACGTGGTGCGAGCAGCGGTGCAGACGACATAAATGTACTGTGTATGTATAGTGTTTAGCACTCAGGAAAGATAACTGTTGAATATAAGAATATTTCACTAATGTTTGTAAATGCACAGTGCAGCTTGTGTTAATACTTTTATTGCTGTAATAATACAGTTTGTTGTCCATATTAAGGGTACACCACTTAGATATGTGTATTGCATTGAGATTTTGGCAACTAATATAAAGTTGTAATTTAGTCTTATTCATATATGTTGTACCATTTTATTTGATGCTTTGTTGCTAAAAAATATTGTTCTTGTGAAAAATGACATTACAACACTGGACGTGACGACAGTAACATCGTGTCTTGTGTCTGTTCTTCACTATTCCCCTTAGAAGGGAGGGGAGGTGTAACACTTACTCAGAACAACAACATCACTTTCATACTTACTGCTGAGTTTTTTATACAAAACTTTGATATTGTTCAGCTCTGTCTCTAACTGCATCTCCGTAGCTTTTGAGTTTTCTTTAAGGAGTTTGATCTCCTGCACCATTTTCTGCTGGACAGCTTCTTTCCCAGTGCTCAAGCTCAGTCTCCTGCTTTACTAAAAGGATATCTGTTTCATATTTTGCATTCAGCTTCTTGTTGGGAGTTTTTGGCTCTTTTCAATTCCTCTTTGAGAGCCGAGTTTTTGTCCTTTTCAGACAGGAGTGCTCTCCACTGCTCCTGCGACCATGTTCCTGCTGTTTCATAAATAATCTGCTTCATCACAGATCTGCAGTCTTCGTTCCCTGATTTTTTTTTTCTTTTGCCTGGTTCGTTTTCATATCCCACCGTTTTTCCATTCAGCCATATTAAATCTTAGAGCTTCTGCATGTTCTGACAGTTGGATTGGTTCTCTTCTCGACTGGTTGCCTTCTACGAATCTTTCCTTCTCTGTTTGTGGGATATTCGGCTTTGTCATTTTTTCTTGTAGCTTACTGTGCTCTTTCCATTTTTTCCCTCCTCTTACCTCCTTGTTGGAATCCTTCCTGTTAGGGAATCTCAGTGTTTGACAGTCCATCTTTAGCTAATATATGTACTGTATGCCAAAATGTGTATTTGTGTATAGTCATGTGATTAGAATGTGCACAAAATGTACAGAAAATGTAGAAATCATGCACGCAAAGCTAGTGTTTGTCTGAAAAGATGTCTGCCTCAGTGGTCTGTTTAGGTTCTACAAATGTGACATCTCAAGCTGACAAAGGTGTTCCATTGATTTTTGAGATGTTCCAAATTCCAACTCTTCTCCTGGTCCTGCCTTTTCCCCCTTTTTTTCCCATGTTATGATTTAAAACCGACCACTGTGTGTAGAAGTTGTGTGTGCTCAGTAGAGCACATAATATAACTACATTGTGAAGAGAATGTTAGGAAAAAGTTAGGAAAAAGAAAAAAATTATATTGACGTCAATCAAGCTTAGAGCCAAGATAATTTGCATTGCTTCTCTCCCTCTCACACACAAAGACAGAAAGGCATATAATATATCAATGAAACATCCATTCATTTCCTATACCCACTTAATCCAATTCAAAGTTGCGGGATGTCTAGAGCTCATCTAAGCTGCCATTGGGCGAAAGGTGGGTCACCAATCCATTACAGATCAATGAAACAGTGGTTCATAAGCAACAATTTAAAGTATAGTGTTACAACACAAAGTCTGCAGTGATCACAGTGATCAAAGGTTGTTTTGTTGTTTGATAAGCAACAACCCTTGATATTAAGAGTCTGAATGTTTTGTTACTTCAGTTAAATTTGCATTTTAAAACAAACACACAAAACACAAGGAGGGCACTGAAACAGAGAGGGTCTTTAAAAGGCCCTTAAACTTTGAGAGCAAAACACAGAGAGAATAGAAAGAGTGGGGAGTGTGAAATGAAATGCAAATGTTATTCTTTGCATTATTCATGAAATCAAACCTTCTATTACTAGTTATTGTTAAGGTTGGAACTTCACCAAGAAAATTAACAGTGAATTGCTCAAAACAAATGCACAATGTCCTGTACAGTAAAACTCAAGTAATTTAGTAAGTAAAGATATAACACAGATAGATTTCAGATAGAAATAAGAGTACTTTAGAATCAAATATAGTAAGAAAAATTAAAGACATGAATAGTATGAAATACATCAATAGAACTTGTTTATTCCTACATCACAATGAGCCCTTAAGATATAATTGCGGGAAAAGACACTTAACACAGACAACAGAGACTGCTGTTTTCTGTTTAACCATTAATAGCTCATTTTAACCCATGGCTAAATTTCCCCATCTGCTCATCCCCAGTCACAGGTGGTGTAAGGAAGCTCCCACAGAACACACAGACATCACCAGTTTATTAAAGGTAGAAAGAGAAAATGAAGAATGAACACACTGTTGTAATAACTATTTGATATACAGATTGACAGTGTGTCAGGGTACGGTTTATGGAAGGACACGGATGCGGACTTCAGAAGAAAGGTTGGTTTAATTCAGGCAAAATATAACAATGGAACAAATAAATACTTATCTCTGGACAGAACAGGTTGTGGCATGGCATGACGGGCAGGTGACAAACACATACAAAGATCCGACAAACAGACAGGGGAGACAAGAGACTAAATAGAGGGCTGGAGTGATTGGAGAGTGAGTGCAGCTGGTGACAATGACTAACTGGTGCAGTGAATGAACTAATGATGTGAATAAACCAATGACCAGAGTGAGGGGGAAAAACAAATGACAAGACTGAAACTCAAAACCTGGACATGAACTGAACACCTAAAACATAAAACCTAACACATGAGTCCATGGACGTGACACAGTGAATAAAAGATGAGAATTAATTCAATAGATTAACAAAAAGTTAATTTAATATGTTTTATGGTGGTTATAGAGAAAAAAAACACATTATGTGTTAATTTGTATGGATGTTTGATTCAGTTCATGAAGAAAGAGACAGAGACAAGATATATCTAAGTGTATCATGATCAATGTATTTTTTATTCAGGTTCATTAAGCTCACTTCAACTCCAATGTCTATTGTTATACGCCAACCACACCATAACACCGTTGCCCTAAAGAGTCATGGCAAGAGCTTGGAAAAAATATCTTAAACCCTATAAAGCTGAGTGTGTCATTTTTGATACATGAATTTTTAAGACCTCTACATCAGGGGTCCCGGTCTGCGAGACATTCCAAACCGGGCTGTGAGATTTGGGGGAAAAAAAAAAAAAAAAAAAAAAATTTAAATTTAAAAAAAAGACATGGAAATCGGGAATTCTTTCATTTCACTCGCTAGATTCTATACTTGGAAACTGCATAGATTGCATTATAGGAGGCCGATTGTGTAATGATGACTGTCTGTCTGTCATCATGTCCTAATTTGTAAAAGCGTCTGTGTAAAGTACAAAAAAAAAAGTAACCCCAACCCAATTTAATATTTCACAACTTAATTTACAGTAACACTGTGTTGAAAATGTGTGTATCAAATTTGATACATCAGGTTTAACAGCTCATTTATCTGTTAATTGTTATTTTATTACATTTCATGAATTATGCATTCAAAAAATCCATATACAGTCTTTTTTTCTTATTCATGTAAACTATATAAAAGTATAACTGACATTAGATATATTTAGAGTAGAAATTTAGATATTGTATTTTATTGATATTGTGTATTGTATATTGTATTATGTAACTACTATATCATAATGACTGATAACACGTTGAATATTGCCATGGCTCTCTTGCTAATAATTGTTTTTTGTTCATTGAATTCTTGTTGGGATCTGTTTGCATCAGTTCTGTCAGTTCCTCAGGGTTGGGCCGCAGGCTCTCCGGGTGCGTTTTCCTTCGCACCTGCAAATCATCTACCCTCATCAGAGGAGGATAAGAGGAGGTGGCGGCCAGCACTTCGTGTGTTTTACCGTCGTGGTAACTAGCCCTCCGTACCTGAAAATTCTATGTTCAATCTTCTTACTGAAGACTTATTTCCGTATTCTCGTTCCCTGTTTCAGGTTTTTTCTCCTGTCGATGGTCTGTACTCGATTCCAGTTCCCTGGAAACCCCTATCACTTACAAGACTCTCCATCCTCCTGGATTACTTCAACCACTGCTGGCAAGAATAGACATTCCTCATATTTACCTGCAGAACAAGATTCGAACCCTCCAACGAGCTCCTTGGCCAAACCATCCTCTGTGACCATTTTCCTGGACTCCTCCCGGTACAGTTCACTCTTCATTTTCAACCATTCAGATCCCTCTCACCTCCCCCTGGCAGACAACAATCAACCTTCAAGCATCCATTTCAGTCCACTGTAACTGTTCTCCAGTTTCCACTCATCATTCACCCGTCTGTCTCCAGACAGTACACCGTACGTACCAGCCCCGGACTGTTGCCCCAGAGGATCTTCATCATTTGCACATTTTCTTATTATTGTACATAAACCCTTTTGCCGATTCTGGTCTTCCTTGAGAGTTTTTCTGCATGTGGGTCCAACAACTGCCCAAAACCATGACAATTCTACTAAAAGTGAACAATTCAAAGAAGAAATACACAATAAACTTTGTGTGTTTTTAGATGGCAAAAAAACTGCTGTTGAAGATCTGTTGAATATGATTATGGACGGCAGTTCAAGTGACATTGAGCAGTTAGAGGAAAGTGATGAGGATGAAGAATGGACACCTACTGCAATGTGTACTGAAGAAAATTCCGGCAGTAGTGGTGAGGAGGACAAACAAGATGAAAGCAATGTAAGTGCAGAAGTTGAAGAACCAACACTGATACAGGACAACACAAAGCAGTCATCAAGAGGCAAAGTAGAAAGGAAGGTGTATCAGTGGAAGAAGAAAGAGTTTGAACCTCTTGATGTTGAATATGATGAATATGTTGAGGAAGACGTAGAAGATAGGCTTGACTGGACATCATACATGTACTTCAAAAGTTTTGTCTCTGACACAATACTACAGGAAATTGCTGAACAAACAAACTTGTACAGTATGCAGAGAGAAGGAAAGTCGGTGAACACAACTGCTAAAGAAATTGAGCAAATTCTGGGTATGTACATGCACATGGGGTTAGTACAGATGCCCAATGTACGAGCATTTTGGGAGATGGTGACAAAACACTCTGCAGTATGTGATGTCTCGAGATTCATGAAATTGCTGACACGGATTCACTTTCAGGAAAACCTCAATGTATCTGATAATACAAAAACTTTGGAAACTTTAAAAAAACTGCGCATACAATTTCTTTCCATACCTCCTGAAGAATGTCACACTGTTGATGAAATCATAGTGCCTTTCAAGGGAAAAACATCTACATGTCTACATGCCAGCTAAACCTCACAAGTGAGGGTTCAAGATGTGGGGACGTGCAGGGCAGAGTGGTTTTCTTTATGACTGACATCTTCCAAGGGGCAGAAAATCCAGAGCAAGAAAAATCTGATGTTGGTGCTACAGGAGATGTTGTCCTGAAAATGACCTCGCCCTTTCCAGCAGGAAGAAATCACAAGGTATTTTTTTGTGACTATTTTACATCAGTCCCATTGGTGGAGCTCTTGAAAAAAAGGGGAATCTTCTACATAGGCACAGTCAGAGTGAACAGGATCAAAGACTGCAACATGATGGATCAGAAAGATTTGAAGAAAAACGGGAGAAGGTCTCTGGATTTCAGAGTAAACCAAGACGGCACTATCATTGTGAGATGTTATGACAACAAAGCTGTGAACCTGCTTTCTTCTTTTGTTGGCATTGAACCACTGGGCAATGTAAAGCGTTGGTATCGAAAATCCAAAACCTGCATAATGGTTCCCAGACCAGCCATTGTTGAAAAATACAAGTTTATGGGAGGAGTTGACCTTCTTTATATGCTTGCTGCACTCTACAAGTTCAGCTTCAGATCCCGAAGGTAATACATGTGGTGGCACACTGTGACAGTGGCGGTAATAAATGCTTGGAATCTCTACAGAAGAGACCAGAAGATATTGAAGCTGAGGCGCAAACCCATGCTCCTGCGAAGATTTCAAGCTTCTGTTGGCACCTCTCTCACAAGAGCAGGAAAGGGCAAAATCCAGTGTGGCAGACCACTATCCTCTCCAGAAGCAGGAGAATCAAAGAGTCAGTCAAAGAGGAAAAGGATCTGCTTTGTAGTGCAGTATAAACTTAAAGGTGGGGTAGGGGATCTTTTTCTCGAACATTTTTTTACATATTGCTTGAAATACTCTTCAAACCCCCATTGCAACCAATTAATTAAAAGTTTTGACACAAATATGAAAAGTTTTAGTGGCCTCTAGAACATACAATCTAGGAAAAACACTATCCAATCATACTGAACGGACTGTTAACAATGATTGGATTCTGATGCCGTCTATCAAACTGCAATCTGCTCCTCCCTCCCCCTCCTATCCCCTGTGCGAGCACCCTGCTCCGTGAACGAATTACACGTACAGAAGCTTGGCAGGAAGCTAAACTAGAGCCAGCTTGGCTAGCACCTAGCATTATTAAACGTATAGTTAGCATATACTAAATACGGCAACGATCGATGCTTGCTGTCAGAACAGCGCTCGTGCACCTTCGTGCTCGTGCACGTTCATGTACTCTAGAGGCGTGCCTTCAGCGGGAAAGTGAAGAAAAGGGTTGGGACTTTTTACCGGTGTATTTTCAAAATGCAGCTTCACTGGACTCAAAATCCAGGATCTCCTACCCTACCTATTAATGTTGAATAATAAAAATTGTTCAGAATGGCTGTTGTTTGAGTTTTTTCTTCTTTGCTTTTCTTATATTCATCCTTTTTGTTATGAAATTGATTTTGTTCTGCCCTCCTGGTTCAAGCTTACTTTTGGTCAATCAACATTTGATCCATGTGTATCATCTCAGATGATACACATGGATCAATAATAACAATATTACTGGGCATGTATTGTTGTAATGTTTTAAATACTTGAACGCAGTTTTTCTAGAGAATATAATTGTTTTGTATATGGGATTATCGTCCATTGACTCTTTTGGGCTTTCACATGCGCGAGCCTACAACCAGCCGGTGAGTTACATGCTGTTTATAAAGTTGTTTTGTAACGTCCCCATGCCAGTAATGTGAGAACCATGCATATGGTTTTGATGGTAAGGCTTGTGACTTTATTGTCGGATGGGTTATAAAGTGGTGTGACGTTTCTGCAGTGTGCAAGTTGTTGTTTTACGTGGAAGGTTTAGCACTTGCCCCTTAGCCACCACGTATTAGCCTCGCATGACAGGGTGTGCGAACAGAGCGATCTCCACACAGGGAGCGCAGATTTGCACCTCTCTGTGTCCTACTATCAGTATTTGACAAACTCTAGCAATGGAAACGCGCTTCAAATGCCCCGGAGTTCCCCTTTAAGATTGGTGGAGTGATATGTAAGACGTAAGATTTCACTTTTGTGGTCAGTGTTCAGCGTGTTCCTACATTTTCTTTTGTCGGACATTAAAGTGGATCGAGTTACATGTCCCAGTGCTCTTACTTTACCCACAGCCGTCTGATAGTTTATGTAAGACAATAATTAAAACATCCAAAACCCGTACTTACATTATCACCACTTGTCTGGTGTTACTCTTTTACCCCTCAGTATATATCCTCCTGGTTTTCCTTTGTTCCCTGCCAGTTCATTGATGTCTTCTTCTGTAAGTAATTCTTCAATTTGTTCCTTTGTCAGCGTGCCAGTCAGTCCTTTTGTTCTGTTAATTAGTTATTTTATATTCTGTCCTTAGTTTCCTGATTCTGCCTTTGCAGCGCCTTTGATTCATTTTAATAAAGCTTTCTTCAATATTCCAGCCTTTAGGTTCGCTTTTTGTTCAAATAAGACAGTTAATTTGACAGAAGATAAAAACATTTGGACAGACAAACTGAAATGAGGGAACACCAGTTGTCAGGACTGCTATAAGCCTAATTTTCAGGTCTTATAATGTTCAAAAACCATACCAAATATGCAGTTCCTTTTTCTTTTCTTTTTTGAGAGTTTGAGTTTAAAATCAATCACAATGATTGATATTTTTCTTTCTCAGAATTTCTCAATTATTGTGAATGATTTTAAACTTTAAATCCATTTGAATTTTCCCATATGCTGAGATGTTGCTGTAAAAGCTAGTAAAGGATGAAGTAAACATAAAATAATAAGCAGGAAAATGCTGAAAAACAACCTGCAATTATTTAAAACAACTTAATGATGGGAAGGTAGCAATTTTCTGTTTTTGAACACTGAAATTACACAGTGTATTCAGCTTGACTGTGTGAAAGCAGCAGTGTATCCTAAAGAAACAAGAAAAAGGTTGCCAGGAGAAATGAGAGTAGTGCCTAATGGACATGCTGCAAACTTAAAATAACAGAAGGTAACAAACAGTGGTGAGAGAAGGAGAAATAAGTGAAAGGAGACAGAAAGTAAGGAGAAGTGGCTTAGAGATAAAGTCAGTATTACTGTTGGCCAAAAAGTTTGTTTTTTAGGGGAACATGTTGTATTCATTTGTATACAACTTAGCTTAGATGATGTTCATTCTCAGACTGCTGCAGGAAGAACAAATGCAACTTTAGTAGTACAGCATTTGTTATCATTTTCCTAAAGGTTTTACATGTTGGACGCAGAGAGGAGCAAAGGCAAGCAGGTCAAATGTAAGTGGTTTATCATAAAAGATAACAAAAAGCACTGAAGTCCAAAAGGTGACTCAGGATGCAGAAACAAACTCAGGATCTGTGGGGAGATGCAGAGGTAAGTCCTGGTACAAAATCCAACAAAACCTTGGCGTAAAACAAATTACTGACCAGTCTGAGCTGAAAATAAACCAAGGTTGACTTTTCCTGGGACAGGGTAATAGGTAGTTGCCTGAGGCAGTGGCAATGGTGACTCCAAGTGGTTGTACAGAAACTCTGTGCTCCAGTGGTGACTGTGGCGGTGACATCTGATTCAACTGTGAAATCTAGAAGGGGTGAGCAAAAACACATGGACTCAAAACCTCAAGCAGCTAAATTTAGTAGTATTGGCCAGAGTTGCACCACATATGGATAACCAACAATCTGGCGACAAGAGATCAGGAGACTGGAGCTTAAGTAGTCAGTGAGCCACAAGCCACCACAGGTGAATCAAATCAGCCCATAGTCAACCGTCCGCCAGGAGGTCCAGGAAACGCCACTTTATGTTTCTGTACTTCCCTCTATGCTTGCACTCCATCTCTACACTGTCACCCCTGTCACCTCTTACAGAGTCTGACTATTGGCTTCCCTCTATGTAGCTTATTGGTAGCTTTGATGTTAGCTGTAATTTTATATCCTCATTTGTAAGTCGCTTTGGATAAAAGTGTCTGCTAAATGCATAAACATAAACATAAACACCGGAAAAACAGGAAAACACAAAATGCAGATCCTCACAGCGTTTGCCAGGATTAAGTTTGCCATGATGGAATAGAAAAAACACTTTATTCATCCCCCAGTGGGGGGAATTCAAAATTAGTTTATTATCCAGCAACACCTCCAGGTATTTGCAGGTCTGAACAGTCACAATCTCTCTCTTGGTCTTGGTAGTGTTCAGGAGCAGACAGTTATTTTTGGTCCAGAAGGACTCCACAAGGCTTCTGCTGTCCACATGCCACAACAGCTGTATTATCAGAATACTTCTGTATGTGGCAGGACTCCGAGTTGCACCTGAAGTCTGATGTGTACAGGGTGAAAAGAAAAGGAGCCAAAACAGTACCCTGCGGAGCCCCAGTACTGCATTCCAGTGTTCCAGAAACACATTTCCCCATCCTGACATACTGTGGTCTGGCAGACAAATAGTCTATAATCCACGATGTCAGGGAGGGGGCCACACCCATACCTAGAAGTTTGTCTTCAAACTTGCACTCAAAAGACTTAAGACGTAAGACTTGACTTGGACTCGAGGTTTGGGACTCTTCATTTCATGATTGTTATTGTTTTTGATCTTTATTTCATTCATTCCGATGTATGACAAGGCTGATGGCAGGCTGAGCGCAACATAGCCTCACGCATTCGTGCAGCCACTGATATCAAAACTACTGTAACCATGGCAGCGTCAAGCTTATCTGTAACTGTGCCATATGTTGTCACATTTGGTTATAAAGCCTTCATGCAGACGGCAAACAAGCGAACAGCCACTTGCAAAGTGTGTGGTATCAGGATAAATGATGCTGGCTCAACTATGTCCAACTTCATCAGGCACATAAAAACGCACAAGGACAGGTCAGTCTCTTTGTAATGTGAAAGGGAAACTTAGCATGTATTGACAGGTACCGCTAGCAAACTAATCAAAGTAAACAGTGTTGTAAACTATATGCAGATCATAGCTTCATTGGTTACTTCTACACGGCGTTGCTGATTTATCTGCAGCAGCCTGTGAAATTTGGGAAGGACTTTGGTTAAGTAGCCGAGGTTAACAGTTACCAAATTAATTGCTAAGCCAAGTCTACGTGGATGTAGCTTAACATTAATCTAATTGTTGTTTTAAAATAGCCTCATTTTACAATTTCAGGGACACCTGATAAAATTCCAGGTTGACTAGTTCTCATCCACATTTAGCTGTACACTGTCAGTAAACTGAAAAATGCACTGAAAGTGCGCTGAAAAATGTTACGCATGAGAAGTTCAGGCTACACAGCCAGTTATTAATATGTCTGTTAATGTATCCTGTGGTGCAGAGCAAGCACACATATTTCAAAATACATATATATACTTCAAACATGCTTTCATGGCGTTTCTTCACATTGAATTGAAATAGCCCTCTTGAATGACCATGCTCTGATCAATTTTGTCTGGTTTCTGGTAGGCAAACTGGAGGGAGTCAAGAGCCTCAGCAACCTGCAATCTCATGCGACAAACAAAAGACTTTATCTGGGTTGGTATGGACCCCTTGGGCATCCACCACGTGACCAAGGTACTTTACAGATGACCTGAAAAAATGGCACTTCTCTGGGGACAGTCTTAAGCCATAGTCCTTGAGACGGTGTAATACCTTCATGATAGTGATGGGTCATGCGCACAAGCATCGGCTCTGAGAGCCGACTCCAATTTTTTTTCCATTCGCTGCTTAGGTTTCACTTTCAGTGCTCAGTCCCAGCTCTGGTTACGACAGAGCTTTGTTATGATTGGCCAGCAGGGCGACCTGCATGCGGTATTCACGTGAGAATTAAGGAGTTTGGTTCTGGTTTTGGTTCTGTTCTGTGGATTTGTTTGAAATTTTTTGGTTCATTTGTCCAATAAAAAAGTTTAATTGAGGACATTATTGATGTTGGCTTGAGTTTGGTTCAAATGTAAAAGTGGTTTTGTCACAGAATAAATGCAAAGAATTAGGCAATTATAAGGTCTCTCATAAAAACACTGAAAGCAAAAGGGTTTTCAACACATTAACCATGATTTTTTATTGCAAAGTTTAGGTAAAATATAGGCTACAAAAGATCCTAAATAAGGAGCCGTTTGGGAGTCGAAAGAGCCGGCTCTTCTTTGGGAGTCGAGTCAAAAGAGCCGGCTCTCGGAAAAGAGCCGAACTTCCCATCACTACTTCATGAGCCTCTTTTCATGCTCTTCAAGGGTTTCTGAAAAGACTATGAGGTCGTCTAAAAACATGAGAACCTCACTCAGACGCAGGTCTCCAACACACTTTTCCATGAGGTGTTGGAAAGTGCTAGGAGTGTTGGTCACGCCTTGTGGCATACGGTTAAATTCGTAGAAGCCCAAGGGACATGTAAACGCTGTCTTCGGCTTATCCTCCTCTTCCATCTCCACCTGATAATAGCCAGAATTGAGGTCCATCACTGAGAACCACCTTGCTCCACTCAGGGCTGAGAATGTCTCCTCAATATTGGGAAGGGCGTATGCATCTTTAATAGTGCGGGTGTTCAGCTTCCTATAATCGATACACAGCCTAATCTTCCCATTTTTCTTTCTCACCAACACCACTATTGAGGCAAAAGGACTCTCAGACTCTCGTATTATTCCAGCATCAAGGAGCTCCCTGAGGTGCTGCTTTACAGCCACCTCAGGGAGCCAATACACCCCTATCGTTGGGGTGTATTGGCCTTGGGCGCTCTTTAAAGGGCGTCTATTCCTGCAAGCGGTCACACAAACAGCGGTTGTGTGACCCAAGGAGAGCTCGTCAACAGCAAAGACCTCTGGGATGGAATTCAGCTGGTCTGAAATTCGTCGCTTCCAGTCCTCAGGCATAGGTGAGTCATCAAGATTGAATGCAAGCCTCTCACTTGGCATCTGAGAAATAGTGGCCACGGATTGCATGGCGTTCAGTGGCATTGCACTCTGAGCAGCAGATATTTCACCGATGACACGCTTCGGCGGAAGAGTGAGAATGTGTTCTGCTGTGTTTCTGAAAATGACAGGGATCTTGCAGGAGGCCTTACAGGTGATGTTAATGAGTGCACATTCAAGGAACAGCCCGCCAGGCAGGGAAGGAGACTCGGGGGGTTCAAGGACAAAAGATGTGTTAGAATTTTCTTTCCCAACCCTGACATCTCCAACCACACACAGCTTGTGCCCTGCTGGAATGGTGATGGGGTTCCTCCCATGCAACTTCACAGAACAAGGTTTGTTTTCATTTTTGTGCATTTTTGCAACATATTGGAGTAGCAATGCAAACTTATCTGACCTTCTCTGGAATGTTGGCCTGTCATGATCCACCCCGCTTCAGTAGAGTTGTAGCAGAACATTTGTGCCAACCAACATTGGAATTCAGCTATTAAACTGGCACTTGGGGACAACAAGCGTTAGGGCAGTTAGCTGCTCCTTTGCACCAGTAACACTATCAGGAAAGGTTAAAGGGACCTCAACATAGCCGCAATAAGGTACAGACCAACCTCCAGCCCCTTCAACCTCAAGCAAATGATGGACGGGCTGAATGGGGAAGGATGCCAGGTACTTGGAACAGGAAGTCTCTGAAATGGTGGTAACCTGAGATCCGGTGTCAAGGATAGATTGACATCCTACGGAGACTGTAGAGAGACAGCGAGGTCCCACCAGTCCAGGAGGTAGGATGTGGTGAAGCCCATGACTCGGGGTTTTAACTCCTGTTTCCTCTTCCACGTTGTGGGTCATTACTGTGGGACCTATCTGATTGATGTCCTCAGCTCCTGGCCGTCCCGCTGCAGGAGCTGCTACCAGTTAAAAAATGCTTCGGCGGATCCCTGTCGTGCCCAGAATCCGTTACGTTTTTCTCTGGGTTCTGCATTCTTTTTCCGTACAAGGCCAGGGTTAGGTTCATTGGTGCAATTTGTGGCAATGTGCCCATCTTCTCCGCACTTAAAACAGAACCATGGTGTTGGCTGAGAGGGAGTTTGGGGCTTCGAAGGATTTATGACACAGGCTGCTAAACTTTCACTCTGCATTGGTTCCTTCCTTGTTAAACTGCTTGGAGGCCCTTCACGCTTGAATTTGTTTCTCTCTTTGTGTATTAGCTGTGACACTTGTTTCCGAAGTTCTGCGACTTCCCTTTCAAGTTTGGAACTTGCATCAGACTTTTTGGGAAGAGTGGTAATAGGTTCCTCATCAAATACTGGCAGGCTCAAGACTGAATGAACATGTGCTGCAGCCTTTGTGCTTCCTAGATGTTTTTTCATTCTGTCCATCTTGGCGGCCCACCGGTCCACTTCTGTTCTCAGTAGCAACAGTAATTCTGGGAAAGATAGTTTTCCTGTGCTCAAGCTGACGACCAATGATCAAACTCTGGTCCCAACATCCACGACAAAATTGCCATAGCAAATACTTATCCGATTCTGCAGGCGAAACTCCTCCTCTAGAGATTGCTTTGGTAAGAAGCATTTGGAGGCGGTTCAGGTAGACAGAGGGCTTCACCCCGAGATTTTCTGGTTTGAACCTAGGAATGTCGCAAACAGCTCTTCTCCGTCCTCCACCACTCCAAATGGAGATTCAAGCTGAGTGAGGTAAGCCTCAGGTGGTGCATTTGTTCCAAGTTGCTTGACAATGTCAGCAACTGGGCTGAGCAGACTCTCCAAGATCCTTCTTACCTTTTGGGAGTCAGATAATGAAACATCATTGAGGAGGAGGTCTATCTGGGTGCACTAGGCATCATAGTCAACTTCACCGTTTGGCTTTGGAAGTCGCCCTGACATGGTCCTGACTGTGCTCTGACTGAAGCTAGATGGTGTTTCATCACTGCGAATGAAATGTTCAACAATAACTTTCTGGATTTGAGGTGGATTAATTGTGGTCTCATTCAGAAGTGGGGACTTGTGGGGGCACTGAGGGGAGGAGCACTAGAGGCTGGACTAGCTAGGCTTGGCTCAGGATTGCCAGGCTGACCTTCATCAATTACTTCACTGCGACTACTAGGTGTAGAAACATGTTGATCTGGCAACTGAAGGTGAGTATCAGGGCTAGTGGGGGAACAGGGTCAGGTGGGACAGGTTCTAGCTCCCGCTGAAGCACATTCCAAAATCCAGCTTTACTACTCCCAGCAAGTGTGCTCAGTTCAGCTAAGCATTTTTGGGCTAACTCTCTCCCAAGCTCCTCTTGACACACCTCACTAATGGTTTTCACATGCCAGCTAATGTTGGGATCACGGGGGCTAAGCAGGTGGCCAAGGCTTGCAGGATCAAGCCTTGAAATTGCCCGTTCTGTTGTGTACTCTTTTGCTTTTGGCTGATCTGGCACATCAGGAATCCTGACTATTTTCTTAATATCCCCATGAACATTAAAGAAATCAGATATCTCTTTATCAGTGTACTGTTCATCTATGCCTGTAACATAGAGGCAACTAGGTCCATGTACGTCAAACTGATTGCAAAGATCCATTTTATCATGTACTGAAGTTTAGTAGGTTTTATGGTCTATCTCAACAATAATTTACATAACAATGTCAAATCTCAAGTCTGTATAATTGTACATTTCTTCACATTAGTTTTTTTTCCTGGACTTTATTTGGGGTAGAACCTAGTTTAATTACAGCAGTCTCCTGGCTGGCTCGCCACTTTGTAACCCCTCCCTGCACCTGTCACTTAATGACAGTGCTAAATATCAAATAGGAAAAATGAGGCTCAACTTTAACTAGACTCGAAGAGGAGACTGCCAATATTTACCTGACTCATTTCTTATTTAGACCTGTAATATCTACCCCAAATAACACACAACAACATATTGAAAATTTAAAGAAAGTATATTATAATAAAGATTCTTCACATGACCATTTCTCAAAAAAGGGTAAGTAAATTAAAGTGAATACTGCAGAAATATTACAGTACCTCATACATCATTACTCAAAGCACACAGTTGTTGTAATTACCTTTTCATTGTTATTTGGACCACAATTGAAACAAAAATATAAAATGAAAATAACAAAAATCTCTGATATCTCAGGTATTTAAAAGTAAATTGTCCCAAAAGTTCAAATGAATGGAAAAATAGACCTAAATAAGTTAAATTAAATTAAATGAGTGCACTCAAAGTCCTACCGCCCTCTTTAACCATGAAAGTCTCGCCGATAGTCTTTTCTAACCCTCCGTCTCTTCTTTTCAATTTCTTGACTTCTGAGTTCTGAGTTTTTTAATCACCTCAATTCTAATTTTTTTTCTTTCTTTTCTCTTTCAGCTCGCGGGGACTTGCAGAGATCGGCGTGTGGTAAGACGCGCACTCCTGTCAGCTTTTGGCTCACTGAAAAATAGCGCTAAACAATTGCCACCACAATAAAGGGACAATAACACATATACAGGTTTGTTTTTAGGAGAAGATGTTTTTACTACTCAACTCTTTTTTTCAAAAAAACAGTCATGAGTTTAAATTTTAAAAGAAACATTTAGAACATAAATACATCATATAAAGATAATTCTCAAAGCAACTACAAATAACCTGGGGTTTAACTAACCCGGGTTACACATTCCATAGTTACATTATGCTATTTATAGGCCTAGATTGCTGGGGGACCTCCCATGATACACCTTTCCTCACTTTGTTCTCTTTTTTCTCCATGTACATATCACATTATTGTTGTCATTTACTTGTTTTTCTTTTCTCAGCAGGTATAACTGGTCTGGTATTATAGTGTCTGTCGTCCCCTCTTACCTGTCCTCTCAAACCCGTTGGTTGAGGCAGATGGCCACCCTCCCTGAGCCTGGTTCTGCCAGAGCTTTCCTCCTGTTAAAAGGGAGTTCTTTCTTTCTTCAGTCACCTTAAGTTCATTGATAACCATGGTTAGGATGGCAGATCCTTCCTGCTTCCTGCTTCTGAAGAGTACAGATGTGTCTCTGCTTCCTCCTGCTGCTTCATTGCTTTATTCACTTTTAAATCATTTTACTTTCTTTTAAGTGAACCAAGACTTTTTTAATAATTTTTTTTCTTTTTTACAACTTATTTGACGAGCCAGCGACTACAATCCTTCAACATACCCTGTGAAAGCTGTCGGATATCAACAAGAAATTTGTGCGCTACAAGAAAGGATTTTTGCCTTAGAAACTGAAATGGGACTTCATGAAACGCTCCTAATGGAATCCAGTGGTAAGAAGTCCACATTTACTTCCAAATAAGATCAAGTCATATTTAGGAAGAAATAACCTTTACGTAACTGTATTTGGCCTTCAATCAATTTTTGGCAGGTGAAAACTGATGAAAACTGCAAAACACATCCAAACCTGAGAAGCAAATACTATGAAGGGCCCAGATCAGATAAAAAACAATGCAGTCACGAAGAGCTTTATAGAAAACCCATCAATAAATCATATTCATTATAGTCTAATTTCAAAAGACATGGCTACACAAAGTCAGACATACCAAGCACATAGAGACAAGTCTATCACGTAATTGCCATGTCTTTCGAAGACACATGACTTTGCTATAATTACATTATAATGCAGTTGTTTGTATCTGCATATTATGACCGTTTAACACCTGTCCACTTTAGACCATGACCTATTATTAAAATCATGTAATTATAACCTTACATGTTAAAGGGGAACTCCGGGGCATTTGAAGCGCATTTCCATTGCTCGAGGTTGTCAAATACTGACGGTAGGACACAGACCGGTGTAAATCGGCGCTCCCTGTGCGGCGATTGCGCTGTTTGCGCAGCCTGTCATGCTAGCCAAATACGTGGTGGCTAGGGGCAAGCGCTAACCCTTCCACGTAAAACAACAACTTGCACACTGCAGAAACGTCACACCACTTTATAAACCATCCGACAATAAAGTCACAAGCCTTAGCATCAAAACCATATGCATGGTTCTCACATTACTGGCATGGGGACATTACAAAACAACTTTATAAACAGCATGTCACTTACCTCTTGTCGGTAGGCGCGCGCATGTGAAAGCCCAAAACAGTCAATGGACGATAATCCCATATACAAAACAATTATCTTCTCTAGAAAAACTAAGTTCAAGTATTTAAAACATTACAACAATATTACTGGGCATGTATTGTTGTGTCTGTATCTGAGCAACAATGGAACTGATGACATCACATGCAGTGTCGGCAACAGCTGAGGGTGGAATGTAAACAGCCACCAAAACAACACTGGTGAACTCTCTTGGCAAATAATATGGACGAAAACTTACTGCCAATAGTTCAATGTCAGGACTGCAGAGACGACTCTTAACAGTAACATGTCCTGGGTGACACCATCTGTTGTTGACAAGCACTGCCAATCCACCCCCTTTCCTTTTCCTGCTACTCTTTAAATCTCGATCTGCTCGTACAGTCAGGAAGCCCGGCAGAGAGACGCTGGAGTCGGGGATATGATCCTGCAGCCATGTCTCAGTAAAACACATAATGCTACATTCCCGATATTCTTGCTGAGTCCTTGTCAAGGCTAGAAGTTCATCCAACTTGTTAGCTAACGATCTTACATTGCCCATGATGACGGATGGCAGAGATGGTTTGAACTTCTTCTTTCTTTCTCTCCTCTTTGCTCCTGCTCTGCATCCACGACGCCTCCTTTTCAATTCCAGTGGGATTTCTGCCTTCAGTTGTCGAATTATTTCTGCTTTTCCAATGTTAATCAGCTGCTCCCTGTTGTAAACCACCTTGTTGCTATGGTTATGCATCATAACAAAAGCAAAATATACAAAAGTTTTGGGAAAAATCAATCCAGCTGCACAGCATCCAAGGCAGGAAGGAACAGTTGTCCAAAAAAATGCAATTTCTTCCAAGAAAAAACAGGAATGAAATTTAGAAAAAAAGAATAAATCTCAATGTGAGGTACAGAGCTACTCCAACGTGCTGCCACCCTCAGCAGCGCATTCTAGAACATGATGTATGTGTGCTTCACTGGCCTGCTGGCAGTTCAGATCTGTGTCGTATTGAAAACGTATGATGCATCATCAACAGGAGAATCAGAGAACAATGTCCACTGACTGTTAAAGCAATACTATGTAACATTTCTACCTTAAAATAACAGCTTGAAAAAAATTGTGTGGCTAGAATGAGTTTTAATATTACGATTGGCCTGTCTCCTATGCCCTTCGGGGGTCTGAGTTGGAAAAACTGCGCTATGTAACTTTGCTGGAGCGGCCCGGGAGCTGAGCGGAAGTACTTCGACTTGCTTTCTGGCACACCTACCGCAAAAACAAATAGACCCCTCTCACGCTCCCAGGTATAAGGCTAAGCTAGCGCAACATTGTCTGTACGATCATCATGGCTGAGGCACCGAAGAAACAGAAGAAGACGTTGACTGATGAAGCAAGGAAGAGAAAGAGAGAGGCCGACAAAGCAAGAGACCGGACTAGAGTTGCTCTCGGAACAGCCTGTAGGGGGAGCTCCATAATGGGATTTTTGAGAAGTTACATTGTATTGCTTTAAGCAGCTGAAATCTTGTATTCAGCAATAACTGACACAGATTCCGATGAAAACCTGCAACAATTAGTATTCTCCATTCACAAGAAATGTTGATGGAACACAATGGTAAACATGCTTCTTCTAACTTTTGACTGCGTTGGTGCAACAAATTCTACATTTATGTGGAGAATGTTTTATTAAAATGAAATGGAGTTTGGAAATAATTACCTTTATACTTGTGTCTATTAGATATAGGTTCGAATAAATATTATAATTCAGCTTACAAGATACTTTAACTTTTTCTTTTACAAGATGAAAATTAAAACAGCATTAACAAATACAGTATGATATACTGCATAAATCAGATGGATTTCTTGAAATTATACTTCTGATAACCTGATAATTTTCTTTTCATTTGTGTTTTACAAAAAATATTCATTAGCCCATTCTAATAGAACAAAAATATATTTTACCCTAAAGGTCAGTGGGTCCATAGATGAGATACTTATCTGCCCTCATGTCTGTGCTTCACAGTACATGCACAAACACACTCACACTAAAATGGTCAGCTCTCACCAGTAGCTCCAATATATAAATGTCAGACCTCAAGTGGAATTAATTTGAAGTGCGCAGCCATCACTGCAGGACACACACAAAAGCACACACACAGACTCCCCTCTGTGAATGTCTCCAATTACTGAGCAGGTGCACCTGAGCAGGTCTTTAAGAAAAGGTCAATCACCATGTCATGAATGTTAGTGTGTGTCTGTGATTTAACGCTTATGAGTGTTTGTGTACCCAAACTGCCCTCAATTTCAGCACCAGTCTTCCATGTTTTCTTTTAATCTACCTCAATGTCAAGCCAATACTAAAGATAGTTACACAGCTCTGAGGATTGTACAACTGCTTTAACGCATAGTCACTTTCAATTTGTCAGTTTCTACCTCAGTGTCAGGGCTGTGAAATAGCCCATACACACAAGGTGGAACCCAAAAGCAGACTGACACAGAAATATGGAAGGAAAACAGAAGTGGGTTGCAAGGTGACTTCACAGTGAATCCAGTCCGGTGATTATGTCTATGAAGAGAGAGGCTCCTTAGATTGGTCCAGGAGAATTCAATAATGACAATCTGTTCGCTCAGTGAGCACTCACTATGTTTCCAGGAGGGGTCCAGTGAGGGATAAGTGAGCGATGCAGGCTGCGGTGTGGTTTGTCTGAGATGGCGGTAGTGCGAGCAGGAAGGCACAAAAAGTATGGAAATGGTATTGTTTGCAGCTTGTCACTTAGATGGAATCAGTGGAGATATCGAAGATCTCAGGTGAAGCGAGGTTGCACTGAGGACACAGGGAGAGGCACAGTTAAACAAAAAACGTTTTCTTCAAACACTGTGGAGCACTGGTTGGCCTGATTACCACAGACAGTGAGACAAGGCGAAGACTGGAGCTCATGCAGGTGTGCTGGCAGGAGCAGTCCAGACTCCATCCCGGACTTCCTGGATACCTGCTCAGCCCCGTCTAGAACTCAGAACAAAACCAAAACACCACGGCCAAATGCATGACAGTACACCCCCCTCAATGGCTGCCTCCAGGCAAGCTGGAAGACTCCCCCCTCCTGGAACGGTTGAAGTCAGCAATAAAGGATGGATCCAGAATGTGGCGGCAAGGAACCCAGGAGAGTTCTTCCGGCCCATATCTTTCCCAGTCCACCAAGGACTGGACTCCCCGACCACGGCCCTACATGGTCCAGGACCTGCTGCACCGTGTAGCAGCCGGAGGGCACAATGGACTAGATGAAACTGGCTTAATCTCCTTGTCAGATAACCACACTCACTGGCCAGGGAAATACTGAGGAGCAGAACGGTGATGGCGGTCAAACAGGCGACAGCTGACGTACAAAGGAGGGCCTCTTTGGTTTGGGTCCAAACACATTGTGCCCTCTGTAAATGGTGTTGGACCGAGGGTACCTCGAGATCCCCTTCCTCTTCTGGGAACAACGGAGGCTGGTAACCAAGGGAAGCCTCGGAGGGAGACAGACCAGTTGCTGAGGAGTTCAGGGAATTATGAGCATATTCCACCCAGCTCAGTTGTTGGCTCCAGATGGATGCAGCCTTCAGCTCCTGATTCAACTGCTCCGTCTGGGCATTGGACTGAGATTTCAATTTCCCTGAGGGAACCTCCCAAAGGGATTAATAAAGTTATTTATCTATCTATCTATCTATCTATCTATCTATCTATCTATCTATCTATCTATCCATCCATAACAATGTCTCCTAACCCTGCAGTATCAGTGAGCTGCACAGAGTGTGAGCGACTCTCTGTGATGATAACACAGCTTGATAAGAGGATTGAAACAAGGCATTCATAAGAACGAGGAATTTATTGACTCTATTATAGCTCCTGTGCAGGCTGTGGAGCCTTCATGTGCCAAAGGACTAACTCAGATCTTTCTACATGGGATCACAGCTGATGTGGATTCTCACACTGCAGCCCTGGCTGACACACTTCCCTGGATCTGTCCAATTGACATTGGAATATCTGGTGAAGCTCCCAAACAGGACGGTCCGACTGATATCTCCCACTGGAACAGTGTTGGTGCCAAACCAAAGTCATCAACCCCAGCCAGGATCTGGTCTCATGTTGTCCGTCCCAGAGGTAAACCCAGCACAAAACCTAAACCTCCAGCACTCACTCCACCACCTGAAGTCCCATTGCATAATAGATATGATCCATTGACTCCAAAGAGAATGTGTGATTATGAATGTAATGCAAACTTGAAGACAAACAAGAGAAATGGCCCCAAAACTCAGCCAAGGGCTAACCAGATCATCAGGAGAAGCCCAAATCCCACAACCAAGGTGAGGACTACAGAAGCGATCGACACCTCCACACAAAATTAAATAGATCCCATTCTGATCGGGGACTCAATAACACAGCATGTCAGAATGGCAAAGACGGAAATTATAACTTTTTCTGATACATCAGTCAGGGAACTGATAGATATCTTGCCGACCATTCTGTCTACTCCTCCAGATGGCACGAGGATCATTGTCCACACAGGGTCTTTTGATATTCTGAGAAGGAAGACTGGCTCTGAGATCCTGAAGAAAGACTTTTCTCTGCTGTTGGAGAGACTGTGTCACTATGGAGCACACCGGGTCTCCATTTCAGGCCCCATTCCTACTGTGGATAAAGGAATTTAACTTTTCAGCAGGGCTGAACACATGGTTGTCAAATGCATGCATCGCCCATGGGATTAAGTTTATTGATAACTTTAATATCTTTTGGAACTGTAAGGAGCGTTTCAGACCTGATGGCGTGCATCCGAATCGAGCTGGATGCAGATTACTTGGTGCACATTTAAGTCATGCTGTTGGGACGGCAAACCCAAACATGACTGTACAGATTAGACTGAAGGACACAGCAGCGAGGCAAACAACCCCCAGCCCTCCCCCCTCACCAGACCCTTTACTCCACATCCCCCAAGGTCTCCAAAGGATGTCTCTATCCCAGCCAGGACTCCAGCGACCACCATCAACCGAGAAACGCAGGGCACCCCCTCCTCCTCCTCTTACATCATCTGTCCTGGCAGAGCAGGGCACAAGGGGATGTGCAGGATGTTCAAGGAGCAGCACAACATCCAGAGTTCAGAACAAAGATAGCACAGTTCAAAACAAAATCAAATCAAATCAAATCAAATTTATTTGTATAGCACATTTCATGTACAAACAGTTCAAAGTGCTTTACATAAAATAAAAGCATTGCAGCAGGGAGTGCAAGAAGCATTAAAAATACATAAAAGAATATAAAGAGAAACAAATAAAATCATTTAAATGAATTTAAAAACAGGCAACAGTCTAGATAAGTTAAAAGATATTTCATGAATAGACAGATGAGAAAAGAAATGTCTTTAACCTGGATTTAAAAATGTCTACATTTGGTGAAAGTTTAATCTCCACTGGCAGTTTGTTCCACTTATTTGCAGCATAACAGCTAAATGCTGCTTCTCCATGTTTAGTCTGGACTCTGGACTGGACCAGCTGACCTGAGTCCTTGGATCTAAGAGCTCTGCTGGGTTTATATTCTCTGAACATATCACAGATGTATTTTGGGCCTAAACCGTTCTGGGATTTGTAAACCATCAGCAGGCTTTTAAAATCTATTCTGTGACTGACTGGAAGCCAGTGTAAAGATTTTAAAACTGGTGTGATGTGTTCAGATCTCTTAGTCCGGGTTAAAACTCCAGCAGCAGCGTTCTGGATGAGCTGCAGATGTTTAATGCTCTTTTTGGGAAGTCCAGTTAAAAGAGCATTACAGTAATCGAGTCTACTGGAGATGAATGCATGGATGAGTTTCTCCTGGTCTTTTTGGGAGAGGAAACCTTTAATTCTGTTGATGTTTCTGAGGTGGTAAAAAGCTGTCTTGGTGACAGCTTTGATGTGGCTGCTGAAAGTCAGATCTGAGTCGATCAACACTCCGAGGTTACGAACTTGGTCAGTGATTGTAAGGTCCCAAGTCTCAAGATATTTACCAACGCTGACCCTCTTCTCTTTGCTACCAAACAGTATGATCTCAGTTTTGTCTTCATTTAATTGTAGAAAATTCTCTCTCATCCAGGTGTTTATTTCCTCCAGACACTGACACAGTACGTCTGCTGGGCTGCAGTCGTCTGGTGACAGAGACACATAAAGTTGTGTATCGTCTGCATAACTGTGATAATTAGCCGCTTTCGGACTGTAGGAACCTTTGGCAGTTCTAATAACCTTTTAATCCGCGGGGCCGTTTTCTCCCGTGTTCGGACATACAGGAACTCGGGGCTTTCTCCCTTAGTTCCTATAACTATTTAGCTCCTTCTCCGAGGTCGGGTCTTTTCATAGTTCTATAGAACTATCTGACGGAGGTGTGTGGTGGTCGGTAGCTACGCCCCATGTCATGCTATCACGGCTGAAATGTTTACTCATACACGGACACAACCGGCGGGTGTTTAATAAGTTAAACTTACACTGGTCTCATTTGTCTCCAGCGCTCTGCTCTCCTTTCTTCCTTCATGAAATGAAAAAGTATCTCCTGACTCTCTCTGTGAGCTTTTCCAGCCTCGATATTAGACGCCTGATGTGATTGTTCATGATTAATATCACCATCATGCAGACCATAAACACGGTGGCCTCCCCGCCCTCCATATTAGCTTCTTGGTGGTGTTTTTTCTACTCTCCTTACTTTTACCGTTTTGTTTTGTGTTTGAATGTAGTGCTAAACGGCTAACGGCTAACACGTCACTGAAGCAGACGGCTGCGCGCGGCGCATCAGTCCCTATCAGGTCCCGACTCATGTGCGAATGCAGACTGAAACAGTTCCGCTGGGGAAGGATAGTTATCAGAACGAAATTTGAGGAGGGTAGTTCTGATAACTACTTTCTTAGAACGGTCTGTCCGAAAGCGGCTATAGATGTTAAAATTCTGCAATATCTGACCCAAAGGGAGCATATACAAGTTAAACAGAAGAGGTCCAAGAATTGACCCCTGGGGGACTCCACAAGTCATGGCCACTAGCTCAGATTCATAGCTGCCAATTTTAACAAAATAACTCCGGCCTTCTAAGTAGGACCTGAACCAGTTAAGGACCGCTCCAGAAAGCCCAACCCAGTTTTCCAGCCTGTGCAACAGGATTCTGTGATCTACAGTATCAAACGCAGCGCTGAGGTCCAACAGAACCAGGACTGAAACATTACCAGAATCAGTATTCAACCTAATGTCTAACAAAGATACCATACCATGATGTGTTCAGGGTCCCTGCTATAGTGGCCCTACCTACTGGATTCCAGCTGTTCTGAGAACAAGCTGGGATCTAGTAGGATTCCTGTATTAGTTATTAAAAGAAGGAATTGAAAACAGTCAACTTGCGGGGTGAATCTATCTGTTAACGGTACCACGTACAACTCAGAATACAACAGAGACCAGTGTAAACTCCACAAAGCTAGCCTTACTTAATATTAGATCTCTGTCCAATAAGTCACTGTTAGTTAATGACTTCATAATTTCACACAATTTAGATTTTCTTTTTCTGACAGAAACATGGTTAACAGAGAGCACAAGTGCTACTGTTCTTAATGAAGCAGCCCCCCCAAACTTTAGTTTTATGGATAAATGCCGAAATGGGATTAAAGGTTGGGGAGAAGCTGCCTTATTTAAAGATACATTCCAGTTAAAGAGATCACATTTGGCAATTTCCCTTCTTCTGAATATCTTAGTTTTATTTGAACACCATGGAGAAACACCACTACCGTCAAAAACCTGAAAAGAGAATGCAGGAAAGCTGAACGTAAGTGGAGGAAAACAAAGCTTCAGATTCAGAAAACTAATCTGTGTCTAAAACCTAGACTAAACCTGACTCTGACGTTATGTCACAATTTCATATTGTTGATTTAAAAATCCTAGAGGAAACAGTTCGGCATCTGAAATCAACAACTTGCACTCTGGACATAATACCATCCGACTAAAAACGGTAAAAACAGTTTTTACCTCAGTAGAAAGTGATCTCCTACAAATAGTTAACAGCTCACTGGCATTCGGCACTTTTTCCCAAGTCACTAAAGACAGCTGCCATTAAGCCCCTCCGAAAGAAGAGAACTCTAGACACCTCTATGATGAACAACTACAGACCTGTCTCTAACCTCTCTTTTATATCTAAGATTATTGAGAAAGTTGTATTTAACTAGCTCAACGACTTTCTGAATGAAAGTGGAAGTCTTGATAACTTTCAATCAGGCTTCAGACGTCATCACAGCACTGAAACAGCTCTGGTCAAAGTGTTAAACGACATTAGGTTGAATACTGATTCTGGTAATGTTTCAGTCCTGGTTCTGTTGGACCTCAGCGCTGCGTTTGATACTGTAGATCACAGAATCCTGTTGCACAGGCTGGAAAACTGGGTTGGACTTTCTGGAGCGGTCCTTAACTGGTTCAGGTCCTACTTAGAAGGCCGGAGTTATTTTGTTACAATTGGCAGCTATGAATCTGAGCGAGTGGCCATGACTTGTGGAGTCCCCCAGGGGTCAATTCTTGGACCTCTTCTGTTTACCTTTTATATGCTCCTATTGGGTCAGATATTGCAGAACTTTAACATCAATTATCACAGTTGTGCAGACGATACACAGCTGTCACCAAGGCAGCTTTTTACCACCTCAGAAACATAAACAGAATTAAAGGTTTCCTCTCCCAAAAAGACCAGGAGAAACTCATCCATGCATTCATCTCCAGTAGACTCGATTACTGTCATGCTCTTTTAAAGGCCTACAGAAAGGTGACTTTTTGCACAAAACTGAAATAGCAGATCGATTCCTTATATACCATGGAATTTTTTTATGATTTTAAAATAATTTTAGGCCCCTGGATAGTCCTGATTAGGCCCAATAAACTATCACCACATTTGACTCGAATTTGGCAAACTGGAACGACAGGTGTGTGACGTCACGAGTGCCAGCTGCTGGAACAATCACCAGTAGTTCTAGTAGCGAAGCCAGCAGTTTGCCAGACCTGGACAGCTTCTTCACGGCAAATTTCGATGTGTGCCGCGGGACGTCGATTGGAAATATAAAACGTTGGGTTCAGTGCAGTTTTTATTGCGAGTAGATGTACGAAGTGCGTGTGTTGCCCTCAGCACCAGCAGAGAGACCTGCAGTCGGACAGGAATCCACCTGGCGGAGAGCGAACACACTCTCCGCCAGGTGGAGAGTGGAAATCAGCCGGCAGAGCGATCATGTCCACGTCGGGGCTCTTGATGATCGCTCTGCCGGCTGATTTCAGGGCAACCATCCCACGGTGTGTCCGCTCTCCGCCAGGTGGATTCCCCCTGAGTGTCCGCACCGCAGGGAGCTGAACACGGCGGGATGGCTCCTGATTTCACCAGAGAGGAGGCAGGTGGACAGGGAGGCACAGACACAAGTTCCGACCGCAGGTCTCTCTGCTTCCTCTGTCCCCGCAACATTTGAAACTTTTCAGGTGAGAAAGTAGTCGTTTAGATCCCCAACGTGTTGAAAACCTGACAAAATACCGGCTGTTTACCATTTTGTTCCAACGAATTCGGCGCTGCTAAAGCTAGCCGCAGTGAGCAACGCACTTCCGGTTATTTTTTACAAAATAAAATACCCGTTGCCTTTTATCATAGGGAAAGCCATTACGTGCTGTTGTTTTGAAAACAGGAAGTGAACCTACCCTCGTTGTAGCTAGCTTGAAACTGTGGTTTTGACAGGGAATGCCGGGTTGCCACCGTCCTGCAGTGCTTCTGTCTCGGCTTGTATGGTGTCGCGGGGCAACTGATTTGTCACTCACAAAACAAGTTGAATTGTTGCTAGATTCAGGCAGATTGAGGCCGAAATTCGCTAGATTATTTTTTTTTTGGTCGCCAGAGATGGCCAAAAGTCGCTAAATCTAGCTAAATTGGCAACACTGAGGCAGCCAGGAAAAACCATGGCACTTGTGACGTCACACGGAAGCCCCGACCCCAGTCTGGAATTCCAGGAAGGTTTCCTAGCGGCAAATTCAAAATCGCAAATTTCATGCGTTTATGAAATGTTTTGGTGTAGAGTCCAATGATCATTATTGTTCCTCTGTGTATGTATTATCATTATGTATTGGGTGTAGTGTCAGCTTTCTGTAGGCCTTTAACTGGACTTCCCAAAAAGAGCATTAAACATCTGCAGCTCATCCAGAACGCTGCTGCTGGAGTTTTAACCCGGACTAAGAGATCTGAACACATCACACCAGTTTTGAAATCTTTACTCTGGCTTCCAGTCAGTCACAGAATAGATTTTAAAAGTCTGCTGATGGTTTACAAATCCCAGAACGGTTTAGGCCCAAAATACATCTGTGATATGTTCAGAGAATATAAACCCAGCAGAGCTCTTAGATCCAAGGACTCAGGTCCAGTATCTCATTAAAAGTACCTTTAATGAGATGCTGTGCTCGACCGTATCAAATGCAGGACTGAGATCCAACAGGACAAGCACAGACACAAGTCCGCTATCAGAGGCTAAGAGGAGATCATTGGTAACTTTCAGCAGTGCAGTTTCTGTGCTATGATGCACTCTGAATCCTGACTGAAACTCTTCAAACAGATTATTTCTGTGTAAATGATCACAAATCTGAGCTGCAACTATTTTTTCAAGAACTTCAGACATAAAAGGGAGATTGGATTTAGGTCTATAATTAGCTAACACTTCTGAATCAAGAGTAGGTTTTTTAAGTAAAGGTTTGATTAAAGCAACCTTCAAAGGCTGAGGTACATATCCTGTCAACAAAGACAGATTGATTAAATCCAATATGGAAGTGTCAATTAACAGGAAAACCTCCTTGAACAGTCTGGTTGGGATTGGGTCTAAATTACAAGTTGATGCTTTAGAAGAGACTATTGCTGTTGTTAGTTCAGAGAGATCAACTGGACAGAAGCCGTCTAAATACAAATCAGGTTCTAAAGATACTTCTAAAGCTGCTGTACTTGATGATACATCACTGATAATAGTGGGAAGGACTCCATCAATCTTCTGTCTGATAGAAACAATTTTATTGATAAAGAAGCTCATGAAATCATCACTGCTGAGAGTTAAAGGAATACGTGGCTCAACAGAAGTCTGACTAACTCAGTCTGGCTACAGTGCTGAAAATTCTGACATTGACTTTGGAAACTTTGTGTAGGGTCTTTGGTCAGATGGATCTTGAATCTGGTACCTCCTGCAATATTTTCTTTTAATGTTAAAATTTAGTAAAAAAGTTCATATTTGTGGTGATTTCAAATAATATAAAATTGAGTCATATTGTGATTTTTGGAGCATTGGAAATGTACTATAGCCATTTAGTAAATTTGCAGCCATTATCGTGTAGCATTTTTTGTTTTGTTTTTTGTTTTTTTGTTTGCTGTAGACTTACATGGATAATACAGTTCTGGAGTGAGACTATTGCTGTACTCAACCTCTAGTGTTTCAGATTAAAACAAATTCCTCTACAGGGATTTTTGTATGTTAGTTGCAGGACCTGAATTGATAACATATAACTTTTTATGTATAATTTAGAATTCTACTGTCAGAGAATGTTCAAATAAATTGGTCATTCTTCTATGTGTCTTGTAAATTTTCCTAAATCAGTCTGAATAAGAGATGAACAATTAAGTTGTCTTTTGATTTATTTCCCACTTGTAAGAAAGGTCTTTCAGTTGTAGGCTACAGTAAGCATGACAGTCTGCGGAGTGAGAGACAAAGGTCGCATCTGCAGAGAGTCATTAATACACAAGTTGCTGGGTAAGACGACAGTGGTCAATGTACAACCGATCTTGACAGTTAGCATGAGAAGAGGTGTTGCTCACAGTGTTCTTTGTTGTGCTGAGACAATAACTCAGGGATGTCCAAAGTCGGTCCTCGAGGGCCACTGTCCTGCAAAAAGAAGATAAGCAGACTTTATTTCCTTAGAAAGCTCAGAAATTTCAATGTGTGCAGTTTGTGATAGCAAGTGTTATCTATGGTCTGCCAGGGCAACAGCTTTGCTAGAGATGCCAACAGGCTTAATAAACTGATCCATAAGGCCGGCAGAATCATGAGACAGAAATTGGAGATGTTTGAGTCTTTTGCATAGCCATCCTCATGTAATGTACTAATCTTGGGACCATGTAAATACAGTTATGTTATTTATTCTTTAACTCTATCTATACATCCATCCACCATTTTGTATGGTGATCTGGTGTTGGTTCTTGCTATGTTTCAGCAGCAAAGCCAGCTTCACGATGTGGTTGGTTTAAATAAACTTTGAAGATAAATGCTCTCTTATGTGGATGCTAGATGTTTTTCTTTTTTTTTTCTTTTTCACCAGATAAGGCCCCATGCCTCCAGAAACCAATAAGCCTATTTATAAGTGAATAGATTATAAATAAAGAGACAGAATGCAGCCTAACTTAGCACAATGATAACTTGGGATAAATTGAGTTTATATCCATTCATACAAAGCAATCAGCTCTGGCAACTGATTTCAAACAGCAAAATAAACCTTTAAATCAAAGCTACATATAAAAAAGAGCATAAAGTTAAGTTCTAAGGGGAAAAGACATCTGTTATGTCAAATATGATTTAAATTTTCAATTTAGAAAGTTGGAACAATGTAAATAATTTATGATCTAATTTTCCTGGGGCTCAGCACAAGCTTGATCTACATCTCTGAGCTCCTCATTATAATTAAGAGTTCTTTCTGAGGGGTTCATTGTGGGTGCATCACTCACATACTGATTCAAAGTCACCCTTACTGTATGTGATTATCGTGTTCTTTGACGCTGCTGTGGAGCAGTGATTGAATTGCATGTCTACTGAGTGCAGGAGAGCAATTATATTTGTCAAAGTGATGTTTTAGCTAAGCATGTGCGGGGAAATGATGTTCTTCAGGGCTGAGCCGGGCAGTTCGCAGAGGAAATGAATGAATTACACTGAGCATATCTTCATAATTGCATTTCTGTTATTTCCCATGGCTCCTCCCAAAATAACACAAATAAACATGTTGATCATGTTTTCATCATTACGTCTCACTCAGCGCGGGAAAGCTCTGATGTTAACATCTGACATGTTTCACTTGAACTAATACCAACCTAGTTGTTGGAGTTAATTTTGTTTTTGTTCAGGTTTTTTGTTTCATTAGAATATCAACCCCTTCTGCTCAATACCTCAAATTGATCTACTTTCTTTTTTATTACCTAAAATGGTCCTAATTTAATCATGAAAATTATCCTCAACTGTTCATCCTGCTACCCTGACCTAATCATTATTGTGAGCATTATTACAGACATTCTCTTAATGGTGTCCTGAGACTTATCTCGCAAGGCAGTTGGATTCTTGTAAGTTTCACAGAATCACAGTCATGACAAAAAAAAAACATGTGTGAACAGTCGATATCCTATAGTGGTGGGTTACATGGATGACAACAAGAATGGTGTGTCACTTCATAACCATCTCGAGATGACATTAATAAACAGCATATGCAGCATATGTTATCGGATTTGAAGGACATGTTATAAATCAGTATCCCATAGGTAACGAAGAAATAATATTTGTTTGTTTCATCTGGCTTCTGTGACTGTTTTCTCTCCTCCAAGTCTAAACCAAGATGCCATTTCTTTGGGATGTAACAAGCATAATAACTCTCTACAATGGGTGTAAGAAAACCCATTCAAATGCATCATGATGTTTTAGGGAAGGCTTCTCTCTGTATCCTGCTCTTTACAGCTTAACCCCAACCCAGCAGCTGAGTCCTGTCATGCAGCGTTGGTTATGACATCGGAGGTGATAATCAACCATTATGGTAATACTGTCAGGATCTGTATTCTTGGTTATTGGTGTTTTTATTTAGTACTTTGTTTCCTTTATTAGATTTATAGTCAGAGGTGGAATGTAACGAAGTATTTTTACTTCGTTACTGTACTTAAGTAGTTTTTTCTGGAATTTGTACTTACTTAAGTAAAAATAAAAATGCAGACTTTTACTTTTACTCCGTTACATTTTGGGACAACTATCTGTACTTTCTACTTCTTACATTTCTGGAACTGACGTCGTTACTCGTTACATTTAGTCAGTGCTTAATTTGTAAATCATAAGGTGCCGGAACGCAAAGTACATACGACAGCTCAGGGATGACGAGACGCGTACAGGTCCCGGAACGTATACAGAAAAGGTGCTGAAAACAACATGAAAATGTCCACCTGAAACGCTGTGGGACTTACAAGCCTCAATTTCAAATAATATCCATGGTATAAATGTTATGACGATAATTTATAATTATTTTAGGCTAGTACGCAAAACATAGGCAAATGCCCACATCACCACAGGTGGGACTTCAGTATACAGCCAGCAATTAATTTCTCAACAGGTCTAACGTGTAAAAAAAAAAAATATTATTCAAAGCTTGGCACGGCGGCCTATTAATAGACAATATGTTTCCTCACCATATTTAGTTGTTTAAAACACCCCACATCACGAGCATGTCCGGATTGTCCTCTACCTCTTGTTTTCTGCTTTTACTGCGTGTGTCTGTGGCAGTTCTGTGTCCTTTGGCCACCCAGGACCTCACGTACGGGACTGGATTGAATTTAGCCAGGGGGGGTCCAACAAGATTTAAGAAGAGTAAAGATGACATGGTGGATGTGAGCAAAGAGCTACGGTTGGGAGTGCAAATCAAGTTCATTTGAGAACTAGCGACCGCAAATTGGTCCGGGGCTAGTCTAGTCACTTGTGGTCGTTTTGCGAGGCTGCAAATCGAAACTTAATCAGGCCAATCAAATCGTGAGGAGCGGGGTCGGAGGCCGGGCTACCTAGTGACGACAGAGGTGCTACGTTTCAGTGTGTAGTTCCAGAGAGAGGTAAACAATGGCTGCGCCCAGCAAACAGTCTTTCGAGTTGGCTTTGGCAGCGACTCTAGAAAATTTAGATATACAGTTTTCTTTGCGAGACGAACAGATAACTGCACTTAAGTTTTTTTTTAAAGGACGTTTTCGGAGTTTTGCCCACCGGGTACGGTAAAAGTTTAATTTACCAGCTTGCTCCGTTGGTCCGTCGCACTGACTACGTAATCCTTCTTCATCGCTCTGATTGGTTGTTGCGCCATCCTATTGCGTGGCGTTGAGTGCAGAGGCAACTTGACAGACAACCGTTTATCCCGCCCACACTGCTATCCAGCGTCACGGGTCTGGCTTGCTAGGCTAACGTTGCTTCACTCCTAGGTCAGAGACATTTTTTTAACTCTTTTTTCAGATGGTTTTCATGTTGGTTTTGTGAATGGTGTTCCTTTCCAATACAGAATTTGATAATTCAGCATGTGTCTTTTTTTAATCTTATTTACTTCTCTTACTCTTGCACCACGTAAGACACCAACATAGACAGAGATAGTTTCTCTACTTCAACATGTTTGTTGTACATGCTGCTGGATGTGGTAACAGAATGTTGTTGATAAAAAAAAGTCGTGTCTGCACCTGGGTCCTCCCCTGAACACATCATGACAGTTATATATATGACATATAGCTTTTTAAAGGATGGGTCAACTTTTACATGAAGCAACACTTCCATCTACTGGAATAATGTTGGACAACACCTTCACAAATTAACTTAAACATTATGTTGGTTCTCTCTCAAAACCAGCTTTCAAATGTCTCAGTTTGGCAAGATAACATGTAACTATCCTGTTTATTAGTGAATTAAGTTCTGTGACTTTACATGGATCATTCTGTATTTCAAAGTCACTCTTGTTATTCAATCTAACAGAACAAAAAAGATGGAAAGGTAGCTCCAAAATATTCAAATATCATTACATGTACTGCTAAGACAGAGAGGTATAGGGAGAGTAAGAGACAGACAGACAGAGACAGAAAGATTTCTTTTTGATTTTTCAAACAACTTTATTTGTCGCTCCTAAACAGCTTCACTTTATGTTTGTTTTCTAAAAAAAAAAACTTCCTTTTTCAAAATAAAACATACACATCACTTACTTACACACATGTACACAAACTATAAACACATGCGCGTACAAACACAAACACAAATACACAAACGCATCATAACCTCCGCACACCCCCAAACAACAGGTCATCTTCTTCCACCTGACACGGCACACTCTGGGAACACCACATGCTACTAAATGAGTCTAAAGGCTCTAGCATGGTTGCCGCGTCTGCTAGCGCAAGCGGTGTTGATGACGTCACGATTTCGTGCCAGCTATAGGCAAGTTTTTGACCCGTTTCCGCTCTACTTCCTAAACTCCTCCCGTCGATGCTCTGCACTTGCGTTCTGGCGGGCTCCGGTTTGTTTTGCTAGCTCGCTCCGATATCGACGCAGTGAGAAAAAGGATGGAAAACTTTAAGAGGAAAAGTGGTTCGGGAACGACATGTGCAGTAGTTGGCTGTACAAACTCAAGAAAGCACTTGAACGAATGGTTAGATAGAGAGCTTTGACAAATGTCTGCATACATGTGGAAAGAGCAATCCAGAGACTGAAGATCTATAAGATTTTATCCCAGACCGTTCCCATCATGGCACGTAAACTGGACAACATCTTGACCATCTGTGCTGGCCTAGTTAACCTGAGAAGTCCACTGATCAGAATGCCTCATGAGGTTTAGAATCTTGCCTTGTGTCCCTGTGTGCATACTATATGTTTAACAGTTAATATTGTACATTATTATTATTATTGTGATGTAATTGTGTGGGGTCGTTTTGTATTTCACTTTTTAATATCTGTTAGGATTAAATACATGATCTTTCTAGTTGAAGCCATTTGTTTCATTTCCTCAAAACAAATAATTAATCCAGTGTTATTAATGTAAAGTATGAGTTTACTATGAATGAACTGGGTTAAAAGAAATTGTAACACTCTAAGGAAGATAGGGCACTCATGATCGTAGTTCAGTGCAATTATGAAATGAAATTACATCAACCTTTATTTTCAATTTTGTACAACAATATATTCAACGTTTAATTACATTATGTAAACAACAGACATCTGTTGGCACCCTTGGGCACCTACATAGGGCAGTTTATTTTGGTTTTAAAATGCTGAGATATTTACTGCAGAACTGTAACCTTCCCTCAACAAAATCATCAACGATTTTCGGGAGCATGTGGGAAAAGTAAAGTGTACGCAGCCTTGAGATATGCTCCTGAACAAAGCCTTGGTCGTAGGGTACTTCTATTTCTAGGTGCTATGTTTTGTATGTTATGTTGGGCCACGTCGTCACGTTATCCTCCCAGTCCTGCACCGAATTCGGGTGGGGGATAGTAACTCCATCTCCAGTTAACGTATTTAAACTCTGTTCCCATTGTAAGGACATTATTAGCTATACGATCTGTGAGTGGGCTGTCAAAGCTAGCATCATCTGTTTACATTGGCAAACGCTGTGCAAACTACTTCCGGCGTAAATTAAATGCATTTGTGGAGGGTAATGGCGCCACCCAGGGTTTGTCGCGTGAAATTGCCTATATATAGTGGCGCAAGTCGTTGTGCGCCAGTAGTTGCAATTTTCTCCGTCACAGAGGTGGCGCTGCTACGTGAAAGTAACCGCTACTCTACAACCACGAAAGTGGAGAAGAAAACAATGCCGCTGTCAAGAGCAGGAATACATTAATGATTATGCAGCAGTATTCGGATTATTTTCATTTTTTAATTCAGTTAAAAGAGGTGAAGGACTGAAGCCCCCGGCATCACCACTTGGAGTCTCTGCCCTCTTCTTTGCCTTCACGTATCTGTCCCGTAGCTTCTTCCACACATTCTTACAGAACTCTCCCTCTTTCCCCAAAGTTCTGCCAATCTCTGTCCACCAGTTTTGGGAGTTTACGTGCTCCCTGTGCTGTTTCACTGCAGTTTCGTACAGGTGCTGTACAAACGCACCTCCTGACTGAGCCTGGTCTCACATTGGTCCATCCGGTTTGTCGTTCTCGCCGCAGCCAAGTTACAAAAATCGACTGCACGACAACGCGCTGCGCCGTCTTTTCAAGGCAAGCGCCAGGCCTGAAACGTTGTTTTGACGTCACGGGCCGCCACTGCCGTGAGTGACGCGTCAACTGTAACTCCGGCTTAAGTCTCCTGAGATCTTATAGAATTCCAGCCTGATCCTGATCAGCTCCACACACACAGGAACAGGAGAGATAGTCTCTCCACGCTGCTCTTTCTGCTCACATACACTGCCATCTTGGCCTGACCCAAGACAAAGTTCAGGAGCTGGCTCTTCTCCTTCTTCTGGCGAGTGTATTTAAAACCACAGATAAATACAGGGAGAGAGATTCAAATGAACAATCAAACACGTTTCTTTATTAAAATATAAAATGAATTAATCTATGCATTTATCAATATTAGGGTTGGGCTAGTTAACTCGTTATTATCACGTTAACTCGTCAATTATTTAACGCCGATAAATATTTTATCGGGCATTAACGCAAGGGTTTTTTTTTTTTAATTAAAACAAAATAATAATTTGGCAGAGAGAGGGGGAACAACATGCAGCACCGGGCTGTCCAATGCAGGACTCGAACCGCGGCCAGCTGCAGCGAGGACTATAGCCTCTTGTACATGGGGCGCCTGCTCAACCCACTACGCCACGGACCACCCCTGTTTTATCATTTATTTTATTTTGTAAAAGTCTGTTGCTCACAGGCTTTTATTTTGTAAAAGTCTGTTGCTGTCTGCTGTGGAACCGGAAAAGAAAGTAATCGGCGGATCCACCAAACATGGAGAAGGGTACGGAACTTTTACTCGGCCATTTTCATTTTAAAGTTCTTCCAGACGGCGGAGTCGACAGAACCAAAGTCATCTGTAAACACTGCCAAGTTGAATTGTCTTCTCAGCGTAGTAGTTCCAGTCTAAAATATCACTTAAAGGCAAAACACACAACTGATAGCTGCAAGTCATTCAAGGAAACAGACAGTGGAGCGAGGCTTCTACATAAAAACTACAGAAAGATGCTGATGTTAAAAGTGTGCTTGCACAACAAATGTTATGGCACTTTCATTCATATGGCAGCACATTTAAAACTAAATGCTAAAGGCTATACACTAATTTTGAATTCATTTTTGGATTCTGCGTACAAATGCGATTAATCGTGATTAATCAGGGAAATCATGTGATTAATTAGATTAAAAATTTTAATCGTTGCCCAGCCCTAAACAATATGTTTTAGCCTACCATATGTCTTTGTTAAAGAGCATAATACAAAGTCTTTCAGCATGAAAGCACGTATTTTTAATGTGTGACAGCTTTCTGTATCATAACTAAATCTCTGTCGTTTGTAACAAACTAAACTGTGAAAATCGGGTAAAAATTCAGGGGGGTTTTGATTATTGTAGTTGGGGATATACACTGTCCTCAGTCGAAATAAATGCAATGGGGGGGGGCATTGGGGACCCATCCACGATGGCGACCGTGCTGATACGTCAGCTCCAATTGGCAGCGTCAGTCTATGAGGTGTCTATGTATATTATGTCTACGTGTAACACCATAGACATAATTTTTTTCTTTATATGTCTACATGTAGGGCTACACGGTGGTGTTGTGGTTAGCATCGTCGCCTCACAGCAAGAGGGTTGCAGGTTCAATTCCTCCCACTATCCAAAAACATTTAATTGGTGTCTCTAAATTGTCCCTAGGAGTGAGTGTGGGTGTTTGTCTCATTTGTCTCTGTGTGTCCCTGTGATGGACTGGCGACCTGTCCAGGGTGTACCCCACCTCTCGCCCAATGGCTGCTGGGAAGGGCTCCAGCCCCCCCGCGACCCTACTGATGGATTAAGCGGGTATAGAAAATGGATGGATGGACTGAGTAGCAAAAAGTATCAAATATTTGAATACCTGATTGAATTGAATTCCTGTGAGAATCAAGAATTGCAGCTGCAGAAGTCAAGAACCTGGAGCTCATAGTCGGTGCTTGAACTGCACTTCCCAGGGCCCCAACAGGGCGTGATATCAAGAGGTAGTTGGAAGATTGCGCTCTTGGAAGACAGTAGTTGCCATACAGGAGTTTAAGTAATTATTACTAATGATAATGAGGGTCATTCTCCAAATCTGAGATAGCCAGAGACTCCAACAGGTTTTTTTGTCCATTTTGACAGGTTACACGATTGTACCAGATTTCCGACAGATCACTGACCTTAGTGGGCGGGGCTGAATTTTTTCAGGGGACCAACAGAAGTGCTATTAGACAATTATCATATTTTTGTGTTCAACTTTTATCTGTCATCAAATATGCAACATCTGTGTGTGTCCGATATGAGGACTTCCTGTTTCATTACGAAACGTCAAAATTTGGATACGTTTGGCAAAAATTCTCAATTTCAATGAAGTACTATCATGATACTATCATACTATAACACACTTTTCTAACACACAAGTGTGAGGGGTAACTCATTGAGAAGTTGTAAGCCATGAAGTTAAAACTATCACGTCCTATTGACAGTGGGCGGGGCTATGGCGTTGGCAGGGTATATGGATATAGATCTGATCAGGGCTCCAAATAGACTACACATTGTAAGTTTGGTGCTACTCGGATGAGATATGAGCAATCTGTGATGACCTTTGTTGTAATTGCTTGTTATCAAAATTGGACCCACGATGAGTATATTAAAATACCAAAATTTTCAACACTTGAATTTTGCACAAAATTTCATGACTTTTTAGTGATGGTCAGGCCCCCAAAAAGGTACTTAATTTGCTGGGGGAAAAAATTATAAGAATAATAAATGATAAACACTACAGATACAATAGGCCTTTGCATCACCTTCCGTGCTCGGGCCTATTTATGTTAAAACATTTGCTCTCTAACAAATATGGTATTGCATGGTTGGCCGCAGGTTCCACCGGTGCTATAAATGACAATGAGGGCAATTCATTAGTTTTTATTTAGAAGCAAAGGTCCACCATAAGAAAGAGGTTTGGACAGAGTATTTTCATCAAACAAGCAATTATACTTCACTTGGACTTAAATGTAAAGGAATTGATTTGCTGATATCACACATGTGCTCAAGGATTCTACAGTTGAACAGAAATGAAAATTCTTGCATAACATGTGATGGAAAAATATCTTCATTCTTCTCTTCCTCTCATCGTCAGTCTCCTGAGGCCCAGCAGCCCAGCCCAGATGGCTGTAAAGACTAGAATGATCACCACCTGTATGTTTACGCAGAACAAACACACTGCCAGTGAGTTAGGTCATTATTTTTTCTTTGTGCCCAGCCATGTCTCCGTCTAAAAGGTGTAGTGGGTCTGAGCTTGCGTGGGTGTCTTATCATTGTTGTTGTTGTGTTGCTTTTTTAAGTATAAAAGGTGCCATATCAATAAAATTAGATTTTTGATGTAACAAGTTAAATAACATTTTGTTTTGAGGGTTTAAATCTGCTGGTTGCAGGACAAATTTGATATCTTTTTTAAAAGGCATTTATGCAATAAAACACTGATATCCTAAAAGCGAAGCCATACCACATGAAGAAGAAGTCTCCCAGTGGTGCCAGAGTGAAGCACAGTCGGCTTCTGTTGACTTTCGGTCAGTTCCCATTGGGCCAGAGAGCTTTCAAAGTCCAGATTGAGAACCCCGGTGGGTAAAACTCGAATACCCCAGTAAATCCTTTTCACTCTTCGAAAGTTGATGTCCTGCACATCACAACGATAGGTACCTGAAAATGACCTGGTTCGTTAGTTAGCTGAAAGTCAGGAGTTGTGCTTTGGCAAGATGTTTGTATTTCCATGTAGTGGTGCTATCATAATGGTCCGAACTTTATCAGTACTTCGCCTGTATTATGATGATGTTAGTCAAAGCCAAATGATATTGTCTTCAACAGGCCTTCTTTAGGCTTTAAGCACATAAAGTTTTAAACTTAGTCCCTCTAAATGTTGTGATAACATGAGTCAGCGAGAGAACCTGCATCCTCCTCTCTCACAGGGTCCAGAATCACTCGGTCCAGATGAGGGGCTTCCCAACGATCAAAGAGAGAGTCATCAGAGCTGATTATTCCTCGAGCGTAGCGCCATGACACCCTGAGCCAGAAAACCAAACTTCATTCTGAAATCTTTCCTCTATCAAGGAGTCTCTCCCAGTGAGGGTGAAATCCTCTGAACAACCACTTTTATTGAATCAGGGAATTTTAGCAGTGGAGCTTCACTGAGTGGCGAGCAAGAGCATTATCGTGTGCTCAGCTGTGATTATGATTCCTTAGCTACTAATTAAAAACGTATTAAAACACTGGCAGAACCACAGAAACGTTTGGTCAACTATTAACCGTGTACACAGTCCAACAAGTCCTCCAGGATTTTTTCCTGTGTTTGGTTAGTTGTAGGAACAAAACAACCCAAAGAGGTTTGGAAAATGATTGAATTTTGTGTAGAGAAAAACTAACAAAATAGTGTTATGGGTTGAAATGGGAAGCATTTCTGCCTTTGCTGCTGCCTATAATTGCTGCAACCTGAGGCTGCAGTCACAGTTAAACATAGCTGCCAGCCGCTGCTTCACAGCTCCACTGTCTCATCAAAGACTAGCCTATGCCATATTCCAAAGCTGAGGGAGTTTATTTTTCTTCTCACAGGAAGAAAGGTGGAATTTTCTCTGAACACAACTGAGCAGGTCAGCAAAGTGCATTATATGCGTTTTTGAGGTTGCAGTTTTTATTTAAGCAGAATAATGGCAGGCTAAAAACAGGTTTTAATGCTTTAAACATATTTCAGTTAGCATGAAGCTTACATTCTAAGAAGACAGTTAAAGTAGTAAGTATCTAAATAACTTTTTGTAGAATCATTGTTGAACATCTTGAAATGTTACAGACCCACATTGCAGCTTAAACTAAGTGTGGATTCCCATTGCAGCGTGGTGGTCATATATTGTTCATGTCATTTCTATATCTTTCCTTAACTTCATGATGTTTTCCAACGAGATCGACAAAAAGAACTTAGTAATTAACATAAGGTCAAATAAGGTAATTATTTTGTCTCTTCTCCTTCCTCCTTACCTCCAGGAGAACCTTCCCATCACCTCCATGACCTCTCCCAGACAGTCGATCTCCACTCTCTGTCCTGACATCGCAGTCATTGTCCTGAGTCCACACTGCCATGACTCCAGACACTTCACCTTACGGATTCGACACTCCTCTGACACTCCTAACTTTGCGATCTCCTAATAAAGGTGATAACATGTATTGTCATTAAATAATAAGCTATTTTCCTTCTTTTTTTTTTTATATAACATTAATATATTCTTTTGTGTTCTTAAAAGGAAAATTAGAATATTTCTAACCTGGATTCTGTCTTTGCCATTGCAACCACTAAACAACTGCCATTAAGTGTGGCAAAATGAAAACAGCAACTGACAGATATAAAGCACACACAGAATAAGCAAGTCTCGATTAAGCCACTTATTTGATTTAGTTAGACAGTATCCAGGGGTCATTGTCTCTTGACACACATGCATCTGAGATGCCAGCACTTAGGGACTGTACACCTGTACCACAGCTCATCTGACCCATTATGTATCCTCTCAGACTGAAGACTGAAACCTGGAGGTAGATTGGTTGGCAATCATGTCCTCCACACTGTTTCACACACCGCACATTTAAAGGGGAAGTTAGTGTTTTTTAAACCTGGACCTTATTTCTGGCATAAAATACATTCATCTACTCACCGATAACAGTTTGGTGAAAGTCTGCGTCCTTCAGAAAAAATATTTAGATCACTCAGATCCGCGTATATCCATATAACGGGAGAGAACAGGGCAGAGACAATACAGCCTCTGAATAAGGCATTATCTGTCTTTATTTCACTAATACTTTAAGATGAATGAATGAATGAACGCGTACTGTTGCACTGTTAGCTCAGAGCTGCCGTGTTGTTGTTATTGGGGGCTATCGGGGGCTTATGGGGGGCTTTCTACACACGCGTCTAGTGGGATGACGTCATCGTCGCGCGCTCATTCACTCCATCGTACTCAAAGTCGCCTTCCACGTCATCAAAATCTGATAAATATCCTGCCATGTTGCACAGAACTAGCAGTAGCAAACTCCGTGTGAAGTTAGCCGACCGTCACAGAGCAGGGAGTGAAGGAGCTGTGCTGCAGCAGCGCGTCGACGACCTCATCCCAGTAGATGCGTGTGTAGAAAGCCCCCCGATATGAGATGGACTACTGTAAAATTTAGGACAGGCTCACAAGAGGAAGATATGTCAAAATTTACAAGTTTTGGCAATAACAACAAAATCAAGAAAGTAGAATACTTTTATTAAGGATAATTTGAAAAAAAATCCAGCCTCAGCTACTACCCCATCTTATTCTTGGGCATTATTTTTAATTTTGTATGCAAAAATACGCACCCTGTGGGAGAGCTACGTCATGACATTTGGCCTATTTACACAGTGTCCCTTGTTGTCCGGTTCATATGAATATTGTTTATTGTTTGTTTAAGATAATGGCGAAAGCCAGGCGCCGTAGAGCGATTGGGTTTGAGCCACGTACGCATTTGAATGATACAGAAGGGTATAAAAATTGGCACAAACTGAGGTCGTAGGGAATTTCCGGGCATTCTGAAATGTACTTGTCTTTGTGACGGTCTGTTCAAAAAATTCCCCATAAGAGGCTGACCACGGCGCGTCCCGACTCCTTTTTCTCCACAACAACCCCCACACAAATGGAAAACAAACCATTAAACCATGTTTTTGAGCTGCCATCGAAAGAATCGAATCTAACAAATGGTGCCGTGAACCCGGATGGCAGATTCTAAGGACGGTCCGAGGGAGGACAGCTGGAGGTGATCGATGGGGACTTTTTTTAAATAGAAAGTAAATAAGTGTCCTGACAATTTAATTCGAACAAATAAAAGACAAGATAAATTAATTTTATAAATGATTATCCCATGGGGGAAATTGTCTTATAAATTGAGAGGTTTCCGTGCGCGAAGAGCTCCGTGTGACGAAGGGTCATTAATTCCCATATATGGTTGGGTCGGCCAATTAATAAATTTAAGCGGTTTCCGTGACGGAAGGTTTTCTCCCCCTGACGGGTGTTGGGACGGATTGAAAACTTCCGGGCGCGAAGAGTCATTAATTCCCATTTGGGGTGGGTCGGCTAAAGATTTCGGCATAAGGACACAGGGAAAGAGTATTATTTTTTATTTATTTATTTATTTATTTATTTTTTCCTTGAAAACCGTTTTGTCATGTAGTAAGAAAAATACATTTTGGTGTTTGTATCCATGGATTTTAATCTATACTGGAGGTTGCCATTGGTAACATTCAGATAATATTGAAAGAATCTATGGAAAAAAATGCTGAAACATTCTCAAGTAGACTTCCAACAAATTAAAAGATTAAAAGAATAGGAGCAGCCAGATGAAGGTAAGTGAAATTTCCTCCACTTTGTCAGCCATAGGTCTAACTCTCTTCTAAACCTGGTCCTTATTTCTGGCATCAAACCAAAGGGCGCTTTGGTAGCACTTAAGGCTGATTTATGCTTCAGACGCAAAGCCTCTGACGCTCGGACGCAGAGCCTCTGCGAGCGTCAAAATCTTGACCACTCCCCCACGCAGAGGCTCTGCACGCGTTGTCGTGCACCTCAAAAAAATCCTGACTACGCGACAGACGCACGCAGACCACCAACGGAAGTGCGCAGACAAAAGCGGCTGTGATTGGTCCTCGGTGTGCCTTTCCGGTTGTCTGTGTGGCTTCCTCCTTTGCATTTTCGCCAACTCCAATAAAAGAAGCTGTTCTTCTTCGATGTCGAGCAACTCCAGATCCATATCTTGCATACACTTTTTTTTTTTTTTTGAAAAATAAACACTTCCGCCGGCGCCCCCGAAGTTCTCGTCACCGCCCACCGAAATTCTCGCGAGGGGAAACTGCTGTGTGTCCCGAGAAATTCCAGACCGAGGTTGCAGAACCATAACATGAAAAGTGGTTCGCAACCAGAGCAAAGCAACACGTCAAGACGATAGACGCAGAACTATAATCCGCCCTTTACAGTTGAAATCAGCCCCAACTGTAAGCACTTTTAAATCCAGGTTAAAAACATTTCTCTTTCAGTGTGTTTATGGTTGAGTTTATATTTTTATTTTTCCCCTCTTCTTTGATTGCATTAACTGTGTTTTTAATTTTTATTCTATTTTTTTTTCTCTTTAAATTGCTTGTTTTTATGCTGCTTTATGCTGTTCTTTTAAATGCCTTGTCTTTATGTAAAGCACATTGAGTTGCCTGTGGTATGAAATGCGCTATATAAATAAAGATGCCCTGCCTTGCCTTCAATGGCACTTAATGATGTCAGACTGAGCCAGTCACTTGTAAATGAAAGATTTCACTCCATCAAGCCTGATTTGAGTAGTGTTATCACATTTTAACTGTGTGGTGCTGCTGATCATGGCTCAATATGAATTAAATTGCAAAAACAGTTGAGCCTATCATTAATTTACCTCCAAATGCAAAAGAAAGTCTCTTGGAATTTACACCTGGTGTCTAGGCGGTACCTTTGTTCCATCATTCCTCTTCCTTTTTTCTTCCAGTGCTGTTGCGCCGTCTCTCAGCAAACAGAGGGTTTGAGTTTTAACCCCCAGCCCACAGGTTGTGCTGCAGGGGGAGCTGTCATTGATGACCTCCACTGACACTTCATCCACCTCCTTCAGGGCAGTTGAGGTCAGAAGATGGAAGAGCAGAAGGAGGAGGAAGTAAAGCCTCATAGAACAGTGTTGCATGTTGACGTTTGATGGTAACTCTGCAGGGAGGAGGACAGAGGACAAAACTAAGGTATATAATCTGTTGGACATCTTCTACCAGTCTGTGGGAGCAAGTGCCATCTACTGTGTTGTGGTGTGCTGGGGGAGCAGCATCTGCCCCAGAGACATCAGGAAGATTAACAAAATCACCCGCTAGGCCCAAACCATTGTAGGTCATTAATCCTTTAAAGGAGAACTCCGGGGCATTTGAAGCGCATTTCCATTGCTAGAGGTTGTCAAATACTGATAGTAGGACACAGACAGGTGCAAATCTGCGCTCCCTGTGTGGAGATCGCGCTGTTCGCGCAGCCTGTCATGCGAGGCTAATACGTGGTGGCTAGGGGCAAGTGCTAAACCTTCCACGTAAAACAACAACTTGCACACTGCAGAAACGTCACACCACTTTATAAACCATCCAACAATAAAGTCACAAGCCTTACCATCAAAACCACATGCATGGTTCTCACATTACTGGCATGGGGACGTTACAAAACAACTTTATAAACAGCATGTCACTCACCGGTTAGTTGTACGCTCGCGCATGTGAAAGCCCAAAAGAGTCGATGGAGAATAATCCCATATACAAAACAATTATCTTCTCTAGAAAAACTGCGTTCAAGTATTTAAAACATTACAACAATACATGCCCAGTAATAATATGGTTTTGATGATAAGGCTTGTGACTTTATTGTCGGATGGTTTATAAAGTGGTGTGACGTTTCTGCAGTGTGCAAGTTGTTGTTTTACGTGGAAGGGTTAGCGCTTGCCCCTAGCCACCACGTATTAGCCTCGCATGACAGGCTGCGCAAACAGCGCGATCTCCACACAGGGAGCGCAGATTTGCACCTCTCTGTGTCCTACTGTCAGTATTTGACAACCTCTAGCAATGGAAATGCGCTTCAAATGCCCCGGAATTCCCCTTTAATAATCCTTTCCATTCGCCCTGACGCTGTACAACAGCTCTGCACTGTGTGAGAGTTAAACATTCACTCACCATTCACATTCCAGTGTTCATAACTGACAGCATCTTTCTTTTGTTATTTTATTAAAAATATGTTCTTATTTTATTCTTATTCTTGCATTTATGTAGATCTATCTATTTATAATCAAATGTTTTCTGAAGACATGAGATCTTTCCTTTCTCTGATCTGGATTCTGCCACCAATGTCAACTGATTTTGGCTATTTGGGTGATTAATATGCAGGTTTGCATCTTTAAGGAACATGCTGCTAATTTTCTTACCCAGGTCTGAAGCTAGAAATAAACCATCCATATACATATCTTGAAAAAAGTTCAAACAATTGAGATGGCCGGATTGATTCTCATCACTTATTGTATGGACAGAGCAAAGGTTTAATTTTAGTCTACATTTACTTTGACTCATTTTTGGAATGTTTTTATCCAGATCAATTTACAAATGAGGAAACATATTTAAGGTTCATTATGTAAAAAAAAACGTGATGTTTAAATTTACTGTCTGACTGCATGTTTTATCAGTTAACAAAGGTCAAACATTTCTAAAAGTGTACCATATGTCTTAAGTATCTCTCCCCTACATGTAAGCACATACATTTTTCAAAAATGTGCCACGTTTTTTTCTTCTGAAAGTATCAAAATATCATGTGGTGTGACCGTCCAGCCATGGCCGCTGATTTGGAAACTTTCTTAAAATGATTTCAAATCTATTCAAATCTATTTCCTCTCCTGTTAGCATCATTTTCTTAAGTCTTGCGTAGTCCCTAATGACATGACAGCGTTCTTGAATTTACATTCCCCTCATAATATACACAACAAACTTGAATTCTACTCAAAGGTAGGAAGTTCCATCATCCACCATTTTGGGACCCATGGAAGCAACAAGCAGGTCTTTAATGCTCATATTAAAAATGTTTTAATGGATAGTATGTACTTAGTACATGTGGTATGACCTCAAAAACACAATAAATATGAATTTATATTTTTGAATTTATACTTTGATGATACATTTCAATGTGACATTTTGTGAGAAATGAGCTGGTTTCATATTTTGACTGTATTTGAAAAAATCATGTAGTGCGACCATTACAGCATACTTCCCATGACTGATATTTATCACAGACAGTTCTTTTGCTTTTTCCAAGGCCTACAGGGAAATAAGAAATGTGTCAAATGCTGTGCTAGACCTCACACCACCATCTATGAAGAACACACCGTTAGTTCCAGTTAGTAGAGCCATCAGAAAATCTCGATCAACCGATGTTAGAGCCACTACTTCTGAATAACGATTTTAATCCACCACTGGTACACCAGAAAGAGTTGAGAGAAGGTACACTTCAGCATGGGAATACTGCAGAAGATGAAGGATAAACTTGAAAAGCAGGTTTTGTACCTGAGGAAACAACTGGTAGAAAAGAGAAAAACTAAAAGATAAAGAGTGAGAGTAGGTTGATGGCAAAGAAAAGGTAAGGACCAAGTGAAACGTTCAAGCAACAGGGACATAAGAACCTCTCAGCAGAGTGAAAGCAAGGCGGTATCCAGTTTTCGTCCAGAGAGGAAAGCTGTTTTTTTTTCTTTTAGCTGGGAAAAAAAGGCACCATCCCAAAAAATGAACAGAAAGTATAAATGAGCTCCATGCACAGTATTAGACAGTAGAACAGCATCTGTCCATATCTTATGAACATTTTGCTCGATACCGGCCTCTTTAGAGTCCAGGGACAGAGATACATGCACATTCATCCACTGGTGAACAAACGTGCAAAGACATGACTGCTGAAAACAACCAGTATCTCCAAGTTAGTGGCAAAAATTGTATGTGACACCAAAAATAAAGCATGTGTGGATTGCGTATGTCCGAAATACTGCTTTGATTAAGTTGACTCTCCTGAAATAGTAAGACTTTCCTGTCTTGTGAACAATGGGAGTGGGTAATATCAACAATGTTGTAAAGCACACACATACAAGGAAAATACATGAATTAAAGGAGCTGTTCCCTAAAAAAGACAGAAGCTTTAGCAAAACATCAGTTCACTTGGATTCACCAAATAGAACAGTGTTGATGCAATAAACTAAATCTCACTGAATTTGAAGTGGTTCTTCATGTCGAACTTCTCTGAGAACTGTGTGTGCAAGGGTGTTTTCTTCATGAAGGTGAGCTGCAGACTCCAGAGGATGTCTACAAGAGGCTGCCTGAGAAGTCAAGATCAAGCATTCATCACCACTGGATAAGCAAAGAGACAATCAACAAATATGATGACCTGATTCAAGATAAGTTGATGACTGTGAGGGGCACCCTGAAGCTACACCCAGTTTTGTTTCCACAGCCTGCCTAACTAACTCACCGTCAGGTGTCGTACTTATGCACACAGATGAAAACACGTCTGCGTCTCAGCCCATAAAGGTTAACCTCCGAGACTCCACACACACTGGAGAGGATCAATCAAGCCATTCTAAGCCTGTGCCCTTGCCACAAACCCTTGATGCTATCTTTAACTTTAAGAATGCTTCTCAGTCAGTAATATCAGCGCCTGAGCCAGCAACCTCTCGCTGCTCTAAATTGAGCAACCAAACTGGTAAAAATTCCAAAGCTCCTGGGGTTAAACAAGATGATTATTATTAGTGGGTGATTCCTCTTTGAATATTCAGCACCTGGGGCTCCAGAGCAGTCCCCAACACTGAGCCCACCCCCTTTTGTAGTTTGTTCAGTCTTTGTGTCACTGGTTTAGATGCTGCACTCCACCACAGACGTATAGAAGATGTGTAACACCTTGCTTAAAACATTAATGACAAGTAAGCATCCACAAGAACTAGAGTTTGTTCTGCAATAATAGTAATAATAATAAGAAGAAGAATTAACCCATCAGTGGTTTTGCATAAGAGCAACATCTTTCAAACTATTCACTGTGCAAAATAAGAAACACTCATCCCAAAATGCTTAAAAACCAAGTGAAATATCGAGACCATTTTGTTTTGAAATCTTGGACTTGCTTTTTTTAAATTTGAATTGAAGGTATAAAAGTTAAGGTGCACTTACCCTCTTTATAAGGCCAAAGTCAAATAATGCTTGTGGGAACAAAGATGCTGATTATGAGTTCAAACTGCATTTTATGAATTAGAAATGTTGTTGTGACAACCTGAATTCTGAATGAAGCCAGCTCCTTCTACCTTGCTATTCTTTATTTGAAGAAATTAGATTAGTTAGTTGGACATTTTTTCACAAAGCTTTTCTTCATTTGTGATGTTTTCATTTGCTATGCTTTACTGTTCATACAAAAGAGTTCTTTACCTAGCTGTTTTGATTAAAAGTCAGAATCCACACCAGTTTGATGGTTGTGGGTGATGTTGCAATATATAGAATGACCACCAGATGTCAGACAAACACCGAATCACTGTGAGTATAAACACCGGTACAGAACTTAGTATTAACATTTCAGTCAGAATTGAGTGTATCATGTTGAATTCTACTGACATCTAAGACATTTCTGTCTAAAAGAGAAAATTAATTAATTTTGAGATTACATGATAATTTTTATTAAAAAAAATTTAAGTTATCATTCATAATTATGATTAAGATTAAGATTACTTTATTGTCATGTACAGACGAATGTTAACACGAAATTACTCCTCCGCATTTGACCCATCCAGGTAGGCACCTGTTGACACACATGCACAGGGTCACACATTCAGAGACAGATGCCAACCTGGAGCGGTGGGCAGCCATGAAAGCACCCGGGGAGCATGGGGGTACGGTGCCTTGCTCAAGGGCACCTCAGCCGTGACAAGGAGGTGGACTGACACCCCTCCAACTGTCAGTTCCACCAAGCGAGTGGGAATCAAACCGCCAACCTTCCGGTTATTGGACGACCGACTCTAACCACTGAGCCACAGCCGCCCCATATTACCTTGCAAGTTTGTCAATTTAAGTAAACCAATTGTTGATAGGAAAAAAATAAATAAAACCCCTTAAATCAGTTCATTTCAGTTTAATGTGGGAATGTGAAGGGTTAGTTGAAAGAAGCCAGTTTGTTATCTTACCAGAAATCTGCCAGTGGTGTGTTTTTAGAAGGACAACAGAATGTGCACAGCTACTTGGTTGATGGCAAAGCGATAGTAATGCATAAGGGATCTATTTTAAATTGACCAATTAGGTTGTGTAATAAAAGAAAGTATGACAAGTTCTGTCTGGTTCTGTGGGACCCCGAAACACAAGCTACCTGAAGGCCTTTCAGTAAGCAAGTTAACAAAACATTAGAAACTGCAATTATGTAAGTCTAACAAAACCACATTTTTAAAATGCATATGAAAACGGTAGTCCGGCCAAAAATCCTACAAAATCAAGCTTCTCAAAACCAGACGCTGCAGCCAGAGTTCTGATGGGAACTAACAGCAGAGATCATATTTCTCCAGTTTTAGCTTCTCTTCATTGGCTCCCTGTTAAATTCAGAATAGAATTTAAGATTCTTCTCCTTACATATAAAGCTCTTAATGACCGAGCTCCATCATATCTTAAAGATCTCATTGTAAGATATTTTCCTAACAGAGCACTTCGTTCCCAAACTGCAGGTTTACTTGAGGTTCCCAGAGTTTCTAAAAGTAGAATGGGAGGCAGAGCCTTCAGTTATCAGGCCCCTCTCTGTGGAGCCAGCTTATAGTTTGGGAGGCAGAGCCTTCAGTTATCAGGCCCCTCTCTGTGGAACCAGCTTATAGTTTGGGAGGCAGAGCCTTCAGTTTTCAGGCCCCTCTCTGTGGAACCAGCTGCCAGAAAATGCACCCTCTCTGCCTTGAAGATTAGGCTTAAAACTTTCCTTTTTGATAGAGTTTATAGTTAGGGATGGCTCTGCTGTAGGCCTAGACTGCTGAGGGACTTCCCATGATGCACGTCTCCTCATTGTGCTCTCTTTAGTCTTCATGTACATATGACATTGTTGTCTTTCTCAGCAGGTATCCTGCAGGTGGCGTTATGGTGCTTTTTGTCCCCTCTTTCCTGTCCTCTCAACCCCCAACCTGTCATGATCAGTACCTGCATTTCCTGTTTTATTTTGAAATCCCAGTTTATTTCTGGTTTCTAATAAACCCTTACCTGGTCCAGCTCCACCTGCAATCAGTGTTAAAGTTATTTTGTGTAAAGTTGGCAAATTCGTTGCATTTCTCAGTGGAGAGGAGGTCTGGGTTTGACTGTTTAGGAGGATTTGTGAGTTTTCCAACCATAGCAAACAGAGTTCGAGAATTGTTGACATTCTTATGAATCATTTCAGATAAATGCAGCTGTCTGGCCTTGCACAGCTCATTGTTATAACTACGCAGGCTTTCTTTGTACAGCTTATAGTAAATCTGAAGCTTTGTTTTCCTCCATTTACGTTCAGCTTTCCTGCATTCTCTTTTCAGGTTTTTGACCGTAGTGGTGTTTCTCCATGGGGTTTTCTGTTTGATCAAGGTGCTCTTGATTCTTATCGGTGCAACAGCTTCCATTACATTCCAAATGTTCAAGTTATAGAAAATTTTCAAGAAATGATCCAGCATTCCTTCAACCGACTCTCCGCTCATTGTTGGTAACATAGCTATGGCCTCCCTAAACTGAGCACTTGTTCTCATTGATGTACCTCTTCTTAACTGAGAAGCTGGTTGTTTGAACATTCTGAGTGATCAATAAATAAAATAAAATACAAAAATGATCAGACAAGGCCAAACAATAACCACAACAGAAGAAATATCAACACCTTTTGAAATGACCAGGTCCAGAATGTGACCTCGCAGGTGGGTAGGTTCTGTTACATGCTGCCACAAACCAAACATGTCCAGCACAGAAGAAAATTCTTTGGCAGTACCATCCGTCATATTATCCATGTGAATGTTAAAATCCCCGGTCAAGATAAAATGGTTAAAATCAGTCGAAATAACAGACAATAATTCAGAAAAATCATCAATAAAACTTGCACAGTATCCTGGAGATCTGTAAATGATTAAGAACAGGATTTTAGGAACACCCTTTAAAATAAAACTCAGATATTCAAAAGAAGTGAAATCACCAAATGAGATCTCTTTTATCAAACACCTAAAACTTACTTAGTGGTGTCCGGCTAATTCTTTGGGTCCTGAAAATGGTTGCAATCCTTACACAGATGGTTGAGGCAGGTGGCCATCTAAATGGCTTTTTTTCACTTCCTTCTGCACTTTGGTTAGAAAGTCAGTCAACATTTCCTTTTAAATGTAGGGTATTCTATGGTTCAGAATCTGAGGTTCTGCATTCCACAGCGCTTTTTTAAAGATTAAATGAACAATAAACAAGTTACATGGATTTCACTAAATGACTTCAGGAAAAGAAGTGAACATAATTTTTTTTTTATTAATTAATTAATCTTCACCACATGACCACATGTTCATTAATTTCCCTCAACGGTACAGATTTACCTGAGTTGAAAGCTAAAGCCTGATTTATGGTTGTCTACGGAGAGCGACGGAGACCCTTTTCTTTCTATTCAATTTCAACAAGCTCCAACTCCAATAACAGTCTTTCTCTCTCAGTCGCCATCATTCACTGTGAGGAGTGGAACGGAGCCGGAAGGTGAACCACCAATCAACCACTTTCACCATAGACGTCGCCAGATTGGGTCGTCTAACGTAGCGACGCCTACTGATCGGGAGGTGAACTGCCTTGGGTATCCGACAGCCCGACGGAGAACTTCGAAAGGTTTAGTGACCACGGAGTCGGATTGACGGATAGCGACGGAGAAGCATACTGAGGCCTTAACTGTTGCAGGGCCGTAGCAGTGCTGGAATCACCAGTGTTGCCAAGCTGTGCTTAAATTGTAGGTGCTTCTTAAGATTTGAAGTAGCTATTTGCTGGAAACAGACACTTATATAACACAGGAGCAAGATAATCACAATTGTGCCTATCCTTTTCACTCTCAAACTCAAAATAATGTAGGAACTTCTGTAGTGTAAACATTACATGCTCTCTCCTGCCTCAATCAGAGGTCTCTGCAGAATGAAAGGTGGTCCTCAACTGCATGAATTGATTGGCTAATTACTTTTGAAACTTGCATGTCTTTACCTTTTGGGCAAACCTTGGTTACCTCGCAGGATCTGTGTGTGTGTACATCTTGCAGTCAAGTAAATGAATAGTCGCATTCAGCTGTAGGAGGAAGTGGAGCAGCAGAGACTTTCTGCCACTTCTAAATTTCTCTCTGAGGGGCCATCACACATGTAAATTTAGCCAAAAAAGACTTCCCCTGTAATTGAAATGAATGGTAGCCTAGCGTTGTCCGATCAACCTGTGGCTGCCGTGCTGCGCTACAATTAGATAACTTGTCACGCTAACAAACTCTGTCCCTATACAGCAAAACAGATTTGAGACACAAATTTGTGACAGCTCACTACCTGTCACGCCCAGAGACTCATGTTTTTAGTTTTCATGTTTAGGTTATGTTTTTGTGTTCAGTTCATGTCCAGGTTTTGAGTTTTAGGTTTTGCCATTAGTTCATTCCCCTCACCTGTTCATTCCCCACCAGCTGCACCCACTCACTTAATCACTCACTCCCTATTTAGTTTCCTGCCTCCCCTTTCAGTTTTGCCGGATCTTTGTTGATGTCACTGTTACTTTTACTGCTAGATGTGATGCCACGTTTCCACGCCACATTTTCGTCCAAGCTAAGTATTTATTCCATGCCATGTCCTTGTTCTTTTGTTTTTTTATAGCTCCGTTTTTCTCCGGCTCTGCCGTGTTTTATGTTGTTACTTTGCTTTTTTGTTAATAAATCTACCTTTTCTTTGTAAGTCCGCATCCGTGTCCTCCCCTTCCACACCACAACTTGACAGAAAGATCCGGCCAGAAATGGACGCGGCGGACTACACTGCCTTCTGGGAGCTGGCTGGGGACTTCTGGTGCCTAGCGGGATCGAGCTGCACCTCCTGGGAGAAACTGAACTCTTCCAATGAGCTCATTGACTTTTTTTTTACAGAAGCAGGTCCTCCTGCACATGTCAGGAGTGACGCACATCTGGGAAGAGGTGAGGTGTGTACAGCGCGCTGCCATGCTGGATATCTTTGGCATGGAGCCACAGAAGGTAGCCGCGCTGTACACATCCTCCTTCACCACTCCAGCATCCCAGTCCCCGGCCCCGGCCGTCCCAGAGCTGGCCCCGGCCCCGGCCGTCCCAGAGCTGGCCCCGGCCCCGGCCGTCCCAGAGCTGGCCCCGGCCCCGGCCGTTCCAGAGCTGGCCCCGGCCCCGGCCGTTCCAGAGCTGGCCCCGGCCCCGGCCGTTCCAGAGCTGGCCCCGGCCCCGGCCGTTCCAGAGCTGGCCCCGGCCCCGGCCGTTCCAGAGCTGGCCCCGGCCCCGGCCGTTCCAGAGCTGGCCCCGGCCCCGGCCGTTCCAGAGCTGGCCCCGGCCCCGGCCCCGGCCGTTCCAGAGCTGGCCCCGGCCCCGGCCCCAGCCGTTCCAGAGCTGGCCCCGGCCCCGGCCCCAGCCGTTCCAGAGCTGGCCCCGGCCCCAGCCGTTCCAGAGCTGGCCCCGGCCCCAGCCGTTCCAGAGGCTTTAGAGCCTGACCACGAGGCTTTAGAGCCTGACCACGAGGCTTTAGAGCCTGACCACGAGGCTTTAGAGCCTGACCAAGAGGCCATAGGGCCTGACCATGACCAAGAGGCCATAGGGCCTGACCACGAGGCTTTAGGGCCTGACCACGAGGCTTTAGGGCCTGACCAAGGGGCTTTAGGGCCTGACCACGAGGCTTTAGAGCCTGACCACGAGGCTTTAGAGCCTGACCACGACCAAGAGGCCACAGGGCCTGACCACGAGGCTTTAGAGCCTGACCACGACCAAGAGGCCACAGGGCCTGACCACGAGGCTTTAGAGCCTGACCACGAGGCTGCAGGGCCTGACCACGAGGCTTTAGAGCCTGACCACGACCAAGAGGCCACAGGGCCTGACCACGAGGCTTTAGAGCCTGACCACGAGGCTTTAGAGCCTGACCACGACCACGAGGCCACAGGGCCTGACCACGAGGCCGCAGGGCCTGACCAAGAGGCTTTAGAGCCTGACCACGACCAAGAGGCCACAGGGCCTGACCACGAGGCTTTAGAGCCTGACCACGAGGCTGCAGGGCCTGACCACGAGGCTTTAGAGCCTGACCACGACCAAGAGGCCACAGGGCCTGACCACGAGGCTTTAGAGCCTGACCACGAGGCTTTAGAGCCTGACCACGACCACGAGGCCACAGGGCCTGACCAAGAGGCCGCAGGGCCTGACCAAGAGGCCGCAGGGCCTGACCAAGAGGCCACAGGGCCTGACCAAGAGGCCTCCGGGCCTGACCATAAGGCGGCAGAGCCCGACATGGACTCACCGGTTCGAGCCCCTCCCTCCCACCCCCAGACTTTGGGGATGTCTGGGATCCATCCCTTAAAGGGGGGGCTCCCCCCCCGTCGGAGGTCCGTCCGACCTTGGGACGGTCCCCGGCTCCTCCTCCAGCCACGTCATCGGGGGTCCGGGCGTCCGCCGGGCCGTCTCCTGCCGCCACGCAGAGGGAAGTCTGGCCGCCCGCCAGACCACCGCCTCCTGCTGCCACGCCACGGGATGTCTGGCCGCCCGCCAGACCATCGCCTCCTGCTGCCACGCCACGGGATGTCTGGCCGCCCGCCAGACCACCGCTTCCTGCTGCCACGCCACGGGATGTCTGGCCGCCCGCCAGACCACCGCTTCCTGCTGCCACGCCACGGGATGTCTGGCCGCCCGCCAGACCACCGCTTCCTGCTGCCACGCCACGGGATGTCTGGCCGCCCGCCAGACCACCGCTTCCTGCTGCCACGTCATCGGGGGTCCGGGCGTCCGCCAGACCACCGCCGTCTCCTGCCGCCACGCCGACGGAAGTCTGGGCGTCCGCCAGACCACCGCCGTCTCCTGCCGCCACGCCGACGGAGGTCTGGGCGTCCGCCAGACCACCGCCGTCTCCTGCTATGCCGTCTGCGGTCTGGGCGTCCGCCAGACCACCGCCTGTTCCGGCTACGCCGTCTGCGGTCTGGGCGTCCGCCAGACCACTGCCTCCTGCTGCCCGAAGCCGGTACCACGCCCGTTTCTGGTTCCCCGACCGGCTTCGAGCCCCTCCCTCCCACCCTTGGACTTTTGTGGGATGTCTGGGATCCACCCCTTGAGGGGGGGGCTCTGTCACGCCCAGAGACTCATGTTTTTAGTTTTCATGTTTAGGTTATGTTTTTGTGTTCAGTTCATGTCCAGGTTTTGAGTTTTAGGTTTTGCCATTAGTTCATTCCCCTCACCTGTTCATTCCCCACCAGCTGCACCCACTCACTCCCTATTTAGTTTCCTGCCTCCCCTTTCAGTTTTGCCGGATCTTTGTTGATGTCACTGTTACTTTTACTGCTAGATGTGATGCCACGTTTCCACGCCACATTTTCGTCCAAGCTAAGTATTTATTCCATGCCATGTCCTTGTTCTTTTGTTTTTTTTTTATAGCTCCGTTTTTCTCCGGCTCTGCCGTGTTTTATGTTGTTACTTTGCTTTTTTGTTAATAAATCTACCTTTTCTTTGTAAGTCCGCATCCGTGTCCTCCCCTTCCACACCACAACTTGACACTACCACAAAATAAATCCAATTTGATATAGTTTTATTCATAATAGAAAAGCTTCTCTGTCTTCTGTCTTTTTTCCCCCAAATAGTGATTCTGGGAAATCGTGTTTTGCAACTGAAAATCGCCCAACTGGAAATGTTCTGCTTTGACTGACAGACGTCTACTTTGTCTGCAGAGAATCATCACTTGTCTCACTGACTGAGTGAGCTGCCCGTGTGCACTAACATGCAGAAAAAATATTTCTGGGAGGACATTTCTTTTAAGCTTTAAATATTTGATGACATCTAACCTGTAATTAAATGTAATGGTTAAATGATTTACTTACTTCCAGTCCATGCCAAGCCTCATTCAGATATTCAAACCCGTTTTGTTTTTTAAGCCAGATCAAATATGTTGATTAGGAAGTTATTTTCGAGTCTTGGCAGGTATTACAAGTGCAACTGGGAAAAGAACCAAGGCACGATAACACACAAACAGGAAGCACTCAGAAAGAGAGTCACGAAGATGACTCAGAGTAAGTGGGGGATTGAACAATCTCCACAAGCCAAAACAGTGGCCCAGTTGGCAGAACAGTGAAAGTCACTGTGTCTGTCCATACATGAGTGTGTGTGTGAAAAAGAACAAAATAAATATAGAGCAGGAAGTGGGATGAGACGGGAGATGTGAAGGAGTGAGGTGGACCTAGAGGAAGGTAGAAGGTGTAAACAGACACGACTGAGAAGAAGTGGTGGTGGACAAAATAAGGAAAGTTACCCCAGAAGACATTACATCCATACTAAAAGATTATGCATCTAATGATTAACCTTCATGGGAATCGTTCGGTGGCAGTTGTGTGTTGCTCATGGTGAGCAGAAGGTGTGTAGCTTCTGAATTTTAAGCATGAAACTGGAATCAACGTCCAATTAAAGATGCCCATTATCATTTTAAATATTTACCCTTATTATTTCAGAGTTTCTGTGTACAGTAAAGTGTTAATGTTAAGCACTAATGTGCCTGAATACCATGTTAGATTGTTAAGCTAAGGAACAAATGTAAAACTGTTATAAGGCAAAGCTGCAAACACATAAATAACTTGACCAGTTTTGCCTAAGTGTTAAATAAAACAAGAGCAAAGTGTAACCCACATGGTTTTCATATTATTTTTCCCCTCCGTATTACTTTGCCCCGTGATTTCCTTGTCTCTGCGCTGCTTTTACTCTGAGCCAATCACCGCGGTCCTTGCTCAGATGTTGGTCATTGGTCAATGTGGCCAATCAGGCATAGTCTTAAGGTTGCCACAGGTGTTGTCAGGTAAGAGCAGTGGGGAAGCCAAACGAGAGCGGGTTGCAGGTCAGTTCACTATTTGCGCTGTTTAAACACTTTTAATGGCTGCTGGTTGCTTGATCTCAACTCGTTCACATTTTAGGAGTCCCCTGTATGAGCAGACAGCAGAAAAGCCTTAAGGCGGTAGCATGGTTGCCGCGTCTGTCACGGCGGTGGTGGACCGTGACGTCAAAATGACGTTTCAGGCCTGGCGCTTGCCTTGAAAAGACGGCGCAGCGCGCTGTCGTGCACCAGTCGATTTTTGTAACTTGGCGGCGCCGAGCACAACGAACCGGATGGACCGATGTGAGACCAGGCTCAGTGAGGAGGTGCGTTTGTACAGGCAGCTGTACGAAACTGCAGGGAAACAGCACAGGGAGCACGTAAACTCCCCAAACTGGTACACAGAGATTGGCAGAACTTTGGGGAAAGAGGGAGAGTTCTGTAAGAATGTGTGGAAGAAGCTACGGGACAGATACGTGAAGGCAAAGAAGAGGGCAGAGACTCTGTTGATGCCGGGGGCTTCAAACCTTTACCTCTTTTAACTGAATTAAAAAATTAAAATGATCCGAAAACTGCAGCAGTATCATTAATTACAGTATTCTTGCTCTTGACAGCGGCATTGTTTTCTTCTCCACTTTCGTGGTTGTAGAGTAGAGGTAACTTTCACGCAGCAGCGCCACCTCTGTGACGGAGAAAATTGCAACTACTGGCGCGCAACGACTTGCGCCACTATATAGGGTCCTATGGCGGGCACGAACTCATGACGTCATCAACACCGCTCGCGCGAGCAGACGCGGCAACCATGCTAGAGCCTTTACGGGATCGGTTAAAGACGGAGCTGGTGAGTCTGAAGCGTTAGCGATTCGCGTTAGCATTAGCCGCTCTCATTCATTTGTATGGGCTCGGTTAGCCTCGCTTAGCTACCTGACTTGTCGGGTTCAACTACAATTTATGGTTACACCAAACCACTGATCGTGTCCACGTTTGTGTAGTATGTAATGCCGTATTGTATGTACATGTGCAATTGTTGTGTGGTGTTTATGAATGCACTTAAGCACTTTAAATCTCACTTTGCACTTTACATTTTTCATGTATTTTAATTACAGCTAACAACCTTATTAACTTCTCTGATGTATTATAGTACAACCCGTGCTATTTAATATGAACTTGTGCACACTGATATTGAGACTGTACATTATGATTTATTAGGAACTCTGGTGCTTTGTCACAGGCCAGGTTCCAATGTGATGGCGAGCTAAAGGAAGGCCTAGCCTAGAAACTCTGCATCGTCCTCTCCTGCCGGGCTGGTAGGGGGCTCCTTGTGCCCAGACCCATAACTCTCGCCCCACACTCTACCTCGGGCCTTTGGCCAAAAGCACACGGCACTTTAACATCCAAGTCAAAACTCAGACGTGGGTTTTTATGGACTTTATGAACTGAACTGTGGGCTGTTGGGAGGGTATTTGTGTTTTTGTGTTGCAATGGACTTTGATATTTGCACTGCAAGGTTTAAACTGCAGTTGCATTGTAATTTCTATTAACTGTTACTTTGAATGGCCATTTACTTGAATTTATATTACTGTACATACAAGCACTTTGTGGAAAAAAATATGGTACCAACAAAAAGCAAACTTCAGTCTCCTGTTCCTTCCTCTGAGAGTTGAATACTAGATCTCTGATATTAGCCTATACCTATATACTCTTCACACTATTTCCATTTTATTACCATACCTGCTACAAAAGTTTTGTTCGACATGGTACAGTGGTACATGGCTTTCATTTAATCATTTTGCATCACTCTCAACTCACAGAGTAAATAAATTCAACCTTCACAGAGGCCACAGAGACGTGCTAAGCTTGTTGTCCAACAATCAGCCAAAAGCAGGATGGCCTCGGACGATGGTGCTTTGCACAGATCAAATGCTGATTGCGTGAAAACTGGGCTTGTATAGGATAAACAATGACCCCAGCTATTCTCAGTTCAGCAGCATTGCTTGATATGGCCAATACAACAGGTCTGACACTAAAGACAAACATTGATCCAACACTGTCTTAAACAATTACACATGTATGAAATAATGGAATTGTGAATAATTATCTATAACGAAGGAGCGCTTCGTTACTGAATGTTTGTAGTGGTGAGGCACTTTTGGCACATTAATTTTGGCATTTGAAATACTTTGCACTTTAACTACTTTGCACTTTAAATAATGCATATATTTGCACAGACAAAGGAAACCATTTGCACACTTTACTGTAAGGATCAAGTATTTATTGCCATGTAGGGTGGTGGTTTGCATGTGGTTGTCCAAGGTTTTGCAGCTGATGGCTGACAGCTACCTGCAAAGACTAGGGGAAGATAGTTTTTTTTATTTCTTTATTTCTTGCATAAAATACGTTCATCTACTCACCGATAACAGTTTGGTGAAATTCGGCGTCCTTCAGAAGATATTTAGATCACTCGAGATCCGTATATCCATATAACGGGAGAGAACAGGGCAGAGACAATACAGCCTCTAAATAAGGCATTATCTGTCTTTATGAATGAATGAACCTGTACTATTGCACTGTTAGCTCATAGCTGCCGTGTTGCCATTGCTGGCAACATGAAAACAAGCTGTGTAATTCAAGAGAAAAGCTGTGATGACTGATCATACCCATTTACAATGGGACAAGTGGTGCATTACCAATCTCTTTCTTCAGCCAGGTAGTCTGCAGAGATCCAGTTTCCTGTTGCATGAAGGTGTGGTTTATGTCAATGAACTTTTTATGACCAGTGGTAACCTGGTGCTTTACCACACAAAGACAGTTAGCATTGTCTATAACTACAACTAAAAGGTTTAGAAATGCATTACTTTACCTCAGTTAAATGTTGGTGCATTATGGTTCAGTATCTCTTTGTCAAAGGCGGAAGTTTAAAACAACGTGCCGATTTGCCTCATAAATCACATTTCCTGTTTGAACTTTGAGCCGTTGGCTGCTTTATGCCAAACTTTCCCACACATTAGAGAAGCAATGACTGAGCACCTGCTGAAAATACTGATTATTGGTGATGGAAATGTTGGGAAGACCTCTTTCATACATCGATACGTCAGTGGACAGTTCAACAAATCATACAAGATGACTGTAGGAGGTATGTATGCTGTGCTTGAAAAAGAAAAGAGAGGATTTTCCAGGCTAATTGTCTTCGCCGCATGCCTATCAGCAGTTTGTCAGGTGAAAACTTTATGAGTCCAAGTTGAGGCAATTTGAAGTAGTCGCATAACTGAAATTTGTTCTCTGATTTGTTCTCAAAGTCCTCTGATTTGCTGGACCCAGATTAGCCATTTCGAAGCTTTCCATAGTTCCAGTAAAACTGTTTTAAACTAGATTGCAGGCTTGATTGAAGAATTCCCAATAAAACAGAAATTGTATGGCAATGTGGCTGAAGTGGTCTGTGCACTACTTTTGTCCGACAGAAAAATGTCCACAAATATTCAAATGATTGCTGTGAAATTTTGCACAGGTACCAACAGCAAGTAACAAAGTAGCTGAGACGTTAGAAAAGTCATTTTATGCAAACATACTTTCGCTGCATCAAATGTTACAGTCTCGAATCATTGTAAATATTCAAGTTCACTTGTAGACTTGTGCAACATTAAACGTACATATCTAAGCTCAGAAACATGACCGATTAGCTGACCATTCATTTTTAACATAAGATTTATTTGGTACATTTTGTCTTCCAGAGGAAAGAAGTAAGTAAGTAAGTAAGTAAGAAGAAGAAAGGTGCATTGACAACTGATCTTTAACAACATCAGCTGTTTTTCCAAAAGCATATCCATGTCAACTGCATATACACTATATTGCCAAAAGTATTCACTCACCCATCCAAATAATTCAATTCAGGTGTTCCAGTCACTTCCGTGGCCACAGGTGTATAAATTCCAGCACCTCGGCATGCAGACTGCTTCTACAAACATCTGTGAAAGAATGGCTCGCTCTCAGGAGCTCAGTGAATTCCAGCGTGGTACCATGATAGGATGCCACCTGTGCAACAAGTCCAGTGGTGAAATTTCCTCTCTGCTAAATATTCCAGTCAGCTGTCAGTGGTGTTATAACACAATGGAAGTGTTGGGAACGACAGCAGCTCAGCCAGGAAGTGGTGGGCCAGGTAAAATGACAGAGCGGGGTCAGAGGATGCTGAGGCTCATAGTGCTCAGAGGTCACCAACTTTCTGCAGAGTCAATCGCTGCAGACCTCCAACCTTCATGTGCCCTTCAGATTAGCTCAAGAACAGGGCGTAGAGAGCTTCATGGAATGGGTTTCCATGGCAACTGGTAAAGTTTGGTGGAGGGGGGATTATGGTGTGGGGTTGTTCTTCAGGAGCCGGGCTCGGCCTCTTAGTTCCAGTGAAAGGAACTCTGAATGCTTCAGCATACCAAGATATTTTAGATAATTTCATGCTCCCAACTTTGTGGAAACAGTTTGGGGACGGCCCCTTCCTGTTCCAACTTGACTGCGCACCAGTGCACAAAGTAAGGTCCATAAAGACCTGGATGAGCCAGTTTGGTGTGGAAGAACCTGACTGGCCTGTACAGAGTTCTGACATCAACCCGATAGAACACCTTTGGGATGAATCAGAGCGCAGACTGTGAGCCAGGCCTTCTGTCCAACATCAGTGTCTGACCTCACAGATGAGCTTCTGGAAGAATGGTCAAAAACTCCCATAAACACTCCTAAACCTTGTGGAAAGCTTGCCCACAAGAGCTGAAGCTGTTATAGCTGCAAAGGGTGGGCCGGCGTCATATTAAACCCTCTGGATTAAGAATGAGATGTCACTTAAATTCATATGCGTGTAAAGTGCTTCTTACTCTTGTGAGGTTTAACCTGCAGCTTCCCCCACTTGAAAATGCAGCTTGCTTCAGAAGATTGGACTGGAATTCACTCAATGACCAAAATTCAGCTTTCTTTCTTTTTATTTTGAAAGTCGTCAAGGCCAATAACAGGTGAAAAACCTCAATCTGCTGCCTTGAGGCTGGGAGACACACCCAGACCTGATGCACTCAGGCAAAGAGGGCGTGGCCTGCAGCTCAGCACAACAGCGTGTAAAGATAGATGAGCGAATACTTTTGGCAATATAGTACATATATATATATATATAATATATGACCTTCAAGGTTTACAAAAAGGGGCTGGGGTATATATATATATATTGAGAGAGAGAGAGAAAGACACTAAGGAGTATTTGTCCTTGGACTGATCCCTGTGGGATTCCTGTATTTGAACTGATTTTTCTGAACGATAATAGTTTTCTCTTTCTGTAAAAAGCTTCTGTCTGCTGTCAAAATGCAATGGGAGCAGATAATAATCTGTTTCTAGGTATTCCAACAGTTGCATTGCCACAACCTTTTCCAAAACCTTAGAAAAACTTAGAACCTTCGAAAAAACCTTAGTGTAGAAGCTAGTGATATCGAGTGGTATAAACTGCAAATTGCAACTCTTCCACCATACCCTTCCCTTGCATGCATGCAGGATAATGTTTGGTTGCTAGAACAAAAAAAAAAGTGACAACTTAATCCACTCTTTCTGTGTCTGTGTACTTTTTTCCCTTCTCCAGTGGATTTTTCTGTTAAACTGCTGCAGTGGTCAGAAAGAGAAAAAGTCAGACTACAACTGTGGGATGTTGCAGGTACACAACTTTTATTATTAGTTGGGCTTAAGTCCATGATGGATGGATGGATGGATGGATGGATGGATGGATGATGAACTGTGTCTCCTTCTTTCAGGCCAGGAGCGTTTCACATCCATGACCAGAATCTATTATAAAGGAGCACTCGGCTGTGTTGTGATGTTTGATGTCAACAGCTCATCTAGCTTCCTCAGCTGTCACCATTGGAAACAGGACCTGGATAACAAGGCCATGCTGCCCAATGGAGACACTATCCCCTGCATTTTGCTGGCCAACAAGGTGATTCGGTGCATTTGACTGATAGATTATACATGAAAAAAAAAGGGAGGGTCAGGATTAATGAATAATAATCAATTTCTTTATGAGAGTGCTTCTTGAACACTTCAGGCTTTCATCCTCATGGCAGTCTCAGAAATTTGGAGAAAATGAGCAATTACTTGCTTGGATTACTACAATATTAGAATCAAGAAATGACAATGATATACAGTTCCTATAAAAAAAATGGAATCACTGCTCTCGGAGGATGTTCGTTCAGCTGTTTTATTTTGTTAGAAAAAAAGGGAAAAAATCTCACTGATATGACGTCAGCTAAGTTTCTGACAATGACATGAACAGAGTAGAAATATGATATGTAACCAACAAAAGTCTGATTACAGTGTATAACTTAGAATGATAACCAATTGTCTGTCTGTACCTGTCTTACTGGCTGTGTCTCTAAAGTGTGATCTGGCTCAGCGAGTTGTGTCAGCAGACAGCATCGACAAATTCAGCAAGTCCAATGGCTTCATCACATGGATGGAAACTTCAGTCAAAGAGAACAAGAATATTGGAGAAGCAATGAGGTAAGAGAAGATCAAAAATAAATGCAAGAATAATCAGTAAGTGCAGAGTTCAGTAATGTGGCCAAAGAATTGAGGCTGCATTAGACCAACAAAAGGCTCCAGCGGCGGCGGCGTAATGTGGTGAAATTAGCAGTTTTTGTGAAAAACTAAGTCCACAAGCTTGGATGAATGCCCCCTGCATTATTTATAAATGATCACCTCACAGTGACATGTCAAGCATGAGTGCCCTTCACCAGACAAAGGAACACCCAGAGACACCTCACTATACGTACATATCCAATCACTTGACACTCAGGTGATCAACAAGCAGGGCCTTTCTGTCTTGAATTCGTATGTTCTCCTGTGCCTGTATATAAAAACACACATTCATTTGGGATTCTCAGTTGACTGTGAGAGTGAGTGTGAAAGGTTGTTAGTCCCATTTGTTTCTGTGTTTGCTCTACAATGAACTGGCAACCTATCAGGAGTGTACCCCAACCCCTTGGTTTATGACAGCTGGGATAGGCTCCAGCCAATCCCTGACCCTTAGCATGGTGAAGCAGCTATGAAAAGTCAATGGCAGCAACAGAAATCTGAATTTTGGTAGTGTCTTAATCCTGCAAAAACATAATGGTAGATACTTTGCCTGTCAAAGAAGGCGGAGCCTAAAATGTTGATTATTTAGGTTGAGATAATTTGATCACAAGTAACATTTTTTAAGAATATATGTTATATGTACACATTATAAAACCTATGATTTGATTATTTAAAGATAACAAACTTGACATTTGACTGCAATACAAAGCTTAAAACTTTGTGAAATATTAAGTCAGTTCACCTCAAGCTGCTGAGTTATATGTACCAAAATTATTTTAAAGAAATCAAATGATCACAAAGTAAAATGATCCTGTGTCCTTCTGACACAAAACCCCTAACCCTAACCCTTCTGGGATGTACCTATCATCCACACTAAAAGTGGTCATTTTCTTTCTTTTTTGTCCGATGTCATTGCAGTTCTTTTCCACTCATGGGATAAGCAGCACACTCAAACATTTTCTTGCCTTTCTGCAGCAACAGCTATTTCATCCTCAAAGTCCAACCAATAACTACGAATGTTGATTCACTGGTGAACTATGTAGTATTCTGTAGCCTCCTTTCCTCTGCATAGTGAAAAAGGATAACAAACCCTATCACCCTGGACAGAGTTTTTAAAAAAAAATTGTTTTCAGTAACCAAAAAACACATTGGCGTGTGAACAAAAGGCCAAAATGCATTAAAAAAGACTACCTTTTCTTTTTTAATGGCCAGGTTCATATGAATTAAGTTCAAGCCAACAATAGAAGCAAAATTAGAGAAAAGTCATCATATGCTAATCAGTCCTGGAAATTTATGCAAATTCAACAGATCCTTGCATTTTTTCGCGCTAATGCATAATCGTGAGTTTATTGCAAATTTTCCACAAAAATGGTAAAAAATAAGTGACTGCTAACTCCCACCTGCAGGTGGCAGTATTTCTTACTTGTACTACACTGCTGCTTCAGCCTGCTACAGTCTGTGATCGATATGGCGATATGACAAAAAGTCACATTTACAGATAAGCACAAAGGACCGAGCAAAGCAGTGTCCCTCTGTTCTCCATCAGAGTGGGGGGGAATTATTTTGCATACTTTCCATAAGGTACTTGACCACAGAAGAAAGTCTACAATTGACTACCATTTACAAACATCAACATGCCGAACAACACTTTAAGAAGAAAGGACGACAGAGACAAACGAGCTTTTCAGGACATGGGTTATGTCAGTGTCTGCTGATATCAAGCTATTTAAGTTCTAAAATGTAATAAAAATGTTTGTGTCCAATTTTTTTTTTCTCTCGTCTTGTTTCTTCGACATGTAGATTTTGGAAGCGGTTTAATGAGGAAAAAATATTCCAAAATTCCTTGCAAATATTTCTAAAGTAGCACCACAAAATCAGTGATTTTGATTGCAAAAAAATCACAAAAATATTCGCAAAATCCTGGAGGGACTGGCTAATGCTTTCTGTTTGTCTATACTTTGTTTAGCAGTGATGTTGGTTTACGCTCGTAAGCTAAATAAATGTTGTTAAATCTGTTGTGTTTCAGGAGATTGGTGCAGGAGACTCTGTCCATTCAATCCAGTCTGAACCCACAAGAACCCAGAACTGAAGACAGTGTTGACCCTCAACGGGACTCACAGTTCAACAACAGCACAGGAGCAAGATGCTGCTGAAACACAGCCTCCTTAGTTAACATAATAGGATTGGTTGAGGTGCAGTCAATGTATTTGATCAAGTGGCCACACTTCTCCGGTATAATGTGATATTTGATGACTTTGCTGGCAAGCTTGGGGTTCGTTGTGTCGGACGAACTTTAGAAATAGACGCTCTGTCACATTCTTTTTTAGTTACACCGTTAATGTCAAGGTTTTCACTATTTTTTGGCCTGTATCTGTTGTTTCTATGTTCGTACAGAAAACAACAAGTGCTGCTTCAATCAACTGACCGAGTGAAAGAGGGAGAGGCAGAGAGCAGTTGTAATCTCAGATGTCACTGTTTTATACCACATGGTGCTCATCCCTTATTGGAAAGGCCTCTTTTATAGCCACTTCAGGCACCAATACTCTACTCAACAAAGACGATGCTGCCTGCCACTGTGCACAATGCAGCCCAACTTATTTACTCCAAGCATGAAAAAAATATACTTAATATGCATTAAACAACGGAAAGTTTGCCTCAAACCTACTTGAAAGTTATGTGTGCATGCAATTCGAAAGCAATGAAAAGAATGAGATCACGACAAGAAACAGGAGGAGCACAGGAAAAGTGTGTAGGGAAGGCCTGTTTGTGAGAGAATGAGAGCGTGCCTCTCCTCCAACACTCTGAGTCATTCAGACACATGGTGTCCCTGTGCCATCGATGTGTGGATGCACACAGTGTGCCAGTTAGACGAGTGGTGAGTGGGTGCTGATGCGTGTGTGTGTGTCGTACACACAGAGGCACATGGATACGCATGTGTCGAGCTCCAATACTTGACATTGCTGGCTTTATTAGCAGTGAAAGAAATGTCTTTTATGTCTGTATTGTTCAGATCTTTGTGGCTTTTATGTTTCTGTTAAATATGTCAGAAGCTCAGACACAATCCAAGAAATATTCCAATTTGTTTTTAATGCAAACTTTTGGAGTGAAAAAAAAACATCTCTTTTTCTTACTGTTTGGTATTGGTTTTAGAATATAAATCAACATTTTGAAAATATAGATTTTAATAAAATGCCAAAAACATTTTCATTACTTTACCCACGATGAACACTGGAGCCAAAATCTGTCCTCTCACATCCTGTTTGGTTGGGAGACTCTTGGGAAGGCAGTGCATAAGGGAAACCAGCTTCTCAAAAAAGAAGTAGAATTTATCACCACGGTTACTAAAAAACTGAGCAAAAGTTTAAATCTCATTATGACACTTTGTCCAGTTGTTGTTGCCACTCTCAATTGTAAATGTTAAGGCTCTCATTATTTACCTGTGGCAGATCCTTTAAAGATTGCACGTATCACCATGCAAATTATTCTTTCCTCAGCTGTAGTAATCTCAAGTGTTTACTCTGTGGAATGTTCCTAAGATTAATGTGCCCTGTCAGAGTGACATTAGATGTAAATTTCAGGTTAATTGTTTCTTGATCAGATCTGCCAGTGGTGGTGGTGGGAAACACACAGTCACCGGTCGGGGGTTGTGTAAACAGGACTACCGAGTGTTTGTGATCATAAAGGTGTCTTGCAAACCTGTGGAGGTCTACTCTTGTAGGAGGGACGCATAGAAAAATCGAACTGAATCAACATTAAGACATCAGCCTGACGTATATACTGAATATACGTCTATGTGTGACATAGAAAGCTAACTGAAAGCACTCATTATGATTGATGTTGAGCAAATGTTGATACGTCAACCACAACTGACATTCAGTTGACGAAGTCAGTCTAAGCTACATTTCTGTCTATTTGATATTAAAACAGTTTCAATGTTTTTCCCTGATTAAAAATCAAAGAAGGTAACGTTAGCTGAACTTTTTTAGTTGCAACATAACAAAAAATGACTATTTAAAGACTTCCGAAAAGTCAACCTAATGGAAAAAAGATGAGAGAAATCTTGCCTCTGATACTCAGATTTCATTTAAGAATTGTGGAACAACAATATATATAATTCTGCAATATAACTGCCACAATGTTTCACTCAGGAACCTCCCACTGCCATTAAGTTATTTCTGTATAACTTTCCCCACACAGATTCTCTGAAAGAAATCCAGGAGTATTAAAAATACATTATTTTTCAGCACAATAGCCAGTTTAAAACTAATTCAAATGATCAACCTTTTTCTTATCAAATCAAATCAAATCAAATTTATATAGCACATTTCATGTACAAACAATTCAAAGTGCTTTCCCAAAAATAAAAGCATTGCAGCAGGGAGTGTAAGAAGCATTAAAAATACATAAAAGAATATAAAGAGAAACAAATAGAATCATTTAAATTATTTTTTTTTAAAAAGCAACAGTCTAGATAAGTTCAAAGATAGCGTGCAGATTTCATGCATAGACACATGAGAACAGAAATGTCTTTAACCTGGATTTAAAAATGTCTCCATTTGGTGAAAGTTTAATCTCCACTGGCAGTTTGTTCCACTTATTTGCAGCATAACAGCTAAATGCTGCTTCTCCATGTTTAGTCTGGACTCTGGACTGGACCAGCTGACCTGAGTCCTTGGATCTAAGAGCTCTGCTGGCTTTATATTCTCTGAACATGTCACAGATGTATTTTGGGCCTAAACCGTTCTGGGATTTGTAAACCATCAGCAGGCTTTTAAAATCTATTCTGTGACTGACTGGAAGCCAGAGTAAAGATTTTAAAGCTGCTGTGATGTGTTCAGATCTCTTAGTCCGGGTTAAAACTCTAGCAGCAGCGTTCTGGATGAGCTGCAAATGTTTAATGCTCTTTTTGGGAAGTCCAGTTAAAAGAGCATTACAGTAATCGAGTCTACTGGAGATGAATGCATGGATGAGTTTCTCCTGGTCTTTTTGGGAGAGGAAACCTTTAATTCTGTTGATGTTTCTGAGGTGGTAAAAAGCTGCCTTGGTGACAGCTTTGATGTGGCTGCTGAAAGTCAGATCAGAACAGCGGGGCACTGATGGGACAAATAATCAGCTCTGTAGTAAAGATTTGGAAGACTCCCCTTCTTCATTACAGTCTTTTTTCAAAGGCGACTTCTGCCTGTTTTTTGCCATTATAAATTGTACAGACTGAGGAGGACTTGCACATATCATATGAATGAAATAGAAAAATAAAAAACTTTATTTATCTTTGATATAGTATCATGACCCTTTGTTGACAGTGTATGACATAGCCCAACCTCATATACTGAAGATTGCAATGGGACATTCCTAATAATATGACTTGCAGAACTTTGACAGGTCAACTTATGGAATGGCAAAATAGTTGACCAAAGGATTCTCAAGCTGTAGCCACAGACGGTTAAGGTGCATCTGGTAGATGCTCAGTTGCATGGGATCTTTGGAGTTTGCTGGCTAAGTCAGCGCATCGGGCTCTTTATCGTGTTCTTTTAGTTGTTCCCGAGTCTTTTTCTTTATGTGGCTGTCCGGATGCCATCTAGGACTGCTGACAGCATGGGGGGCCAGTTTGGTCAGCATCAGTATTTAGGTGGATGGTACAAGCCAATGTAACATTCAGTTGAAAGCCAGGTTGAATGCATTGTGAAAAGATGATCAGTGTTATTCACTTCACCTTTCAGTGTCTTTAATGTTGTAGTTGATCTATGTATTTTGCATGCTATGGTAGCATTTTGACCTTAATACAATTCTACAATCTGACAAGTCAAGTCATTCCTGCCTGTGGCCATCAAACTCTACAATTCCAGTGTCTGACATTACTTCACCATGTGCAATAACCCGGTCATGTGCTATAACAATAATAATTAGCTACTGAGTAGCATTGTAAATACTGTTTATTGTTTATTGTATTTTTGTACATATTGATATTTTTATTTTTTTTCCCTATCTTATTCTTATTAATCTTTCTTTTTCCTTTAATGAGAGCACTGCAACAAAGGAATTTCCCTCAAGGGATTAATAAAGTAATTCTGATTCTGATTCTGATTCTGATATGTATCTCAAGCTCATATATAGTTTAAAGTAATATTGGATTTACAGTTATTCATTGTACTCAGGAATAAGCCAAAATCCCATCTTCAGCGAGGCCAAAACTCAGCTGCTCTGCTTTTACTGTATTGATAAAACAGAAAATGAGGCCTTTACTTACTTCAACAGCTTAGGGTGTCAGGCCTTAATATTCAGGCCTGTATTTCATGTTTTTATTCTACAATGCCTCATTTTAAAACCTAAAAACAAATCCAGAACACATGCAACAGCTCACTGAATTGATCTGAAGTGGTTTAAACAAAACAAATGGTCTCATTACAAAATGTTTCAAACATCATGGTTATTCAATTGAACTGATTAGATAAAAGTGGTACAGACAAACATTTATGTCTTCGGGAGGCACATTGCATCTGAGACAGATGTGTTGGCTGGCCTCTGTTCATGTCAACCCCACCGCCAGCCATTATAAGGGGCTCGGTTTTTAATCAAATCCTGGTTTTTATTTAAAGAAATATGGTATGACTGTATCTGTCTTCGGGAGTTTCATTTGCATGCATTTATGGGTCAGGACCAGGAGTTAAAATTCCCAGATAGCCCTCGGGTCAATACATTCTTTTTAAACATAGCCTTGGGACTGAATTGGTTGAAGTATGACTAAATCCTAAAGCAGTGTTCTTCTAGTTCCTAGCTCAAGACTAAAAGTGGGGGTGTGTGTGTTTAATAAATTTTAGTTTGAGCTGTGTACATGGTATTTTTTGCACTTTGCGTGCGTAGGCTTCTATTCTTGGAGGACGGCAGGAGTTCGGAGCTATGACTCAGTTGCCCACATTGAACTACAATTCTGGAAATCCCTCAGTAGAATAATAGAATCTCGGACAGATGGAGTCTTTGTCATTGTATGCAGTCTCCAAGACATGACAGCAAGATTCACTCATGCTTCCTTTGTTCCTATAATTTTTCGGCTTGTGTGGACAGAATCTTCCGAGACTCTGGAACATCTTATCTCCTCACTATGAGCCGCTCTTAAATTTAACCAAATAGGTGAGCCGGATTTCTATCTAATAAAAGAGGAAATCATTGAATCTTCCAAGTTTAGCTGGTGATACAAAGGACAGGATTAACTAATGAATAGGTTAGCCACACCATGGATATAGTGAAACTGTGTTCCAGAAACTGCTGGAACACACGAGAGGATAACAACATCGGAGGACCCCTTCCTGCAGTACAGTTGTATTTTTTTTAAGCAACACTAAAGCAAGTAGTGACCAAATTGCTGAACTCTAAGAGTACATAAAAACATTAAAAAATATACAAATAAATTTAACAATATAAACACAATAAAACAATTCAAAATAAGATCATAATAAGAACAAGATTAAAAAAAATAATTAAAATAATAAAATCAACCCTCAAGCTGGATCAAATGCCAATGAGAAAAGGTGGGTTTTAAAGGGACACTTTGTAATTTCTTCCCCCATCTAGTGATGCAATTTTATTTTGCAAAGTCGAATGAATTTGCTCTCTAGCGCCTCGCGTTTTCAAATGTGCGTTGCAACTTCTTGAACTACTGCAGGCGGTATGTGTCAAGATTCAAGAAGCTCTAGCTTCAGACTCAAGGTCCATACAAACAAAAATACATCAAGACACACAGTACAAAGGATTACATAACACACATACAATAACACTATAAATACAGATGACAGATAACATGTCAGATAACATAAGTTGACATAGCCTTTGGTGTGCAAGCAATGCAATTAGTCATATTCCGGGAGTTACCGGAAGTGACGTCGACGCAGCGGTAGCGTTAGCAGCAGTGTGTAGTTGCTATCTGGAAAGTGTTCTTTTAAATAAACTCCCGGTAAACTTACAAACTTTCTAATGCCTCATTTTGTGAGTTAAGAGCCTATGTGTACTACGGCAGAAGTTTGGTAACAATCAATGCATTATTAGTGGGATAATTTACGAGATAAAATCTATTTACCATTAGCGCCAGTAATAAGCCATTTGGCGGACGTGACGTCAAAATGACGTCATTTCCGCTTGCAGGCCTGGCGTTGGGGAAAACGCGATTTGAAGTGCTTTATGTTCCTCTCGGCACTTCCTCGTTTTTCATAGACCGGAAGGACATGGCAGCCTCCATAGAGCTTGCCCGCTCTATGTAGATACAGACAAGTTATTCTTCACTCAGGAGGATAAGTGAGATAATTTTACACCAATGAGGACTAATTTATGAATGAATATGTTGATTTGAGCTAATAAATGACTTAATTTAGTGTCCCTTGAAGGAGAGATTTAAAAATGGACAGTGAATATGCCTGTCTAACATGCAGTGGCAGCGAGTTCCATAACTGAGGAGCTGCCACACTGTCCCCTCTGAGCTTTCACCGTGTCCTTGGCACATCCAGGAGCAGCTAGTCAGCATGGCCTAAGCGACCGGGAAGGGACATGGACATGCAACAGCTCAGAGAGGTAGGGCGGGGCAAGACCATTCAATGACTTAAAAACAAATAAAAGAATTTTAAAATTCTAAAAAGAGAAAGCAGCCAATGCAATGAGGCTAAAAAAGGAGAAAAGCGTTCTCTCTTCCATGTACTTGTTAAAAGACGGGCAGCAGAGTTTTTCACCAACTGGAGATGGGATGACTGAGAAACACCAAAATAAAGTGAATTACAGTAATCAAGCCGAACTGTGATAAAAGCACGGATCACTGTTCAAGTCTTTTTTTTGAAAGAATATGTTTGATCTTGGCCAGTTGTCTTAGTTGAAAAAAGCCAGTTTTCACCACCGCACTAATCTGCATGTCTCAATCAAAATCACTGTCCATTCTCACACCCAGATTGGTGACAGTCGGTTTGACAAATTGTGCCAGAGGGCCAATATCCATAGGAGAGGACCCACTGGTAATACCAGGACCAAACAACAAAACCTCTGTCTTCTTATCGTTAAACTAAGAGTTTAAAGCCATCCAGGATTTTACATCAAGGCACTCCATCAACAATTTCACAGAATAGGAGTCCTTTCAGAAGCATATAAACCTGACTGTCATCGGCATAAAGCTGGAAAGCACACTTGTGCTTTCTAAAAATAGAACCATGGGGAAGGAGATGTAGAGAAAAAGAAAAGGCCCAAGAATTGTCCACATGACAGAGGAGCACAGGAGGATTTAAAAGTATCAAGGCTGACACAAAATGTTCTCTCAGCCAAGTAGGACCTGAACCATTCAAGGACAGTACCTTGAATACCTACATAATGCTGTAAACAGGATAACAATGTGTTGTGGTCCACTGTATCAAAGGCAGCCATTAGATCCAATGAAACTAGGATCACATAATATCCGGAGTCTGTGGCTAAAAGAATGTCATTAAAAACCTTCAATAGTGCAGACTCTGTACTATGAAGAGACTTAGAAGAACTTTATTGTATTGCAGAACTTTAACATCAATTATCACAGTTATGCAGACGATACACAACTTTATGTGTCTCTGTCACCGGACGACTGCAGCCCAGCAGACGTACTGTGTCAGTGTTTGGAGGAAATAAACACACAATTTAAATGAAGAAAAAACTGAGATCATTCTGTTTGATAGCAAAGAGAAGAGGGTCAGCGTTGGTAAATATCTTGAGACTCTTACAATCACTGACCAAGTTCGTAACCTCGGAGTGTTGATAGACTCAGATCTGATTTTCAGCAGCCACATCAAAGCTGTCACCAAGACAGCTTTTTACCACCTCAGAAACATCAACAGAATTAAAGGTTTCCTCTCCCAAAAAGACCAGGAGAAACTCATCCATGCATTCATCATTTATGCTGTGATGTGTTCAGAGAATATAAACTAGCAGAGCTCTTAGGTGCTGTTTACACATACCCGGGTATTTTGATAGACGCATATTTTCTAACCTTCGTTTGCAAAAAAAACTAGGTGCACACAGCCCCGTTTTAAAAAAAAAACACGTCTACATTGATCCGCATAAATACGCTATCAAGAGCTGTTAAATTACGCCAAGCCTGACGGTGGCAGTGTTAGAACAATGAGAATTCCACACAAGCCAATCAGAAGCCTAATAGAGAACCGCTGACAGGAAGAACTTCCGGATCCTTTTCAAGAAGAAAATATGGTGCCAGGCTCATGTGTGTGGACTGATAGCGAGACTGAGCTACTTTTACACGTTGCGCTGGACTATAAAACTGCTAAAGCCGTGAAAAATGTCTTTGTTGTTCAATACATTGTATGACTGTAATTTTCAAAATCACACAAGCGAGTATAGCTCTCAACAACAGAAATGCTGCTAGTACCTCCATGCTTGCCAGATAAACAATGGACGGAGAGAAAGGCGTTTTCACGCTAGCATCCTGCCAACATGGCGGTTAGGGGCGGGGCTCTGTACTATGACGACAACGCCTCATTCCATTCCCAAAACTCCGTTTTTGTCTCTTTCAACCAGTTTACACACAAACGCTAAACGGAGTTTTTAAAAAATCTCCACTTTTGCCGGAGTTTTTTTTTAGCTTCGTTTTCGGAGGAAAAAAATCCGTTTGTGTATAAACGAAAGGCACAAACGAAGGGAAAGGTCTTCGTTTATCAAAATACCTGGGTATGTGTAAACAGCACTTTAGATCCAAGGACTCAGGTCAGCTGGTCCAGTCCAGAGTCCAGACTAAAAACGGAGAAGCAGCATTTAGCTGATATGCTGCAAACAAGTGAAACAAACTGCCAGTGGAGATGAAACTTTCACCAAATGGAGACATTTTTAAATCCAGGTTAAAAATATTTCTTTTCTCATGTGTCTATGCATGAAATCTGCACGCTATCTTTGAACTTATCTGGACTGTTGCTTGTTTTTAATCATTTTAATTTAATTTGAATTATTTTATTTCTTTCTCTTTATATTCTTTTACGTATTTTTAATGCTTCTTCCACTCCCCGCTGCAATGCTTTTATTTTATGTAAAGCACTTTGAATTGTTTTGTTCATGAAATGTGCTATATAAATAAATTTGACTTGACTAAAACCAGACTGAAAAACTTCTAAAATATTTGCCTCTGAAAACTCTTTCAACTGTATACAAAAAATATTCTCTACATTTTTTTAAAGAAAAGGAAGCTCTGGGGCGGTCGGTGGCGTAGTGGGTTAAGCAGCCGCCCCATGTACAGAGGCTACAGTCCTCGCTGCAGCTGGCCCCGGTTCAAGTCCTGCACCGAGCGGCCCTTTGCTGCATGTCTCCCCCCTCTCTCTGCTTCCTGTCTCTCTTCAACTGTCCTATGATTAAAGGCATAGAAAGCCCCAAAAAAGTATTTAAAAAAAAAAGAAAAGGAAGCTCTGAGATTGGTTTAATAGTTGGATCTAGGCCAGGCTTTTTGATTAATGGCTGCACTGTCTCATGTTTCCATCTTCTTGGGAGCACACCTGAGGACAGGCTGTTGTTAATAACAGTGAGAACAGGTTGCCCCAAAGTGGAAATAAGTCCCTTCAATAAGCGAGGTAGGATGACATTAGCAGAGGAACCTAAAGGGTTCAGATGACCAACAATCTCAAATAGAATCTCAAAATTGTGTACCCACACAATTACAAAGACTTTTTGAAAAAGGGAGACTGAAAGCCCCTGACTTTGAGTACTTCTATGGTGCATCACAAAATAGAACAATCCAGTTTTGGACACTAATTGAATAACATCACCTAAGTTAGTTAGGAACCAGTGTGGTTTATCTATGTCTTTGTTTCCATTATGCAGTACGGTACGGGTCGGGTCGCTTTGGGGTCAGCTTGCGTTCCCACTGTACAAAGGGGACCCTCAGGGGTGGGCGGAGTGCGTGCCGAAGCGTAAATAGCAAATAACAGCAAATAACAAATAACATCCAGAATTTGGAACCACCTCCAAGCTTCTTCAGCTTAATGCGACACTGGCTCGCGGTCCGGTTGAAACCCCTCTCTGCCATTTCTGCGGCAATCAGCTGGAAAACGTTTTGGTTTGGCAGAGCGCCATTGAGCTCCCGCTGCACAGCCTCCTCACCAACAACAGAGAGCAGAGCCTGGAACCGGTCCTGTGTGCTCGGTACCCCAAGCAGAAGGGTTACAGACATGGTAACGGGTTCCATGGGACCGGTACGCTTTCGTGGTAATGGAAACACGGAAATAAGCGAACCGTTCTGAACCGACCCGTACCGGACGGCATAGTGGGAACGGGGCTTATGTCTTTGTTTTCTCCAATATTGTGTACAGCTATTTGTGTTTTTTTCTCTGAATGGGTAGATACTCTCAGGAAAGGGGTCAGAGTAAGTGAGTGGCTGGGATGGTTGCCTTTACAGCTGACACTGCTGGACAATTATTCAGAATTCAAGGCCAACTTTAATGGCAACCACAACATTTTTAAAGCCAAAATACATCTCCAGGCTATGTAAAGCTTCTGCCAAAAAATCAAAAAAAGAACTTTTGAATAAGTAGTGGTATCTCCAAACCTTTTAATGGCAAAATTTTGCATTCGTTTTTTTTTTTAAAAACAATCATACTTTACACAAGTATATGACTACATTTACTTCAAAGACAGATAACAAGTCTCATAAATCTGCTTTTTTGGTTATTTTATCAAAGTTATTCTGAAGCGTTTTCAGTCAAAAGTACTGCTGTGTGTGTAAATACACTTTTATTTTAGCCGTTGTATAGCTCAGTCAATTTAGTTTTACTTAGTTATGGCGGTGGATGAAAAGCTTCACCGGCAATAAATACGTCAATATTTCAGCAAAAGAATTTGCTGATATTGCAGAACTTACGTCAAGACTTGCCAAGTCCTTGAGACAATAACACTACGGCTACGCGAAAACGTTTTTCACTGTAAACGATACTTTTTCTTATCGTTTGGCTGTCGCGGCCACACGGAGCCGGCGTTCCCACTACCCCAAAACAATAGTTTTTGAGAACGGCTTCCAGAGTGGGCCACATGGCTAACGCAGTGACGTATACACATACGTCAGTGACCAGAACAAAAAGCGGCTTCCATTCAAAATCCGGAAGAAGAAGACAACACAACAAGGACAGACAGCGATCATCATGGACCCCTCAACATTGATAGCAGCACTGCTGCAGACACTGCTAACTACAGCGGCATTATTGAAGGAACAACGTGAGCTTCGTGCTGGTAGAAGTAGGGGCGTACACGCATGCGCATTGCTTCTTCTATTGTTCTGTTGTAACCGGTGGGGGTGGCTTACAGCGCACCTAGAGGTGTTTCGTGTGTACTGCATCGTTTCATCGTTTTTCATCGTTTTCGTCTGGACCTGAGTCTTTACAGCAGCGTTGCCGTATGGCCGCAATAATTTTCGTACCCGTTTTCAAAAAAACCCTCGTTTCATTTTCGTGTAGCCGTAGCCTAAGTCAGCTCACCAGCAGCACTTTCAAGGAGCTACTCAAGGACGGCTGGTGTTTCCTGGCCTGACGAATGACTCCCACCGGAACGGCACAAGTAAAACAGACAATGACATCACGGACTGACGTAGACATATGCAGACATGTGCTTGAGTTAGAAACAAAGAAATCAAGTAATCTGGATGCTCTGATGAAGGCTGCTGGACTTAATACCTCTTGATCTTGAGAAATGAAAACAATGACAAACTGCTTTCATGTTTCTTTACCCCATGTCTGTTTTCTTTTCTTGTAGTACTTATTTTGTTTTCTTTCCTTCTCCTATTTTGCTCCCGTGCAAATATCCTGGAACCAGAAGTGATAAAATTATATTTTTTGCATAAAAATCTGATGATTATTCATTCGTTGAATGTCAACATGTTCTATGACACTGCCATCAGCATGGATTGTTTGTGTCAGGATTCCTCAACAAACTGATCCCAGACCATCTGCTGACAGTCACAAAGAGCAAGAAAGAGAGACACCCAATATGCGGAGTCAGAAAAAAGAGCTGGATCCAGACCAACGGACAGAAATAAACCCTGTCCAGGCCAGGTTAGAATGTTTAACTGACCTACATCACAAGCTGGTTAAAATGCCTTAATTATGCTCGAACCTCAATAGGTCTGAAAAACAACAAGTAAATAACTTATATGTATAAACTCACACACTTAGGTTTTGGCTTTTGTCTCTTTGTGTGTGTGTGTTTTGAATGATCTTATTTGATAGTATAGTATAGTCTATCCATTCTTTCTGAGCTGCATAGAAAACAGAGCAGATGAGAAACCAGGTGGATGAGATAAACACAGATTAAGAGAAAAGAGGGGCAGTAATCACCACAGAGGAGAAACAATGAAAGATTGAAATAAGTACTGAATAAATGCCAAAAACAAGTGGTGGTGTTATCATTGCTGGTTGCTTGGGCTTATGCATCTTGCACTTAATTCACCCCCAACATGTCACAAATGTATGGAAGCTCGTTTCCGCCACTTAATAAAAATAAATTTAGAAATATCCATCCATCCATCTGCCGCTTGTCCGGGGATCGGGTCGCGGGGGCAGCAGCTTGAGCAAAGAGACCCAGACGTCCCTGTCCCCGGCCACTTCCTCCAGCTCTTCTGGGGGGACCTCGAGGCGTTCCCAGGCCAGCCGAGAAACATAGTCTCTCCAACGTGTCCTGGGTCTTCCCCGGGGCCTCTTCCCAGTGGGACGGGCCCGGAACACCTCACCAGGGAGGCGTCCAGGAGGCATCCTAACCAGATGCCCGAGCCACCTCATCTGACTCCTCTCGATGCGGAGGAGCAGCGGTTCTACTCCGAGTCCCTCCCGGATGACCGAGCTTCTCACCCTATCTCTAAGGGAGAGCCCAGACACCCTGTGGAGGAAACTCAATTCGTCCGCTTGTATTCGCAATCTCATTCTTTCAGTCACTACCCACAGCTCGTGACCATAGGTGAGGGTAGGAACATAGACTGACCGGTAAATCGAGAGCTTCGCCTTCTGGCTCAGCTCCTTCTTCACCACGACAGGCCGGTGCAGAGCCCGCATCACTGCAGACGCCGCACCGATCCGTCTGTCAATCTCCTGTTCCATTCGTCCCTCACTCGTGAACAAGACCCCGAGATACTTGAACTCCTCCACTTGGGGAAGGATCTCATTCCCGACCCGGAGAGGGGATTCCACCCTTTTCCGGCCGAAGACCATGGTCTCAGATTTGGAGGTGCTGATGTTCTCATCCCAGCCGCTTCACACTCGGCTGCGAACCGCTCCAGTGAGAGCTGAAGGTCACGGCCCGACGACGCCAACAGAACCACATCGTCCGCAAAAAGCAGAGACCCGATTCTGAGGTCGCCAAAACGGACCCCCTCAACGCCCTGGCTGCGCCTAGAAATTCTGTCCATAAAAATTATGAACAGAATCGGTGACAAAGGGCAGCTCTGACGGAGTCCAACCCTCACAGGAAACATGTCAGACTTACTGCCGGCAATTTCATTTTCATTTTTATTTATATAGCGCCAAATACAACAAATGTTATCTCAAGGCACTTAGATAGTAAGTCCAATTCAAGCCAATTGGAATTCAATTAATTAATAATAATCATAATTCATAAAATAATCCAATTCGTTCATATAGAGCCAATTCAAAAACAATTTCCTAGCTAAGAAAACCAACAGATTGCACTGAAAACTTTTTGTTTTTCGGTCCAATCTCCCGGCCTGAGCGTGCCTGAGGCGACTGTGGAAAGAAACGACTCCCTTTTAACAGGAAGAAACCTCTGGCAGAACCAGACTCAGGAAGGGTGGCCATCCGCCTCGACCAGCTGGGGTTTGAGAAGACAGAAAGGGGGGAAGGGCCGCAGCGGCGGCGGCGGCACTGTAACACCATTCAAAGGATATCTGTTGGAACAGGGAAACACGAGTTAATGACCACAATAATATCACATATACATAAAGAGAGTAAAGTGAGGAAAGGTGTGACAGATGAGGCCCCCCAGCAGTCTAGGCCTATAGCAGCTTAACTATGGGATGTTTCAGGATTACCTGAGCCATCCCTATTCAAGGTAAACACAAGAAACTTGTGCTAACGAAAAAATAAATAATAAAATAAAGGACCAGACTCAGTGAGTAATTCCCTATACTCCCTATATAGATCTGCTCCTCACACCGCAACAACCATCTTTTTACAGCCACAAGCTACCTCAGCCTCTCACCAACTGCACACCAGTCACAGCGGGAATGGGATTCAAACCCTGGTTCGGGTAGGGGGTAATGAAAGTATAGAGGGTGCCAGAGGTGGAGGCAGAACAAGACACACTAGCAGATACACTATCAGATTCAACAGACCTAACTATAAGCTTTATAAAAAAGGAAAGTTTTAAGCCTGGTCTTAAAAGTGGAAAGGGTGTCTGCTTCCCGGACATTTACTGGCAGCTTATTCCACAAGAGAGGGGCCTGATAACTGAAGGCTCTGCCTCCCATTCTACTTTTAGAAACTCTGGGAACCTCAAGTAAACCTGCAGTTTGGGAACGAAGTGCTCTGTTAGGAAAATATCTTACAATGAGATCTTCAAGATATGATGGAGCTCGGTCATTAAGAGCTTTATATGTGAGGAGAAGAATCTTAAATTCTATTCTGAATTTAACAGGGAGCCAATGAAGAGAAGCTAAAACTGGAGAAATATGATCTCTCCTGTTAGTTCTCATCAAAACTCTGGCTGCAGCATTTTGGATCAACTGAAGGCTTTTCAGAGAATATGTGGGACAGCCCAATAATAAAGAATTACAGTAGTCCAATCTTGAAGTAACAAATGCATGAATTAGTTTTTCTGCATCACTCTGAGACAAGATGTTCCTGATTTTAACAATGTTACGAAGGTAAAAGAAGGCAGTCCTAGAAACCTGTTTTATATGCGAGTCAAATGATAAGTTCTGGTCAAAAATAACTCCAAGGTTCCTCACTGTAGAACTAGAAGCCAAGGAAATACCATCTAGAGTAACTATATAGACAGACAATTTCTCCCTGAAACGCTCAGGTCCAAAGATAACGACTTCAGTTTTGTCTGAATTTAGAAGCAGACAGTTCTGAGTCATCCAGGTCTTTATGTCTTTAAGACATGCTTGTAGTCTGACCAACCTATTGGGTTCATCTGGTTTTATAGATAAGTACAGCTGAGTATTGTAGCAGTCACAGTGCCGTGTGGATTAAGAGTTTTTCAAACTTTGACAAAACCAACATTCCTGTGGGGGATGTTTACGTATGTGGATATAAACCAGATCTTCATTTTCTTTCCACAAAGGAAAAAGAGACAGAAACTGCCTAATTTACAACACCCTTAAGAGCTTTTGGGGAGTCGAACTCACTCTTGGAAAAGTGGGAGACTTACTATCTTATCTAGACCATAACTCGAAAGTTGACACTTTAACACCGCTTTTCACCAGCAAACCGACCAGATGGCTACACATGAACTGAGAAGACTCACTTTTAGTCGAATCTTAAAACTATATTAAATGTGTTTGATAACCGTGTACAATTTCTTTCAGGTTTCCAGCTTGATCACAAGACGCATATAGAGACAATTTGTACGATTCTGGCTTAAATATTGACAAAGAACTGATTTTGGTGGAAAACGCCCAACCTGCCTGATGGAACCACATTGCCCCTAGTGGTCTGCAGTGTTGATTAGTTGAACATTTAAATCCCAGAGGACTCAGTAAAATGGACAATATATGCAACTAGTAACTTCTAACGATGTCCCTTCGGTATCTATTTGGTATTTGTTTAGTGTCCCCATTGTTAACACAGAAATTAGCATTGTGACTCACTATTCATATGTCACGATTTCATAGATATTCATCTGAATTTTGAAAGTCATAATTGTCTTTATCATGTGTGTTATTTTGATGTCTTTATATTACAAGTCTATGTTATATCTTTAATCTGCATATCTTAACAAGATGTGGTGTTTTCAGAATCAACGAGACAAATGTTCTATGAGATGGGAGTAATGGAGAAACACAGAGTTCTTTGTCTCATCCAGAAATCCCCCTATAGCACAGATCACCTTACAGAGACATGCACACAGTTCAAGCATGTCATTGGCTGAAAAAGTAGTGTAAGCCCCGCCTCCGAGAGTCAAAACCCGGTGCCCCGCGAAATACACTTCTCTTGCTCTTGCCCTCTTGCCTTCTTGCCTCTCTCGCTTTCTTGCCTCTTGTTCCAGAAGGGTTCCAACACAGAGTTTCAGAAGGAAGAAAAGAGAAGAACAATGGAGAATTGATCAGATGAGTTGCTCAGAGAGATTTGAAGAGCGCGGAAAGATGAGAGTATGAGCCGTGGAGAAGACGACGGAAGGGAGGAAGGAGAAGGACGGAGCAGGACCCAAAGAAAGAGGAGAGGATGAAGCCCCCCCATGACCAAAGAAGGACCCAAAGAAAGACGAGGAAGACCCGAACAAAGAAACAGATTGAAATACTCTGAAGATGCACGTTTTACGTGTTTTTGTTCGTCCCTCGTCATCCACGTCCTTCTACGTCGCACGTCCTAACCTCCGCTGTTTCACGCCATCATCACCTTTTCCTACCAAGAAAGCCAACTCCAAGCAACCTTTTATTAATCTTCTGTGAACTTAAGTTCACTTCATCAGAGAAAGCAGCAACGGACCAACTCTGACACAACGATGGATTTGATCATCCCACAGTAAAGCCCTCGACATCATCGTCCCCGTTTCCCTGTGAAGAGAAGCAACTGAGAAGCTAAAAAGGTCAGCCACCACAGCCAGGAAGGCCCAGAGAGCGGAAGAGAAGTCCCCTCGGACTCCGCGTGGCCGCTACCATGGTCCGAACCGACTGAACAGAACTTCAGCACAGTAAGACCGACCCGTTTTCACCTTAAAGTGGGTTTGATGGATGTCTCGAGGCTTTCACAGAATGATAAATTAATCCGAAATGTCAGTATTTAGATTCAAATAGTCAGCCAACCCAAACTATTTGAATACATCCAGTATCTCCCCATTCCCCATATTTTATTTTATATTCACTAAGTGTTTTATATAATCACCCATATTCAATGCATCTCCTGTTTGTTTAAAGGTTCATGTCTAAGATCATATCATTGTAATAAACAGTTCATATATCTATATATATGTTATAATCACAGATTGTGTCGTATGCTTTCTTTACGTAATGTCTGTCCAACCAAACGAGAACTTCACGAAAGTAGCGAGATATGAGACTGATTATTAATTGATTATTAATTGATTATTAATTGATTATTAATTGAATATTAATTTAACACCAGGATCGTAAGATTTCGAACAGTTTTCCTACCTGACTGTGACTTAAAATTAAGTCAAAACCTAGGTTGGTGGTGCCCCTGAATTCGAGGTAAGGTTTATTTGAGACTGTAAGAACATCTCATAAATCCTTATATTTAATAGGTATATAAATACCCGGTAACGCTACATATTTTTGGTGCGCCGTGCGAGGCGTTTTACGGTAGACTGACTTACGTGAAGGAAAGCATAAACATGATATTGGCTGGTTCATTATCTGTGTGTGAGCAATGCAAGCAGTGGCTGTGTCTGTCTTTATAAACTTAGAATGACTAAAAGCACTTTATCAGAGTAATCGTGGACGCATGATAACTCTCCAAATCCGTGGGCGCGCAATATTAATTGCACACCGCAGAAGAGCAGCCAGCTGTCGCTGTTTCCTCCCAGAATAAAGATTGCATGCACAGCGCAAGAACGCTGAATTTAAAGGCCTGGCCGTAGTTGCGAGTTTCCAACACGGTTGATTTGATTTTTTTTTTTTTATGAGTATCACAAATTCAGCCGCGAGTCCCGGCGAATTTAGTCAACTCAGAGCCTCCTCAAACACAGGAGTTTTGATCCGCTGTAATCTTGCAGCCGGACATAAAAAAAAAAGCATCAAGGTGCTATATTGAAACCCCATGAAGTGGGGGAGCGAGTTTAAACGTTGTTTAACGGAGCGTTGTGACGCCTAAAATAAAGTAATACAGATTACTTATTGAAAGTTAAAGCTGCTGAGCTTAACTGAATGAGTCAGAGCCGTCGCTCCTGATAAAATAAATGAATAAAATAAATAAATAAAATACACACGGTCACAAAACGTGATCGCATGAATGACTTAAACAGTCAATTGTTTTTGTATTATTAAATAAACGACCGGAACGCCGTGTCTGTTGAACCCAGTTGAAAGAAAAAACTGAGGGTGTGTTTATTTTTTAAAATGCTTACAAGCCCTAACTAAAATAATATACGGCAGTAGTGGACAGACCAATTTTGCTGCAGAAAAATTGAGTTGGTGACTCTATTCGTTGTTATTATCAAAGTTGGTGACTTTTAGAAGCATTCTGAACTGAGGCCGCCGTGTCTCAAGCATTGTGAGCTTTGCAAGGCAGTGTTTAAAAGTTTGTGGGCAAACTACAACATCGCTTGTGCACTGTCTGTGAGAGACGTTAACCCTTTCATTCCCCAGGGGAAATTAGGCGAATTCACTGAATCCTTGAAGGACTATTGGTGGGCGGTGCTAGAAATCGTCACCAGTGACGTCAACTCCTCACTCCTTTCTCTCAAACCCGCCCACTTGAAGCTTTTGACATGTGAGCCGCTTCAGGATCACATTAAATAGGATCACGAAGAAAGCTGATCATTTTGCTTGGTACTAACGAATACCAGCTTTATTTGAATATTCTTTAATGCATTTGAATTAATTGTTTGACACAAACAATACCGACTTTGTTATTTGGAAACATTAATTGAAGCTAATTTATCTCAAATGTGTGTCTTTCACCAAATCAGATTACCTTAACAGGAACTGATTATAAGACACTAAGGCTTAAAGAAAACAACAGCCAAGAGCTTGTATGTTCCCTTTTGTGTTAGCATTAATGTTTTCCCTCTTTTTACCATAACGGTTAATGATAAGCTTCTAAATTAAATGCATTTCTTCCAGTTTTGAGTAAAATAACACAGTCGTGTTTATTTTAACATCCTTCCTTATTTGTTTCTCAAGTAAACAAATTCAAAAGGAAGAAATTAATTTCAGGAGAACAATCCTTAATCCCAACTACCTTCACATTAACCCAACTATTTTCCCTTGTTCCAAACCCAAACTTATTTTCAGAAAGAACCCTTTCTGAGACAAGTGAAAACAAGATGATGGACTTAACAAAACAGTTGATACTGGGTTATGCCTTAAAGAAAAGATGCATTAAAACACCTGAAACAGAGCCAATCAGTTTAAAGCCATCGGCTGAGACAAAAGCTAAAAAGCCCAAAGAAGAATCTCTGACCAAAATGTTAAGTAGTCTAGCTGTGGTGTTCGTTAAACATGCACACCAAGTGATGGAACAAGCCGCTGACAAACTTAAAACTCGGTCACAGAAAAAGCCACAGTTTCAGGAGGAAACCAAATTCCTCCAACACCAACTTAAAGCCACTGAGAGGGCATCCAGCCAAGCTAATGCCCAAGTAACAGAGTTAACAACACAGGTTGAAAACTCCAACCAACAAATTATTCAACTCAATGAAAACAACAAAAAGCTTGAACAGCTACTTCAAAACTGCCAACAAGAGTTGATTTCAACCCAAGTCCAACTGAAGAAGGTGGACCAAGCACAAAAACAGTCCCAGCAATCTCTACATGTGGTTCTGCAGAAAGTGCAGGATTTAACAGCCAAAGTGCCAACTGATGACAAGCATCTTAATGTTGAGCAGGAACAAATGCAGCTGTTGACAGAACAGCTAAGCAAAGCTAAGGATGAGCAAACCGCCGCTCATCCACAGCAGGAACACCTATCAGATAAACCAGAAGGTGTTGAGATAGACCTACGTCAGTCTTTGGAGACTGGACATGAACAGGAAACACATGGCTTCCCCCAGGAAGACAGAGGGAACCCTTTTCCTGAAGTGAAAACAGCCTACAAGAGCTCAATTATTTCACCCCCGTCTTCAACGACAACAAATTCTTTCGGATCTGAAAAGATCGTTTATGATCCAGGTAAACCGGATCAATCATTTCCTACTCTAGGACCCCACGTTCCACAAGCTCCTTCTGACGAAGAGCTTGACAAAATTGCTCGCCATGTGCCCAGATTCGAACCGACTCTTGGGACGCCACATGACACCCGAGCATATTTGGACGACATTGATTTCTTCCTGCGAAGGTTTCCAAACGCATCAGTTGACAACAAATTCTACTTGATTAAGGTTACATCTAGCCGCGAAGTCAGTAGATTCATTGAACGTCAACCCGATTACATCCGGAACGACTATACACTCCTCTGCCAAACACTCGAACGCGAGTTTTCAGACGAGCTGACCCCATCTGGCTTAACCGCTGCCATGATGGTTAAACAGGGACGGAATGAGCTGCCTCAGCAGTATTATTACCGCCTCCTCAAAGCTTATTTTGGTTTCAGCAACAAGGTAGGAATGGAAGAAGACATGAGTTTCAAAACTCTTTTCCTTCAAAACCTCCATCCAACCACCAGCTATCACTTAGGAGTTATAGCTAACCCTCACACTGCTACCATTCAGCAGCCACGTGAATGGGCCAGTCTAGGTTTCCAAAAACATAGAAAAGCTAAACAGCCAGAACCCATCACCACACAGACCCAGAACCCTGGTTCTTGGTCCCCAGAGTTAGAAGTGGGACAAGGTGGCAGACCTCCAGCAGAGGTCCCCCACTGGCCACATTCTCAACGGCCTAAGAAAGGCTCCAAACACAACTATTCCAAATCCTCACGGCCCAGCCATGAACCAACTCACTGCCACAGTGAAAACCACAGTGTTCATTCAAACCCGCAAAAAGACATGTCTTTTCAAAATCGACATGACCAGCAATCCGCTCGAAACCGCAACTGCAATTATAGACTTCGGTCTCGCTATAAACCATCACACACTGCATGGTCACAACCATCACCAGATCAGAAAACAACTGAGATGAGCAGAGTCATCGACAAGGACCACATCAAATCTCAGCAATGGTCTAGTGAAATAAGTGCCATCAGTCAAGATGATATTGATAGCCTGAAAAGTCTGCTACTAAAAGAAAAGAAAAAGTTCAGAACCCAACCGTGCTAACAGAGACTTAGAAATGCTAGCCTGTTCCTGGAGGTAGGACCATACACTCCAACAAACATTCTAGTAACCCCGAATACCAAACCTTTAACCATAGCTAACTCTTAAAGGAAGCAAAGAAGCTTACCCTCAAAATATCACTTACCCAATCACGATAAAACTACTCCGTAGTATCATGATGCCTCAAGATTGAATCCAGGACACCTCAGTGTTCAAAACTTCAATTTTCAAGTCTATCATCATCTGGTGACACATTCAACTTACCTTATTTCACCCATGTGACATCTACAAATGGGGGAAACTGGTCTACAACTGAATTAAAAGCAAATTAGCAGTGAAACACTGACAACAGCTTTCACCATGGATCCTTTTAGTTAGAATATCACTCGTTGCTACTGTACAGTGAAGCCCTGTCCAGGACCGCCGCCGCGACAAATATGTTACACATTACTGTTCGTATAAGTCCTGCGAATATGCTCACACTCAGGTAGTAAACGTGCTCATTTCCTAACTATTAAGAAACACCACATTCCTAGATCATGACTCTAACAATGAGTAAAATTCTCCCCTAACATTGATCTTTTTCCAAAAGAAATCGGCATGCTTTTTACTAGGATTTTCCATTTGAAATTATATAGGCTTAGAAACCTTTACTTATGAACATTATCTTTAGCTATTAGACATTTACTACATAGGTTAAGTAAGCTTAACAAAATTACGTTTATAGCCATTGTTGTGTCAGAATTGTATTAGGCTGTCTCGAGACACCCACCATAACCCTCTTGAGAGTCCTAGCAACCACCAGACTCGGACACACTGGACTTCTTCACCTGCGATTCGGATCAGCCACGAGTTCAGATCCGATTCGAATGGGGGAATGTAGCAGTCACAGTGCCGTGTGGATTAAGAGTTTTTCAAACTTTGACAAAACCAACATTCCTGTGGGGGATGTTTACGTATGTGGATATAAACCAGATCTTCATTTTCTTTCCACAAAGGAAAAAGAGACAGAAACTGCCTAATTTACAACACCCTTAAGAGCTTTTGGGGAGTCGAACTCACTCTTGGAAAAGTGGGAGACTTACTATCTTATCTAGACCATAACTCGAAAGTTGACACTTTAACACCGCTTTTCACCAGCAAACCGACCAGATGGCTACACATGAACTGAGAAGACTCACTTTTAGTCGAATCTTAAAACTATATTAAATGTGTTTGATAACCGTGTACAATTTCTTTCAGGTTTCCAGCTTGATCACAAGACGCATATAGAGACAATTTGTACGATTCTGGCTTAAATATTGACAAAGAACTGATTTTGGTGGAAAACGCCCAACCTGCCTGATGGAACCACATTGCCCCCTAGTGGTCTGCAGTGTTGATTAGTTGAACATTTAAATCCCAGAGGACTCAGTAAAATGGACAATATATGCAACTAGTAACTTCTAACGATGTCCCTTCGGTATCTATTTGGTATTTGTTTAGTGTCCCCATTGTTAACACAGAAATTAGCATTGTGACTCACTATTCATATGTCACGATTTCATAGATATTCATCTGAATTTTGAAAGTCATAATTGTCTTTATCATGTGTGTTATTTTGATGTCTTTATATTACAAGTCTATGTTATATCTTTAATCTGCATATCTTAACAAGATGTGGTGTTTTCAGAATCAACGAGACAAATGTTCTATGAGATGGGAGTAATGGAGAAACACAGAGTTCTTTGTCTCATCCAGAAATCCCCCTATAGCACAGATCACCTTACAGAGACATGCACACAGTTCAAGCATGTCATTGGCTGAAAAAGTAGTGTAAGCCCCGCCTCCGAGAGTCAAAACCCGGTGCCCCGCGAAATACACTTCTCTTGCTCTTGCCCTCTTGCCTTCTTGCCTCTCTCGCTTTCTTGCCTCTTGTTCCAGAAGGGTTCCAACACAGAGTTTCAGAAGGAAGAAAAGAGAAGAACAATGGAGAATTGATCAGATGAGTTGCTCAGAGAGATTTGAAGAGCGCGGAAAGATGAGAGTATGAGCCGTGGAGAAGACGACGGAAGGGAGGAAGGAGAAGGACGGAGCAGGACCCAAAGAAAGAGGAGAGGATGAAGCCCCCCCATGACCAAAGAAGGACCCAAAGAAAGACGAGGAAGACCCGAACAAAGAAACAGATTGAAATACTCTGAAGATGCACGTTTTACGTGTTTTTGTTCGTCCCTCGTCATCCACGTCCTTCTACGTCGCACGTCCTAACCTCCGCTGTTTCACGCCATCATCACCTTTTCCTACCAAGAAAGCCAACTCCAAGCAACCTTTTATTAATCTTCTGTGAACTTAAGTTCACTTCATCAGAGAAAGCAGCAACGGACCAACTCTGACACAACGATGGATTTGATCATCCCACAGTAAAGCCCTCGACATCATCGTCCCCGTTTCCCTGTGAAGAGAAGCAACTGAGAAGCTAAAAAGGTCAGCCACCACAGCCAGGAAGGCCCAGAGAGCGGAAGAGAAGTCCCCTCGGACCCCGCGTGGCCGCTACCATGGTCCGAACCGACTGAACAGAACTTCAGCACAGTAAGACCGACCCGTTTTCACCTTAAAGTGGGTTTGATGGATGTCTCGAGGCTTTCACAGAATGATAAATTAATCCGAAATGTCAGTATTTAGATTCAAATAGTCAGCCAACCCAAACTATTTGAATACATCCAGTATCTCCCCATTCCCCATATTTTATTTTATATTCACTAAGTGTTTTATATAATCACCCATATTCAATGCATCTCCTGTTTGTTTAAAGGTTCATGTCTAAGATCATATCATTGTAATAAACAGTTCATATATCTATATATATGTTATAATCACAGATTGTGTCGTATGCTTTCTTTACGTAATGTCTGTCCAACCAAACGAGAACTTCACGAAAGTAGCGAGATATGAGACTGATTATTAATTGATTATTAATTGATTATTAATTGAATATTAATTTAACACCAGGATCGTAAGATTTCGAACAGTTTTCCTACCTGACTGTGACTTAAAATTAAGTCAAAACCTAGGTTGGTGGTGCCCCTGAATTCGAGGTAAGGTTTATTTGAGACTGTAAGAACATCTCATAAATCCTTATATTTAATAGGTATATAAATACCCGGTAACGCTACAGTATCATCAGCATAGCAATGGAAATTTATGCCATGCTGTCTAATAATGTTACCTAATGGAAGCATGTATAAAGTGAAAAGAATCGGTCCAAGCACAGAACCCTGAGGAACTCCATGACTTACTCTGGTGTGTGAGGAAGATTCTTCATTTACAAGAACAAACTGAAATCTATCAGATAAATATGACTTAAACCAGCCTAATGCAGTTCCTTTAATCCCAATAACATGTTCAAGTCTGTGTAATAAGATACTGTGATCGACCGTATCAAATGCAGCACTGAGATCCAACAGGACAAGCACAGACACAAGTCCGCTATCAGAGGCTAAGAGGAGATCATTGGTAACTTTCAGCAGTGCAGTTTCTGTGCTATGATGCACTCTGAATCCTGACTGAAACTCTTCAAACAGATTATTTCTGTAAGTGATCACAAAGCTGAGCTGCAACTATTTTTTCAAGAACTTTAGACATAAAAGGGAGATTGGATATAGGTCTATAATGAGCCAACACTCCTGAGTCAAGAGTAGGTTTTTTAAGAAAAGGTTTAATTACAGCAACCTTAAAAGTCTGAGGTACATATCCTGTCAACAAAGACAGATTGATCAAATCCAATATGGAAGTGTCAATTAATGGGAAAACCTCCTTGAACAGTCTGGTTGGGATTGGGTCTAAAACACAAGTTGATGGTTTAGAAGAGACTATTGCTGTCGTTAGTTCAGAGAGATCAACTGGGCAGAAGCCGTCTAAATACAAATCAGGTTCTAAAGATACCTCTAAAGCTGCTGTACTTGATGATACATCACTGATAATAGTGGGAAGGACTCCATCAATCATCTCTCTGATAGAAACAATTTTATTAATAAAAAAGCTCATGAAATCATCACTGCTCAGAGTTAAAGGAATAACTGGCTCAGCAGAGCTCGGACTCTTAGTCAGCCTGGCTACAGTGCTGAAAAGAAACCTGGGATTATTCTTATTCTCTTCAATCAATGATGAATAATAAGCAGTTCTAGCTTTACGAAGGGCTTTCTTATACATTGTTAAACTATCTTTCCAGACTAATTGAGACTCTTCTAAATTAGAGGAACGCCACTGTCTCTCCAGCTTTCTTGCAGTCTGCTTTAAAGCACGCAGCTGTGAATTATACCAAGGAGCCAACCTCTTCTGACTGATTACCTTCCTTTTCAGAGGGGCAACATTGTCCAGTGCTGTACGCATTGAAACTATAGTGCTGTCAACAAGAGAGTCAAGTGCTGCTGGAGTAAAGTTTAGGTAGTCGTCCTCTATCATATCTGCACATGGCAGTGAAGAAAAGGATGATGGAATTAATTCTTTAAATCTGGTTACAGCATCCTCTGATAGACACCTTCTATACGTAAATTTCTTCTCAGAAACTGTATAGTCAAGTAATGTAAACTCAAAGGTTATCAGAAAATGGTCATATAAGACAGGGTTATGAGGGAACACTGTTAACTGTTCACTCTCAATGCCATAAGTCAGCACAAGATCAAGGGTGTGATTAAGGCAGTGAGTCGGTCCGTGAACACTCTGAGAAAATCCAATAGAGTCCAATATAGAATTAAAGTTCATATTCAGGCTGTCATTTTCAACATCTACATGAATATTAAAGTCACCCACTACAATGACTTTATCTGTACTCAGCACTAACTGGGATAAAAACTCTGAGAATTCAGACAGAAACTCAGAATAAGGGCCAGGTGGACGATACACAACAACAAACACAAGAGGTTTCTGGGATTTCCACTTTGCGTGGGAAAAACTGAGAATCAGAGATTCAAAAGAGCTCAAACTAATCTTGGGTCTGGGACTGATTAGTAACCCTGATCTGAAAATAGCTGCCACTCCTCCTCCTCTGCCTGTGGTTCGAGGAACGTGAACATTTAAACAGTCAGAGGGAGTTGCTTCATTAATGCTAACATGATCCTCCTGCTGCAGCCAGGTTTCTGTAAGACAAAATATATCAATATGATGATCACAAATCAACTCATTCACTAACAGAGACTTCGAAAGGAGAGATCTGATATTCAGCAAACCACATTTAATAGTTTGATGTTTTTGTTCAGTTAAAGTTTTTGTTTTAATAATTTCTTTTTGCACAAGAGGATTTGCTCCTTTTGTGTTAATCGATTGGGTGGGTAGCAGCAGGTGGGAAGCTGCAGAGAAGTGTGTAAGACTACAACTCTGCATCCTGGTCTGAACCCTGGGTTGTCATGTTTTAGGGTGGCAAATAAATTCATCCATATTTCTAGAAATGAGAGCTGCTCCTTCCAAAGTGGGATGGATGCCGTCTCTCCTCATCAGACCAGGTTTTCTCCAGAAAGAATGCCAATTATCTATGTAGCCCACGTTGTTTGCTGGACACCATCTAGACAGCCAGCGATTGTAGGACGACATGCGGCTAAACATGTCATCACTGGTCAGATTTGGCAGGGGTCCAGAGAAAACTACGGAGTCCGACATTGTTTTGGCAAAATTACACACCGATGCAACATTAATTTTTGTGACCTCCGATTGGCGTAACCGAGTGTCATTAACGCCGACGTGAATAACTATTTTACCATATTTACGTTTATCCTTAGCCAGCAGTTTTAAATAGGATTCTATGTCGCCCGCTCTGGCCCCTGGAATGCATTTGACCAGGGCTCTCAAGTTTTCAAGTTTGCTTGGAGTGAGATTCGGGCGGGGCAGGGGCCGGGCCGTGTGCGCGCGGGGGGGGGGGTTCTTTCGTTTTTTTTTTTGGGGGGGGGGGGGGGGGGGGGGGCTGGTCCCTTGCAGTATTCCATCGCCATAAACTAGCTAAAGAACAATTGTTTTATTTATACCAAAATCACAAATCTTCACTTTTACACTAAATTCTGCTATATTTTAAAATAAATTGTTTTAGGTATGCAAAGTCTTAACAAACAAAATTTTTTTATGAGTGTTGTTGTAAGTGTTTGTGGCAGATTTTGATGCTTGATGACTGATATTGGGGGCTCCCATTTAAAGCACTGTGGCTCAATGTCAGCCATTTTCACAGTCATGATGGATGACAGAGTTCCATTCAGAGCCAAAGTGTTCCTGGTCTTGGTTTTATTGAGCCCCACCATGGAAAAAACCCTCTCTGCATCAGCATTTCAGTGTGGCAGAACTAATACCAGTTTGGCAATTGTAGATAGCCTTATTGGGAATCTGTTCATACCAGTCACCTTTGAAAAGAATTAACCACGGAAGCCTAATTACACTCCTACATATTTTTCATTTTTCATTAAGTTGCTCATGTCAAAGGGTGTGTGCTGAATATTTAGGTCTACTACTCCAACGAACACTTTAATCGGCAGGTATTGGTCTTTTACAAGGAGTAGGAAAACTATAGTAACTAACAAAAGATTAAAATAAATGAAGATATGACCTGCTGATGATCCTGACGGTTCTCTTCCACCTCCAGCTCGTCTACAACTTCTGCACGCATTCAGAGCATAATAGGCTATGTCCGCTGTGCATTCATGGAACGCGTGCTTGCAGCTGAAAGCTATTTCAGACCTCACCCGGCAACAAGAAATTCTGTTTTCTGATTGGCTGAGAAATTCTATTTTGTGATTTTCCGATGGGTTGCTAAATCAAGACAGCTGTACCAGAGCTATAGTTCTGAGCTGTACGAGCGCACCTGCCATTGACTCGTTTATAGTATAGGCCATTATAATTTCTGTGCGACGAAGTTGATAATTTCTCAGCGTGAAAAATGGCATGTGTGGCGTGTGAGCGTGTGAACTTGTTGAAATGCGTGTGTCTCACGCTCATTGCGTGAGACTTGAGAGTCCTGATTTGACTATGGCCGCTGGTGTCTCTAATGCCACGTTTCTGACTATAGAGCTGCCAATTACCAGGGTTTTGTCCTCAGCGGGTGTGTCGCTGAGTGGGGAAAATCTGTTTGAAGCTTGGACAGGTCGATGGTGAACAACGGGCTTGACTTTAGAGCTATGCCTCTTCCTGACAGTCACCCAGCCACGTTGTAATCCTGGCTGCTCAGGTTCTGCTAGGGGGAGGCTAATTGAGCTAGCTACGCTAGGTGGCTCCACACTGGCAAAAGGGACCTGGCTCGCTATCGGTTGATTTTCAACAGTGCAGAGCCGAGCTTCCAATTCAGATAACCTCGCCTCCAAAACTACAAAAAGACTACATTTGTTACATGTACCATTATCGCTAAAGGAGGCAGAGGAGTAACTAAACATCTGACACACGGAGCAGGTGAAAGCAGGAGAAGGAGGAAGAGAACCGGTAGCCATGCTACGCTAGAGAACCAGACACACCGTTAAAAAGTGAGAATAAAGATCTGTAGGAGTGTGTTAGAACAGAACGGTAAGCTATAGAGTTTAACTATGCAAAATTGTGTAAGTTATAGATCGAAATAAAGTGATTATCAGTACTCCAAGCGGAGCAAGAAATTCCACAGTGCACAAGCAAGGTAACAGGAAGTGATGCAACACGTCTTACCGCAAAGCGTCACAGCGTCAGATCTGCAAGGGACCAGATACATGAACATTCCAATGCAATGCGGACCAAACTCTGACACCGGTCATACAGAGACCGAACAGCCCATATCAAGGAGTCCGGCACTCCATACTCCCGGAGCACCCCCCACAAGAGTCCCCGAGGGACACGGTTGAACGCCTTCTCCAAGTCCACAAAACACATGTAGACTGGTTGGGCGAACTCCCATGCACCCTCCAGGATCCTGCCGAGGGTATAGAACTGGTCCACTGTTCCACGGCCAGGACGAAAACCACACTGCACCTCCTGAATCCGAGATTCGACTATCCGGCGGATCCTCCTCTCCAGTACCCCCGAAAAGACCTTACATGGGAGGCTGAGGAGTGTGATTCCCCTATAGTTGGAACACACCCTCCGGTCCCCCTTTTTAAAGAGGGGGACCACCACCCCGATCTGCCAGTCCAGAGGCACTGCCCCCGATGTCCACGTGATGCTGCAGAGGCGTGTCAACCAAGACAGCCCCACAACATCCAGAGCCTTGAGGAACTCAGGACGGACCTCATCCACCCCGGGGCCTTGCCACCGAGGAGTTTTTTGACCACCTCGGCAACCTCAGCCCCAGAAATGGGAGGCCCCACATCCGAGCTCCCCAACTCTGCTTCCTCATCGGAAGGCGTGTCGGTAGGATTGAGGAGGCCCTCGAAGTATTCCCCCCACCGACTCACGACGTCCCTAGTTGAAGTCAGCAGAGCCCCGCCCTCACCATACACGGTGTTGATGGTGCACCGCTTTTCCCCCCTGAGCCGCCGGATGGTGGACCAGAAACTCCTCGAGGGCGTCCGGAAGTCGTTCTCCATGGCCTCCCCGAACTCCTCCCAAGCCCGAGTTTTTGCCTCAGCAACCCCCGAGGCTGCGTTCCGCTTGGCCTGTCGGTACCCATCAGCTGCTTCCAGAGTCCCACTGGCCAAAAAGGAACAGTGTTCACTAACTAGGAATTTGCTGCGGCGTAAGGTGCAAACATGTAACAGGGATATAATGATAGAAAATAAAGAATAAAAATATATGTATATAAAATGTACAGGGTGTGTACAACAATACACAGTAACCAATATACAGAGCAACAACAGTGCAGCTTCGTTAGTGCAATTTTAATGATGGTAAAGTAAAGTAAAGTGACTGGGGCAGGTTATGAGGTGATTATGAAGTGTTTATAAGTCTGACTGCAAGGGGGAAAAAACTGTTTTTGTGACGGGAGGTTCTGGTCCAAATGGACCGAAGCCTCCTGCAGGAGGGGAGTGGTTCAAATAGTCCATGTGCAGGGTGAGAAGGGTCAGCTGTGATCCGACCTGCTCGCCCCTTAGTCCTGGAGACGTGCAGGTCATGGATCGATGGGAGGCTGCAGCCGATCACCTTCTCAGCGGAGCGCACAACTCGCTGCCGTCTGTGTCTGTCCCTGGCAGAGGCCCCGGGATACCACACCGTGATGGAGGAGCAGAGGATGGACTCGATGATGGCCGTGTAGAACTGCACCATCAGCTGGGCCGGCAGCTTGGCCTTCCTCAGCTGTCGCAGGAAGTACATCCTCTGCTGGGCCTCCTAGGGAGCTGATGGTCGACTCCCACTTGAGGTCCTGGGTGATGGTGGTGCCGAGGAACCGGTGACAGTCCGCAGTGGTGATGGGGGGTGTCAGTGAGGGCGAGGGGGGGCAGGGGGGCTGTGGATTTCCTGAAGTCTACGACCATCTCGACTGTCTTCTGAGCGTTGAGCTCCAGGTTGTTGCTGCTGCACCAGGTCACCAGCCGGTCCACCTCCCTCCTGTAGGCAGTCTCATCGCCGCCCGAGATGAGTCCGATGAGGGTGGTGTCATCCAGTGTTGTGCCAGTTCACAGCTTTTCTGAACTAGTTCAAGTTCAGTTCATACATGCTCAAAGTGAACAGTTCACATTTAAAGTTCACAATTTTAATTCTGAACTAGTTCAAAGTTCAGTTCATTTTACTTTTTTCGTGAGATATTCAAATAAATACTTTTTTTCACACTACGAGCTAGAAATCACTATACGTTCTTTGAAACTGCTCATTGTAGACATTTGCTCATGACACTGCAATTGTGGGTTTCTTACCAGGTGATGAAACTTGCAGCAGTACAGACAAGGTAGACCAGTTCTATACTTAGTGCAATGAAATCTACCAGCATTTAATTAAAAAAAGAATATATAATATGAAATGCCGTCGGGGTCTTGGTTTGCAAGAGTGTAAAATTGTTTTAAATGTTCATAAGGAGAATCGGTGTCTGTCTCCGTGCCATCACTTCCACTAGCCTTTTTTTTTAATTGCAGCGCGCTCTCTCTCTCTCTCTCTCTCTCTCTCGCTCGCTCGCTCCTCCAGCCCTCCGCGCTCTCGTCCATTGCCTGCTACGCGCCGTTGCTATGCCTACCCCGCTCTGCTGCAATTCATCACGGGTAAAGTCGTGCGGAAGCCAGAATGTTATTCAACTATTCTCAGCCGGACACTACGTTGCCCGCAATGCATTGCGCACACAATGTCAAAACCATTTCTGTCTGGTGATACATGATTTAAGCGGCACCAGCGAGAATACAGGAGGGAGGAACTTTCTCTCGTTGCGTTTCAAAAGAGAAAACAGATGTCACTCAGTTTTCAATGGAAAACAAATTCCAACGTTCATTTACAGTGATGTCTGCCGTTCATGACACATAATGTGAACTAATTCGCGTTCAAGTTCTTTATTAAAAAATGTGTTGCGTTCAGTTCAACGTTCACGAAAAAATGAGCGTGTTCAATGAACGCGTTCTTTTGAACTCGTTCACACACAACACTGGTGTCATCCGCAAACTTAAAGGATAAGACCGGTTTTTTGACATTGGGCCCTTGATTTCACATTATAACATGATGTTCTACTCACCCCTGCTTGTTGTTGGTCATTTGGAGCTGTTCCGAAGATATTCGAGAGGCGTCTGGCTGCTCTCTTGAGATATTCGGCCATGAAACGGTTTCCTATGGGCAAGTTTATACAGGCACAAACTATGCTGTTTATAATTTATTAATTACTGTACACTAGCACTGATAACGTGGAGGGGCGGCGCTTACTTAAAAAAATCCGGGTTACTAATTTTGAATTTTAGCCGAATGAATAAATAGGCAGCAGGTCTGTGGGCTGTCTGTGGTAGTAGCACCACGATGACGTCAGTAACACCCACTTTACGACAAAAATTCAAAATTACAGTAACCCGGATTTTTTTAAGTAAGCGACGCACCTCCACGTTATCAGTGCCAGTGTAGAGTAATTAATAAATTATAAACAGCATAGTTTGTGCCTGTATAAACTTGCCCATAGGAAACCGTTTCATGGCCGAATATCTCAAGAAAGCAGCCAGACGCCTCTCGAATATCTTCGGAACAGCTCCAAATGACCAACAACAAGCAGGGGTGAGTAGAACATCATGTTATAATGTGAAATCAAGGGCCCAATGTCAAAAAACCGGTCTTATCCTTTAAGAAGCTTAACGGAGTCATGGCTGGAGGTGCAACAGTTAGTATACAGGGAGAAGAGTAGAGGTGAAAGTACACAGCCCTGTGGAGATCCTGTGCTTAAGGTCCGAGTTGCAGAGACACTCTTCCCCAGCCGCACGCGCTGACTCCGGTCCGTTAGGAAGTCTGTGATCCACCTGCAGGTGGAGTCAGGCACGGAGAGCACAGAGAGCTTGTCCTGGAGCAGAGTGGGAAGAATCATGTTAAATGCAGAGCTGAAATCCACAAACAGGATCCTGGCGTAGGTTCCTGGGGAGTCCAGATGCTGCAGGATGAAGTGCAGGGCCAGGTTTATGGCGTCGTCTACAGACCTGTTGGCTCTGTAGGCAAACTGCAGAGGGTCCAGGAGAGGGTTGATGATGGATTTGAGGTGGGATAAAACCAGACGTTCAAAAGTCTTCATGACTACAGATGTAAGAGCCACAGGCCTGTAGTCATTGAGTCCTGTGACATGTGGTTTCTTGGGGACAGGGACAATGATGGAGGACTTGAAACAGGTTTGGACGTGGCATGACTCCAGGGAAGAGTTGAAGATCCCTGTGAAGACCGGGGTCAGCTCCTCAGCACAGTGTCTCAAGGTGGAGGGAGACACAGAGTCAGGGCCCGCAGCCTTGTGTGGATTCAGCCTCCTGAACAGCCTGTTCACGTTCTCTTCTCGGACTGAGAGGGCAGAGGGGGGAGGGGGGCAATCCAAGGTGGATGAGTTCAGGGTGGTGTAAGGGGTGGGGAGGGGTGAGAGGGCAGAGGGGGCAGGGGGGCAATCCAAAGTGGTTGAGATCGGAGTGGTGTGGGGGGTGGGGAGGGGTGAGTCCATAGCCCCTTTCACACTGCCGAATAACCCGCGTTTAATTCGCGAATTTAGAGTGTCCGCTGTTGTGTTCACACTGCCGACCCGGGCTGCCGCGTCAACTCGACTCGCCTTTCGACCCGCGTCGGACCCTAGTCTTTTTGCCGAGCCGAGTTTGATGTGAACACAATTGACGCGGGTCGGACGTGGGCGTGACTTGAGGAGTTTAAAAGACAGAATGGACAGCTGATTCAGAACAACAGCGACAGGTGAGGACAAGTTTTACTCTGTTTTAGCCTACATCAAGTTCGAGACATTTTTTAATATGGCCAACTGGGGAGACAAGGAGGTCCGCGAGCTCCTCAGCCCCCGAGCAGAGGACGTTATTTACCGCCACATTTCGGGGACGGTGAAAGATGGACCTCTGCTGGAAGGGCTGGCGAGAAAGATGGGAGAGCTCGGTTTCCCACGCAGCAAGACGCACCGTAAAGTAACATCTCCATGAACTGCATTGCAAAAATGAGTTCTCAAGGTGTCCCGCCATCGTTTGTTTGAAAAATTTGATGCAGACAGGTGTATTTAAAGTGATACTCCGGAGTAGATTCAACCTGGGGTCATTTGAACCGTGATATCCAGCCAAGTAGCCCACCTGCAGTTTTTTCGATATTGGCTGAACATCAGCTGAGTTACAGAGTTATCCCGAATAGCTTCGTACAAGGGTTAATGGATCCTGGTCCGTATCTCCAAAATTACCACACTAAAATCACATGCCATGACACCAAACTTCTACAGTAGTACAAATATGGTCTGTACTCACCAAACGATGCATTTGGAAGTTTGAAAATAGTCCAGGAGTTTATTATTATCAACACAAGCCTGATAGCTTCTCTGCAGCTAAAGCTGCGTCGACGTCACTTCAGAGAGCTGGGAGCTTCAAAATAAGATGAAGGTTGATCTACTACTGTAGACAACAAAGCAAGGCTGCTCAGTTTCTCCATTGATAAAATAACTTCACAACTCTACAACATAAAAATTCATAAAAAAACATGTAGAATATAGCATATACTTTGTTGTCTACAGTAGTAGATCAACCCTCATCTTACTTTGAAGCTCCCAGCTCTCTGAAGTGACGTCGATGCAGCTTTAGCTGCAGAGAAGCTATCAGGCTTGTGTTGATAATAATAAACTCCTGGACTATTTTCAAACTTCCAAATGCATCGTTTGGTGAGTACAGACCATATTTGTACTACTGTAGAAGTTTGGTGTCATGGCATGTGATTTTAGTGTGGTCATTTTGGAGATACGGACCAGGATCCATTAACCCTTGTACGAAGCTATTCGGGATAACTCAGTAACTCAGCTGATGTTCAGCCAATATCGAAAAAACTGCGGGTGGGCTACTTGGCTGGATATCACGGTTCAAATGACCCCAGGTTGAATCTACTCCGGAGTATCACTTTAACCCTACCTCCGGCGCATGGCTTGTGACTACGTCATTGTACACGCCCAGCATTTTATGTGTTTCGTGTGACGCTCTGCCACTAGGCAACTCCCCCTGAACTCGGCTTCAGGCGACACGGGTCACCCTGACACGCCAAGCGTTCACATTGCTCGACGCGGGTCGAAGGTGCAATTTGGACCCGCTAAGGTAGCGGGTCGCAGTGTGAAAGGGGCTCATGACTTCAAAGCGTGAGTAGAAGTCGTTCAGGTCGTTGGCCAGTTTCAGATCGTCTGAGGAATGAAGTGCTCTGGACTTGTAGTTGGTGATCTCTTTCAGCCCCCTCCATACAGTGGCAGAGTCGTTAGCAGAGAACCGCTGCTCCAGACGTGCATTGTACCTGGATCTAGCCTTCGACATTACCCTGCTAAATCCATACTTCGCACCTCTGTAGCTGTCTCCGTCTCCCTCTCTGAAAGCAACCTCCTTCTGTCGACGGAGCTGTCTGAGTTTTGGTGTGAACCAGGGTTTATCATTGTTGAAGAAGACTCTGGAGCGTGATGGGATGATGCTGTCTTCACAGAAGTGTATGTATGACGTCACGGTGTCCGTGTATTCGTCTAAGCTGTCTGTAGAGGCCTTGAACATGTCCCAGTCTGTGGTGTCCAAAGCACGTGCGTAGCTCCTCCACAGCTTCACTGGTCCACTTTTTAGAAGTCCTCACTACAGGCTTTGAGAGCTTGAGTCTCTGCCTGTACGCGGGGATCAGGTGGACCATGACGTGGTCTGAGAGTCCCAAAGCCGCGCGGGGCACAGCACGATAAGCACCCCTCACTGTAGTGTAACAGTGATCCAACGTGTTCCCCTCTCTGGTCGGGCATGTGACAAACTGTTTGTACCTTGGTAGTTCATGACTGAGATTCCCTTTGTTAAAATCTCCGAGGATTATAACTAGGGAGTCCGGAAAAGACCGCTCCACGCACATAATCTGGTCCGCAAGAGCACGCTCAGCCTCGTGCACGTCCGCGCTCGGCAGGATGTAAACAGCGGCCAGAATGAATGAGGAGAACTCACGTGGAGAGTAGAACGGTTTGCAGTTAATGAAGAGATATTCCAGAGAAGGAGAGCAATGCTGGGAGATCACTGTCACATCGGAGCACCAGGCGTTGTTGATGTAGAAGCAGACTCCTCCACCTTTTGTTTTTCCTCCGGAGAGTTCCCGCTGTCTGTCAGCGCGGAGGAGCTGGAATCCCTCGAGATGGAGTGCGCAGTCCGGGGTCTGTGCGTTTAACCACGTCTCCGTGAAGCACAACACACAAGAGGAGGAAAAGTCACTGTTCCTTCTCATCAGCAGCGCTATCTCGTCCATTTTGTTTTGGAGTGAGCGGACGGTGGAGAGAAAAATCCCAGGTAAGGCCGTGCGGGTCCCCCTGTTCGCGAAGGCGCACGAGCGCACCAGCTCGCTTCAGCGACGTCTCGCTCTTTTGGCCAAAAAGTGCACTAGTTCTGCTACAGGCCCAAGAAAAACTGGTGAAATGTCCATAGGGGTTGTTGCTCTGATATTTAGAAGCTCCTCACGAGTGTAGGAGCACGAAGACACACGAAAAATGCACAAAAATAGACAAAACAGGGAGCACCAGAACGCCAGGGCGACCGTACGTGGCGCCATCTTGTTCCAAGATGGCGCAGTAAACACAAGCAGTGTTTACTGCTGCATCTCTTTCCCACACATCATTGGACTTTTTTTTAAATGCTACTTAGGAGATTAACTCATATCATATTATATTATACTGCTGCTACTGCTTATGCACTTCTGGTTCCATGCAATCTGAATTTCGTCGCCTGTACCAGTGAAATGTGCGATGACGATAAAATTGCATCGAATCTTAAACTTTAACCAATGAGTAATATTTGTTCAAAGCAAGCCAAATTTCAGTGTGTGTCTATCGGCTGCACACACACCAGCTGGGTGTAATGCTGATAGGATCCATATATCTGATTAAATTTGGACAAGTATTTAAATATGTCTGAATGAAAGAACAAAATGGTTTGCCCATCACGTTGCTCTTATCTTAATGAACATGTAGAAGAATAACTTTTTATATAGCACCTTTCCCAGATAAAAATCACAAAGTGCTTTACACAGTAAAACAAAATTGCAAAGAGAAAACAAGTTCATATATAGATACAAAAAGTGACATCGGGCCCATCAACTAAAAGCCTGTCTAAAGAAGAATGTCTTCTTTAGTATGCATGAAAGCATAATTACTGACAAGTATTCAGACTTTCGAGTGCTAAAACAGCGATGTAAAAATATCATACACAAGGTTCAACAATGAAGGTGTTGCTTAAAGGCCTACAGAAAGCTGACACTACACCCAATACATAATGATAATACATACACAGAGGAACAATAATGATCATTGGACCCTACACCAAAACATTTCATAAACGCATGAAATTTGCGATTTTGAATTTGCCGCTTGGAAATCCTTCCTGGAATTCCAGACTGGGGGCGGGACTTCCGTGTGACGTCACAGGTGCCATGGGTTTTCCTGGCTGCCGCTTTGTAGTATGCTTGTTGAGTGGTGAAGGCAATAAAACGTTGGGTTCATTGCAGTTTTTATTGCGAGTAGATGTACGAAGTGCTGCGGGTGCGTGTGTTGCCCTCAGCAGCTCACACCACCGGGGACAGAGGAGGCAGAGAGTGTCTGTGTCTCCCTGTCCGCCTGCCTCCTCTCTGGTGAAATCAGCCGGAGCCATCCCGCCGTGTTGAGCTCCCTGTGGTGCGGACGCTCAGGGGGAATCCACCTGGCGGAGAGCGGACACACCGCGGGATGGTTGCCCTGAAATCAGCCGGCAGAGCGTGTGTCCACGTCGGGGCTCTTGATGATCGCTCTGCCGAGATTTCCACTCTCCACCTGGCGGAGAGTGTGTCCGCTCTCCGCCAGGTGGATTCCTGTCCGCACCGCAGGGAGCTGAACACGGCGGGATGGCTCCGGCTGATTTCACCAGAGAGGAGGCAGGCGAACAGGGAGACACAGACACAAGACCGCGGGTCTCTCTGCTTCCTCTGTCCCCGGTGGTGTGAGCTGCTGCTGCTGAGGATAACACACGCACTTCGTACATCTACTCGCAATAAAAATTGCACTGAACCCAACGTTTTATGTTTCCAAGCGACGTCCCGCGGCACACATCGAAATTTGCCGTGAAGAAGCTGTCCAGGTCTGGCAAACTGCTGGCTTCGCTACTAGAACTACTGGTGATTGTTCCAGCAGCTGTCACTCGCGACGTCACGCACCTGTCGTTCCAGTTTGCCAAATTCGAGTCAAATGTGGTGATAGTTTATTGGGCCTAATCAGGACTATCCAGGGGCCTAAAATTATTTTAAAATCATAAAAAAATTCCATGGTATATAAGGAATCGATCTGCTATTTCAGTTTTGTGCAAAAAAATCACCTTTCTGTAGGCCTTTAAGAAGAAATTCAGTAGGATTAGAAAAATACACCTAAATTGATAAAGGTAGAAATGAAAAAAAGTCCATGTGACTCTTAAAGAACTAAAGCTGAACTAACTGTGTTCTTTTTTGGTTGTAAATCTCTAAATTACCGAAGGCATGCAAAGGAGAAGCACATTCATAAAGCCAAAAACCAAAAAGGATGATTAACTCCGGATGATTTATTGGGAACCGACTGATCTGTTGCGATGTAGTACGATTAGTCTCGTACCTCCCGCACTGTTTAAAGAATCGCTGTCCAACAAAAGGCGAAACCCTTTTTTTGTTTGAACAAACTGGAGAGGGATGATCCGTTTTTGTAACGTTGTATTAATTACCGACATCAATTTACACATAGAACTGCTACCTGCAGCTGCCGTGTAACCAGACTTCCGCATTTCCATGCTTCTTAAACGTGACCAACATAAGTCATGTGACGGCAAACTGACCAATAAGAGTGGCCAATTGGCAGTAAGTCCACAGCCCTTTTACATACAGCCGTTTCGCTTCCAATTCGCCCCATTATACAAAATTTGGCTGCAGTTCAGTTGATTTTGTCTGGGGGCGCTGGCGAGCGAGTGCAGAATGAGATTGGCCATAGGGCTGGCGCTAATAACTCAAAAAATGTCCCCGCTAGCGGCTGAAACCTGAAAATATTACTGTGATTTCTGACAGAGGGATGTGGATTTATATCAAAAGTACAATAACCTGGGAGTTATATCTTTCTGTTTTCTTACAGGTCTGGCATTTGCGAGTCAGTCTCCGCTAGCATCTAGCTAACGGAATCTGAAGAACGCACGGCCATCTGCCTAATTGAGTGGTATGAAAAAGTTTGGGCACCCTTTTAGAAAATCATTTCATCGGTTTATCTCTCGTTGAGCTTTTGAAGCAGCAATTTCATTTCAACATATGTTAAACCATAGGGAAAGACAAACATTGCAGTTGTGAAATCGTTTTAATAGGTGTAATTCTCTCAGATTACTTATCTACCTTGTAGCCTATAGACAGCCTGATTCAAATCTATTCATACATTTTCAATGATTGTAAGATCTCAAGATTGGTATGGCCATTTCAAGACATTGTACTTGTACTTTTGCATCAACTCCTGGTTGAATTTTGATCAAATGCAATGCAATCACTGTCCTGCTAGAAGCTCCAAACTCGGCACAGCTTAAACAGCTTAAACTTTGTGACTGACTAACATTCTCTCTAAAAATCTGCTGATTTTTTGAAAAAATTAGCAAAGCCCACAACTTTAAAATGTTTTATAGTACCTATTCTAGCCACGCAGACCCATAACAGGATACACGAGCTGAAATCTGTAACTATTTGAGCTAACACCTCTCTGCTAGCTCAGCGCTAGGACTGACCGTGCCGTAAAGTGATGTCACTCGTGATGCAATACTGACAATAAATGTGTATTTTAAAAAAATCTAGTGAGTCTAAAAAATCAAACCAAGTGCCGTTTGAAAGGATAATTTATCCTGCCTTTAGGAAAATTAAAATGAAAAAATATAAAAAATTCTATCCAAAGCAATGGCTGCATCTCAGGTGGATCTCATAGTATCACCAGAGAGTTCTGCCTGCTCTGCACTGCTTCGTTGGCGCCGCCCTAGAGTGCAGTACTATGGAGGTAGATTTGTTTCTTTATTATTCAATCAAAAAAAAGGTTGCTTCAATCAAAAAATATATTTTCAATCAAAAAAACCCGTTTCAATCAAAGAAAAAAAGTGTTTGAATGCAAAAATATATTTGAGACTCAAAAAAATGCATTTGAACACTATTTTTTTTTGCTTGAAAATGTTTTTTTTGATAGAAGTGAAGGTTTTTTTGTTTGAAGCAACTTTTTTGATTGAAGTATTGTTGTTTTGTGTTTGGGCCATATTATGGGTAGGACATTTGTGTCTTTATAATTCAATCAAAAAAGAAGTTGCTTCAAACAAACAAAAAATATTTTCAATAAAAAAAATCACTTCAATCAAAAAATAAACCTTTTCAATCATAGAAAAAATGTTTTTGAATGCAAAAAAATATTTGAGACTCGAAAAATTGCACTTGAACACTTTTTTTTTGATTGAAAATGTTTTCTTTGATTGAAGTAATCTTTTTTGTGTTTGGACCATGTTATGGGTAGGACATTTGTGTCTTAATTATTCAATCCCAAAAAAGTTGCTTCAATCAAAAAAAAAACATTTTCAATCAAAAAAAAAATATTTTCAATCAAAGAAAAAACTGTTTAAATGCAAAAAAAAAAAAAATCATTTGAAGTGTTTTTTTTTTTGATTGAACTTTCTTTTTTTTTGAATGAAGTGAAAAAAGTTTTGAAGTCGTTTTTTTTTTAAATCATTTTGACACAAACGTACCGCAGTGGGCGGGTGCTTCCCCATTGGTCAGACATGTTTGAGTGACAAGTGTCTACACCAACGACGTCTTTCTGACAAGCAAGTCATGGTCGCCACTCGCCAGCGAGCCAGGAAGCAGTGGTCAGGCAGTGGTGGAGTTGTTGGTAAGTAGATAAAACCGTATTAAAATGATTGGTGTCACGTTATTAGCCTACCTAATAACGTGACACCAATCATTTTAATACGGTTAAAAACTCTTTGATTTTTTTAAGTATCATTAATAATAAATGAAGAACAAATAAGCATACCAAAATAAATACATACATAAGTAGTTTAAATAATAAATGGAGAGAGAGAGAGAGAGAGAGAGAGAGAGAGAATATACCAGGGGACATGAACAATGAGGATTACACTGAGTTAAAGATTTCAAAGTGGGAGACTAGATTTATAGTTTTGATAGCTTTCTTGTTATTAGAGGATATTGACTTGAAATACATCTGGAGTTCTATCATGAAAGCACAAAAATTGGGTTTCACTTTGGCAAATTTACATTTGTGGATGTAATACTTAGCATGAATTAAAATGAGATTAATTCAAAAATATTCTTTTTCAGTCTGAGCATCACTCTTTATAAAACCAAAAATGACATTTTGCAGAAGGAGCTCAAAATCACAGCATATATTATCTAAAATAAATCTACAAATATCTTGCCACAGCTTACGGGTATATTCACATTTCCAAAACAGATGAATAATGGTCTCAGTATGAGTGTCACAAAAGGCACACTTCAGATCAAGATCAACAAAATTGAATTTGATAAAGAATGATTTAACCGGGTAACATCTATGAATAATTTTGAATGACACTTCTTTAACCTTATTAAGCACAAAGAAATTTTGAGGAAGAGACCAAATTTTATCCCAGCATAAATCATTTACACAACTATTCCAGTGGGATTTGTATTTACCGGCAGTTTGCTTTCACCGGAATGGAGGCGTGGCCTCATGTGCCACTGTCTTCTATAGGGAGACGGAGCATGCGCAGTGATCCGAACTCTTATGAAACACCGTAATGAAGCACAGAGTACATCCAGATCTGGAGCATCTCGAGCTGTCGCTGCTGGCACGTAGTCTGCCTACAACACTTCCTTGCCTATCCGAACGGACGTAGGAAATGATTTTTTCTTCGGGCTTGACATAAATATCGCCTTTAGTGAGCCAGCACAAGGTAAGACGAGTCTTTCTGTCAGCTTTGGTTGTTTTAGGTTGATGGGAAACCAGCTACACTTCTATAAACAGCGCCACCGGTTACACAAGCATCGCAACGATGACCCCGTTTTGGTCGGCGTAGATTTTGTTTCCTTGCTGAGGAACTTCCAGTTACTTTGACTTTTTTTGCATCTGTTTAAATCCAAAAGGCCAATTTAAGATGTGAAGCATGTCTTACTTGTACTATTAGTTGGTATTGATTGTGAAGTTCATGGTATCAGTCCTCCATACAGTATAGACACGGTGACCTAATTTTCATTTGGAGAAGTAATGAGAGTCTGAACTGTTGCCTGGCACTTCTGATAAAAGCCAATTCTTTAAGGAAAGGGTAAGAAAGAAAAAGATTATTCGACGACTTTTTCAACTGTATTGTTGTTCATTGGGAAGTGCATACAAGAATTTATTAAATATCCAGAAATAGTTTTGGTGGGTGCCCTGGCGATGGTGTAGTCCTGTAAACTCATTTGATTAAAACAATAACAATAAAACGTTTTGAATAATTGATATAATGGTCTGTCAATTGACAACAGCCATCGAGGCCATCTTCATACTGTAGATTTGTATATAGCTAATGTTTATTCACTATTTTTATTTTATTCTATTCTATTTGCTTGTTTTTACTTTGATTTTTTAACATATCTTTATATTGTATGCTGCTGCAACACAATCATTTCCCAAATTGGGATGAATAAAGTACTTATCTATCTATCTAGCGTGAAATTATAAGCCTCGAGTGATTTTAACATCTGTCACATTAAGAATTGCTTGAAAAAGAGACTTTTCACAGGGCGTTGCAACTGTTGTAAATGTGTGAATTGCCAAATAAGATGCACACTAATGACATGCTTTTCATGTCTCTAACCAGTCAGTCAGTCAGTCTGTCTGTCATCCTTAAATATGAAGCTTGTTGGTTTGATCCTCCCACCCGCCTGGTGTTTACATGTATAGAGAAATAAGCACTGCATATAAAGAATACACAGGCTAAGGAGAAGTACTGTGGGGTTGTGTAAATCGAAAACATGCAACAAGTTTAAAGATGTCAGAAGAGTGAACCGTGTAATCCATGTCCATCAAACTTACTGTGACATATAGTCGTATCAGTTATGGAAACAGCAACTCATTTTATTATTCCCAGGCAATAATGATGACACATTATATAGATGTCAATGTTGAAAACTCCTGCATAAGATGCATCCACACTGCCTAATACCGCTTCAGACTCACTGGGCAGGACTAAGTTGTTGCAGTAAGAGGTTGGGCCAGTAGAAAGCTATCAGGGCTTAGCGCTACATGTGCAGTAGGGCTACAGTAACGGATTGCTGCTGAAAGTGTAGGTGATATGTGATGACTAAAGAATGACTGTGAAGCACCGACCAACTGAGAGCAAGTTAGCAGTGTGGAGCATTTCTTATCATTAAAATGATTCATTAAACTGTTGTCATCATCATGTATCCTGTGTTATTTAGCTCTTTAAGTTTTTAAAGGCCCTTAAAGTCTTTTTCTTTCTTGTGCGTGTGCTTATTGCAGTTGTACACGTCCCTGTTCTTTATCTTCATAATGCTTTGGAAACACTGGTCTCTTGTTGATTTATCGTGACTTGTTCAGTCTGTAACACAGACACATTTTGGTAGATCTAGTGATGAGTCCTTCTGGCAACCCAAACGTCACGCCGTTCTGCGAATTAGCCATTTGAACCAGCAGCCACACGTCTGTCAGGGACACTCTGTTTGTCTGCTGCCATCAGCTGTTCGGGTTCCCGTCCTTGCTTCTAAATCCACATGGGTGATGGAATCTCACTTTGTCACTGACCAATAAATGTGCTGCGAGCTCCTTTTGCAGAGAGAAATAACAGACTGGTCCGAGGGAGAGGATAAGAGTTTTATATGGTTGCACAGTCACCAGACGGATAACAGATGACTATATGGAGCCCGGTGTCCTGGTTAGGGAGTGGAAAATGAAATGAAAAAGGATTTCTGGCCAAACTAAATGCGTTATTACTTTACCCATGCTCCAACTCTCCAGTAAGTGTCTGGAATTTTGTATTTGGCAGGCAGATAAATATCACTGAAAACATGCTTTTACTTCATCATGGTTGGTGGAGGATTTTAACACATGTTTGGCATCAAAAGGCAGCAGAAATGTAACAGATAAATCTTTTTGTCTCACCTGTTGCACTGACTAGATAAGTTGACGCCATAGAATTAGCCTAATAGAATGAATGAATGAATGAAAACTTTTATTGCGGACTCAATGTTCCATAAAAAACACATAAAACAGACAGTACAACACAAACACCAGGTAATTAGGACACAAACACATACAAACATCTATACCAGTGCTTCCACATTTCAGAGAAGTATCTCGTATCACTCTGCAAAAATTACAAATAAAGTGCTAGCACTTGTCCATCTTGGTAGCTTCAGAAAAATCCTAAAGGCATCATTATATGCCACCTGCAGCTTCTTCAGCTTACCTGCATGGTATTTACACCATAGGTTTGCTGTATAAAAAGGAGTGCAGTAGGCTCTGAAGAGATTGACCTTAACTTCATCTGTGCACATATGGAACCTGCGTGCCAACATATTAGCTTGTGCATACAATTTACGACACTGACGCTGGATATCTTCATCATCACACAGGTCATCAGTGATGATGTGACCCAGATACCGCACTTTACTCACTACATCAAGGGAGTCGTTTGATAAAGAAAACAAGGGAAAGTTTTGTTTTTGGTCCTCCTTAGTTCTCACAATAACAATTACACTTTTTTTATGATTGAACTTGATGTCAAATAAAAGTCCATATCTGGAGCACACATTAAGCAATTGCTGTAGCCCAGCACTATATGGGGACATAATAACCAGGTCATCAGCATAAATGAGATGATTAATTATCCTGTCACCCACCATACACCCAGTTTCACACTGCTTAAGATTTTTGGATAGATCATCCATATATACATTTAATCAAACCGGGGATAGAATACCACCCTGTCTCACCCCATTAGTTACATAGAAGGGTGTAGATATACTACCACCCCATCTTATTTGCATGGTTTGATTGATATACCAGAATTGCAGGATCCTAATCAGGTAGGATGGTGTACCTCGCTGTTGAAGTTTGCGATATAATTTCCCATGGTTTATTCTGTCAAAGGCCTTAGAAGCATCTAGAAAGCACAGAAAAACAGTAGAACTATGTCTTCTGTACTTGTTTATGATTTCTTTGAGAGCATAGATACACTGGTCAGTTCCAAGTTTGCTCTTAAAGCCAAACTGGTTGTCTGTGGTTTCAACATAATCACTGAGCCTAACTAAAATAATCATCTCTACCACCTTAGAAATAATGCTAGCCAGGCATTCGATCTGTTTTAGTGCATTCTGGTTTAGCTGCTTCTGACATTGAGCCAAACACGTCCATAATCCAAAACAATCGCACTGCGCCACACGAGGTTACCTGTTACAGATCGGCACAGATCACAGCCAGTATTCTTTATTATAGTTGCTTGAAACTTTTTTTGGCAGGTTAAAACTGTTTTTATTTTTTTCATTTGCTTGTTTCTTTCACTTTTTTCATAGTTCCTCTTTTAGGTGACGTATAATAATCTCTTTTTGTTGTATGTGGGCTTTGTCCTGCTTCTGCTTCTACTAATAAACTATGTAAAAGCTGACATTTTGTGACAAAAGCCTGTGCTCGATATAAAAGCCTTCTCAGTTTTTCTTTGTGTAGATGATCCTGTGGATGCAGATCAAAGACAGAAATTTAAAGTTGACATAGGAGGTGGTCAGTGGTCCAAAGCTGGACTTAAACCAGGGTCAGTGTGTGCTATCGAGCCAGCTGAGCTCACATGCATACTGCTCTTTTTTTTGCAACGACACAGGTGACATTTCAGATTCTCCCTGATCAGTAGTCCAGAAGCCGTAGTTGGACAGATTGTGGTGTTAAAAACTTAACTTTTTATGTTGCTATGTTTGCAGATTAGAGTTGAAATTGACTTGAGGGTCTCTCCAGAGCCAAATGCCTAAAAGTCTTTGTGCTGACAACAGAAACTGTTTCTATTCTGAGCACATCACACACTCTTGGCTACTGATACAATGTGGACTCTCCTGCTGAGAGACATTCAGTTTTGTACCAGCGGTGATTGTATTGTTGAACTTACACCGTCGCATTCTGTTTGGTGATTAAAGTAGTTTCATTCAGCCATATAAAGAAGCTTTTCTTGCAACCACACAGTCATTTCCAGATGTTCAGTGTTTGACTGTTTGAGTATTCTGCTTTTCATCGATCCTCCTCAGAACAAGATGACCCCGAATTCCATCCACTGGTTCCGGAAGGGACTCCGTCTCCATGATAATCCCGCACTGCAGGAGGCAGTGCAGGGGGCCGGCACAGTGCGTTGTGTTTACTTCCTGGACCCATGGTTTGCAGGCTCCTCCAACGTCGGGGTCAACAGGTGGAGGTAAGACAAATGTTTAGTCTTTTATGTATTGTATTTTTTTTTTATATTCATAGTAGTCACTGATTATGTTGTGCCATCATCACAGTTTGATCATGTTGTGGAATCTTTTAAAAAGCTGTGTCCTCTGTATCTGAGGCTCCCAACCAAAAAAATAAAACCTATTTAGCTAATCACTTCCCTGTCATTTTTTCTTTTCATTCCGGGTTTGCACTTCTTGTATAATTGAGGGTTGTCGATATTACGCCTTTAAAAGTCATAATACACATGTCAAATGCTTAAATATACGTGTAAAACTAGAGATGTAGCTTATCTGATGGATTTGAGGAAAATCATCAATTAGAAATGGCACATTTTCTGGCAGCAGATTATTGAATTTCAATTTGTTCCTTCTTTTTTACTGTTTGTTAATATATATAAAAAAAGTTCTGTAATCAGTCCTTTTTACAGACAACTGTCAATACTCATGGAACAGACACTGACAAAATGGCATCAAAGTAACACCACTTTTGTTTTCTGAAGAGCTTGTGCATTTTTTTGCACGTCCCTCTTGTACTATTCTTCCCCACTTTTGGGACTTGAATCAGATTTGGAAATGTGTGCAGAGCAGGTTTTATTACTTTTGACTACACATGAAGTCAGTAAGTCATCGAGCTGCTGGAGGCTGTGAGTCTCACAGGATAAACTGGAGGAATAAGTAGCACAGAGCTGCACTGCTTCAAAAAGCAACACGACGTCACCATTTCTCTACATTTAATCATTGCTTGGTTGTCTAAGGAAAACTTGAATGTATCACCTTCATGCATGGGAAAAGTGAGTTGAATTAAATAGATTTGCATAATGGAAATTAAGACTTCGTCAGACTTTTTTCGTCTCCTTTATTTGTTTGTGTTGAAAGCATCACAGAGGACTTAACTGTTTTTATAATACACACCTTCATTTTATTGGATGTAACAGAAGAAATGTAGATCCAGATTTACAGCTGTGATTTGGAGGCATCTGCTCAGCTGGTTTCACAGCCAAAAATTGTCCTTTTGTTTAAATCTCTTCCCACATAATCCTTATTGTAGGTCAGCCTACAGGTGGACTGCTGGGCTCTGTGTCTGGATGCTCTGTGTCTTCCTTTAACAAAGATGCTGGGAGTCAGGAGGCTTACAAGTAGGTCAGGAGGATATGTGTAAAGACTTTAGGGGAAAATACAGGCTCGACCCCATGTTGAGGGAATTTGTGTTGGTGCACTTGAGCATGGTGTCTGTAAACTGCTATACTCTGCAGGGAGGATATCATTCCAACTTAAACCCCTTTCACACTGCCGAATAACCCGCGTTTAATTCGCGAATTTAGCGTGTCCGCTGTTGCGTTCACACTGCCGACCCGGGCTGCCGCGTCAACTCGACTCGCCTTTCGACCCGCGTCGGACCCTAGTCTTTTTGCCGAGCCGAGTTTGATGTGAACGCAATCGACGCGGGTCGGACGTGGGCGTGACGTGAGGAGTTTAAAAGACAGAATGGACAGCTGATTCAGAACAACAGCGACAGGTGAGGACAAGTTTTACTCTGTTTTAGTCTACATCAAGTTGGAGACATTTTTTAATATGGCCAACTGGGGAGACAAGGAGGTCCGCGAGCTCCTCAGCCTCCGAGCAGAGGACGTTATTTTCCGCCACATGTCGGGGACGGTGAAAGATGGACCTCTGCTGGAAGGGCTGGCGAGAAAGATGGGAGAGTGCGGTTTCCCACGCACCGTAAAGTAACATCTCCATGAACTGCATATACAATTCCATAAACGATATCTCAAGGTGTCCCGCCATCGTTGGTTTGAAAAATTTGATGCAGACAGGTGTATTTAACCCTACCTCCGACGCATGGCTTGTGCCTACGTCATTGTACACGCCCAGCATTTTATGTGTTTCGTGTGACGCTCTGCCACTAGGCAACTCCCCCTGAACTCGGCTTCAGGCGACACGGGTCACCAACACGCCAAGCGTTCAACATTGCTCGACGCGGGTCGAAGGTGCAATTTGGACCCGCTAAGGTAGAGGGTCGCAGTGTGAAAGGTGCTATTGCTTGCTGGCCCGTTCCTTCTACAAATGACTAGTCCATCATGAGAACACTCAATATAGAGGGCAAAGACCCAGAAATATCCAGCTGATTGTGATTCTAAAAATGTCTTGGCAGGACACGCACGCCAGTGACGCATGTGTTTGTTAGTTAACCACACATTCCCAAACTGAATTTATAGGTCACTTACTGGTCAAAAGTATCTCTTTATTTGTGTTAGTATGACCAAAACATGTGATGTCAGATGTGTGTCAGAACTGAGAGGTCGAAAATTTCACCCTGAAGTATAGGCTTGATAACACTGGAGAACATTTTCGTATTTTAATTCTAAATTTCTCTCACTTTTTTCGTATGAAGGTCTCGTACGAACACGCCACGTCAGATTCAACAAACGCTCTTAAAGGACAAGACCGTTTTTTGACATTGGGCCCTTGATTTCATATTATAACATGATGTTCTACTCACCCCTGCTTGTTGTTGGTAATTTGGAGCTGTTCCGAAGATATTCGAGAGGCGTCTGGCTGCTCTCTTGAGATATTCGGCCATGAAACGGTTTTCTATGGGCAACGTTATACAGGCACAAACTATGCTGTTTATAATTTATTAATTACTGTACACTAGCACTGATAACGTGGAGGTGCGTCCACTTAAAAAAATCCGGGTTACTGTAATTTTGAATTTTTGTCGTAAAGTGGGTGTTACTGACGTCATCGTCGTGCTACTACCACAGACAGCCCACAGACCTGCTGCCTATTATTCATTCGGCTAAAATTCAAAATGTGTATTTTTAGACACAGAACTGCTCGTGCAACAGTGACTGGCCTCGTACAAAACCAATGTGACTGCTAAGGACTCTGGCTCTGACTGCTGCACCACTCTAAAATTGGGTTCCACTTATCTTGTTGATTTCAGTGTGTGTTAATATTTCACTGGAGCTATGTTTAAGGTCCTTGTTTTCTCATTAGACCCTGCACCTCTGTGCTTTCCTGGCCCAAATTTACAGTGTTTGAAAGCATCACATATAAAGGTCAGAGACGATTAATGGAAAGAAAAACAAGAGAGCAAGCATGCTGAAATCTGAGATCTCTCCGTCATGGGCACTGCTTCTATGACTAACAACGAACTTCAGTCTGTCCTGATAACTGGAACTAATATCCTCTGTGTTTTTACAGCTCAAGATGTACAATATCAGTGCTAAATAGCAATTTATTTACTTATCTGAAAAATTGTACTTCAAAATTCCGTTAGCATGACTTAACTGACTGATGCAGCGGAGCCACTGTGGAAGCTGCACTCTGTGTTCCCCTTATGCTGATATATCTCATAGAAGCATCTTGTTGTCAGGTAAATGTAAGAATCATTAGTTGTTTTCCTGTTAAATGGCAAATCTCAGCACGTGACATAGTTTAGCGTGTCAGTGCTTAAAATGTTACATGATCGTGACCTACTTGTGGGAAGGCTTTTCCGTGTGACCTGTTACCCAACAGATAGACGTAGCTGGAAGACATTGGAGGCGTAACTAAATCTAAAAGGACCTCCCAGTTCAGTGCTTCTGTCGTAAGCACCAACAATGCAAAACAAAAACAGTCGTCGTTCATTATCTGCAGAAATATGCAAGAGTAGCGTAAAAGGTTTTTCTGCCACTGACCCAGGTTACCAGCTATCTTACTGTGACAGTTCAGTGTTAAGGTTTTCCATCCCAGCGGAGCAGAAAACCAGGTCAAGAGTTTTTAAAACAGCTATTAGTGATTCACAGATGTTCTTTCCTTGCTCTGGTACAGCCACTTTGTTTTGTTTGACGTGTTCAGTCATGTTTTAGGTGTAATCGCAGGTTTTTATTTTTAAAGAAGTCTTGAGAATGCAGTAAAACCGTTTGATGTGTCGTCACACTGTTGCTGACCCGGCCCTCTGCGTCAAATGGCTCAGCGAGGACATCTGTCCTAAAAAGCTGAAGTTTTTCTTTGGGATTTGGAGGAAGATTTTCTGATCAGACAGAAAACAAGGTCAGCCTTTCACAGTTGGTTCTGTGACGGGGAGTAACTCTGCTTTGAGATCAGTGCTCTGTTGCATGTGTGGATGGATTCATTAAACGGATCTTGATGTCATGTTAGGTTTTCCTTTGATGACTTTTTTTTTTTTTTTTATAGGGATATTGGTAATTTTTTATGGTTATCTTGCTGTCGGTGTGTTGTTTTTGTTTGCAACTTTTATGCTTGCTTGTATCACAGGTGTCAATTTAAAAAATAAAAATAAAAATAGTAAAATTAAAATTGATTATGTAAAATTAAACTTTCCCAAAAAAGCATCTTGAAAGCTCAACCTGAACATTTTTCATCTGACCCGTCTATGAAAAGACCAAATCACCCACTCAGGCTTTCTGTGTTTAGCGCACGCACAGGCCGGAACGTGCCTTAAGTGCCACCCAGCTCGGCCTGTCTGCTTGTGGATTGGGATCAAATGGAGCTTTGCCTGTCAGCAAGACCTCCTTTGGTTTTAATGATCGGGCCACTGTTAAGACAGGAGGGAGCGGAACTTAGCAAAACGTGCGTGGGTGCTTAGCTTCAGCAACTGTCTGCTTTGTCTGTGACCCTGCCTGATTCTGCTAATGATCAGGACTCCAGGTCAGACACAACAAGCTGAAGCTCATGGTGTTTAACCCCAAATGATAAAGTGCTGCATGTTGATGGGATTATGCAAGCTACATTACCATAAATACCAATTGTTTCCTAAGAAGAAAATGTTTTTTTAATGATGTGGAGAGATACTTTTCTGTTGGACCGAATATTTTGTCTCCTACATTCTTCACGAGATCCGACGATGCCAAATAATAATGCATGTGTGTTTCTAACATTTTTATCATTTTCCAACACTAGATGACTTGTAGTTGAGCAACATGGACCACCTAAAAAGCTGAACTTGGTATTGGTGAAATGCATGAAACTGTGAAACTATGAAATGACTTGTGAAAGTAGCTGCCAAAACATACAGATTGACTTGTGCACATATGGAAAATTTAAAACCAAATGTTCCTGCGCTGACTTTCACAATGACTACCCCAAGACATGGGTAGTAATGGATCAGGTCCCCAGATCTTTCACTGGGATACAAGCAGCAATGCGTTAATGAACACAGGGTGAACACGCCTTGCATTCAAAGTCTTCCTTATGTGAAAGTACAAAAATATTGAGATGAAAGTTCCCGAGCAGAATGGCTCCACTCAGAATTCCTTTGTATATGTATGGAGCTTTTTAATGTGGTAAATTAGAAATAAGGCCTTATTTCAGTCACTTAAACACCACTTTTATGATTCTTATATTTCATATTCATGTTTTTATTTTCATTTTAGCTATATTGTCACTTGTTTTTCTACCAAGGCCAGTGTGCAGGAAATCTAAGACAGCTATGTGGGATTCTACAGCACCTCTTCAACCTTAGCCTATGTCAGGAGAAAGATTATTGTCCAGGGGTTGGTGGACCAGCCACATGATGCCATAATCTACCTGCTTCAGTAAGCCTACTCATCTGGACAAGGCAGACAGCACTGTGAGGATCATTTTTCTTTTATATCTCCGATATTATTAACACATTTCAGCGTGTACTCTTGTGTAAGAAGCTGCAGAAAGTCCAGGTTGATGCCTCCACAACCACCTGCATTATTGGTTGGCTGCAAAGCTGGTTGACCACTTTGTGGTATGGTGTGGAAACCATCACTTCATCTCGAATGGTCACAAGACAAAGGAGCTGACTGATTTTAGGTGGACCAGGAAGAAGACAAACACTGACTCTATCTTGGGAGAAGAGTAGGACTACGGAAACGTGGGCGTTCTCCTTCCCAACGTGCTGAATTGGAAATGCAACACTGTCCACAAGCAGAGGCAGAGCAGCTTCTACTTCTTGAGGAACCTAACTTGTAGGTCCTTCAGTGTTAGCACCAACGTGTCGCATATCTTCCGTGGTGGAGAGTACAATCTGCTTTGCAGCCATCTGTTGGGGTTGCAGCATCAGAGCCAGAGACTCAAAGAAACTGATAAAGAAAGCTGGGTCTGTGCTGGAGACTGTTCTGGGGCCGCTGAAGCTGATTATCCAAAGAGGATTGTGGCAAAAGCTGCTGAACATTATACACCCTCTCTATAACATACTGATCAAACAATCATGTTTAGCCAGAGGCTTGTTTTGCTCCACTGCAACAGAGGATGTTACAGTCCATTACTGCCCATAGCAACTGTTTTACAATAACTAATATAAATCATATTTGTTTCGATTTTCTAAGGCTGCAAAATAAAACAAAAAAACTAAATATGATCGTTATATTAATGTTAGGATTTGAAACGCACGTCAACCACTATCGCTAGAGTCGAGCAAAGCAAATGCAACAAACAGAACAAGTAAGCTAATCAGTTATTACAACCTGGCTAAGAGTGCCTTCAGGCCTGGACATGTGCACATTGACTGTCGGTGTGCCTTCCAAATAAGTCGGAAGCAAATGGTTTTAGGGTTCACACACTTCTGTTGCGGTGCTTTTTGTACGCTTAGCAGAACTCTAGAATAACCATTCCTTTTATCATTTCTTGTGACTTGGAAGTATACCTCCCAGGATCAACTCTCTTTTCATCTCTTTTTCTTTAGATTTCTCCTCCAGTGTTTGGAGGATCTGGACGCCAATCTCCGGAAGCTCAACTCCCGCCTTTTTGTAATCAGAGGCCAACCAGCCAATGTGTTCCCGCGGCTCTTTAAGGTCAGTATGGACAGATATTTAGCAGGATTTCTTATGACCACATTTCAAGAAAATCATTGACAAAAGACAAAATAGTTGCTGGTTCCATCTTCTGAAACTTAAAGGCATGGTTGGTAATCCTGTTCAGAAACACATTTTGTAATACTGGGTGAAATGGTCCGTCTGTCCTGAGAGAAATCTATACAAGATGTATTTAGAAAAAGGGACGAAAATAATCAGACCTCTGTGGCAGCTGCAGGACTGAGAAAAAGCTGACCAATCCGAGATCAGCGTCCCGCTGATCTCGGATTGGAGCGCCTACAAAAACCAATCAGATGCCTCTGCTTTCTGCCTACGCCCCCCTCTGTCGGCTCCCTGCTCCGTGTGCGCATGCGGTTCTACCGGCTTTGGATGACGCACTGACGGAATGGGGAGGGGGGGGTGGAGCTTAGAGGAGGGGACACTTTCGAATCTTGCTAGCTCTCTTGCTAGCTCTCTAGGATTACCTACCATAGCTTTAAGCATTGGTGGTTTTTGGGGTTTTCTGCTTTGGGAACTTTGATGGGAAAACGTCACTTCTCATGTCTGTCTCAGGAGTGGAAGATCTCTCGGTTGACCTTCGAGTATGACTCAGAGCCATTTGGTAAGGAGCGAGATGCTGCCATCAAAAAGCTGGCCATGGAGGCAGGGGTGGAGGTCATCGTCAAGATCTCCCACACGCTCTACGACCTCGAGAAGTGAGTTCTAAAACCGCACACACACAGACAAACAGTATTTCCGAAAGACAGAATATCACACACAACACGGTGAAACAGCCGTTTCTGCCATCGTTTTTCACCCAGATCTTTTTGGAGTCGGATTGAGTAAATAGTTTATTCCTATTTCATAGTCTATTCTTAGATGAGGTCATTATATAAGGGTTTGATCCCCAGGTTTAAAATACAAGATTTTCAGTGTTGTGGGATCATTGTATTGTTCACAATACACAACTTGTTTCTCTTGTCTTGGTCTTAGTGGGTTCCCACTACTCAGCTTATCTGTGACAGGGGGTCACACACCACAAGGTTTTTTTGCCAGACTTAGTCTATGACTAATCTGACCAATATCTCTCAAGCAGCTGAAGATGCCATGTAGACAGATCTCTTGTCATTAACATGACACTTTGATACATGTCGCTCCTGTTTCTTTGTTTTGCTTACCTGGATGTTGAGAAGGTGCCAAATTCTCTCCATGGCTTCTCTCTTTTGAGTTTGTCACTCAGTGGGTCTACATGATGAGATTAATTCAATTGCAGCTATAGTTGGGTTATGCTCCTTATTTGAGCAAGGGTAATTCTCCTTGGGTATATGGCGGTGAATGAATCGAATCATAGGCACAAAGCATGTCATACCCCGGTATGATAGGTGGGGCTGTACCCATTCCAACTGTTGCTAATAGAGCCACTTCCTGTTGACCTCTTCACCACCAACAACAACAACAAACTCAGGCATTGGAGAAAGATGGAGAACGCAGAGCAAGATGAAGCTACGTCCTTCTACATTTGGTCTGTGATGAGCTGCTTGTTGCACAAACGCGATGCCCAACGGAGCATTCTCCATCGCGTTGTTTCTTTCTTTCTGACGGCGACAACAACAGGAATATCGTCTCCTTTGACTTCCGGTTCACGACCCCGGGAAAGAATCTCGAGCATGCGCAGAAGGCAAAGTCCAATTCACCACGTGCTTCACCTTCTACAAGCAGGTTTAGTGTCACTTTCAACCGAGTTATCTTGGGGCCTTAATCCAATCGCGAGTAACCCGATCCGATCCAATTTCTTGTCAGATTAAGGTGTCTACATGCACTTAATAACTCAGTCTTATTGTAATTTAGCCCTTAATTCGATCCTTTCAGCAATTCTATTGATGTTCCTAAACATACTGTAGTTTCTCCACCATGTTCCCTGCCTTGTGTGCCATGTTTGTTTGGGATTTGGCTTATTTTTGGGGGTTTTCGCCCAGTTTTTCCCTGTTATGTCCCCCCGACCCTATCCTTTGGCGCTCTCATTGGCTATAACGTCTCACTGATTTATTTATATTGGAAGGCAGGTGTATTAATATCCTACAGTTAATGCAAAATGGAAATTCAGTGCTTCACATTGAGTTTAGGGAGCATAGTATCCAATATTATTAATTCCTCTGGTCTTCAGATAGTAGACTGATTAAACCGATCAGAGAAAAATATCTGCTTTCTTAAAACAGGACAGGAATATCCTTTTTTTTTGTATCCATAAAACCTATTATTAATCACTGATCTGCACCTTCCAAGGATCATAGAGCTGAATGGGGGGCAGCCTCCTCTCACCTACAAGCGTTTCCAGACCCTGATCAGTCGCTTGGACCCACCTGAGATGCCCGTGGAGACTCTGTCGGACGCACTGGTGGGTCGCTGTGTCACTCCTATCTCCGAGGACCACAAGGAAAAATACGGGGTCCCATCCCTGGAGGAGCTGGGTGAGCTAACCAATCACTTTAATAAAAAGCAAACTTAGACATTAAGTGTGCAGGTGTAGAACACACTGGCTCCACAAAAAGCCCAGTGAAACAAAATATGACCAAACATCATCCTCGATAACGTTGAGTAGGAATTTTTAGTATGGCATTTAAATGTAAGTGCCCAAAAGATTAGACAGATTACTAACTTTGCTATAGGGTTTGATTAAGGTTTTAATTAGCTGTTTGCAAGATAAAATAATTGGATGCTGTTGGAAATGTTTCCTGAATTATGATGCCGACAAAGATACTACAAAAATACACAAAGATACTACAAAGATACTACAGTGGCTTGCAAAAGTATTCACCAACTTGGGTGTTTTTCCTATTTTTTTGTGTTACAACCCGCAGTATATATGGATTTTTGGGCGGAAAGTCCAAAGTGGTCCAAAGTGGAAAAGTAAAGTGGGAAAAAGAGAAGGAAAAAAAAAAAAGGATTTTAAAAAAATCACAAAATATGGAAAACTAGAAAGTGTTATTTGTACATATATATTCAGCCCCTTTGCTATGAAATGCCTACATAGGATCTGGTTATAGAAAATATCTGAAAATACTACAGAGCACAGTTAAATTCATCAAGAAAGAATATGCCAGCGCAACAAACCTGCCTTGAGAGGAGCACCCACCAAAACTCAAGGAAGGCATCAGTCAGGGAGGCAATATAGAGACCAACGGTAACCCTGAAACGGCTGGAAAGCACTACAGCAGAGGCTGCATGCTCTACTTTTCTATTTTGAATGAATAAATCCCAAATGATCCACTTAAATTTCAGGTTGTTAAGCAGCACAAAAGCTGGCCTTTGTACATTAGATTACGTACTATTATTTTCTGATTTAAAAATGTACAACATCTCATTCATATACTCCTCTGTTTGACTTGGGTTAGAATTCTGTTCCCTACCAAGAGTATTTTTCACTTTTCCTGGCAGATGATTTGGTCCTCAGTCATTTTTCACTAGCAAAGACAATAGGAAGGACTTCAAACCACTTTTCATTGGATTTATTTTTTCTTTCATGGCAGCACATCATCTTAGAAGAGCCATGAGAACCTAAGCTGGATTTCCCTATAAAGCAGCACACTGTTAACACACCTAAATATACCTCTAACTCCTTACCAGCAAAGCTACAAACAGGCGATGATTACAGCCCTTGGTTGCAGCTTGTGTTCGGATTTTAACCTAAACTTGATTCTCTGCATCCTCTTGAGTAATAAATCATTTAAAAAGGTCAGAAACAATTTAAGTCTTGCCTGGCGTGACTAAGATTTAACAAAGATCCATCAGTAAGAACTGGCAATAATATCACTTCCATATTAAAAACTGTACCTGTTTAAAGGTACATGTTCTGTAAACCTTTCCTGAACCATCTTTTAGTTTCTATCCAGGCGTCTGGTTTCCATTCACAGGCTGTTAGTCCATTCATGCAGTTAATAAGTCTTTAGCCATCTGCCATGTACACCTGTGTAGTTCATTCACTAATCCGTGTAAAGTTCAAGATTTGAACTCCCTAAATAAGTTAGTGCAGATGTCTGGTTTCCATTCAGAGGGCTACAGTTCATTGACAGTGATCCCACCATCTGGTGCTCGCACATACACCTGCCATCCCTTGTGGACTTTTTGGAATCCCTTTCTCTTTAAAGAAAAAAATAGCATCACCAGCTCAAAACCAACAACAACTAAAATGTCTTGCATTAGTTAAAAAGATCAAGTAAGAGGGCCTGCTGATAGTGTGGGTGTGAAACAGCCTGGTTGACAGTGAAAGGGAAGTGATGCTGATGAATGTTTTCAGGCTTCGACACAGAGGGCCTGCCATCGGCTGTGTGGCCAGGAGGAGAGACTGAAGCTCTGACCAGGATAGAGCGCCATCTGGAGAGAAAGGTGAGTTTTACACCCTCTGTTCATTGGATTCCATGAGCAAATCCTTTGGAAACGATTGACTTATTTTTGTATTTGTATCTGAATCAAACACGATTGTAATTCCAGTAGAAAAAAAGCCCAGTTCTTGCTTGACATGTATTTAGGAAACATTCAGAATGGCTCTTTTTTTTCTCTTTATTTCAAGATTAATTGACAAATGTATTTATTGAGAAAAAAAAAAAAAAAAAAAAAAAAAAGAGCAATTCATGTGAATAATTCTACATTACTAAAATAGTTCAGAACTATGTCACAGCTGCTTGTACAGGATGATGTCCAGCTTTTCATGACATCATTTATATGCATGTTCATAAACTATTCACTTGTTATACATTTTAATAAATGTCTCTGATGGAATCATTCTCTTTCTTGCTGTCTGTCTGTCTCTCTTTTTTTTTTTTTTTTTTTTTTTTTGTTCAGGCATGGGTGGCTAATTTCGAGCGTCCCAGGATGAATGCCAACTCGCTGCTCGCCAGTCCCACAGGCCTCAGCCCCTACCTGCGCTTTGGCTGCCTCTCCTGTCGCCTTTTCTACTTCAAACTCACGGACCTCTACCACAAGGTGAACCTTAAGCAGCTCCATTGTGGCTTGATAAGTGTAACATTGATTGGTAACAGCTCCTATGAGCAATGTGGAACATGTTTCTCTGACTATCAGGGGCTCCATTTTCATCACAGGAAGAACTAAAAGGGAACTTGAGGAGCAAAGCCCTCCACCTAGGTCACTCCTAACCCACCATGAAAAATAAGTATTTTTCCAAAGCAATTAGTGAGAAACGGGAGATATTCTCTACATCACATTGTAGGTAGGTTTATAGTATAATCTTATGAATGATTATTAAATACTTTATATGTCCACAACAGAGCTGGCTGGTTTAATGATGAAACATAGTTTAATTCAATCGGCTTTCAAATGAATACTTAATTACTAACATTTACATCCATTTGAACTGCTTCCTTTTTTTAATTCACATGCACATTTTTATCACCTCTATTTTTGATTATTCCTCCCCTTAAGAAGTCCACATCACTGATAGTCGTAAAGGATGAATTCATCTTCTATAACATGACAAAAGTGTCCAGTGCAGCTGATGAGTGTTTTAGAATCAGAATGACCCCATCTAACTGGATCAGACTGCAAATTGTGTGCACTGTCATAGCTGCTTTAGAGATCTTCCAACTAAATGCAGATATGTCTCATGCTGCTTCAGCAGAAGTCAGAAAAACTCGATACCTTATACCTTCCTCCGCTGTTTTCTAAAAATAAATGTCCTATTTTCTGTTTGTGTTTACATTTCTTCAGGTGAAAAAGAACAGTTCTCCTCCGCTCTCCCTATATGGCCAGTTGCTTTGGCGTGAGTTTTTCTACACGGCGGCGACCAACAACCCCCGCTTTGACAAGATGGAAGGAAACCCCATCTGCGTTCGCATCCCCTGGGACAAAAATCCCGAAGCTCTTGCCAAATGGGCTGAAGCCAAGACAGGCTTTCCCTGGATAGACGCCATCATGACTCAGCTAAGGCAGGAGGGCTGGATCCATCACCTCGCCAGGCATGCTGTGGCCTGCTTCCTCACCAGAGGGGACCTGTGGATCAGCTGGGAGGAGGGGATGAAGGTGAGGAGGAGGCGAGGGACTAACATTTAGTAGGATTTAGATGTTGCTGATCTCCACAAAGCGTGCAGGTTGACTGAACAAACTGTATGTTTTCAACTGCTAATGACTAAAGAATGATATGATTGATTTATTTCTTAAATACTTGTCTTGTCGACAGTCAGTACCATCAGACCATTGGTGCTTATCTCTCATTTAGAGACAGTCCTGACACAAGTCACGTGTTGAACTGGTCTTCTGTCTACCTGTTGCCTTTTAAATGTGAACAAAATGGGATTTGTGCACACCAACAAAGTCGTTTCACAATGTAATGATGGCGGCAGTTTGCATGCTAATCTGGTTTCATTGTCTAGCTCAATAGAGATGTCTGCAATTCGTTGTTGGTAGTCACTTCAAATACCCAAATATATTGGTTTAAGCAAATAACTTATTTGTTATTCATTTAAAATTGACTAAATCTACTTTTCAAGAAAAATGTTTTTGGTCATTTAGTGAACTGGCAAACACACTTCCATTTAAGAGACCTGAAAGCATGATCACAGACACAGAAACACATTGAGAAACATCTGCGTCGAGTTTAAAATATCGGTCTGTTTCTGGTGGTCCTGCAGGTTTTTGAAGAGTTGCTGCTGGATGCAGACTGGAGTGTGAACGCCGGCAGCTGGATGTGGCTGTCCTGCAGTTCATTTTTTCAGCAGTTTTTCCATTGCTACTGCCCCGTGGGCTTCGGCCGGCGCACCGACCCCAACGGGGACTTCATCAGGTGGGTACCTTTCATGGTATCGCCCCTTGGTGCCTAGAGCTGAGCCTCCCAACCTGGATGGGAACCCTTGTTCCCTCTGTCTCTCTGGACTGCACATATGTAGAAACGTTCCTACCATGCCACCCACTGTCTGCTGTAGGACTGCTTGCTATTGGCAGGTCGCGGATCTTCCTGGCAAAAGGGTTGTGGTCCTTTTTGGTGAAATGAGGGGGTCTTCCTACTGGGCCAGCCCAGAGTGTGGCACTGTGGCTGTGGGAGGGGACAGTCAGCAGGGGGGGCTTTGGGCCCGCTGACCACTTAAAAGTTAACCACCACAGTCTGGGGGAAAGGGGGAGCAGCTGTGACCTCTTTTCTGGAGGGGGGGGGGGGCTGGAGCTGTGAGGTATAATGGAAGACTTCTGTCATTGACAAAGAACTCTTAGGCTAACCTTAGTTATTCAGCTTCAATTCTACAGGCAGATATAAATTGAGGGCACATGCATGTGGACACTGAGCTTTAAAAAGGGGCTATTACATGCACATTAGGGAACCATGGGAATGTTTCTAATTGTTTTTTTTTTTAGCCACTTCTGCCCTCATTCGATACCTGGTCAAAGAGCCGGACAAGCAGAAAGTCGGTTTGTAACTAATCCTTTAACTTCATCCTGCTGTAGAATGAAGTTAAACCAGAAATCCAAAAACAGATTTCTCAATGGCAGAACCTTTCCACCATTCACCTTCTCAGGTCAGTGTTTGGGGGGGGGGTCACACTCGCGTGTTACAGTAGACGTCTCCTAGCATCATCAACCCAATCCACAGTGATCTCTGTAGTGATGGTGCAATCTCCGTAGCAACCAGAGTGCCGTCTGTCGTGTGTGCGTGTCGGTCCACAAGGCCACACCACACTGGTCCCCGCCCCTCTCTCACTATGCTGCCGCCCACAGTTCCACTCGCCCCCCTTCCTCTGTCCCGTCTCCCCTCCTCTGACTCGGTAAGGTCGGACCAAGTGGAGTAGGCAGGTGGCTTCTCTTTGTCACATGGAGCAAATCCACGACAGCCCAGGGAAACGCTACTGGGAGATGTTGAGTTCTCTACTTTGATGCAGTTAGTGTTTGATTGGCTTCATCTCTTGGAGGAACACACTTTTTGTCTGCGGTGTGGCTGCTGTCACACCATCTCACAGTAAATGTTGCTTTGGTCTTCACGGTGCACTCTGATAGTAACTCACTTCAGTGCCAGAATCTCTAAAAGTTCATTAAAGACTTTCAGACTTGAAGAGCAGAGATTTTGTGCTCGTACTCTCATGTACTGTAGTATTTTGTGCAGTGTGGTGGTTGTTTGTACTTTTCATTTTGGAGCAACTATTTTCCCCCGTAAGCATGCTCTTATTGGTTATTAGAGTACATATGTGGGCTGGAAAACTGAAAAATAAATCTATTATAAGATACAAAAGGTATAAGATACAACAATATTGTTAAAAACACTGTATTTATTATCAATAGAGATTACAAAAAATACAGCTGCACGGAATTTTGAATGCATCTTAACACACTGAATACCGGCGGTTTTTACAGAATTATGTCGTAGAATCCCAGCGTTCTAAACCATTTTTTTGACGTTTTTTGTACAGTCACAGCATATTATGTGATAGGGCCACTGAAACATGTTATGGCTCGTTTGAAAGCTGAGACTTTAAACTCTTTGTGGGTCAAAACTGCGTGTCTCTAGGTGCCGCCATTAGCGAGCTATCCTTAGCTAAACCAAGGCGGTATCCACCAAAATCAACAACAAACTGAGATATCGGGGCTTTTGTGAAACGTGCGCTCTTTCAGCCTGTCGCACTTTAGATACTTACATATCCGGGTCAGAGGATTTGCGTCGTGTCGCATGTTGCAAAGCTAACCTGTTCATAAGACCGCCTCCTTAGACTTGTCGCGTGTCTTCTTCTCCTTCTTGTTGTTTGTTTATGTTACTTTACCGCCACCCTCTGGAAACCAACACGTGCGATTGGACAAAATGCGGAAATGCACAACAATCAATGCAGCGTTATCAAAATTGTTCTTGAGTTGACGCAAAGCCATTGGCGTAATGATCAAAATGTCCAGATGATGACACCAGTTTTTGACTGCCATCTATGTCAGTTCTGTTCATCACATAATTACAAAAATCACACAGAATGTGCATTAGAATGTATAGATTCAGAATCCATAAAAAAACCGTAAAAACGTATTTTTACCATGTGGGAGCCAACGCATGGGCAGTAAAAACGTAGTTTTACGTGACTTGGGAGTCAATGTGTTAAGTTATTTGAAAAGAAGAGTTCACTAATGGCAACACAGCAGTTACAACTATTAGATATTTTTTTAGAAATTCTTTTTCTCATAACATTTTCATTTCTGCAAAAGTTTGACTCCCACCCCTGATTTAATTTTTACCCATTGGCACAAGCCAGCAAATCTAATGTTTCCGTGTGCTTCCAGGCGATACTTACCTGTCCTCCGAGGTTTCCCTGCCAAGTACATCTATGACCCATGGAACGCCCCAGAGGCTGTGCAAGCTGCAGCCAAGTGCATCATAGGCGTCCATTACCCAAAGCCCATGGTGCACCACGCAGAAGCAAGCCGGCTCAACATAGAGAGGATGAAGCAGATCTACCAGCAGCTGAGCCGATACAGGGGACTGGGTAAGAGATCAATAAATTGCTCAACATTTGAGCAGCTTGTGTTCCCCTTTGAGGTTGTAATTGTAGAACAAGTTTGACAGTATAAGCAGAGATCATCAGACCTCCGTGTCCCTCCACCACCTCTTCTTGCTCTTCCGGACTCCAAGGCATTCCCGAGCCAGTCGACAGATACACTATATTGCCAAAAGAATTCACTCACCCATTCAAATAATTAAATTCAGGTGTTCCAATCACTGCCACAACCACAGGTGTATAAATCCCAGCACCTCGGCATGCAGACTGCTTCTACAAACATCTGTGAAAGAATGGCTCGCTCTCAGGAGCTCAGTGGATTCCAGCGTGGTACCATGATAGGATGCCACCTGTGCAACAAGTCCAGTGGTGACATTTCCTCGCTGCTAAATATTCCACATTCACCCTATGGATTAAGAATGGGATGTCACTTAAGTTCATGTGTGTGTAAAGCCAGATGAACCAATACTTTTGGCAACATAGTGTATAATCCAACAAGTCCTGAGTCTGTCCCAAGGCCTCGTGGCCAGCCCCCGGTAGGGCTTGAAACTCCTCCCTTTGGAGGCATCTAGAAGGCATCATGACCAAACCGCCTGAAGTGGCTCCTGTGGATGTGGGGGAGTAGCAACTCTTAATTTCAGGCTCGTATATTAACTAGTAAATAAACAGCTTCCTGTTTTGGCAAAGCAACAGTCTTGCAGAGTACCAATCCATCCGCTAATATCCTGCTCTATTTTACTCCCAACTCATGAACAAGACCCTGAAATACTTCAACTCCTCCGCTTAAGGCAGCGACGCACTCCAAAAGGGGAAGGAAAATCCACCCTTCTCTGACTATGGCCTCAGGCTTGGAGGGATTCATTCTCATCCAGGTTGCTTCACACTTGGTCTTCACTCAGGGAGCATCATCAGCAGTAAGCAGAGATGCAATCCTGAACTGAACCGGAAACTCTCCATCCCCTGGCAGCACCTCCAATTTCTGTCCATAAATGTTATGCAAAGAGTGACAAAGGGCCCCTGCTATGCAAGGAACCAGCCTGATTCCTGCATGGAATGCAAACCAGGTTTCTGCTCTTCTTGTACAGGGCCACTTAAATCAAAGGTACTTGTACCCAATACTTCCAAAGCACCTCTCAGAGTACATCATGAGGGTCATATCCCTTCTCCAGTTCCACAAAATGCAACCTCCCACGCACTCTCTAGTATCCCTGCGAGGGTAAAGAGCTGGTCCATTGTTCCATGGTTAGGATGAAAAACCACATTGCTACTCCCAACTTGACGTTCAGTTGTCTGCCTGACCTCTTCTCTCCGGCACCCTTTCACAGATATTTCCAGGGAGACTGAGAAGTGGGATCTCCCTATAATTGGAACATACCACCTTTTTTAAAAAGGGTCACAGCCACTCCAATCTTCCTGTCCAGAGGCTGTCCCAGACCTCCATGTGATGCTGTACAGATTATCATAAAATCCAATCCACCCCCAGAGTCTTTTCCACTTCCACGACCTCAAAAAATAATCAAGTCCCCCGAACTGCACTGGCTCCCTTATGGAAACTGTATCAGTGGGGTTTTGATGATCAAAGTATGTTGATGTAAATATATTAAGTCATGCTAATCCTAAGAGAATCTGTCTTGGAATCATTTTTGATTTCTCAAAAAAGAAATGTGTATGTACATGTTTTTCCTTTTCAGGCCTGTTGGCGTCAGTACCATCCACCAATGGAAATGGGAACGGAGGGATCATGGCATACTCTCCTGGAGAGCAGCAGCCGGGGACCAACAACAATAACTCACATTGTGAGTGAAGTTTGAAATGAAACACATTTTCTTCAATTAAAGATGCAGTCGGCAGGTTTTCAAAATTGCGAGTCTAAAGTCGGAAAATTTGAACTGATACAACTTTCAGGTCCCTCCCCCAACCTCTAACAAGCTCCGAATCGCCCCCCAAACCCCTCCCCCTCTGTGGACGAGGTTGTGCACGTGAGTTCACACCAGTGTGAGCGCACACAAGCTGGGGCAGACTCACGCTCAGCAGCGTGTGCACAAGTTGTGATTGACAGGTAGGATTCCTCCACCCTAACTTGATTGGTTAAAAACAGCCGGGAGCGCTCGGTTTTTGCAAGCATGATTACAGGCTTCAGAGGGAGCTACAGATTTCGTTATTTTTCCTAAACAGCCTATTTAATATTCTACTTCCAGAATCCCATGACAGTTCAAGCTAATATGACTAAAAAAAAGTTGCCGACCGCAGCTTTATTGTTCCTCTTTTTGCAGTTGTTATTGTTTATAACTGGTATGATGCCTTCCTTTGTGTTTTTTCTTTTTTTCAGTGCCTGGAGTGTCAGGAAGCTCGGTTGCTACGGGTAACGGTAGCGGAAACAACCTCCTCAACTTGGACAGCGAAGAACAGATTGGGCCAAGCAGTGTTGGACAACCGCAACAGCGAATGCACAAACTGCGCCAAAATCACCAACAGCATGGTAGAGCACTCGTTGACATGGACTTTTCCTCATATTTTCCATTTGATTTATTTATAAAAACCTGTAGGAAGCACGTCTACATATTAAAGCTGTTTTCAATCATGTTTTTCTTTTGTCGAATGGAGAAACGCGTCAGAAAACTGTCACTGAAAATAAGTCTAAAAAGTTATTGTTTAAAGCGATTTCAAACTGTGGCTCTGCTTTAATGAAATCCAGATTTTATAAACGCAGTGTCGTCTGACAAAAAGAACCAATCAGGTAACGTCTATCCAGCGAATTTGGCTAGATCGTCTCCTCCAGAAATGATTTTCATCCAGTCTGCAGTCACTGCGTTGGACGTATATGGTTTCAGAACTTAATTCTGGTCCCTTGCATGTATGCTGGGACAAGGACAGCTGTATCACATGACCAGGACGAGCTGTAACCGTGATTGCTAATAATGTCAAAGGAGCTATAATCATTCATCCTGGTGATTTAGCACACAAAACCAAACAGATCAACATTATTGCAACAGCTTGGTTGGAAGTGATTGGTGTTTAAATGACTGTGGATGTCATCATTATGAGCAAACCACAAAGTTGATTGTGCTTTCTGCAGGATACCACTCAGTGCCAGACGCCAGCCAGACCATCACCAGCAGCCGACTCTTCCATGAGTTTGCTGTGCCTCAACACCCAGGTGGGCTTTTATGTGCTGCCAACCCTCATACAAGAGTATGCTGGAGCTGTTCCTAAAAACTCGTTTTTGATTGAGTAAACATTTGAATTAACTGTTTTCAATGAGATGGTCAAATATTTTTCCTCTTTTGTAAGTTTGAGTGTTTCCACAAGAGGCAACACTTTTACACTAATTTTACTCTCTCTTCTCTTGACTGAAGTCATTGCTCTCACATCCACCAGATTGCGTTTTTCTGATACTGACGAAGGTGTTCTTGTTTTCCTGCAGGACATTCAGGACTCCTCCTGCACGCCAGGGGCAACGTCACAGGAAAGCGGGCGCGTGAGTCGGAATGTGAAGAAGACTCGGCGTCCTGCTCTGTGCACAAAATGCAGAGACAGAGTGCTCAGGTCAGCGTCTGCTTATCATAGCAATGACTACAATTTTTATCAAAAGTTCTTACATGTTCTGTAGCATATGTTAAATGAGCCAACAGGCTCATTTAACATATGCTATCCAGTTCTTACATCTTCTGTTTTCAGTCAGGGATTTTGCACTTTTCTTACCTGTAAACAGTCAGTCTGGGGTACATTAATATACATTTTTATCTTAATTACTACTTGTATTTGTCAGATAAAACAATGCGCTTCCTAAACATAACCCAGTCTGCAGGAACTTTACTGTGTGAAATAGTTTTTCCCCAAAGACAAAAAGAGGAGGCGCACAAACATTAGTCTTCTTTTGAAAAACGCTGTTGCTCCACTTGCATTATTGATCAGGCACCTGTGATTGGTACTATGTCACAGTAGATGGTAATTATATGTAGATCAGTAGTATTAGCGAAGATGTACCTGAATCTGAAACCAAATGCTCTCAGATTGTATTTTTCTGTATAGTAAACACAAGGAATAGGACCGCTGTGTAGGCTGCTACACCTGGCACAAATCCAGCCACAATGATGCATCACCTCCCCTGTGTGTGTGTGTGTGTGTGTGTGTGTGTGTGTGTGTGTGTGTGTGTGTGTGCTTCCATAGAAACCATTCAGGCATCACCGTATAGTTCCCTTCAGTGGGTGTTATTGTTTGACCTAATGAATCGTAAATTCTAAACTTCCACACACATTGGTGTAACCCCCAAAATAAATTGATGATTAATTTGGAATCTGGAAATTCAAATGGAGACTGTTCCAACTCATTATATCTTTGCCCTCCAGCTACCAAGTAAACATATTCCATAATTTCACTGTTTGTTGACAACAGAGGGATGTCAGGATGTCATGAAGCTGTTCACAATAAAACAAAATACAAAACCAGCTTTTTTTTTAAAATTCAGCACCTCAGCTATGCAAAACAATGCTTTATGGAATCAGCAGGAAATATGGACGCACACATTCCTCACTGAAGCCGTTTTATTTACTTAAAACTTCTACAAACATTTGAACACAACTTGTATCTCTTCTGCTTCCGTCCTTGCAGACCTAGCGCTGGTGGAGTAGAGACGGTGATTCGCCACTAGAGGCGCCATTTGCCCAGCAGATGGAGGAAAGCCCGACGTCGCCAGCTGTGCTCCAATCGCCCGCAGCTCCAGGCATGACCGGCTGCTCCTCAATTACAGTGCAACTAAAAGTCTTGTGTCAGAAACTCCCTGGGGTAGAACTCAAAGGTGAAAATGTGAAATTTGGCTCGGTACACAATTTTTTATTTTTTATTTTTTTTAAGGGCTTTTAAATTGGAGTGGGGCAAAAAAGAAGTCGCGACCTTTGGCCTCTTGTAGTTGAACACAAACAGGTATGACATTAGAAGAATGTGCAATGAAACAAAACACCTCAAACCTACAGCTTATTTGTAAAAAAAATGTTAGAAATTTAAAAAAACAACAACTTTGTCTTAAGACTGCTGCCACCACCAGCCAGTATAAACTGTACAGACACCGAAGAGCAGCTATAAATGTAAGGAATGGAATATTTAGTCTTAAGCATTAAACACTTTGCTTGCTCTTGCTTACACCAAGACAAAACCAGGTTGATAGTTTCAGGGTCTCCATAGAAACCTTTTATACATTTATTGTGACTAAAACATGTGACTCTGTGTGCTTCATCTCCGATGTAGTTGGAGTAAATCAGACACCACCTGTAAACCCGAACAATCAGTCCCACTCCAGGAATGTCTGATCTCACAGTTGAAATGTGCTGTTTAAAGTTTTTTTTTTTTCTACTCTTCTTTTATTAGTTTGATCAAAACTTGTAAATAAATCCGTTAGATAGTTATTTCCTAGATGATAAGAATCTGGACATCCAAAAATGAAGTGCAGGTTTTAATGTTATTTATATTCATATGATTTAAGTTATCAGTGTGCATCTGTTGACGAGGACAACCAAGTGGGTCATTTCAGGGATTTCATTTCAGATTAAAGGATGCTTCATTCCTCAACTTCTGTGACTAGGTTGCGTGTTGATAGAAAGTTGTCAAATACTTGAGTTCCAAATGGTAAGAAAGAACAATATCTTCAAAGCTCAGATACTAAAAATCATGATAGATTTCATGTTGACTTATGCTGCCATATGGTTAGTGTAAAAGATTGTATGATTTGTATCGGCAGCTAAGAACAGTGATTCAAAGTTTTCTGGTCAGTGTCTGCACATAAATATACATTTATTTATATATATATATATATATATATATATATATATATATATACACACACAGTATCTCACAAAAGTGAGTACACCCCTCAGATTTTTGTAAATATTTTCCTATATCTTTTGATGGGACACTGAAGTTCTGACACTTAGATGCAATGTAAAGCAGTCAGTGTACAGCTTCTATAACATTTACTATCCCCTCAAAATGACTAAACACACACACGCCATTAAAGTCTAAACCACTGGCAATAAAAGTCAGTACACCCACAAATGTGAGGGGTGTACTCACTTTTGTGAGATACTGTGCATGTATATATGTATATATATTAAAGCTGCAGTCGGCAGGTTTTCAAAATTCCGAGTCTAAAGTCGGAAAATTCGAACTGATACAACTTTCAGGTCCCTCCCCCAACCTCTAACAAGCTCCGAATCGCCCCCCAAACCCCTCCCCCTCTGTGGACGAGGTTGTGCACGTGAGTTCACACCAGTGTGTGCGCACACAAGCTGGGGCAGACTCACGCTCAGCAGCGTGTGCACAAGCTGTGATTGACAGGTAGGATTCCTCCACCCTAACTTGATTGGTTAAAAACAGCCGGGAGCGCTCGGTTTTTGCAAGCATGATTACAGGCTTTAGAGGGAGCTACAGATTTCGTTATTTTTCCTAAACAGCCTATTTAATATTCTACTTCCAGAATCCCATGGCAGTTTAAGCTAATATGACCAAAAAAAAGTTGCCGACCGCAGCTTTAATGCTTGTGGTGGTTTGTTAACCATGCATATATATTGGTTAACAAACCACCACCATGAGGGAGATGACCCATTCTTGGTCTTCAAACATGTTTACAGTATTAAATAGTTTTCCTCAGATCATTCAGGCCGACACAAGAAAACAAACTTTAGGAGGCAGATCTACGACCAGAAGAGTAACTTTTTTTCAGTTTTTCTTTGGAATGAAATCACTTGTGTGTACATCAGAGGTGCACATGTAGTGTTGCAGCTGTAAAAGAGAATCAGGAGTTTTTCAGGTTTTCCACATTTGGATGGTTTAAATTTGGAACTAAAAGCTTTAAAGTATTTTTATCTGTCCATCTTCACATTCATCGTTCCCCACTTTATTATTAGTGTACATACACAGTTCACAGCTGGTGACTTTATGCCCTTTTTTTTGTTTGTTTTTTGGCCCAGTCAGTCACATTTTCGCCTTTTTGTCCCCCCCAAAATATCTTGATAGCTTGACCCTTTGACATCAAGAAAACAAATGGCTTTAGAGTATCTCTGAGGCTTCTTTGGTGTCGTAAAGTTTTTTTCTGTGCATCGCATTGAACAACCAAATAACACACTGTATGGTCAGAGTTAACTTGAGGGCATAGACGCAGGCAGTTGGTTGCAATCTCCTCTCGCGTGTGTCACATTTTTCTAAGATTTCTTATTTAAAAAAAAAAAAAAATTATAAACAAAAAGGATAGAAAAATGTAAGTTGAGTCGACACGAAAAAGTCAGGCAACAGCATCTAAGTGAGCCTTATTCTGTCACCAAAACGGAAACCAACATTCCTCAGAATTAGATGTACCCTCCTGATGAAGATCAGAAACTACTGGACAAGGACTTGAACAGTGTAGATGTATGGCTGCTTGTGACATTTTGCAACTCAATTAGTTTTTAAATTGAGATCTCACTAAACTCAAAAGGGTAAAGGAATAGTGGCCACAATTTGATACAATGGTTTATATTAAACAAAACAGAAATGAATCAAAATGTCCCACAACAACAATGGAAAGATGATAAAACACCCTCCACCATCACCATTACTCCTGCACAGAAGGATGCAGTCGAGTTCAACCAGAGAATGTATGATTCCCCCTTAGAAATACACCCAACAGCCTCTCCTGCTGACAGTCGTACCTACATCCCACACACACAAACACACACACCCACACACCCATTCAACACTGATGGCTTGATATGAACTTTACAGACGAGTGCTGGAAACCTCCTGTCGATCTTTGACAATGATGGCCTTTTAGAGATGGTCATGCCCAGAATGCCAAACAGCTGGAATGGTATAACCGCAATATCAATTTTAGATGCATAGACACATTTGTTATCGTTTATCATCAATTACATTCCAGTGCAAGCCTCTTACAGACGCTAAAACACCTCACAAACGGCATGCTTCATGCAAAATGCTTCCCACACACTGACAAATACACACGCGTGAATCTTTCATTATGGTTCCTATTCCTGTAAGTAAGTTTAAGTTTTCAATAAGAGCTGGAGAGGCTGTTTGTAGTTGGCTGCTGCTCCTGGAAGAAGGTTCCGGTACTGCCCTCGGCTTCAGGAGCAAAGCTGGGGAGGGGGAAGCATGAATGGGAGGGAGGGGAAATGTAGTGTCTCTGTATTACAATTCTGTATGTTCTCAAAAGGATTTGAACGTTTTTAGCTTTTTCGTAACTTTTATCACTATGGAAAAAACAAGCGAGTTTTATTCTGTCATGTTTCTTTTGTGTGTTTTTTGTTTCCCTTCTGTGACATAAAGGAGAAACGCATCCCATCTATCATCTCCATATTATTATGCTCTTTCTCTGTCTCTCCTTGTGTTGTGAAAGGCGTTTCTTGTGCTTGATTGAGTTTCATGACAGGAAATAAAAATTGTTACAACTTGACATCTTTCAATGTGCTTTGCGTTTTGTTTTCAGCTTCATGCAAATGAGCGAATGCACTGTTCAGACTTTTTGTGCTTTGCATCAACAGCTTACGTTTTGTGTGATAAACAGAAACAAAAGCCACCCTCCAAAAGGGAAACATCCGACACATTTCCAACAAAATATTAGTTTCTGTTTAGTTTCTATGTCAGGAAGTCTTGTTCCCACGAACTGTAGGAAGCAAATGATTTCAGATAAGAAAGTCCCTGACAAAGTGTTCAGCTCCCCTCAGTTTCCCAACACTTTCTTTTGTGTATTCAATGACAAACATATACATTTTGAATTTCTGTTTATAGGAGATTCACATCAAATGTCATCTCAATGCACTTTAAAGATACAATCCAATTCATGCCAACTACCATCAAAGTCATTGTAATAAAATCATAATCCAATCAAATTAAATTAATTAGATTTCATAATTAGTCCAATTCATACAAAGCCAATTCAAAAAGAAGTTGCCTAGCTGAGGCAACCAACAGATTGCATCTAAACTTCTCTTTGATCCAATCCCCCATCCTGAGCGTGCACCAGGCAGTGGTGGGGTTGGAGTTTGGGCTTTCCATTGGGCAGCTCAAGGACAGAGACTTGATGTGTGGCTTTCAGAAAGTCCTGAGACAAACCTTAGAGTTGATGTGGCAATATAGTTTCACCAATTTCAAAGCCTTATAAAAAGCAATTTGTTGAGCTCAATAATCCACCACTGGCGTATGAGTGTTACAAGACAGACACATCAAACATCTGTTGGCATAGATTCTACTCTGAGTTGCAACTGAGCTGCTGTTACTGAAGAGGGTGACCATATGACATTAAAAAGTATACCATGGGAAAATGATGTTCTACATACACTATATTGCCCAAAGTATTCACTCACCTATCCAAATAATTAAATTCAGGTGTTCCAGTCACTTCCATGGCCACAGGTGTATAAATTCCAGCACCTCGGCATGCAGACTGCTTCTACAAACATCTGTGAAAGAATGGCTCGCTCTCAGGAGCTCAGTGAATTCCAGCATGGTACCATGATAGGATGCCACCTGTGCAACAAGTCCAGTCGTGAAATTTCCTCACTACTAAATATCCCACAGTCAGCTGTCAGTGGTGTTATAACAAAGTGGAAGCGATTGGGAACGACAGCAGCTCAGCCAGGAAGTGGTGGGCCACGTAAAACAACAGAGCGGGGTCAGAGGATGCTGAGGCTCATAGTGCATAGAGGCCAACTTTCTGCAGAGTCAATCGCTGCAGACCTCCAACCTTCATGTGGCCTTCAGATTAGCTCAAGAACAGGGCGTAGAGAGCTTCATAGAATGGGTTTCCATGGCAACTGCATCCAAGCCATACATCACCAAGTGCAATGCAAAGCGTCGGATGCAGCGGTGTAAAGCACGCCGCCACTGGACTCTAGAGCAGTGGAGACGCCTTCTCTGGAGTGACCAATCAGGCTTCTCCATCTGGTAATCTGATGGAGGAGTCTGGGTTTGGTGGTTGCCAGGGGAACGGTGCTTGTCTGACTGCATTGTGCCAAGTGTAAAGTTTGGTGGAGGGGGGATTATGGTGTGGGGTTGTTCTTCAGGAGCTGGGCTTGGCCTCTTAGTTCCAGTGAAAGGAACTCTGAATGCTTCAGCATACCAAGAGATTTTGGACCATTTCATGCTCCCAACTTTGTGGAAACAGTTTGGGGACGGCCCCTTCCTGTTCCAACATGACTGCGCACCAGTGCACAAAGCAAGCTCCATAAAGACATGGAGGAGCCAGTTTGGTTTGGAAAAACCTGACTGGCCTGCACAGAGTCCTGACCTCAACCCGATAGAACACCTTTGGGATGAATCAGAGCGCAGACTGTGAGCCAGGCCTTCTGTCCAACATCAGTGTCTGACCTCACAGATGAGCTTCTGGAAGAATGGTCAAAAACTCCCATAAACACTCCTAAACCTTGTGGAAAGCTTGCCCACAAGAGCTGAAGCTGTTATAGCAGCAAAGGGTGGGCCGGCGTCATATTAAACCCTCTGCATTAAGGATGGGGATGTCACTTCAGTTCATGTGCATGTAAAGCCAGATTAGCGAATACTTTTGGCAATACAGTGTATCTGCTGACATTAATTGATTCGTCACTAAACATGCCACTGTTGAAGTGGTAAACTTTATGTCAACTTTGTTGGATTAAGCTATCAATACAGCAAATTTTCTTATCACTTCTTACATGGTAAAAACTTCCCACACCCTGAAAGTCTAACGTTTTATCCTGTTTTCATTTCTGCACACACACAGTTTACCCATTTCCTGCTCTTTCTCACACACACACACACACTTTTGTCTTTCTATACTTTTGAGGACTTTTATTGACATCTACGTTTTCACAGTCAAATGCTTTACTGCTCCGGGGTTAAGCCTTACCTAATTCTAAACTTTACTGTTAAACCTACTCTCAATTTTTCTATGGTCCTTAGAAGTGAGCTCTAATGAAAATGGTTTCTCAGTGCACAAATGTCCTCACTAAAATTCCAAACTCACGAGGAGAACACACATGAAAATACACACTACCCCCTTTGTACTGTTAGCCTTAACCACAAAAGATTTTTGTTTGTTAGTCAGCAGATGCAAAGTAGGTTGTAGCTTGAACATATTGCAGTCCAGGTAAGGATTTTTCCTTTTGGAAATAAAGTAATCACATAATGGAATATCTAAATACAGATTAGATTCCTGACATAACATGGAAGTAGATGAAAATCTCTTTTTTATATATATAATTTAGTATAAAAATGATGATGCAAAACAGTGATGCAACTACAACAGTCACATCGGTATTCACCTCTTCTTTTCAAAAACGATTCAACTCACTCACTCACTGCTTATATTTCATCTGGTAAACTAGGTAAGATCAGAGTTAACAGAAAACCTCTGCCAGAAGCCGTCGGAAATAGAGATGACTGAAAGTAATAGCAAAGAGGAAGATGTGGTCAGATGGAAAAGGGGAGGGAGAGAGATCTCTGTTTAGAGAGGCATAGCTGGCAGCAATGTCTGGTTTTGTATTGTCAAAGCAATGCAAGCACATAAAAAAACCCTACAACAACAGCATGTAAACAAATATAACGGAACGATATAAGTGTACATAGTTTCTATTTTATTGAAGTTTAAAGCTTGAATGAAGCTTGTGGACACAATGCTGTCTTTACTCATCATGATCCCACTTAGTTGTTGTTAGTGAGTATAATAGAGAATCAACAACTATGAGCCATGTTCTTTGGCTGTATCCTTTGAGCAGTAGATGATAGCATGCTCACGTGGCTGTGCTAACATGCTGACATTTTACAACAAAATTGTTCAGTTCTTACAGTTTTGAAGTCACTCTGCCCATAAAGCTAACAGTTATGTAGGCTGATGGATAAACTGACCTAGCAATAGCATCAGAGGATGACCAGCGTTGTTGTAAATCATCTTTACATGGACATAAATATTGTTACAACATTTTATGTGAAATAATATCTATGAAAATCACAACTTTAAACCTAATGACGAAGCCAATGAAAATGTCTGGGGTAGATACCTGAGCTGGACTGTTTTCTTTATCCCACTTTCACTTTTTTTTTTTTTTTTCTGATCATATTATTGTAGTTAGGGCTAGCTCCATATATTTCTCTTTGGGATAAATTAAGTATTTTTCATTTCATTCACTTAAAGGGATAGTTCGCCTCTTTTGACATGAAGCTGGATGACATCCCATATCAGCAACATCATTTATGAACATCTTCTTACCCCCTGCTGCGTCCTGTGAGCAGAGTTCCAGCTGAGTTTTGGTGTTGATGAAGGTAGTCCGGCTAGTTGGCTGGGGCCACAAAAATAAAGCGTCTTGCTTCTCAAAACAATATGCGTTCAACAGAGTAATACATTTGCATCACAAAATCGTTCTCCAGAAAAAGTCAGACCTCACAATCGCTTGGCGCTATTTTTGCCTCCCTTCATATCAATGCGTACAGCTACCTGCCGATAGCCGCACCTCTTCCGGTGTTTGCTGCTCGGAAGCAGGGGACTGCTCAGTCTGCACTTCAGTCTGCACAGTTTACACAGCAAGCAGTGATACGAAGGGAGAGAAAATAGGGCCAAGCGATTGTGAGGTCTGACTTTTTCCTGGAGAACGATTTTGTGATGCAAATGTATTACTCTGTTGAACGCATATTGTTTTGAGAAGCAAAATGCTTTATTTTTTAAACCCCAGCCAACTAGCTGGACTACCTTCGTCAACGCCAAAACGAGGCTGGAACTCTGCTCACAGGACGCAGCAGGGGGTAAGAAGATGTTCATAAATGATATTGCTGATATGGGATGTCATACAGCTTCATGTCAAAAGAGGTAAACTGTCCCTTTAATTCTATTCATATTCATTGTGCCAATTCACAAAAAAAGTCTTTTCAAGGTACAAAATGACCCAGTTGTATAAACTCCAATTTAATCTCCATCAATCCATCCACTATCCTCTGCTTATCTGAGGTCGGGTCTAGGAGACGACGGGTCCGGAAGTGGAAACCCAGACATCCCTCTTGCCAGCTGCACTCTCCAGCTCATCCAGCATCCGGCATCCCGAGACATTCACTGGCCAGAAGGAATATAAAATCCAGCCATCCCACTTGTAAAGATATGTATGAAAATGTCAAACTTAAGTAAAAGAATAAACACTGAACATTTCAATCGTAGTGTCTGGGGTGCTGTGGATGTCATGGTTGATGACAGCCCCAGTTAAAACCCTAAAGTAGACCATGGTGACAAGCAACCTGTATGTTCTGCCTGGTTTGATTATTGATAAATGATTAATGATTGTTTTTGTCAAAAGAGATGATGGCAATGAGGAAAGCATAGCCAACGCACATCAAGCGGGCTGTCTGATAGCGAGGGCTTGGTGCTCAATAATATTTCATTGTTTTTGTAGCTGGGCTGCACGGTGGTGTGGTGGTTAGCACCATCGCCTCACAGCAAGAAGGTTCCAGGTTCAACTCTGGGTTTCTCTCTGGGTACCCTGGCTTCCTCCCACTGTCCAAAAACATGCATGTTAGGTTCATTGGTGTCTCTAAAATGTCCATAGGAGTGAGTGTGAGCATGTGTGCTTGTTTGTCTCTGTGTGGCCCTGTGATGGCGGCCTGTCCAGGGTGTACCCTGCCTCTTGCCCGAGGACCGCTGGGATGGGCTCCAGCCCCCCCACGACCCAACCAACAGATCCAGCGGGTATAGAAAATGGATGGATGTTTTTTGTATCTGTCATTGTTAATTTAAGTGAATACTATAGCTGGAAAACTTTTCCTTAAGATTTATTATTGCTGACAACTGACAACATATCCTTAATTGATCCAAATAGCTTCCAAACAGGCCTGAGGAATGTTTGCCAGGGCAGCCCACTGCACTGAGCCACTGCCTTACCAAATAAACATGACAGAGAGCATAAAATCCACCCCTTAAAAACATACTAACTCTAATACACCAGCAGCTCGTTGCTGCAAGACAAGGCAGTTTTATTGATAAAACACTTTACAGACTGACTGCTGCAGTAGGCTACTCCTCTACTAGTTCATTTCACTTAAAATCGGAGGCTTGATAGTTTCTGTATTATCTCATTTTAATCACGTTAGCCTGGAGCAGGAAAGTTTTTTGAAACCACAATTCCTCGTAAATAGTTGAATATGTAACATACAGTATCTATTTTTGTTTAAACCATATTTAACCCACGCTAAAACCTAAACCCGCACTAAGTTTAGGCAAGATTTAGAGACATTGGGCCTCATGCAACAACCGTTCGTACGCACAGATTTGTTCTTAAGTCGTCCGTACCAGTGATTTAAGAAAATTTGCGCATTCACCAATCTTTTCGTATTTTACGTTTTCTTTCAGGTACGAACAGAATTTACGAGTGATCCAGACCTGTCGTAGGAGTTTCCTAAAGTAGTCCGCTGTTATTCAAATCAAGTTTGCTTGACTAATGGATTGAATCTGTATATAACAAGGTCAATGGGAAGCGTAACCAGCGGCTGTCTTGCTACTTTTGGATGCCTTAGCGCGTCAGGCTCTTGGAAGAGACCGTGTAGATATCCATGTGGAGACAGACGAATGGCTGACATCGCGATTTAGATTGCCAAGAACTGTGGTGCTACAAATATGCAGCTTTTATCCACCCTTGGATTTTTGGCCACAGGAACCTTTCAGAGGGAGATTGGAGACAGATCGGGGGTGTCCCAGTCCTCTGTAAGTCGTGTCCTCCCCTTGGTCATCAAAGCTCTCATCAGTTTATCACCCATGATACATCACATTCCCATACACCGCTGTCCAACAAGTACAAATTAAGAGGGACTCTCATGCCGTGGCTGGACTGAGAAACATAATCGGAGCACGAGACACATATACGCATCAAAACACCCGTGCCTCTGTCGTGGAGCGCACTGAGCTGAAGGCCAGGTGGGTGTGTCTCCATACAGCGGTGGGGGCAAACTGCTCTATAGCCCAGAGAAGGCATGCCAGATTTGCACAATATTGCCATGAACGAGGGTCTCCACCTGAACCAGCCCAGGCAGACCAGAAGGTGTGGTGCTAGAAGACCCCCCTCATGGACCACCCCATCAAAGTGCCATCATGATGAGGCAATAACTGGTTGCACAGCTTTAGTTGCAGTCATCGAGCGCCTGCCCATGGCTAGACGTTTTTTTTTAAGCTATTTTCATATTAAACCATTTCTTTTTTATTTCGGTGACATTATGAACCACAGGTGACACAGAATTAACAGCACTCGTAATAACTTCCCATTTCTTGGCTTTAGCAGGTCCCGTAATTCCACTGCTGACACTGCTAAAAATTACAGATTTTCCTTTCTGGATCTCTGAAATCAGAACTTCAGTCTCAGAGCCCCTAAAGTTGTTCTTTTTGTGCCTTGATGCCATTCTCATGACTCAACACTCAACACTTCCTGGCACAGGAGAGAGGAAGTCTTGCCTTATATGGTATCATTTTGATCGTGGAATATGCAAATCTACTATCCTCATGCACGTGAACTTAAATACGCATGGGTGGCATTCATCATTTACGCAGGTTGTTTACACACTTTTTGCGAAGTTAAGAGCGTTTGTTGAATCTGACGTGGCGTGTTTGTACGAAAAAAGTAAGAGAAATTTAGAATAAAAATATGAAAATGTTCTTGCATGAGGCCCAATGTCTATGATTTGCCACTCCCTCAGAGCAGAAATTTACGTAATTCAAATCAGACCAAGTAAAAGTGACCAATACATGCTCATTTGTATATGTGTCATCATAACAGCCAAAACTGTTAACATTACCCATTGATTACTCCAACTGATAATATTTTTTGATAAGAGCATAATAATTATAATAATAATTATCATCCTTATCATAAGAATCATAAAGATAATAACAATTTTAGATCTCAGTGTGCCACGAACAATGTTTGGTTACATTCAGGCACAACTTATCAGCTTATTTCTCCTTCCCAAAAGAAAATGGGGCAATAAATACCATTGAAAAGGGCCAGATAATAACCACCTGGTTAAGGTTAGGGATACATCTTGATCTTGTCCTCGGAATTTAGAGCATTTGTGTTTCATCTTACACATGCACACATACACAGTACAGCTGATACAGAACAGATTACCCAATGATATTCTTACCATGGCATTAAGAGTATTTATATATATTTATATATTATACTTTGTTAATCTTTGACTTCTTTGTCATCAGCACCATTGTATTACTGCAGAGATCTGGGTTTGTATTCCATTATAAAAATATCAGAAGTGATTCTTTGTTTCTATGCTTTCTTGTGACTAATACACACCAGGAGTAATACTCTTATATATTGATGATTGGAATTATTTGAGTTTTGCCACTGGATCCATGGATATTCAGTAACACAAATAACAAACAGTATTTTTGTTACTACGTGACCAAACAGTAAAACAGTGTTGTGGTCTGCTTTCCATTTGTGTGGGTGAGTGTTGAGTGAGTCCTTATCTGCATGCATTAAAGTTGGAGATTCTGCATTGTACCTGAACTCAACAACCAACAATACAAGGATACAAAACAGTCATGTGGAATGACCTTTCCATGCAGTAATTGTGATGATTTTTTGTCACTCTTTCTCACTCTGCTGCTTTGTTGCACCGCCTCCATCTGCTTGCCTGTTTTTCCTTTTGCAAATATGGAAAACCATCAAAGATCTTTACCAGGAATTAGGTACAGATAACAAGATTTTAGAACTTAAACTTCACCACTGAAACTGCCTCATCAGTCTGGTAAAATCTTAAACTTTCATGTAATAGCAATAAACTCCCATCTGATTTAGTTTCATATCTGTATCAAATATCTGTTAGTATTCCCTGTAATTTTCTTTTTCTTCTTCCTTTTGGTATGTTTCTTGTTGTTGTGTCTCCGTCCACCCCTCCCCCTCCCCACCCGCCCCGCAGGTCCAATTGCCGCTGTTTCTTCACCTCAGTGAAAGGTAATTACGGTATGCCAGTAAACACTAGAAAATTACATACAAATCTGGTCAGCTGGAATGTAAACGGTCTAAACAATCCTGTGAAAAGAAAGCGGGTACTTGACCATCTTCAACACATGGAAACAGGCATTGCCTTTTTGCAAGAAACGCATCTTCGTACGTTAGACCACTTTAGGATCAGAAAGGGGTGGGTGGGGCAGATGTTCCACTCTTATTTTCATTCTAAAAGCAGAGGTACTGCGATTCTCATCCATAAAGATGTTCCCTTTTCTGTATCCAGCTCCATTTCAGACCCTAATGGTCGCTATGTGATGGTCTTTGGCACCTTGTATAATACAGCCCTTGCATTGGTTAACGTCTATGGTCCTAACTCGGATGATGTCAATTTTTTTAATAACCTCTTTAGTTCTATACCAAATTTAGACACGCACCATCTAATCCTTGGTGGTGATTTCAATTTAGTTCTAGACCCTACTCGTGATCGTTCCTCCAATAAACCATATATTGCCTCTAAATCATCTAAGGTAGTTAAATCATTCTTGGAGACCTACAACTATGTGGACCCTTGGCGTTTTAAATTCCCTAACTCCAGATCCTACTCTTTCTTTTCTTCTGTGCATAATTCGTTTTCACGGATTGATTATTTCTTTATTGACGCTTTTTTACTGGGTTCTGTTGCAGTCTGTGATAACCAAGGTATTGTTGTTTCAGACCACTCACAAACTCAAACTTGAGCTCGCTTTACAGGAAAGACCCCCAAATAGGTCATGGCGCTTTAATTCTCTTCTCCTCTCCAATCCTGAGTTTGTCACATACGTCTCTAACCAAATTGACACGTTTCTTTTGACCAATCCTGTGGCTGATACCTCTTCATCTATTCGCTGGGAAGCTTTGAAGGCTTTTCTGCGGGGACAGATTATTTCTTACACAGCTCATGTAAATAAACGTCGCAAAAGCAGAATCTCTGACCTCACTTCCTCCATTCTCCGTCTAGATCAGCAATATGCGGTAAACCCTACTCCCGAGCTCCTTAAAGATAAGATCACAGAGTTTGACCTCCTAACAACTCAGCGTGCAGAAGAATCATTACTTAAATCTCGCCAAAAATTGTACGAAGACGGGGATAGACCTACTAGACTTTTAGCCCATCAGCTTCACCAAAAAGCTGCCTCTCGTACCATTTCTTCTATAAAGACTGGCTCTGGCTCTGTCACCTCCGATCACAAACTCATCAACAATGAGTTCAAGAAATTTTATTCAAGTCTTTATACATCTGAATCTCAGCTTGACCCAGAACAATTTATCAATTTTTTTCAGTAATCTGGATATTCCCATAGTAAGCCCTGAGGATGTTTAGTTTCTTGAAGAAACTATCACCCCTGAATTTATAAAAAAAATCTATCGCTTCAATGCAAAGTGGGAAAGCGGCAGGGCCGGATGGCTTTCCAGCCGACTTTTATAAAACATTTTCAGACAAACTAGTTCCTCTTTTGCATGCGATGTATACTGAATCTTTTCAATCAAAAACTCTTCCGCCGACTTTGTATCATGCCACTATTTCACTCCTCTTGAAAAAGGACAAGGATCCCCAGTGCTGCTCTTCTTTTCGTCCTATAAGCCTCCTTAAGCCTGATTTATACTTCTTTTAACTGCCCTTGCGCTTGCGTTAATGGCTCGAGACGTTTATACTTCATTTTGCTTTGTCGGCGGTTGCGTGTGCTGCGTGGCGATTCACCGCCAGGACAGTAGGTGGAGTAGCGGGTTTTTTCAATGACAAGCCTACTACGATGAAAGGAAATTCACCGCCAGGACCTCTTCGGCAAGTCTCTCTTCGAGTGGATTCATGCTTCTTCTTCTTCTTCTTCTTCTTCTTCTTCTTCTTCTTCTTCTTCTTCTTCTTCTTCTTCTTCTTCTTCTTCTTCTTCTTCTTCTTCTTCTTCTTCTTCTTCTTCTTCTTCTTCTTCGAGTGAGAGGTGTGTGAGAGGAAGAGCGGAGCGAAAGAGAGAGAAAAAGTGTTTTTTGTCATCTTTATTCTCTATTCTTGGTTTTCTTTGTTTCAATGTTTCATTAGTTGTGTCTTTCTGAGTACTTTGTCTTGTGTGTTGTGAGTTTAGTTTAGTTTTTTTTTTGTAGCGTTTGTTGGGTGTGCTTCCCAGCACTGCTGGGAAGCCGCAATGGCGGCGGGCGGCTTCTCCGCGCTGTCCAGGCAGCACGGCATCAGGGTAGGTGCCGGCTCCCTGTGCAGCGTGGAGGACGTGGCACTGGCCGTAGGGCAGGTGATCGGGCACAGCTCTGTTAAGTCTGCTGCCCGCATGAACAAGGCTGTTGTCTTGTTTGTGGCGAAGGTGGAGCAGGTTAAACTGCTAGTAGAAACGGGAGTCACAGTGAATGGGATCTTCGAGCCGGTGATGCCGCTCACGCAGCCGGCCTCGAAGATCGTTCTGTCAAACGTGCCCCCGTTTATTAGTGACGAGTTCCTAATTAAGGAACTCTCCAGGCACGGGAAGGTGGTTTCCCCACTGAGAAAGGTGCTGTCGGGCTGTAAGTCCCCACTGCTAACACATGTGGTGTCTCACCGCAGACAGCTACACATGATCTTAAACGATAAATCTGGGGAGTTAAATCTGAGATTTATTGTGCGTCTGGAGGGGTTCGATTATACTTTGTTCGCCACTTCCTCCACAATGAAGTGCTTTGGCTGTGGCACAGAGGGCCACCTGATTAAAGCCTGTCCCAGCCGCGCCGCTCCGGCGGGCTCCAGCGGAGCCGCGGCTGCCGACCAGCCCGCTCCTGGTGCCGCGGGGCGGGGGGCTGATGCTCCCGCCTCCGGCTCTGGTGGAGCCGCGGCGGCCGGCCGCCCCGCTCCTGGTGCCGCGGGGCAGGGGGCTGATGCTCCCGCCTCCGGCTCTGGTGGAGCCGCGGCGGCTGGCCGGCCCGCTCCTGGTGCCGCGGGGCGGGGGGCTGATGCTCCCGCCTCCGGCTCTGGTGGAGCCGCGGCTGCCGGGCGGCCCGCTCCTGGTGCCGCGGGGCGGGGGGCTGATGCTCCCGCCTCCGGCTCTGATGGAGCCGCGGCTGGGCGTCCGGGGGGGCAGACACAGAGCCAGCGGGGGGTGAGCCGCGAGGGGTGAAGTTAGAGGCAAGGCAACTGAAACGGGTAAGGTGTGTGAGACAGGTAAGGTAAGTGCAACAGGTGAGATAAGTGAGACAGGTACAATAAGTGAGACAGGAAAGGCGTGTGAGACGGGTCCAATAAGTGAGACAGGTAAGGTGTGTGAGACAGGTACGGTGTGTGAGACAGGTAAGGTGTGTGAGGCAGGTAAGGTAAGTGAGACAGGTAAGGTGTGTGAGACAGGTAAGGTAAGTGAGGCAGGTAAGGTAAGTGAGGCAGGTAATGTGTGTGAGACAGGTAAGGTGTGTGAGACAGGTAAGGTGTGTGAGGCAGGTAATGTGTGTGAGACAGGTAAGGTGTGTGAGACGGGTCAGGTTGCAGGTGAGGTGAGTGTCCTCCCTGCAGTGTGTCCAGGTGCTTTAGCTGCTGAAGCTGGACTCATGGAGACCTGTGAGTCTGGGGAGAACTTTGTTTCTGTAAAACGTCGTAGCAAACGCAAAAATGTGGTGAAGGTTGTGGGGGGCTGTAAAACCGGCCGGCTGGAGGCTGGAGTGAGCGACGCAGGCAGCAGCGACAGCGAGGGCGGTGTGTCTGACTGCAGCGAGCTGTCTCTCAGTCAGACAACCGCCAGTCAGGAGGGTGACCTGTATCCTGCTGAGGTGTTCCAGACCTTCCTGCACCAGACTAAGGGCATGAAGGGCCTGCGGCTAGAGCAGCGTTTTCCAGATCTGCTAAAGTTTTACGTCTCAGCGAGACGCCTTATTCAGCACAAAGCTTCCTCAGGTCTCACTGATCGGGAAATTTACAGACTAAGGAAACACATGATCAAAGTGAGAAGTCAAATCGGACTTTAATGATGAGGGTTTTAGAACTGGTTTTACTTCTCCATTTTACTGTCTTTAGTTTTAACATCTCCTTTACTATGAACATTTTAAAAATGGGGACGTTAAACGTCAACGGAGCCAGGGAGGCCAGAAAAAGGGCTCTGGTTTTTGACACAGCACGGAGAAAAAAGATAGATGTGATGTTTTTACAAGAAATCCACAGCGATGGCAGCAACGAGGCAGACTGGAACAGGGAGTGGGAAGGTGAAGTGTTTTTAAGCCATCACAGCACTCAGAGTGCAGGAGTAGGCTTCATCTTCTCCAGAACATTCACTCCGTTGTCTCTGGAGGTCGAGCAAATTGTACCGGGGAGGTGCCTTTTAATCAAAGCAAAGTTTGAACACCACACACTGTTTTTTGTAAATATATATGCTCCGACCAATGGTCCAGGGAGGGAGAGCTTTTTTAATCAGGTCAACGACAGACTGAACTGCTGTGGCTCGGAGGATTTTTTATTCTTGGGGGGGGGATTTTAACTGTACTGGAGACGCGGTTTTAGACCGTAACCATGCAGAGCCTCATCCAGCCTCCCAGCTCGCTCTGAGGCGGCTGGTCTGCTCCCACGGCCTGGTGGATGTGTGGAGAAGGACGCACACAGACTGCAGGCAGTACACATGGTCCCACCTGACAGACAATAGGATCTCCTCGGCCAGGCTTGATCGCTTTTATTGTTTTAAACATCATTTTAATGTTTTTAAGGGCTGTACGATCATGCCAGTCGGTTTTACTGACCACTCTTTGGTTTTATGTCATGTTGTTCTAAAGAATGTTTTACCCAGGAGTGCGTACTGGCATTTTAATTCAGCGCTGACGTTTGATAAAGGTTTTAAAGAAGCTTTAAGTTATTTTTGGGCCATTTTTAGACTTAGGAAGGGTGATTTTACGTGTCTCAGGCAGTGGTGGGACCATGGTAAGACTGAAATAAAACTCTTGTACCAGCAGTACACTCTCAATGTTACACGGGATGCCTGTCGATCTATACAGGACCTGGAGACTGCGATCGTGGAACTGGAGACAGTTGCCACTTCCACAGGAAATCGAGGATGTATTGAAGTCCTCAAATCTAAAAAGATGGCTCTGGCCAACCTGCTGGACACAAAGGTGCAGGGTGCACTGGTCCGATCCCGGTTCCTAAACATCTCCGAGATGGATGCTCCCTCTAGCTACTTCTTCGGCCTGGAGAAGAAGCGAGGTCAGGCCAAGGTAATCCACTCTCTGCTCTCCGACACAGGGCAGGAACTCACTGACACTGCAGATATCAGACAGCGAGCTGTGGATTTTTACGCATCCCTCTATGCGAGTGCATACGAGGAAAATGATGCACTGTTTGAGGAGTTCTGTGGTGAGCTGCCTCAGGTCTCTGAGGAGACCAGCGCACAGCTGGAGGAGACCAGCGCACAGCTGGAGCAGCCCTTACAGCTTTTGGAGCTGCAGGCTGCTCTGCAGGGCATGCAGGGACGGAGGGCTCCCGGCATCGACGGTCTGACTGTCGAGTTTTATAAGGCCTTCTGGCACATTTTAGCACCCGACGTTTTAGCTGTTTTTAACGAGAGCTTGGCTTCGGGTTCCCTGCCACTGTCCTGTCGCAGGGCTGCTGTCACCCTCCTGCCAAAGAAAGGCAACCTTCAGGAGATAAAGAACTGGCGCCCTGTGTCGCTCCTGTGTACAGATTATAAAATCCTGTCCAAGGCCTTGGCGAACAGGCTGAGGAATGCTATGGAGCAGGTCATCCACCGGGATCAGACCTATTGTGTACCTGGCAGGTCTATGGTAGACAATGTCTACCTGATTCGGGATGTTTTGGAGGTCTCCAGCTCATTGGGCATTGATACTGGTCTCATTTCGTTAGACCAGGAAAAGGCTTTTGACCGCGTTGAGCACAACTTCCTCTGGAAAACCATGGAGAGGTTTGGGTTCAGCGCTGGTTTTATAGCCAAGATCCGGGTGTTATACTGTAACATTGAGAGTATGCTGAAGTTCAACGGCAGTCTGTGTGCTCCTTTCAGGGTGCATAGAGGCATCCGGCAGGGCTGTGCTCTGTCTGGGATGCTCTATGCACTCTCCCTGGAGCCCCTCCTCTGTAAGATTCGCACACGCATAGATGGCCTGCTTTTACCTGGTTTTAAACAGAGCATTGTGTTGTCTGCCTACGCAGATGACGTCATTGTTCTGATCGGATCCCAGAGAGAAGTAGATATTTTAGTTGAACTAGCCGCCTCCTTTAACACTCTGTCCGCAGCGAGGGTGAACTGGAGGAAGAGTGAAGCCCTTGCTGTGGGCAGATGGTGTGATGGCCTCCCAGTTCTCCCTCAGCACCTGCAATGGAGCAGAGAGGGGCTGAAATACCTTGGCGTCTTCCTCGGGTGTGAGGAGATGACCAGGAGGAACTGGGAGGGCGTCACAGAAAAGGTTGTAGGCAAACTACAAAAATGGACATGGCTGCTCCCCCAGATGTCTTACAGGGGTAGAGTGCTGGTGCTGAACAACCTGGTAGCATCTCTGCTGTGGCACCGCCTGGCCTGCGTGGACCCCCCATCAGGTCTACTGGCTCAGGTACAAGCAAAGATTGTCGACTTTTTTTGGAATGGTCGGCATTGGGTGCCACAGGGGGTGCTGTTTTTACCGAGAGAGGAGGGGGGCCAGGGCCTCATCCACCTGGCCAGCAGGGCCTCCACTTTCAGGCTTCAGTTTGTCCAAAGGTTTTTAACAGGTCCGGCGGACTTGGTGTGGAGAGAAGTGGCCGGCTGCATTTTTAAACGTGCAGGTGACCTGGGACTGGATGCTGCTCTGTTTTTAACCGATTGCAATTTATTAACTTTAAACGGGTTGCCTCCTTTTTATCACAGTGTTTTTAAGTCATGGGTCCTTTTTAAACTTGACTCGCGACAAAGCTCTGCCTCCCTGTTCTGGCTGCTGCAGGAGCCACTGGTGCACGGGGCCCGTCTGGACGTGTCCAGCGGAGCTACGCCTGGACTGGGAACAGCACTGTGCAGGAGAAAGGTTCTGGTGTTCCAGCAGCTGGTGGACACTGCGGGGCCGGCGCTGACGGACTCGCAGGCCGTGGGCTCTCTCCTCGGCATCAGGTCCGCCAGGGTGGCAGAGCGGGTACTGGAGCTCTGGAGGCGGAGGCTCTCTGGCAAGGAGAAAGGCCTCCTCCTGGACTACGGCAGAGGGGTGGAGCCGGACCCTGGAGACCCTTTTCCTGGGGTCAACGTGAGTCCCCAGCTTGGGGAACTCAGTGGGCCTCTACTCGGGAACCCCGGGAGCATCGACTTCTGCACGGCTGGAAGGAGGACTCTCTACCACCTCTGTGTGACAGTGCTCAACAGGAGGGGGCTTTGCGACAGGGAGCCCACCGTGTGGACCGGCAGGTTGGGAGCCAATGGAGCCGGTCCACAGTGGCGGGTTCTCTACAAGCCTCCCATAAAGAAACGGACTGCCGACCTCCAGTGGAGGATTTTACATGGTGCCATCGCCTCCAATGCTTTTATCTCTGTTTTAAACCCGGCTGTGTCTAACCAGTGCCCTTTCTGTCTCCTTCGGGAGACAGTTTATCACGTTTTTAGCGAGTGTCAGAGACTCACAGTGCTCTTCACTCTTTTAACCACAGTGTTTAACCTATTTAATGAGTCTTTTAGCATCACACGTTTTATCTATGGCACAGGATATAAAAAAACAGACAAACAGAAGTTTCAGCTTTTAAATTTTATCTTGGGTGAAGCTAAGTTGGCTATTTATGTTTCTAGAAAGAACAAAGTGACGGACAAAGCGGGTCAGGAGGCGGCCTCTGTGTGGTGCTGCAACCTCAGGTGCAGACTGAGGCTGGAGTTTTACTTTTACAAACTCACAGACGACCTCCAACGTTTTAAAAGCATCTGGTGTTTTAACGATATTCTTTGTTCCATTGATGTTAATAATGAACTGCAGTTTGCACCTTTTCTTGAGCACTAATTTATCCTGTTTTACAGATTGACACAGTGTGATGTATTATGTTAAAATGTGAATAAATGTTTTTGTAAAAATCAAAATTCTTCTTCTTCTTCTTCTTCTTCTTCTTCTTCGCTTTCTACCTTGGCGTTTGAAAACAGCAGTCTTTTATTAGGGGATGAAACCGGAAGATGAACACGCCGCCGGATGTGATGTAGACAGTGGCTTGCGCTTGCGTCTTGCGTGAAGTTTAGAAAATTGAGGTGACACACGCAAGCACGCAAGGGGGGCTTGCAACCGCGCAAGGGCTTGCGTTGCGTCTTGCGTCACCGACCATAAATCAGGCTTAAATCAGGACTTTAAGATTCTGGCTAATGCCCTAGGTCTTCGACTGGAGATGATTCTTCCCTCCATCATTTCTAAGGATCAAACTGGCTTTGTCCGTGGGAGACAGTCTTTCTGTAATGTACGTCGACTGCTCAATCTTGCATACTCCCTCTCAACATATGGGTGCAGAGGCTGTGGTTTCACTCGATGCGGAAAAGGCTTTTGACCGCGTTGAGTGGGATTACCTTTTCTTTGCTTTAGAGAGGTTCGGCTTCGGTCAAAATTTCATTTCTTAATTTCACTGACAAATCCCTCTTTGAAGCACAACCAGGCCTCCAAATTTATTGGACTATATTTATTTCCGGACTATAAGTCGCATTTTTTTATGGCTTAGAAGTTTGCAGGTGTTCAGTCGATTTCTGCTACTTGTCGAGAATTGCTACTTTGTGGTTTTGCGCATGCGCCGAGACGATTTTCTAAGTTTAGTTTTCACGCCCATGTTTTGCTACCCTGCGTCTTAGCTGGTGTGTAACTATGAGTAACATCCTCAAAATCCTGATTATTTTCTCTTTTGGAAGACATGCAAAGTAATAAAACACTTATCGTATTAACAAGCAATTAGCTTAACATGCACAAATGGGGTGTCTGAAACATGACGTATATTTGAGCATGTTGAATAAGTGGAAGGCGCCTATGAAAGTTACGTTATCCACGAGGCAGCGGCTTTTCTCTCTCACAATAAATACACAATTTTTCTCTTCTATATAAAAACATTAATTAATAACAGCGATGCTGATTTTAGGAATGGAAGAGAACTGGACTACAGTTCACAAGTATATAGTATATATATATACAGTGGAAACCGCTTATAGTGGTCACGGATATAGTAATCAACCGCTTATATAGATCAAAAGGCTTGGGACGGAATCATTTCTATACAAATGCTGTTTAAATAATTCGTTTATAGTGATCAAGAAATCCCAAGAGAGTCTGGCTGCAGACCTGCACTGTCAGGACCCTGTTGCAGACCGTCACCTGCACTGTGAGGACCGGAAGTGCACTGTGAGGACCGGAAGTTGATTCGAAGCCTTTCAAAATAAAAGCGTGTGTATCGGAAGCACGTATTTTTAAACGATTTTAAACGCTATATTTTTCAAGAGGTCCTCACAAATGAATTAATTAGTTAACAGTACGACATAAAATCTATCAATTCCCGGTCTATTGTTTTTATTTGTATTGTAAACTTTTGTTTGGTCACTGCACACATTTTCTCTTAGGCTCATATTCATAAGCCAACATCTCACAAGATGCCATAGGCCTATACTGTACATTTTATTGTGTACTATAGAGTAAGTCACTGCTATTTCATTATCATTTCATTTTGACTTTATCGCACTGCTCTTTATATATATATATTTATTTCAATTAGTTTTTCTGTTGTATTATTCTGTATTTTTATCCTTAACCACCATAAATTTCATGTTTGGTTCTATGTCTATGCCAATTATGTTTTTGTGCTGCTGGAACACCTTAGTACCACTAAATAGTACCCTAACTCTTGATATCTACAGTATAATCTTAGTCAAATTATTAACGGATCAATGAGAAAACATAAAAAACACACCAAGTCACAACATGATCAAATGTTCTGTAGTGTTTATTCAGTCAAACATTCACAATATGACAAAAAATCTTTGTTTTTGTCGACTACCTGTTCACAAAATATCAACATGTCGTTAATATTGTGAAATATCATTTTGAAAGACTCCAGGATCGCTTCTCTTTCATCCTCGTCCAGTTCTTCGTTCCACAACCTCCCATACTGTAGAGCAGCCTCTGCCTGTTCCTCTTCCCCCATGCCCAGAACGTCAGGCAGGTCCACTCTGGCAGACAACAGTGGTTTGTTGGCCTCAGCCCACTCTGCTGCATGTCTGCAATTTTGAAGAATGCGATCTTCAACCGAGTCCTATGGAAAAGACAGAAAGAAAGATGTCTGTACTATAGCTGCCACACCAACAGTATCTGACCAATAGATACTGTGCAAAAGCTTACGCCTTCCACTGGTGTGTCCACATCAGCAAGTCTGGCTCTCTTGGAGACCTCTGCCTGCTGCTCTTCTTCCTGAGTACTCAACTATTAATATGAATACATGCATTATACATACTTTATACTCTTACCTGAATTTGTAGTCCAGTTTTCTCTGTCCAGTTGCCAGGATTTAGTGACTGGGATAGGTTTCTAAAAGACAGAAAGTGAGGTGTCAGATGTTCTTCACTGCAACCTACATTCCCTTCATTTTCCTTTTACCCTTTTACAAACCAAACCACAACCTGCCAGAAGTTAGTAGCGTTGGCTAATACTTATGAGTACAATCAAACAGACAAATACATTATGCTTACCTGTAAATAAAATGCCACCTTTTGTATGTGCCTCTAAGTGGCTCTGCAGCTTGGACAATTTTGCTGGTTTAAATCGTAGGCACAGAGGGCAGTGAAACAGTTTGCAACATGACGTGCAGCGTTCGATTTTGGGCGTAGTGCCGACGGTTGTTATTGAAATATGCATCTGTAAGAGACAAATAATGTCGTAATAAGTCAAACTAAATTATATATATATAAATGGCGCATTTAAGTGAGCACTATCGATACGATAACAACGCTAAAGACTAGCCAAAAGTAAAAAAACCTGATTCTTTAAAATTAATATAACTTTACAGTATATAGTTATTGAAATATGCATCTGTAAGAGACAAATAATGTCGTAATGAGTCAAACAAAATTATACAAGTGAGCACTATCGATACGATAACAACGCTGAAGACTAGCCAAAAGTTAAAAAAAAAACCTGATTCTTTAAAATTAATATAACTTTAGAGTATATAGTGTGCAACGTAACGTTCCAGTGAATAAAGACTGTTTCTGTTTCTTTGTATGAAAGAAAGTTGTTTTCACTCGACTTTTACTCACCTCGTCGTCTCCACAGTTCAAATGGGGAACGAAAAATACGTGCTCCTCGCTTGTCGCTTCGGGTCCTCACAGTGCAGGTGAAGTCACAGTGCATGTCTGCAACTAAGGGTCCTGACAGTGCAGGTCATGGGTCCTGACAGTGCAGGTCTGCAGCCAGACGCCTCTCAGAAATCCGCTTATAATGTTCATTTTTGGCCATTTTATGAATGTAAACATGTGCAAAAATAATTTTAAAACTACGTGTAGCTATTTTATTTTTTACTCCCTTGATTCCTTTCTGGACGTCTGCTTCTGCCTCGCTAGCTAACGTAACGAGTTGACACCGGGCAGCAAGCGCGCGAATCATGGCTGGAAAAAGGAAGTCATGGAGGAGCATGTGTCCGAGGATGGGTGCTGGAGAGCGGATTGAATGCGCGTGTGACCGCTGGAAGCTCCAGGCTGGTTCTTGTAAGATGGGAGGCCGGTGTTCATTCGATTTCTCCTACTTGTCTAGCCTGGCTGACGCGTCCACAATCTCGATGAGATGGTGGTCTGGGAACTAGGTGTGCATTTTCTCGTATTTGAGGCGTGGTTTACGAACGCCTAGAGCCGTTTATTGGGCCCTACGAATGTCTATCAAATGACGTCAGGTATTTCCCATGCTGCTTTGCGCGCGATTCATAGCCAATTGTATCACTTATACCAGATGACGACAGAAATTTGACAAGGAAGAAGAAAAAAATGGAAAATAAAAGTAAACTTGCGCTCTAAGCTACTTAAATTGACAACAAAGTAGGCCTATATGCTATATTCTACATGAATGTTTATGTTGTAGAGTTGTGAATTTATTTTAATAATGGAGAAATTGAGCAGCCTTGCTTTGTTGTCTGCAGTAGTAGATCAACCCTCATTTTACTTTGAAGCTCCCAGAAGTGACGTCAACGAAGCTTTAGCAGCAGAAAAGCTATCAGGCTTGTGTTGATGATAATAATAATCTCCTGGACTATGTACAAACTTCCAAATGCATCGTTTTGTGAGTACAGACCATATTTGTACTACTGTAGAAGTTTGGTGTCATGACATGTGATTTTAGTGTGGTAATTTTGGAGATACTGCCAGGGTCCGTTAGCGCTTGTACTAAGCTATTCGGGATAACTCAGTAACTCAGCTGATGTTCAGCCAATATCGGAAAAACTTCGGGTGTGCTACTTGGCTGGATGTCACGGTTCAAATGACCCTAGGGTGAATCTACTCCGAAACACTTTCTAAGGCTGCATTGAACGGTAACGTTGTGTCCGCTGCCATGTTGGATTAACACTCTACAAGCTTCGGTGTAGCATAGACGTCGTCATCGTCTTGCTGCCCCCCCGTTCTGTGATTGGTTCCCAAACTCTGGCAAAAATAAGGGTGGTGGTTTCCAGGCTGACTTTGCAGTGAGAATGAAATCGAGCGCAAAGCAGCATGGGAATTCCCAGGCTACTACTTGTCGAGAATTGCTACTTTGTGGTTTTGCGCATGCGCCAAGCCGATTTTCTAAGTTTCGTTTTCACGCCAAGTAGCTACTGTAGCACAAATCGACAGAACACCGGCACGGAGGAGCATAGATCCGAGGAGCAGGGGTGCTGAAAGGCGGATTGAATTCAAACTTTATTTTCTGACTTGTAAGAAAAAAAATGCACCGGCGGCACAGCAGAGAATAAGTTACGTACTGTATTTGAGTTAGCCTACAGTATGTCTGCGCACTACGCAGTACTGTAATTAAATTTGCATGATAATAAAATTCAGTAAATGCTGAAGCTATCCGTTTAATTTATTTTTTCTCATTGAAAAACGATACAAATGGCATTTAGATGATATTCTGCATAAAAAAATAAGTGAAATACCTGTACTGTAATACAAATTCGGTTATAGTAATCAACCGCTTATAGTGTTCAAATTGGCTCTGGACCAACGTGATCACTATAAGCGGTTTCCACTATATATATATATATATATCTATATATATATATATAGATATATATATATAGATAGTAAGTCCCTGTATAGTAACAGTGAAAACAACAAATAATTGACATGAGCAAGATTAAGTCACTTGGAGTTTATAAATGTCAGTTTTGATTATTTTTCTATTAATCGCCCAGTCTAAGTGCTTTGTATTGATTTTGTCATTTACATATATTCTGATTTTTTTTTTTTTTTTTGGTAGGTGCAGTGCGATTCCTGCAGTCGGTGGGCACATTTTGAATGTGCCCATTATGACAAACACAGTAGCACACAATACATGTGTCCAAAATGTGTTTACAGTGGCCTGAGCGTTTGGGATCCCACATTGGACGGCCCCTTATTTCATATCAACCCCCCCCCCCTGCCCCTCATCTCCTTTGACTCTTTTCAGTAAAGGAGCAAATATATATATGTAACTATTAAAACCTCTGTTCTAGTTCTCCTTCCTGTCTTGTCATTCACCATTTGATTTTTGTATTTGGGACACTTCTGTCCCTAAATAAGGTGACTCTGCTCCATCATTGTCAAGAATGCATTGAGAAGGGGGAGCATTGTTTGACAGCGTGTTATTGGACTATCAAAATATGCTATCCTCTTAAATAAATCAATTTCATTACACTTTTTATAATTACACACATGGAAGACAAAAACACTTACTTTATGACTTTATTTGATATACAGAGGTAGAAAACCATAAAGTAGCATTTTTTGATAGGGTAGCTTGAATCGATACACGCCTATCGGTTTTTGCGGTGGTAGCATTTCTCGACGAAGTAGCACAAAACGACAGAACACCGGCAGTTTCTGACACACCTTTGTCCGTGCTCTGATAGAGAGGTGGCTGCGTTGCATGAAGCGGTCACACCTAGAAGGCCCGCCTGCAAAGTCATTTATATTCATCTCCTTGGCAGGTAGCAGGGTGTGGAGACGTAACTGCACCGTTGATGAGCCTCTCCCCGCAGGCTGTTGTTCCAGCTGTGGACTCGTTCCTCCAGCTCTGGGCATCTCGCCTTCAGCCCCAGATTAGCTTCCTTTGTTTTCTTCACTGCAGTCAGATTAACCTCTGCTTTTCACCAGTCCTTCACAAGTTTCTCACTCACTCCAAACTTTCTTTCTGCTGCTCGATTGCCGTTTTCGGCTGCATATTTTACCACCTGCAGTTTGTAATCCACAGAATAGGATTTTTTTTTGTTTGTGTTCAGTCTCTCTCACTTATTCAACATGCTCAAATATACGTCATGTTTCAGACACCCCATTTGTGCATGTTAAGCTAATTGCTTGTTAATACGATAAGTGTTTTATTACTTTGCATGTCTTCCAAAAGAGAAAATAATCAGGATTTTGAGGATGTTACTCATAGTTACACACCAGCTAAGACGCAGGGTAGCAAAACATGGGCGTGAAAACTAAACTTAGAAAATCGTCTCGGCGCATGCGCAAAACCACAAAGTAGCAATTCTCGACAAGTAGCAGAAATCGACTGAACACCTGTTGATTTCCAAGCCATAAAAAAATGCGACTTATAGTCCGGAAATAAATATAGTCCAATAAATTTGGAGGCCTGGTTGTGCTTCAAAGAGGGATTTGTCAGTGAAATTAAGGCGATGAAGGCAGGTTAGGACTGTGATAGAACCATCTATCAAAATGTCAATAACAAACTTAATTTGAACATATCTTAAGCAAACTTAAGATGCAAATTGACTGTCAATACAAATTTGTTCCAAAGATTTAATTGGCCTGTTGCAGAGTTTGTAGCCATGTTTAAAAGACACACTTAAAGAGATAGTTCGCCTCTTTTGACATGAAGCTGTATGACATCTTACTTTCAGTCACCAGAGTAATACATTTGCATCAAAAAATCGTTCAACAGAAAAAGTCAGACCTCAGAATGTATCACTCTTTTGAACGCATATTGTTTTGAGAAGCAAAACACTTTATTTTTTAAACCCCAGCCAACTAGCCGGACTACCTTCGTCAACACCAAAACGAGGCTGGAACTCTGCTCACAGGACGCAGCAGGGGGTAAGAAGATGTTCATAAATGATGTTGCTGATATGGGATGTTATACAGCTTCATGTCAAAAGAGGCGAACTATCCCTTTAAAAAAACAATTTTTCGTGTTAAAACAGTATTAGTTTTCCTTCACCACAGCGTAGTTCTTTCTCCAAAATGTTTTTTTGTTTTCTCCAATGCATATCAGAGCTGAAGGACTGACAACAGCACCAGCAAAAGCAAGAGTAGCCTTCTAATACACACACACACACACACACACACACAGTACAACGTTCTGAGACCAACCCCAGATGCCAGCAGAAAGGGATCAACCAACCACGCAGTGCAGATGCAACAGATCACTGAAAATATTTTCGCTTCAGGTTATCTAGCTGTGGAATGTTGCTGGGACTAATCCTGGAGTTTAGGAGGTTTCAGCTGAGTTTGGGATGGGAGGGGCCAACCCAGTCTAATGAATGTTAGATCCACAGTGAAAAACATGGTGGTATGAGTCATTCATTGGGGTTTCCTCACTGCCACTTAGAAATACTCCAACAACCACAATTGTCAACATGTAGCTGAAAAGTTCTTTGTGGTTTACAGAGATTAACAAGATTACAGGGAATACTAACAGATAGTTGATACGGATATGAAACTAAATCAGATGGGAGTTTATTGCTATTACATGAAAGTTTAAGATTTTACCAGACTGATGAGGCAGTTTCAGTGGTGAAGTTTAAGTTCTAAAATCTTGTTATCTGTACCTAATTCTTGGTAAAGATCTTTGATGGTTTTCCATATTTGCAAAAGGAAAAACAGGCAAGCAGATGGAGGCGGTGCAACAAAGCAGCAGAGTGAGAAAGAGTGACAAAAAATCATCACAATTACTGCATGGAAAGGTCATTCCACATGACTGTTTTGTATCCTTGTATTGTTGGTTGTTGAGTTCAGGTACAATGCAGAATCTCCAACTTTAATGCATGCAGATAAGGACTCACTCAACACTCACCCACACAAATGGAAAGCAGACCACAACACTGTTTTACTGTTTGGTCACGTAGTAACAAAAATACTGTTTGTTATTTGTGTTACTGAATATCCATGGATCCAGTGGCAAAACTCAAATAATTCCAATCATCAATATATAAGAGTATTACTCCTGGTGTGTATTAGTCACAAGAAAGCATAGAAACAAAGAATCACTTCTGATATTTTTATAATGGAATACAAACCCAGATCTCTGCAGTAATACAATGGTGCTGATGACAAAGAAGTCAAAGATTAACAAAGTATAATATATAAATATATATAAATACTCTTAATGCCATGGTAAGAATATCATTGGGTAATCTGTTCTGTATCAGCTGTACTGTGTATGTGTGCATGTGTAAGATGAAACACAAATGCTCTAAATTCCGAGGACAAGATCAAGATGTATCCCTAACCTTAACCAGGTGGTTATTATCTGGCCCTTTTCAATGGTATTTATTGCCCCATTTTCTTTTGGGAAGGAGAAATAAGCTGATAAGTTGTGCCTGAATGTAACCAAGTGAAATGAACTAGTAGAGGAGTAGCCTACTGCAGCAGTCAGTCTGTAAAGTGTTTTATCAATAAAACTGCCTTGTCTTGCAGCAACGAGCTGCTGGTGTATTAGAGTTATTATGTTTTTAAGGGGTGGATTTTATGCTCTCTGTCATGTTTATTTGGTAAGGCAGTGGCTCAGTGCAGTGGGCTGCCCTGGCAAACATTCCTCAGGCCTGTTTGGAAGCTATTTGGATCAATTAAGGATATGTTGTCAGTTGTCAGCAATAATAAATCTTAAGGAAAAGTTTTCCAGCTATAGTATTCACTTAAATTAACAATGACAGATACAAAAAACATCCATCCATTTTCTATACCCGCTGGATCTGTTGGTTGGGTCGTGGGGGGGCTGGAGCCCATCCCAGCGGTCCTCGGGCAAGAGGCAGGGTACACCCTGGACAGGCCGCCATCACAGGGCCACACAGAGACAAACAAGCACACATGCTCACACTCACTCCTATGGACATTTTAGAGACACCAATGAACCTAACATGCATGTTTTTGGACAGTGGGAGGAAGCCAGGGTACCCAGAGAGAAACCCAGAGTTGAACCTGGAACCTTCTTGCTGTGAGGCGATGGTGCTAACCACCACACCACCGTGCAGCCCAGCTACAAAAACAATGAAATATTATTGAGCACCAAGCCCTCGCTATCAGACAGCCCGCTTGATGTGCGTTGGCTATGCTTTCCTCATTGCCATCATCTCTTTTGACAAAAACAATCATTAATCATTTATCAATAATCAAACCAGGCAGAACATACAGGTTGCTTGTCACCATGGTCTACTTTAGGGTTTTAAAGCTATGGTAGGTAATCCTAGAGAGCTAGCAAGAGAGCTAGCAAGATTCGAAAGTGTCCCCTCCTCTAAGCTCCACCCCCCCCTCCCCATTCTGTCAGTGCTTCATCCAAAGCCGGTAGAACCGCACGCGCACATGGAGCAGGGAGCCGGCAGAGGGAGGCTAGGCAGAAAGCAGAGGCATCTGATTGGTTTTTTGTAGGCGACCAATCCCGCTGATCTCGGATTGGTCAGCTTTTTCTCAGTCCTGCAGATGCCACAGAGGTCTGATTATTTTCGTCCCTTTTTCTAAATACATCTTGTATAGATTTCTCTCAGGATAGATGGACCATTTCACCCAGTATTACAAAATGTGTTTCTGAACAGGATTACCAACCATGTCTTTAACTGGGGCTGTCATCAACCATGACATCCACAGCACCCCAGACACTACGATTGAAATGTTCAGTGTTTATTCTTTTACTTAAGTTTGACATTTTCATACATATCTTTACAAGTGGGATGGCTGGGATGAAGCTCAGCTCCTCCAAGTCTGAGGCCATGGTTCTCCACCTACCATGGTTCTCTTGTGGTGGAGTACTTCCCCGGGGTCAGAGATGGGCCTTTGCTTCAAGCGGAAAAGTTTAAGTGTCTTGAGATTTTGTTAATGAGTGGAGATGGAGGAGGTACGATGGAGCGTGAGATGGACAGATGGATTGTGGGTTTGTCAACAGCAATGAGGATGCTGCACTTGCCCAATATGGTCAAGACAAAGCTGATGCCGGATGCTGGATGACCTGGAGAGTGCAGCTGGCAAGAGGGATGTCTGGGTTTCCACTTCCGGACCCGTCGTCTCCTAGACCCGACCTCAGATAAGCAGAGGATAGTGGATGGATTGATGGAGATTAAATTGGAGTTTATACAACTGGGTCATTTTGTACCTTGAAAAGACTTTTTTGTGAATTGGCACAATGAATATGGATAGAACTAAAGGGATAGTTCGCCTCTTTTGACATGAAGCTGTATGACATCCCATATCAGCAACATATTTTATGAACATCTTCTTACCCCCTGCTGCGTCCTGTGAGCCGAGTTCCAGCCTCGTTTTGGCGTTGACGAAGGTAGTCGGAGGTACTGCAGGGGGTATGCGGCGCACGGGGAGTTTTTTATTTTTATTTTTTTTAAATATTTAAGTATTTTTTTAAATATTTAAAAAAAAGAGAAATGTTACTTGAAAATGATTTTCATGTAATAACCACTGTCTTGCTCTACTTTTGGAGAATCATCGCACGCGTTGTATGTGTGAGAGGGTACTCGTGGTGTGACAAGAAGGCTCAGGGGGTACTCAGGCCGAAAAAGGTTGGGAAACACTGGCGTAGTGGGTTAAGCAGGCGCCCCATGTACAGAGGCTACAGTCCTCGCTGCAGCTGGCCCCGGTTTGAGTCCCGCACCGGGCGGCCCTTTGCTGCATGTCTTCCCCCTCTCTCTGCCCCTGCTTCCTGTCTCTCTCCAACTGTCCTGTCCATTAAAGGCATAAAAAAAAAAAAAAACATCAAGCATGATTTATGCTCCTATGTTACATCAATACAGAGCTTCTAATGTCTCCTAAGCAAGTGACCCGTATTGTTATGAGCATGACTTTATACTTTTTATTTGCATTTCTGGTGGGTAAGTTTTCATTCCATGATGTTGACTTTCTTTGTGAGCTTCAAACGACAGCAACTGAAATAGTTTTATGGATGTATCGCTCATCCTATGCATACATGGAGAGTCATACAGTTTTACTGAACTCATGCAACACACAAAACAGGGAAGAGCCAGAAGAGATGGTGTGGTCAACCACCAAATAATCTGAATGCAAACGTGCTTTTGCCATAGGCTCTATGATGATCAAACAAAGAGGCAGAAGTCCGTTTCCTCACAGAATTCAATACCATTACCCTTTCCTTTAAGTTTGGTAAAAACAAAAACAAGTAATATGCAAGAACAATATCTTTCATCTGTTTTTACTTGTATAAATGTTAGCAAATTGTATTTCTTCAGTGCATTATATGCAGCAGGTTACTTTTAAAGTCCCAGTCTTTTCCCATATACAGAGTAGGAGATTGAGGGGGGCTGGGTTAGGGTTAGTTATAATAATAATAATTTAATCATACTCGGTCGAGTGTGAGTCCAACACCAATCCGGCTCGAAGGACCAATAGGTTGGACTCACACTCGACTGAGTATGATTGGACATGAGTAGGTTCAACATGCTTCGTCATATTCTCTGGATCAGCCCAAAACAATGTGTGTGTGTGAATCTGCCCTTGCTTTCCCAGACTTTCCCAATTGTTTTGTCTTTCTACTCCTGGATCACTTTAGGTCATCATGGAAAAGTACTGAGACTTATTTCATTCATAATGTCTAAGAACAAAGCCAATTTTTACACATGCTTGTTTCACCCATTTCGACCATTGAATTGCAGTAACTGACTGATAGCAGAGGAGCAACAGAGTAGGCAGCAGACTTGTTCCAACACAAATGTGGGCCTGCCCACGCAGGCGGCACTCTCCACAGTGTAGGCGTTCATGTGGGCTTCCCCAACTAAATTCAATTGAAGCTAGGTTTCAGTTTCGCAGGAGCAGCGTGATGCCCTGCCCCACCTCCAAGAGAAAACACTCACAGGTTTCCCATGAAATCTATTTATCAAATAAACTGTGGGATGAAAGTCTGAGGTGAAACTATATTGAAGTTCATTTTCTTTTTTTATCTTCTTATGCTTGTGGGTGTATATGATACCCGGACATGTTGGGCAAACATGTGACGATCAAATGTGCACATGAAGTTAAAAAAGGTTTTATGTGAATATTGCATAGAATCTCTGTTGTAAAAAATATCCTTTTTCAGACCAGGTAAATGGGTTAAGCTTTTGTAGATTTCAGTATAATTTATAATCATTTATTGTGTGGTTGTTGCAAGTTTGGACTGAATGTAAAGAAACTCCAAATTTTCTCTCCACAGTCGCCTCAGGCACGCTCAGGATGGGAGATTGGACCGAAAAAAAAAAAATAAAAATTTCGGTGCAATCTGTTGGTTTCCTTAGCTAGGAAATTGTTTTTGAATTGGCTCTATATGAACGAATTGGATTATTTTATGAATAATTATGATTACAATTAATTGAATTCCAATTGGCTTGAATTGGACTTTATTATCTAAGTGCCTTGAGATGACATTTGTTGTATTTGGCGCTATATAAATAAAAATTAGAATTAGAATTAGAATTAAATTCTGCCTATTGTGAGAATTCATTTGAAAAATGTGTTCGTGTTAGAAGTAAGATCTCAGAAATTCACACCTCCAGGAAAAAGTATTCAAGATTACACAATGTAATCCACGAGTGAAAATCAAAATATAATGATGCAATTATCTTGCACGGTCTCACCTCGCGCCTCCGTGCTTCCCCAGCATGCAAATTTTCATCCATTTCATCACCGCTATGGCAGTGCATAAAAACAGCACAGGTGTGCCTCGAGAGCACAGCATTTGCTTTCACACAGCATAACAGGAGAAGAATATTCCTCTTTGAACCTAGAATTTGCTGCATTAAACTTCAGCATGACCTTCATTGCTTTCCTGGTGAGTACTTGATATTATTTGGATAAACAATATCGATTTTGTCGACATAAAAGTCTTTAACAATTTAAGAGGTTTATATGCCTGGTGACCTTAATTGTTTGTTTCCAAAAACTAATATTGACTGCACGATACATCCAGAATGCTTTGTGATTAATTAGTAATGTGAGAAGTTACCAGGGGCGATTTTGGGATCTGGTCTTTAGGGGTGCCCAGCCCCCAGTGCTCACAGAGGCACATTATTTCTCACTAATTGAGGCGAACTAGTACATTTATAAATATTGGAGCCGTATTAGTTTTGCTTTGAGTAGTGTTTTCCCCTACAACATTCAATTTTGACCTCTTCATTTCAAAAGACTGTGGCTTGACAAGGATAACAGGGAGCCTGAGACAAATATTGAAGATAACTCAACAGTTATTTTGGGAGTAAAGAGTTAAAACAATTACAAATGCTAGAAAATAAATAAAATGGTCACTAAAATAATGCATCCTTGAGCAAAAAAAAAATGTGTTTTTGCATAATATAATATTTTAAAAATGTGCTGAGCCAGGGGGTGCCGAGCTATCTCACGGTGGTGCCTTGGCACCACTAAAAATACCCTAGCCTCGCCCCTGGAAGTTACACTGCCCGTCCAAAGAAAAGGTCACACACTCTAATGTTTCGTTGGACCGAGCCTTTAGCTCTGATTACGGCACTCATTCGCTGTCGCATCGTTTCGAAGAGAGTCTGCAACGTCCAGAGTCGCATTCATTTTTCACACTGAGATCTTGTAGTGATGGTGGGAGAGTTGGACCGCTGCGCAAAGTCTTCTCCAGCACATCCCAAAGACTCTCAATGGCGTGAAGGTCTGGACTCTGTGGGGTGCAATCCATTTAAGCCCGATGAACCCGGGCATTGTCATCTTGGAATATGCCCCTGCCATCAGCTGATGGAATAACCTGCTCATTCAGTACATTCAGGTAGTCAGCTGACCCTGGACCTGACCACCTGCAGCAGCCCCAGATCACAGCACTGCCCCACAGGCTTGTACGGAGCCTGATGCCCCCATCACTCTGGAACAGGGTAAATCTGGACTCCTCAGACCACATGAGCTTCTTCCATTGCTCCGATCTTGTCCGATGTTGAAGCTCCCTAGCAAATTGAAGCATTGTTTTTCTGATTAGCCTCACTGATTAGTGGTTTTCTTAAGGCTACACAGCTGTTTAGTCCCACTCCCTTGAGTTCCCTTTGCATCGTGCCTGTGAAGATGCTCTTACTTTTTCTATTCAACGTAGCCCTGAGTTCTATTGTTGTGTTTTTACGATTTCACCGACCACATTTCTTCCTCCAGGATGATGGTTCCCCCCCATCCTTCCGGTTGTTAATAATGCGTTGGACAGTTCTTAACCCTATGTTAGTAGTGTCAGCAGTCTCCTCAGATGTTTTCTTTTCTTGATGCATGACAATGATTTGATCATCTTTTCCACGACCTCAGGATGTGCCTTCAGACATGGTAGTTTAAGAAATGAGAAGCTGCTCACTGCATCAGTTAGGGTAAAACAACTTGTTGCCGGCTGAAACGTCATCATCATCCAGGCAGTAATTCTCCAAAGGGAGACTCTTACCTATTTTTTTAGTTAAATCTAGGTGGTGACTTGATTTTTGGACAGGCAGTGTGTGTTCCCAATATTTGCTTTGCCAAACTTTTTCTAATGATCATTTTATGTCTTTTATTTAATTCTATTTTGTTCTATCTTTTTGATTCTTTTTTTTTTTAGCACAGGCAGGAGGTTTCTGAAAGTCTCAAAATTCTACATTTTTCTTTCAGCTCTTATTGGGAATGATGGGAACAGTATGCGGCAAGTCTGTTTGTCCAGCTGACTGCACGCCTACACATATCTATGAAAACCAGTACTTCAAACACATTTCAGACCTGAGTCAGTCTTCAGTTGCACCCTGGACTCTTAAAAGGTACAATATCTTTGCAGTTGAGTGGGCAAGATAATTGAGTTACTTTGCAGGGCTAAAGTTTAGCTTAAGATGAGTCAAATTTGGAGTTAATTAATGATAGAACAAGAATATAAATCAGGGGATTATTAAAAGTATCATGAATCATCCTGTTTGGAGTCTGTGCCAAGTTTCATGGTAATTCATGTCCCATTTCTAAAAATAAATGGCGAAAGAATTTTAAAGTAAAACTGTGGAAAGTGATAAAAAAAACAATTCCATTCTTGTAATTATGCAGCCTTAGAAAATAACAACAGAAGTTAGCATTTCCCTTAACTGTGGACTTGTGAATGTCCCTTAATTTGATCGTGGCTTTCGTGTACACATTTATTCATGGACATTGTTTTTTTTTTCTTTTAGTCCATCTTCATCAAATGGAAAAAAGCTCAAATCTATCCAACATGCCGAGTGCACGACTTGCGGTGTGGTGGACATGATCGCCAAGCCAATCTACCTTCAGATTTCAGTCTTTGAGAGGGCACGCAACGATACGAATCACCACTGGTGCAGGTGTCCTTACATGCTGGCTGTGGGATGCACATGTGTCAAAGCCTAATGCCCCCCTCAGGTTCAGGATGACTGCCAGTCTCGTATGGAATAGCTGTATCAGTTATGGGCTTTGTGCGTTTTTTATTCACTAATTTATTTCATGTTTTTTGTTCATGCAGTAGAGAGGTGTGGTAATTCTATTGACAGATTAAATGTACATTTTGATTGTAAAATGTCATAGGAAGAGTTGCATACATGTCGATGACATGAATTAAATCTATCACGTGATTTTTACATGTGAGAAATTAAATTGCTTTATTTTTTGGCAATATAACACATTTTGAAACAAAGTGTTGCTTTGTAAGATGTTCAGTATGAGAATATCATACTAATGTTACACGTGTAATGAAATCTGTTGGGTCACACATTCAGATTACTTCTGTTTAGCACAAATGTTGAAACATTTGTTGATGATTTTGCAATAATAGTGCAATTACATCGCTTTCATTTATAGATGCAATTTAAAAGAAAAAAAAGAAAAATATATATTTTTTTAACTTCACTAAACATAGCTGCAATTTAGGTGTTGGTGTATTTGTCATGGTTTTGGACAGGAATCGTAGAACTACATGTTCTGTACAATTTCAACTGTGTGCTTCAAGCTTTGTGGAACCTTCCTATTTGGCCTAATAAAATTAGCTGTAACAGTAGAAAAAAAAAATACTGTAAGGGTATTATCTCTCATAATGTTGAGGCGAAGACAATGTGAAAAGAAGGATAGCTGACTTATCGCACTTACTCTAGCACTAGTTATGCTCTTAGCTGTTCGGTTTTGGAAGGAAATGCACTTGTGATTTCTTGTGACCTGAAGTTTCTTTGCCTACCGATGTAGAACGCACTTATTGTAAGTCGCTTTGGATAAAAGCGTCTGCAAAATGACCGTAATGTAATGTAATGAAAGCCAGAGGACTTCACTCTTTCCCAAAGTTTTATTTCTGAGGGTGAACCGAGCAACCGGGTCCGTGTATCATCCGATCATTCAACTATTCCATTGAATCTGGCAAACGAAAAACGAAATAACGACTCCATATTTTGTTTTCCCGTTTTTCTGTATGACCAAAAAAATGGAATTGGTGTTTGTTCTCCCTTTTTCCAACACAAAACAGAACATATGATAAACAGGGAAACTAAAACGAAATAATAAATCTAATTTACGTTTTTGGGTTATTGGTTTCCCGGTCATCCGCTCCACTCAGTGTAATCTGGCTGGCTGGCGCAATGAAGTGTCAGCTCATTTCATCAATCATAACTCGCTTGAATACAAAACTGATTTTCGCGGGGGTTTTGTTTCTGCAAAATTCATATATGTAGGCATGATACGAGACACATGATTCAGCGTATTTTAATATTCATAGTAGGCTTAACAGTAATATAATATCCTGGTAACATATGTGATGTAAGATAGGTTATTTTGCAAAAGACATACGATATATAAAATATAATACACACACACACACACACACACACACACACACACACACACACACACACACACACACACACACACTGTAGAAAAGGTTCCAAAGTTGAGACATGTTATGTTTAGAGTGTGACGTTTATAGATATTGTGTTGGTCAGTTCATAGCGGAGCGGCCCCCTGCTGGTCATGTAGCGTAACTGACGGCGCTCGGTTAGAAAGGCGTGTGCTCTGACGAGTCGACAGAGTGAGGATCGAGCAGTTAATTAACGTCCCGGCAAGTGGTGTGTGCGTGTATGAAACAAAACCACACATGACCTAATTGCCTGCAAAGGAAAGAAATAAACCACCTGAGCCATCCCTAACCTGCCTATTCATTTGGACCCTCTGGGAGTCTGATTGACCTTAAGGTGTTCTGGCCGGCACCCCAGTGTGAACTTTGTGTTAACCCCTGAACTAACGCCTGATACAGTTTAGCCCAGTGTCTTCACTACACACACACACACACACACACACACACACACACACACACACACACACACACACACACACACAGACATATATATAAATAAACACTAATATAGGATAGAGAAGCAGATTGTGTACTACTCAGCTATTTTATTAGGTTGAAAAATGAAGAAATAATACATTATACATATAAGATAAAACACAATAGACAGAAGTTATATATCAGAAAAAATAATATCTATATCTACATATATCTCAGAAGAAATGAAAATCTATATCTATATCAGGATTGATTCAAATTGTCTTTATTAGATTTCTCAGAATCTGCCAGCAGGGGGCCGCTCCGCTATGAACTGACCAACACAATATCTATAAACGTCACACTCTAAACATAACATGTCTCAACTTTGGAACCTTTTCTACAGTGTGTGTGTGTGTGTGTGTGTGTGTGTGTGTATTATATTTTAGATATCGTATGTCTTTTGCAAAATAACCTATCTTACATATGTTACCAGGATATTATAATACTGTTAAGCCTATGAATATTAAAATACGCTGAATCATGTGTCTCGTATCATGCCTACATATATGAATTTTGCAGAAACAAAACCCCCGCGAAAATCAGTTTTGTATTCAAGCGAGTTATGATTGATTAAATGAGCTGACACTTCATTGCGCCAGCCAGCCAGATTACACTGAGTGGAGCGGATGACCGGGAAACCAATAACCCAAAAACGTAAATTAGATTTATTATTTCGTTTTAGTTTCCCTGTTTATTATATGTTCTGTTTTGTGTTGGAAAAAGGGAGAACAAACACCAATTCCATTTTTTTGGTCATACAGAAAAACGGGAAAACAAAATATGGAGTCGTTATTTCGTTTTTCGTTTGCCAGATTCAATGGAATAGTTGAATGATCGGATGATACACGGACCCAACTGAGAGCATTTCAAATATATCTTAAATTGATCTGAACCAATAAAAAGACATACTTTTTAACCATATATTATTATACACACACAAATGGATATGTATATATATATATAACATCAACGTTGAGCGGTTGTTTGGACTAGAACCGCTAGTCCAAACAGTGAAAAACAGACACTTTCTGTATAGATCATTGCTATATTCAGTCCAGCCGGTGGCGACAAAAACCATGTAGGTTGAGACATTTTTATTTCCGGGTCGAACGCTCTTCCTTTCCTGTCGGCCATTTGTCGCAATCGGTAGGTCTCTATTGAGCTCTCTAGATTAAAAAACCGTAAAAGTCTTTATATATAATTTCCTATCTGCTTTCTTAGTTAGATTTCGTAAAGTTAACGTGACTCTGTACTCGTCATTGATTCTTGGACAGCGTTAGCCGCTATCATAGTGTATAAATTCAAATGGTATCCAGTGTGTAAAGCAGCCACACGCGGCCGTGCTGTCCGCGTGCTAACTTAGTCCGGAGCTGGCTAACACTGTTATAACTGCTGGTAGTGGTGTATGCTACGAGTTAGAAATATTGTCTTTTTTTCTACTGTAGTTGTATTTCATGTGTCGCGCTTTATAGGGCATGTACTGCTTTGGCGCCTAATACAACTACATCGTGATGTGTTGTCGTTAGCTCGCATTTTAGCCTTTAGCCGTATCTGGTCCAGGTTAGCTGTTGAACCAGGGACTCTGATTTTCTTGTGGCTTGATTTTTGTTCCGGGGCTTTTTTGTCTTTAGATTTGTTGGCAAGCACCTGCACCACCTTCAAACATGCAGAACGACGCTGGTGAATTTGTGGACCTTTACGTCCCACGCAAATGGTGAGTGTCAAAAGTCCTGTAGTCTGGTGAAGCAGGCCAATAAAAAGAAAAGTTGTCCTCAAGGCACTCTCAGTATCACATTTGTAGTTGTAAGAATACATGAAAGTACTGTGAAATCATGTGTTCTCGTGTTAATTTCCAGCTCTGCCAGCAACAGAATCATTGGGGCAAAAGACCATGCCTCCATCCAGATCAACATTGCTGAGGTAAAGTGCAACGTTTTGGTGGCTTTATTAGTCTTAATAGTCATTTAGGGATAACGTTTGATTTGAATCCTTTACGACTTTAATTGTCATTGATTGTTTTCAATTCAAAGCAAATTTCACATCCACAGCATGTAGATTAAGAGACACTGTCACTAACTGATTTATTAATGACTCAGTAGTAATGCTAGTTAATGCATAGTTAATATGTGTGTATTGTTTATTATTTGTAGTTAAAGGTGTAAGACTTATGCAGCTGCATTAGTTGAAATGCATATTGATGTGTAAATTGGTGTATAGGTGTCTGTTTTCAGAGCAGCTGCTGTTGGCATACTATTCAAGTTAGTTTGAGCAGCATTATTTATTCACCTGCAAGCAGAAGCCATGAGGATGATTCCGTTCTAACCTCTCTCTACTGTGGCCTCTGTTTCTCACGTTTGTTTGGCTCGAATAAGTTTCTGTGTTGCATTTTTTTTTCTGTTTTTGAAGCAGAGGGAGCAAAAAGGGTTCAAAGCATTGTTCAAAACCTTTCTTTATTTTTCAGTAGGCACTGAAGAAAGTGGCCAAATATCCCTCTGATCAAAGTAACAAGTAGTTTATAACAAACAGTCTTTCTGGGAACTGACTGCTGGTTGAACAAGAAGAGTTTTAGTTTGTGAAACTTAATTACACACGCTCCACCATCTGAAGCTGCTTTCTGTAACAGAAATGAAACCGTTGTTTAGTTGGCAGCACACAGACTTGTGGCAGTGTTACTGTGGTTACTGTTACCAGTCAGCTCTGCTTGTGCTTCACAATTTCTTTTCTTTTTAAATGCACACACATTTCATATGCAGTTGTTTCACATTAAAGGGGATACCTGCTCCCCCTCTGTGGGTAAATGTTAGCGTGTAGAACTGTGGGGGGTTTCATTATCGGCAGAAAGCTTTCTCAAGTTAAAGCTGCGGTCGGCAACTTTTTTTTAGTCATATTAGCTTGAACTGTCATGGGATTCTGGAAGTAGAATATTAAATAGGCTGTTTAGGAAAAATCCCAAATTCTGTAGCTCCCTCTGAAGCCTGTAATCGTGCTTGCAAAAATCGAGCGCTCCCGGCTGTTTTTAACCAATCACGTTAGGTTTATTATTGATCTATTATCTGAGCAGAACAGTCACCAACCACGTCTTCCATACTGAGCGTGAGTCTGCCCCAGCTTGTGTGCACGCACACTGGTGTGAACTCACGTGCACAACCTCGTCCACAGAGGGGGAGGGGCCTGAAAGTTGTATCAGTTCGAATTTTCCGACTTTAGACTCGGAATTTTGAAAACCTGCCGACTGCAGCTTTAAGTAATAAAAATCATCCAATGTAATAAGATCTGTTACCAAGAAACAATAACCAGAATGTTTATCTGCAGAGATGAACGTGGCTGGACTTCTTGTCTTTATCATGGATGCTCTGTCTGTTTCAGGTGGACAAAGTAACTGGTCGCTTCAACGGTCAGTTCAAGACCTATGCCATCTGCGGCGCTATCCGCAGAATGGTAAGTTCACCATGATTTAAGAATGGGCATTCTGAATTGGACTTCTCTTGGAATAGTGTGTTCTCAGTCTAAAGTTGAAGCCGAACTGGACTGAATGTGTTAGAGCCACGTCTGCTGGCTTCCACTGTGGGGTGAATCTACAGGGGTTCGACAATGAAACTGAAACACCTAGTTTTAGACCACAATTATTTATTAGTATGGTGTACGGCCTCCTTTTGCGGCCAATACAGCGTCAATTCGTCTTGGGACTGACATATACAAGTCCTGCACAGTGGTCAGAGGGATTTTAAGCCATTCTTCTTGCAGGATAGTGGCCAGGTCACTACGTGATGCTGGTGGAGGAAAACGTTTCCTGACTCGCGCCTCAAAAACCCCCCAAAGTGGCTCAATAATATTTAGATCTGGTGACTGCAGGCCATGGGAGATGTTCAACTTCACTTTCATGTTCATCAAACCAATCTTTCACCAGTCTTGCTGTGTGTATCGGTGCATTGTCATCCTGGTACACGGCACCGCCTTCAGGATACAATGTTTGAACCATCGGATGCACATGGTCCTCCAGAATGGTTCGGTAGTCCTTGGCAGTGACGCGCCCATCTAGCACAAGTATTGGGCCAAGGGAATGCCATGATATGGCAGCCCAAACCATCACTGATCCCCCCCCATGCTTCACTCTGGGCATGCAACAGTCTGGGTGGTATGCTGACGTTACCATGGATACATCACAAAGACTTGCTGTCTTGGTCACAGATGCGCCAGCAAGACGTGCACCAACAATTTGTCCTCTTTTGAACTCTGGTATGTCACCCATAATGTTGTGTGCATTGCAATATTTTGAGCAAAACTCTGCTCTTACCCTGCTAATTGAACCTTCACACTCTGCTCTTACTGGTGCAATGTGCAATTAATGAAGATTGGCCACCAGGCTGGTCCAATTCAGCCATGAAACCTCCCACACTAAAATGACAGGTGTTTCAGTTTCATTGTCTAACCCAGTGTTTCCCAACCCTGGTCCTCAAGGCACACTGCCCTGCATGTTTTCCATGTTTCCCTGCTCCAGCACACCTGATTCAAATAATTGGGTCAGGTCTTAAAGCTCTGCAGAAGGCGGAGGACGACCCATTCATTTGAATCAGGTGTGCTGGAGCAGGGAAACATGGAAAACATGCAGGGCAGTGTGCCTTGAGGACCAGGGTTGGGAAACACTGGTCTAACCCCTGTATTTCACAGCAGCACACGGTCCTGTTCAGGCTACTGTCAGAATAGGTTTCGTACATGGAGCTCCCCACACATGCATTACAGAACAAGAAAGGTAAATGCTAAAACAATCTAGCTGCTTCTTAAAATGGGTTGTGCAGTAACTCAGAAATGAATTCCTCCTTTTTGCCTGCTTTAAGTGCACCTGCCATGCCTGTAGTTGAAGCTGGGTGCACTGGGGATTTTTGAAAGGCCTCTGTGATACTCTCAGATACTTGTACAAATAGTAACATTTAGTTTCTGAAGAACTTTGCAGGCAAATGGAGCATGAACTGGCTTTAGGAGTCGGTCGTGGAAGCCTGTTTCTGTTGATAAATTCTTTTAAATCAAAGCTGCGAGTGTTCTCAGCCAATGTTTCTCCTTTTCAGGGAGAGTCTGATGATTCCATCTTGAGGCTGGCAAAGAATGACACCATTGTTGCAAAGTAAGAACCTGTTTTTTATGTATGAGTGTATATTTATATACTAAGGTGCCCACGCACCGCAGTCCTGGCTTTAACCTGCAGTAGTAGTTTATTTAGCAGAAATGATTCACATTCCTGTGGAAATATTTATGTTCACACACACACACACACACACACACACACGGGTTGTATGCAAATATTTTCTCCCATTTTGATTAGTCCTAACATAAAATATGATCCGTAGCATTGAAATGGAACAGAGCCCTTATTTAATAGCTTTTCCTGTTGGCTGTGTGTAGTAGTGCCACTCAAGCTGCTAACTGGTTTCATATTTATTTTCTGAGCAGTTTTTTGTGATGCAGTCTTCTCAGTCCAGATGCATCTGTATCCATCAGTCTGTATTAGGGAACTAAAAGCATGGTTTCCTTCCCTCTCATTTCACAGGAACTTCTGAGTTTGATGCTGCGGCTGTGGAACCTTTGTAAAATAAAATGGACAAAAAATAGTTGGTTGTCTTTTTTTCTTTTTTTTTTCTTTTTTTCCTTCTTCTAAATGAACTTGTTAGATATATACACAGATAAAATGTCAGTTTATCATGTGGTGTTTTAAACAAATGTAAAAGCATCCCATAATTTGTGCTTTGATTTAAGTTGCCGGGTGTTGACTTAAATTCCTGTTGCCCTCTGACAAATTAGAGAAGCAATCACATTGTTGTCTTCTTCGTGGAATTTGGTACACAGTTAATAGCATAAAGACCTCTGAAGTAACCAACATTTAGGTATGTTCTGTGCTCACTGCTTAGGAGACGAAGATGCTCCTGAATGAATTGGGTTTCCACAGAAAGGAAGGACTGCTGAACTGTTTATATTTTGAGGCAAACGTTAAATACAGAATTAAACATCTTAAAACTTTGAAGCCATCGACTTTAGCCACCTGCTTTGTTTAAAGCGCTCGACCATGCAGCAGCCAGGTGAGCGGATGTTTGCCCCAGGCCAGGAGAGGTGATTTGGGATGTACTGTCGACCCTTCAGTCCCGCCTGCTTTTACTGCGTCAAACCTGCAGGGAACAGCCTGTGATAAGAAATGATAGAACTGCTTGGACCCGTGTTCATTTTGTGTCCATTTTTAGTTTCTCCTGGCAGCAAAGCATAAAACCGAAGTGTTGCCTTTGGAAAATAAAACAGAGAACGTATATATTTGTATAAAAGCTGTTGGATGCCTGATTTTGTCTTTACACGCATTGTCAGTGGAAGGTTGGACCAATGCTTTGGAAATCTTGTCAGTACGACTAAGGACGAGCGATGAAACCTTCATTTTTCTGTCACAGTTTTTAACTAACTGCAGTCATTCAGGAATGTTCTGGCCTAAAAGCTAACCGGAAACCAAAGAAAATCTGGGAGGGGAAGCTCATCAACACCATTAGTAAGGCAAGGCAAGTTTATTTGTATGTCACAATTCAACAAGGCGATTCAAAGTGCTTCATAGATGCGTTAAAACGGTAGAAATAAAGAGCATGATTTAAATTTTAAACAAAGAAATAAGAACAATAGATAAAAATTGTTGTTAAAATGTGATTAAAGCTGCGGTCGGCAACTTTTTTTTAGTCATATTAGCTTGAACTGTCATGGGATTCTGGAAGTAGAATATTAAATAGGCTGTTTAGGAAAAATAACGAAATCTGTAGCTCCCTCTGAAGCCTGTAATCATGCTTGCAAAAACCGAGCGCTCCCGGCTGTTTTTAACCAATCAGGTTAGGGGGGAGGAATCCTACCTGTCAATCACAGCTTGTGCACACGCTGCTGAGCGTGAGTCTGCCCCAGCTTGTGTGCGCTCACACTGGTGTGAACTCACGTGCACAACCTCGTCCACAGAGGGGGAGGGGTTTGGGGGGCGATTCGGAGCTTGTTAGAGGTTGGGGGAGGGACCTGAAAGTTGTATCAGTTCGAATTTTCCGACTTTAGACTCGGAATTTTGAAAACCTGCCGACTGCAGCTCTAAGTTTTGAGCTTTATTCAAACGCAGCTGAAAATAGGTGTGTCTTAAACACACTGAGTGTTCCAGCTGATCTGAGGCTTTCTGGGAGTTTGTTCCAGACATGTGGAGCATAGAAGCTGAACGCAGCTTCTCCATGTCTGGTTCTGACTCTGGGAACTGATAGAAGACCGGATCCAGATGACCTGAGGGGTCTGGAAGGCTCAGACTGGGTACAACATTTAGCAAAGTTTGACTAAAGATGAGAAAGTGAAGCAACTTTTGTATGCAAGAAGTTGCATTATCTATATTGATCGTGTCCATTGCAAATGTGTTTTTTGGATATCTGCAAAACCATTTTCACCATTTCACTGTTGTGGGGCAATTGCTCGCTGGTTCTGGTGTGGACAGAACTTTGTCGGCACTGGCGCATTAGTTTGTAATTGTCCTGCAGATTGTAAGTGTTGCTATATCCTGTGTGAAGGAAGATAAACGTTCTATTCCTCATCAGAGTGATCCTTCGCGCTGCTCACAGTCCTCCAAATACCTCCTGTTAGCAAAGCAAATATGATCCAATTCAGTCTTTGTGATTTCTATCAAAGTGAAATCAGTCTTTTCAAAATCGCAAGAAAGTGGAAATCACCTAATGCGTGTACCTTCTGGCTTTAAAGAATGAGAGAGGAGATTAAAAGAAGGTCTGAGTGGGAATTACAGGGCAGGAATATGGAGGCCACAGTGGTCATTTAGGCTGAAAGTAGTGTGGAGGCCAACGACTGGTGGTGTGTGAGAGCAGTTTCAGGGCATCTGTTACCTTGTCATGTCAACGATAGCTGTCATCAACTGCTACTTTACTGCTTTGTTCCCACACGTTCTCCCTTTTTCCCTTCTGGTGAGTTGATGAGAGACGTATGTGCATCCCTTCATCACCTTCCCTCCTCTGTCTTCTGCCCATTTTTACTCCCAGAAGGCCTGTTGGGATTGTTCACTGCAGTTTGTTCGTATTTTGCTTCACCTACCACGAATGCCCACTGAAACATGATGAAAAACAATCAGCAGATTAAAAAGAGTAATGTAATCACTGAACACACTCAGAAAAGGACAAGGATGGGAACTTGTAAAAGCAAAAAGCTGACGGGTGGAGAAAAATGTTCATGAACATTTGAATTTCGTTGGTTGAATTTGTGTTGAATACACACTTTCTTCTGAGGATGAACTCTGAATTGGAATTAAATGCTAAACATTCGTGGTGTTTCTCCGTCTCTGGTAAGTGAGTCGCAGCTCGCCACATAGGAGACATGAAGAGATGGAAGCCCCTCACCTGGCCCCCTGCATGCCTTTGACCCCTCCACACACAGACACATGGACAGGAAACCCTTTGTTTCAGCCATGACACACCGACTGGTGTGATGGAGCAGAGCTTTGCTTTGAACACGTCTCTGTCACGTGGCGGATTGAACACCTTTGAACACAGCGGTGGACGGCGATCTGCTTCCTTACAGGCTGGACGAGCAGATTAACAGACTCCATTCATCAGAAACCAGCACATCAGCATCAGCCATTGTACAAACTCAGGCTACATTTATCAGTAATTAGTTTGTTTCTGTAAAATGTAAAACCTTTCCCGGATCCCTGCTTCTTCTTCTCTCTGAATGTGCTGTATAATGCCCCACTTTTTACACCCCACCTGAACCTCACAGAGGTTGGATATTTGGGGTTAGTGACATTGACAAATTTCTGAGAGTAAAAAAAAAAAAAAAACTCAGGATCTGCATATCAGCTGCTATTCTTAACCTTGTGGCACCCAAGCATATGAATAATCATTGAAAAAAATCATTTTTGGCTCTTCTTGCATCTTTTTGGGTGGGAATAAACCAATATTTTTGGAATTGGGCTATTTTTGATCATTTTAGGCAATGTTGCATATTTGCAACTGTGGGCTTTCCTGATTAATTTTGTTCACAAAACCAAGTCATTCTCTGCAGATCGTTTGGCAAAAAAGGTATAGTGAAAGTTCACCAGTAACTGCTGCTACCACAATAAAATGTATATATTAGACCTTTGTTGAACATTTTTAATACAAAGTGCGGAACGCAACCATCATAAACTTTCCATTCAACAACAAATCAAACAGATTTCACAGATCTTTGTTGTGAAAAAGTGAAGCACATATAAAATGCAAAAAAAATGTAATGTAAATAAAAATGTAATATAAATAAAAATATTATGTAAATAAATAAAAAGCTTGTTGCATATCTGCAACTGTGGGTGCTACAAGGTTAACAATGGGATGTTACTGAAGTTCATATAAAGGCAGATGAGCCAATACTTTTGGCAATCTAGTGTAAGTCAACCATAAAGCTCATCCCCTTACATTGTCCCACCCCACTCCTCACTCTTGTAGTGGCCGTCTGTCTCTTCTTCCTATCTTTCTGTTTTTCTCACCAGTCCCTTCTCTTAGATCAGAAACCGCCTGGCTTGTCTCATCATCCCTTTTCAACCAGCAGCAGACTTTAAAGAAGGAAACTGTAATGCATTCAGGTAGAGTAGGTGAAAGAGAGCAGGGCGTCTGAGGGGGGCAGACTTGGTTAACAGGAGGCTGGAACTTACATTCTTACATAAGAACATCCCTCACAGTGACATTTTACCAACTCTTTTGAGACATGTTGCCGCCACCAAATTTAACATGAGCTAGAATTTTTTCGAGAAGTAGCTAAATGTATCACTTTTGTGCTATTGTTAATTGAATGCTTTGTGATATTTGCAAATCGTAGCATCCATGTTTTTTTACATTTTACACATCATCAATCTTTTTGGGAATCTGGGTTTTATACGTTGCAGTTCAACACTGAGCAAAATAACACGGAATGTATAAATGAGCCTCGGTTCTTCTAAACAGACTTTGCTTCCTTTAGACCGCATTAAGTTGGCTGTTTGAGCCATTTGTCCAATCTTTGTGCTCCACAAATACACACATAAGTTTCCTGGCTGCACATTCCATTTCCCATACAGATATTAAGGTGGCATCAATATCCTCATCTAACTTTTGATGGGAAGTAAGAGTATTTACCTCCCATGTGAAAAGTGGGATGGCCGACAAGAGAAACGTCAAACTTTTGTCCCTTTCTGGGAGCAGAAATCTGGGACTTGTGTGAGTAATGAAAGAGAGCGAAAAGAAGACAGAGGACTGGGCCCCAGGTGAGTGTGTGTGGTTTGAAGTGTTTTGTTGAAGGAAACAAAGAGAAGGGCATGCATGGACCTGCTCCATGCTAACTTTTGTCTGCTGTCAACCCAAAACATCCCCTCCCTGGCTCAAATACTTCAGACGTATCTGTTCTCAGAACTGTGGATGTGTGCGTGTGTGTGTGTGTCCAACTCAAAGTCCTGTCTGACTCAGGAGAGGAGCTTTAAGAATCTAAGGAATGCCGGGATTGGATAAACAGTATTTACCCAAAACTGCTGTCATGCAAATGTATTGAAGCTATGGCTTTGGGAGGAACTGTGTGGATGTGTGGAGCAAACAGCGATAAGCGCATTAACTGATGCATTTAGATAGAAGTGTCTGGTTTCCCCTTCAGAGAAAAAAGGCCGGATGAAGATCAGACAGAGCAGCTGCTGAGCTGCAGCCACACTGAAATGAAAAAAGTGACTTTTTGGTGAAGTAAACTCTATTAGAGTAACTGTCATAATTTCTACCTTGTATTTTTAAGAATCAGTAAGAACTCGAGCTTCTTAAGTAAAATTAAACATTTTATCAACGTAATACATGAATTATGGGGGAAGAGTAAGTTTTACAATTTAAATGTTTAATAGTTGTATGTACATAAACCTAGAAATACTACATAAACTTTACTCTGAAAGTGTATTGTTAAAATCTACTAAATTACTTCATGACAGCAAATACTACAGATATATAACATTTACTTAAAATTTTGAGTAAAATTATGAGTCCTGCCTATGAAAAACAATAGTTTACTTAATTTGTTTAACTAAATATAACTTAAAACTTAGATGTAATTAAGTAAATGTTACTTCATATCTTCAAAACTGATAGGTTTGGTAAGTAAAATTTACTTGATATTGGCAAGTGCGTGTTACTGATATTGCAGCATTAAATCTTACTTGATTACTTTGAGTGCAAATACTTACAAAAGGTTTTCTAAGTAAATCTTATGAGTTGTTTTTTTCAGTGCACACTCATTTCACTGTGGGGCTTTTCAACGTATGTTCGGGTTGAAATGGGATGTGAGTGAGCCTCAGACTGCTACCACTAAAAAGAAGCTGTTTTTTTTCCATGTCAGCATAACAATACAGAAGGTAAATGGTTTACATTCATAAAAAATAAAAGAAAAAGTAAGCCTGCTCGGAGATTCAGCACGGTCCCCGGTCTGTTCGTCCTGACTGTGAGCACTCAGACTTCCTGCTCGCTTTCCAGTGAGGAGGATGAGTACTGTCCACCAATAAGAAGGTTGGTGATATCAGCTGGTGTCATTGTGCAAGATACTGAACCCAGTGTGTGTGTGTGTTATAAGGATATGTGCTCAGTATAATGAGTGACTAACTTGTATTGTTAACCTCTTTGAGCTGTCAATAAGAGCAGTAAAGTACTTCCTCCACTGCGGTCTCTTCATCTCTCCCATCCACTTTATTCTTTTCAGACAAATCCCAACCTCTTCATTTGTCAGTGTGTGTGTGTGTGTGTGTGTGTGTGTGTGTGTGTGTAGGGGAGTAGTTGTATGGTATGTCATTGCAGAGATCAGCAGGGAGGGTTTGTGGGTTCAATTGATAGGACAGCCCACTGTTGCTACAGCAACAAGTGGCCTATCCCTCACTTTTTCTTCAGTCTCCTTGGAAACCAGGAAGTAGATTAGTTAGGAGAGAGAAAGAGGATTAGTGAGGTGAAATGGCAAGGCCTCCAACTCTCCATTCTTGTCTCTTCTCATCCTTTTTTCTTTTTTTTTCTTTAAAGCTCTCCATTCCCTTTTGGCTCTGTGTCCCTCCATCTGCTTTCCTGTTTTCAGCCTCTTCTGTTTATCACTGCCTGTCATTTCCACTTTTCTATCTAGGCCTCAGTTGGTGGAGTTTTGACTCACCAACAAATTCACTCTTGAATCTTTTTTATCTTAGTTGTGGCAGCAGCTCAGCTTTTTGAGAAATGCTTATGAACTTCCTTGCGAGACGTTTTACTTGGTCATCCCATTCCTTGCTTTTGGATTCTTCTCTTTTTAAATTCTTTCCTTCCAGCTCCCTTTTTAGTTTTGGACTTATACTCTCCCTTTAATTCAGTAAAAAAAAAAGTGCTTCTTGTATAACTTGCACTATCAGGAGTTCGTTTTAGGAGTCACTTCTAGATAATGTCGAGTGTTTCTGGTACTTATTGTTAAACAAAGAAAAATGCTGGGCTTGGCCTGAAGCCCCTCCCCTCTCCCATAAAGGCCACTCATTCAAGAAAAAAAAAATTGGTTGAATTATAGCATGCTTTCATTTAACACCAGCTTATATCAATAAGTCAGTTCAACACCAATTTGGTGCCATAGTGGCTGTTTCCACATGCACTTCGCAGCTGTGAGGAGGGACAGCTGCAGCCTACAACATGCAGGAGGTAACTCTTAAAGGTGGGGTATGAGATGTTTTCTGGAGCATTTTTTATCATATTGTCTGAAAACCTCCTCACGACCCCATTGCACCCACTAAAATAGAATGTTTGAAAAAATATATATATATATTAATCCATTGTAGAGGGTGTAGCAAGAGGAAATGTCTGACCAATAGAAGTAATGATGAGAGTTACTTCTATTGGATTCTGACACGCCAATCAACCGTCAGCCCCCCCTCCCCCTCCCCCCTGCACATTCACAGGCTCGTGACTCATTCATGTGTTTTGAAGGCGTGGTTTCGAGGGGTGGGGCTGAAGGGAGAGGCAAGGTTGTGTATTTTCAAAAATAAAGCTTGCAGGAACCGTTTTTCCAAGATCTCATACCCCACCTTTAATGCAAAAAGCAGCACACTGACAATGGTAGAAAAGGCTCCTTGGTGTGTGTTTTTGTGTTGACATCAATATTTCCTTCATTTGATTATCTACATTTCTCTCAGTCGCCTTCAGCTGGTGCAGAACGCTGCTGCCCGTCTTTTAACCAACACCAACAGACGTGTGCACATCACTCCTGTTCTTAACTCCCTCCATTGGCTTCCTGTCCTTTATAGAATAGGAGGGTTTCAGTTACGTCATCACGGGAGCGCGCGAATTTCAGTTGGTGGGCAGGAAGCTTGACTACAGCATAGCAACAACATGGAGAATAATGGAGATGAGTGAATATTGTAGTGGTTTCGAGCCGGCACATAGGGAAAGGTATTTTGCGTTAGTTGAGAAATACATTGGGCGTGACACATACTTAATGAAAATGTCCGAATTTTCGCAAAACCGGAACGATTTGCCGAAAATAGAGGCTGTGGACATGACGAGCTACCTGGTTCTCCAGACGTCTTACTACACCAAGCAACAGATGAAGGCCCACACAAGTTTGGAAGCATACAACTATTACCACAGCGGATGGATCAGCAAACTCGGAGTAAAACGTCTACAGAATGATTGTGTTTTGGTGTTCGCCAGGGTAAGTTTGTTTTTGTGTTGTTCATGGTGCATTATGCCAATGGAAAATGCAGTGTGTAGTGCAGGGCCGGGCAGTAAAGCAGAACGTAACATGTTGAATGCCGAGCTGTGAATGTTGGCATTCATGTTTTGATAAAATGCCGATATCCAAATATCCAAATGCTGACATTGTGTCTTTGTTAGCCTAATGCACAAGGCAGAGCGCGAGCGATTCTGTTGTCATGTACTTGGGAGCTAATGTGCCCTGTTAGCACTTAAGCACTTCGTGGATACTACTGAAACGTGAAGATTGTGACGACGTGACAAATTTGTTTTGTTTAGATCAACCACTCTCAGAGATCACATGAAACACCGATGGCGGTGTCTTAGCTCTGTGTTTTGGTAACCCAGCTTGACCGTCGGAGCCCAGTCCACTGACAGCAGCTAACAACGCGCTGGGGCAGCCTTCAAAACAAAGCCCAAACGTAGCCCGTATTACATTACTGTTGATTGGCATTTAACAACATAATACTTTACTGCACTACTACTAAACAGTTAGATTTGCTCATACCTTTGACGAAGTGGTCACCGCAGACACGAGCATTTGCAGATTCAGCCCCTCCAGTCTGTAAACGTAGGTTAGCTATCCACTTTTTGCGGTGTTGTTCTGTGAGTTTTTTTCCATTTCTCACCTCTATGGGCGATTACCTTAGGTACTCGATAGTAACCCTTTCCCTTCTCTCGGTTAGACCGATTGCTACATCCAAAAACGGCACAAAACTGAGGCATTTTGGGCAAAAAGTGGCAGACAAAACACAGTGTTTTCAATGGGCTCCAGCTCAGGTTGCCCACCACCTGGGTAGAAAAATACGGAAGTGACGTCAAGTGAAACCCTTAAACTTTTAGTGTTTGTTTTTAAAGCTCTTAACGGCCTCGCCCCATCACATTTATCTGAGCTTTTAACAGTCCGCAATCCTGGTAGAGCTCTGAGGTCAACAGATCAGTTTCTGCTGGAAGTGCCCAGGTCAGAATACAAACCCTGGGGTGAGCGAGCCTTTTCTGTTGCTGCCCCCAGGCTCTGGAATAAGCTCCCCGTCCAGCTGCGTCTTATTTCTGACCTGGGCCTCTTCAAATCTAGGCAAAAAACCTACTTATTTAGGATTGCTTTTAATACCCAGTAGTATGATGACACTTTTATCTTATTTAATCTTATTCGATTTTGTTGTATTTTATTGCTTTCACTGTTCTTTTATTGTTTTTATTTGTTTTTACTTATTCTTCTCTTTATTTATTACCTGCTGTAAAACACTTTGGTACATCGTAAGGATTGTCGGTAAAGGGCTGTATAAATAAAGTACATTTACATTAACATTATGGATGAGTGAAAGGAGAGAAATATGGAGTTCAGCACACCTCCAGAACGCTCTGGAGGATGAACTGTGACATTGACAGATCTTCTCACTAAAGAATTTTTCAGAAATACAACTCTACGTCTTCTGAGCAAGAACGTCATGTTGTGCTTGCTGTCTCACACACCATACTGCAGGACCATATGTGGACATTTCCAGACTGCGGTGCATGTGTGACCGCGGCTTCAGTTTGGTCATGCATCTTCTGCTTCATTCTGCCTTGGATTGCAGAGCTTAGCCCAGATATTACAGGGCGAGGCAGAATACACCCCGAACAGGCCGTCAGTCTCTTACTGATGGGAAGACGGTCTTACTAACGGAGAGACAAATGAGACAAAACAAACATGCATGATCATTTCAGAATGACCAATTCTCCCTACATGCATTTTGCATAGCGGAAGGGAACCAGAACACCAAGGAAAAACTCAGACAAGCGAAGAGAACATTCCACACAGTGACACTTTGTAGCATGAATTGTAATTTGCCACTACATTTCTACTCCCCCACTAACTGTATGCCAAACTACAGTGGCCAAAGTAACATGAAAGGTATGCCCTAGACCTAGAGCCATTTTTTTGGTGTGTCCCGTTCAGGCTGCTGTAATAACATAGCAGTGCCACTTTCCTGGGTGGGTTTCTGTACCCACCCCTCTGGATATAATTTCCTGGAAATCAAAAATCAACATCATTGCGCTTCTGCCAGGAGATCGCCCAAAAATGTGACATACTGGAACTCGGTCTTTTCTTATCTGGACACTACTGCTCGTTATTAGGTGGCTTTTTGTTGTCAGAGTGAGACGTAACAGATTGGTAAATGGAGACATTCGTTCTCTCTCTGGGAGTTGATGGCAACAGTGTAGTTCCAGCTTCTCACATATATAGGTTTATGGTCTTAAATCAAGTCTGCCCAACTATAAGTCTTATGTCATATTATTATCTGAATGTCAGTGTAAGCCATTATAGGACATCTGCGCACCCTTTAAGAAAATATTACATTTTCATTATTTTGAATGAAAAACATAACCCACTCATGAGTATCATCATCATCATCATCACGATCCCCTCAGGAACAGGTGCTGCAAATGATCATCTGCCATAAACACTATGATACTTGCATTTCATTTCATTTTGCGTCCGTCCCTATCAGATTAATTTCAAACAGAATAAAAGACATTAAAACAAAAAACCGCGCCGACACTAACCACAGGAATTCCTCCAGTGTGACCTGTGAACCCTCAAGCATCCTGAGGAATGTTGGAGTGTATCAGTGAATGAAGCTTTGCTGCATTAACACACTGTCTCAAGACTTCTTTAACCTACCAGAGGTCATTGACCCCTGCCTTTTTGTGTGTGTATTTACTTCTAGTTTTAATGTTGCGGGGATGTAAAACTGGTTTGAGTTGTGTCGCAGTTATGATTAGTGGTAATGGTGAGCTTAAGTCAATTAAATGCCTCAAAAGTAAGAAAAATAAATAAACGTGTGTGTGTGTGTGTGTGTGTGTGTGTGTGTGTGTGTGTAAGGGTCAGACCACTCCATGTGACAGTTTCGACAGCACACAAACATGGCAACAACTACGCCCGCCTAACTGAGGTGTCTTTTTTCTTCTTCACCTGCTTCAATGTAGAATATTAAAAAAAGAATGTGCTTTTATACTTAAGCATGTTTCTGAAATAGCAAGGCCTGATCATTTTACTTTGACTCGTCTGAGCAGCTGCTACCCGTCCATTTCCAGGTACACTCTGAGCCTGTCGGGACCAGTGAAGTCACAGCTTTGCTATCTTGTTTGTGTGTGTGCGTGTGTGTGATGGAGGGGGGCAGGAAAAAGCTATTTCATCTTCTGAAGAAGTCAAAGAAGTTCCTGTGGCTTAATTAGATGGCAGGATTCCAGGGAGCGTGAGAAAAATAAACACCACACACGCAGCTGCTCAGGTGTTTCTCAGAGGTGGATCCCATGATCCGGTTTGGATGCTCTGTGTGTGCAGTGGTCTCTTTTTAAAAAGGGATTTTATTTTTCAAGAATCCAACCTAAAAAAATATACATTTTGCATTGTGAATACCTATGATAGATGTTAATTAAATCAGGTATCAATTCAGCACACAGACATGCACAAAATCTCATGATCCATTGAGCCGCTGTTGAGATATTTCAACCTGAGCCAAAGTGACAGAGCCACCGAGGGACACTGGCTGGTTGTAATCTGTGACTGCTGCGGTTCATCCTGCTCATATGATGTTCAGTCCTTTCCCAGATTACCTTATAAATACGCATTATCTTCAAGCATTCTGCTGGGTGTAACATTTCAGTACATATTCAGAACAAAAGTGAGAAATACGCAGTTGCTTATGTTGAATATTCACATTTCCAAGAGAGGAAAATGATCATGAGATCAGGTGCCCAATAGTGCCAAACGTACTTTAAAAATCTCCCACACACAAGACAACTGAGAGTCTTCCTCATATGCATATGTTGTGAAAGAGAGAGATGAAATGAGAACGTAAGAAGGAACACAACTTATTCAGCAACATCTCCCAGAGGAATCAAACTCAAGGCTTGAGCAAAAGAAAATGATTCAGGTGTCTGTTTCTCAACTGAAGGATGGAGGCTTTTCTCCTGCATCAGTAACATTTTAGGGTTCAAGAGAGCTGTTGTTGGGATGGAATACTAAGTGGAGACACTGCCACAGTCTCTGTCCGTCTCTGACACATAAACTGAGCCACAGAATGAAGGACAGCAGCAGGAGGACGACAAAGGTCTGCCTGAGACGGTCCGGCAGCTCCGAGGGAGAGAGGAAAGATTCTGTTGGGACATGACGAGAGATGAAAGGGGATTAGAAGCACAGAAAAACAATGGCAGGGTCAGCTGTGGCAGACATACTCAAACACATTTATTCACTGAAGTAGTTTCCTCATTAAATTGCTGCTGTGTTTCACCGATGCTCCCAGTGTCAGGGTGTAGGTAGCGCTCCACCTCAAGGCTTGGACATATGGAGGGAAGTTCCCAGGCCAAGGCACAGCTTCATTTGTCAAAATATCATAAAGTCAAGTTCAGTGAAGCAGCTGCTTTTAGGCGCTGCCAGCCACAACCATCACCAGCAAATGTTTGCTCAGTCGCCATGAAGGTGACCCACATGCACGCACACACACACACACACACAGACACACACACACATACATGCACACACACACATACATGCACACACACACACATACACACACACACACATACATGGACACATACATGCACACACACACACACACACACACATACACACACACACACACACACACACACACACATACATGCACACACACACACACACACATACACATACATGGACACATACATGCACACACACACGCACACACACACACACACACACACACGCACGCACGCACACACGCATACACATACACATACATACGCACGCACGCACGCACACACACACACACACACACGCACGCACGACCGCACATACACACACGCACACACACACACACACACACACACACACAACTGTCACAATGATCTGAATCAACCACAATCAAACTAAACACGTGTTTGTTAGTGATGACCCTGTAGCAGATGGCAAAAAGAAAAGAAAAATAATATATGGCATACACAATAATAATAATAATAATTTGCACTAAAACGACGAGGCACAAGGTTAAACAACGAGTTAGAGAAAGAACGGACTGAAGGGGAATAAAGAAGGAGGAGAGACCGTCCATGGGAAAGAAAAATTGAAGGGAAACACGAGGGGACTATGTAAAAAACTACAAACTTTAGCTACATCCATTCAGTTAATGTCATTATATAGCTGAGCCAATTAATGCTCAAACACTGAGGAACTTCCGCCCTTCATCAACTGGGGCCAGGCTAAAGAGAAGCGGGGGAGGGGGGGAGGACTACAGATTCAGTTGGACTAGGTGCCTGGCGGAGCGTCACAGGGAGAAGGGAGAAAGGACGGCACTCTGACGCTCTGCTCCGGAGTTTTTCACTGAACTCCCCTTCCTCCTTCACTCTTCTGTCTTATACCTCACCCTTAATTCTCCTGCGCGTGCTTCTCTCGCACATAACTGAGCGACAGACCTGTTTGTAGCCGGTTTGTTTGATCCCTGAGTCGTTGCTCCTCGGACTAGCGGACGGACAGGTGGAGATGATGGCGAACGGACCGGCGTCGGCCGGTGCTGCTCTCTCCTCCAGGCGGGCGGCGCGGCTGCCGTGGCGGCTGTGGCTGCTGTTTGCGACCTGCTCCAACTTTGTGTGGTCCCAGGAGCTGCCGAGCAACGGGCTAAACGGCTACAGCCTGCACCCGCCGTACTTTAACCTGGCAGAGGGCACCAAGATCACCGCCACGGCGACCTGCGGGGAGGACGAGACCGGCAAGGACGTGCACGACCTGTACTGCAAGCTGGTCGGAGGCCCGGTGTCAGGAGACCCGAGCCACACCATCCAGGTGAGCAGAAGCCTCTGTAAAGCAAGTGGGGTTTATTTTTAAAGAAAGTTCCTCAAACATCAGAGAGTGATCTGTACTCCACACTGGCCTGCAGCAGGAGTTAAAAAGTAACTTTTTACTGCTGCTCTTTGAGATAACTCCTGTATTACAACAGGTGCTTAAACATGGAGGTGCTGCACACACAATTATACCTGCTTATAAGCAGGCCCAAGTCCCATGTGTTCCTCCTTCCCAGCTTGGTAACATTTTTAGGAACTTTAGGAACTTATTGTTCAGTGTTGGTTTCCTTAGCTAGGAAATTGCTTTTGAATTGGCTCTATATGAACGAATTGGATTATTTTATGAATAATTATGATTACAATTAATTGAATTCCAATTGGCTTGAGATGACATTTGTTGTATTTGGCGCTATATAAATAAAAAGGAATTCAATTGAATTGATTACATGTAGTTTACACTGTCAGTGATATTCCGAAGAGTGTACTAAGAGAACATGACTATATTGAAAGTTACATTATAACCTCCACTTTTTATGACAAGCCTCTAAAATTCAATGAAAAACCAACATAATTGCTCTTTTTTCTTGACTGCAAATTGAGTTTTTCTCCTAAAAGATGCCAACCTGCTCCCCTAAGCCCATTCAGGACAGAGAGTTGAACAGAGGGGGTCAGCAGTGTGCATGCATGTCCAGCTGCTGGGCCAACTTGTTATTTCACGCACTGCTTCTTTTCTGGGACCTTGTAGGACTTGGCAATGTTTTACATGGGCCACAGGAATCCTGCCTCTTATTGGCTTTCTGTTTCACGCTTTCCATTTGTTTTACTGAAGAGCTTTTGATGTGATGCTGCGTTTGTGAGGCAGTAAGAAAACACCATTGAGTCCATTGTGAACTATAAGCCTCCTGGTATGAGTTGTTAACACACAAAAGATTGTTTCACGAGTTGACTATTAAAGCAACCCTCGGGGCGATGATATAAAAGCTTATTGCCTTCTCTCCGCGTCTTTTTCACTTTCCCACCTGTTCCCTACATTCCTCGCAGTGACTGACCCGTGTCCTCCAATCAGACCGGCTTTATGTGCTCATTTACCCACAGATTATTAAGGCCCGAGTGCTGCCTTCCCCTTTGGTTTATAGCATCTGGGATTTTCTAAAAAAAAAAAGGAGAACTTTGTCTTTTTTTCGTGTCTGTTTTTTTTCCAATCACGAAAGACATAAAGATGGAGGAGAGGTGTCTTCTTTGTGAAAGGGATATTTTTACAAACAGCTATTATGAGAATGACAATATTTTCCAAACTGAGGGTTCGGTGGAATATTCTTAGTCTTTCTCTAATCTGCCTGCTGATAGCAGTTTGGGAGAGGTGGTGATATTGCTGTATAATTGGATCCCAAAATCTCCTAAATGAACTTGATAAATTGGATAATTGATGGTGCATTATGTGTGAGGGATAAGAGCTTCACCCCACTGAGCTGGGCTGTGGTGGCTTGCTTCACTGCACCCACTGAACATTACTCAGCATCTTGGTTTAACAGCAAGATGCAAATGTTTTTATTAATTAAAAAACCGCAGGAGGAGGACTAAGATGGAATGTGTGTGTTCACTGTGTGCGTGCATGTGCGCGTGCACTTGTATAGATGCATGTTAAGGTGCTGTTGCACGTGTGTGTGTGGGCATGCACTTGTATTATCCATGCTGTTATTACATTACATTACATTACGCTTAGCTGCCGCTTTTTATCCAAAGCGACTTACATCTATTTAGATACAGGGTATTGGTTACAGGCCCTGGAGCAATGTGGGGTTAGGTGCCTTGCTCAAGGGCACTTCAGCCATGAATAGAGGTGTAGGGAGAGGTAATGGCGGGACTTGAACTTGCAACCCTCTGATCTTAAGTCCGCCTCCCTAACCACTAGGCCACGGCTGCCCAGGAATCTGTTTACCCAATGATACTGTGGGAACCAGCCGCAGGTGGTCAGTGCTGACATCACCATATGGACTGTAGGGATGGTATTAATTAATAAGATTTAATTAATTAGGTTTCCTCCCAGTGTTGTTTGGAAATGTGGCCATATAGTTTTGGTTGTCCTATCATCAGTTCAGAGCATTTTCCCTCAGTCTGGTCTCACAGGAATAGCTGAAATGAGCATGCAAACATTTTTTTTTACCCCTTGTCCTGTCCAGCATGATGGCAGCAGAATTGTAATCTGAATACCGTTTATGCCAAACATTTGCTATGCCAAGGGAAGCTTTATGAATGTAAAGCTCCCCTTGATGCCCATCAACTGGTTATTTTTTAAATTTTGTTACAATACTTAGAAAATGCGTTTTTTTTTAATTCACTTGCTTGGTTTCATGGGAGGGGAGTGCAGAAATCAAGCTCTGTTGTCATCTTGCAGGTAGTCATGCTGCCAAAACCTACGTTTTTTAAAAAATGTGTTCATGTATGTAGCCAAAACCGAATCAAAGTAAACCAAACTAACAATACACAAAAAAACTGATCACTCAGGAATTAAACCGCCGCCTTGCATTGAACAGGGTTCCCGCGGGGTCTTAAAAAGTCTTAAAAGCATTGAATTTATGAATTTGGAAATAATACCTTAAAAAGACTTGAAAAAGTCTTGAATTTTGATATCTGAGTCTTAAAATTTGTGCAGTAACTTCTCCGTATCGCATTCTCCTCAAACGTTTCATTTGTCAACTAGGCTACTATTATTTTGAAAAGCCTAACTAACGTAGCCTAAATGAAGAGTGGGGGAACCAATCATCGAGAACGCAACGCTGCCGCTACCGCTCTGCCCCGGGTCCGATCACATTGCTACAGCACTGACACAGACCGCAGCAACAAGCCAAGCAGAAGCATGAAAAATCAAGGCAAATCTCAGCAGAAAAGAAGGTTTAACTTACGCCGTTATGTTGTTTTTTAACATTTGTTTGCGTTTCCTTGCTTCCCATTTCTTGCTGGGATTATGGGGAAATGTAAATGTAATGAAGCGTGGCGCGAGAAATAATAATTTAGTCACTGGTTAAAACCAGTGGACAATAATGTATACGAGGCTTTTTGCACAGTGTGCAAAAAGAGGATTCAGCTTGGTACTATGGGCTTGAAGGCTTTAGAGTCTCACGCCAAGTCCTCCAAGCAAATGAATAATATCGAAGCGAAGGATCAAACTCCTTCCATCGCCGTGGTGTTTCAACCGGCCAACGCTAGCCAGTTAGCTATTAATGTATCTGAGCTAGCAGATAACGTTAACCAGGCAACTGCTAGTACAGCTCCTCCAGTTACGACTGTCACCGCAACTAGAGTAGATCTGCGAACAGCTTTTGGGTCCACACCAACCATGAAAGCAGAGGTGTTGTGGACTCCTAACACAATCGCCAAACACCATTCATATAATGGAAACGAGGGTATTTCAGAGTTGTTTAAATGAATGTTCCCCGATTCCGACATCGCTGCCACAATTACTTGTGGTCCCAACAAAACGGCGTACATAGCCAAGTTTGGTTTAGCTGTGTATATTAATCCCCGTCCGTTCTTATGTTCGATGAGAGCCTCAACAAAACGACAAATGTTTTAGTTGATTTTCATTATTTATAGTTCTCTCTACTCCCCATATTCCCAGCATGGAATAAGTAGCTAGCTAACATAACAAATGTTAAAAAACAACTTAACTGTGTCAGTTAAAGGGGAACTCCGGGGCATTTGAAGCGTGTTTCCATTGCTAGAGGTTGTCAAATACTTCTAGTAGGACACAGAGAGGTCCAGATCTGCGCTCCCTGTGTGGAGATCGCTCTGTCCGCACAGCCTGTCATGCGAGGCTAATACGTGGTGGCTAAGGGGCAAGCGCTAACCTTTCCACGTAAAACAACAACTTGCACACTGCAGAAACGTCACACCACTTTATAACCCATCCGACAATAAAGTCACAAGCCTTACCATCAAAACCATATGCATGGTTCTCACATTACTGGCATGGGGACGTTACAAAACAACTTTATAAACAGCATAGAACTCGCCGGCTGGTTGTAGGCTCGCGCATGTGAAAGCCCAAAAGAGTCGATGGACGATAATCCCATATACAAAACTATCATCTTCTCTAGAAAAACTACGTTCAAGTATTTAAAACATTACAACAATATTACTGGGCATGTATTGTTGTAATGTTTTAAATACTTGAACGCAGTTTTTCTAGAGAATATAATATCTGTCCTATTATAGAATCTGTGCAACGAGGGTAGGTTCACTTCCTGTTTTCAAAACAAAAGCAACAATTGTATCGTAATGGCTTTCCCTATGATAAAAGGCAATGGGTATTTTATTTTGTGAAAATAACCGGAAGTGTGTTGCTCACTGCGGCTAGCTTTAGTAGCGCCGAATTCGTGGGAAGAAAATTGTAAACAGCCGGTATTTTGTCAGGTTTTCAACACGTTGGGGATCTAAACGACTACTTTTTCGCCTGAAAATGTTTCAAATGTTGCTAAAATTATATATTTACAGAGTTTATAGCCCGAGCCGAAATCAGCTTCAGGCCGGCTGATTTCGGCTCACGCAGGAGCAAAGTGCACTGTGGGTAAACCCTCTGCATACTGTCTGATCGATGAGTATGCCGTTTGCAAGTATGTAGTATGTAGTAGGCAGTTTCGAACACAGCCTTTATGTATTTGATGGAATGGAATGGGATGAGTGGGAAAAACACACGAGTATGGCCCTTTGCAAACTGTCTGTATGAAAAGGCACATCCAACAGTCTACGATCAGGACAAATGAGATTTCACTTTTCAAAACTTTCAGTAGACTGCAGTTATTCAGATATAGTGGCTATTTTCCAACTAAAAGTAGTTTACATTTGCATTGCATTTGCTCAGCATAATTTTGATACAAGTTTAAAACTTGTGTAAAAACTTGAGAAAGGCCACACTGGCCGAAACGTTGTTTGTGAAATAAAATTCAGCATGATGGACAAGAGTGTGCGGTATCTTCCCCTTTGAGCTCTTTTTACTTTTACCTTTTTTACCGTTCGGTTTTCCCACTGCAGACTGAACGGTGAGGCCATGTCAAAGGAAACGGTTTTGCAAGCATCTGGAAAACTGTTACCTCAGTTATGTCTCAGTTGTGACTTTTCATTTTGAAGATTTAAAGCTTGCTATATCTCTATCACTGTTTTCCCAGGGCCAGTACTGTGACATCTGCAGCCAGGGGGACAGTGATCGTGCGCATCCCATCACCAATGCCATTGATGGGACAGAGCGATGGTGGCAGAGCCCGCCTCTGTCCCGCAGTACAGAGTTCAATGAGGTGAACGTCACCCTTGACCTTGGACAGGTAGGATTATTCAAATACAAACACAATAAGACACAAACTTTCTCTGTGAATGACCACAGTCTGTTTCTCTTCTCTGGTGTTTGGACTTGCTGAAATGTCTGTTTCTTTTATGAGCTTTGATTGAAGTAACTTTTAGCTAGAGTGCAAGTCTAATTTTTAAATGACCCTGATTCCCAACCTGAGTGTCACTTTTCGGACTATTTCTTTCCTTGCTTTTTACTGTTCTGTTCTAAGAAATAAAACGACTTGGATTCTGAAAAAGGTCTCCAGAAAACATGCAAATTTCTGACTGTCCATTGTTGTGAATATGTTCAACTTTCAAATGTACATAATAGGTCTGAATATCACTGTATTTTGGTCACTAAACCATGGTTATGATTAGCTCAGGGGTCGGCAATGCATGCGGCTTACCAGTGAAAGTGGCTTACCAGTATGCCTAATTGGTGGTGTTTTTTTTATTATTTTTTTTTTAAGAGTTCAAAATGTTCAAAATGTGTTCATTACATAAATAAAATTTGTTGTTAATACAAAGCGTAAAGGTAAAAAAACTATATCTTCATCTTAGATGTGAAAAAGTATTTGCAGCTCTCAGTGTTTCCTTTACCGTGGAAACCGGGTCCAAATGGCTCTTTGACTGTTAAAGGTTGCCGACCCCAGAATTGGGCACTCATGGATATGAATACTTTCTCGAGTAGAAATGATCTGGAAAGTTATTGAAATCTCAAGTGTCTCCACCCTCTAACAATGGGAGAATCAGAGCTAGTTTCCAGGTGCTGTGAATGACACTTTTCAGGACCAGGGAACTTTCTACATTTTAAACTTAATAAAGCTTCATGAATCTGAGAGAGTGTGAGAATACATGACCTGAGATTGGTTCAGAGTTCTCTTTTTCAACTGGTATCCCTGTATGAGTGGAATCCAGACTAAGCCGGCAGAAATAAAGTGGTGCTGCCCCTGATCATATGCTGATTTACTTTTACAGCTTCAGGAGCAATGCTACTCAAAATGGAACCTGAAGTGTACTTTGAGTGGCTTCCAGAATTTAGCAGGATGATTCAAGATTTCATTTAACATAGTAATACTATAGTCACGTTTCTAATTTTGTATATTTTCCTCATTAAAGTACAAGAAATCTTTGTCTCCCGGCATGTTAACCTTTGTGTTTTGGAGCATAGTTTTTGGAGAACCTCTTCATGCTCCTGAATGTAGCTCTTTAGTACCAGGCTCTTGTGCTCGAGTGCCTTCCTCATTCATCAGTGGAGAGACACTCACTCAGTGTGTGTGTGTGTGTGTGTGTGTGTGTCTTCTGTAATGAATTCATTTTACCCTGCCCTCCTCCTTCTATTGTCTCTTTCCTCCTCTCTCTGTTCTGTTCCTTTTGATTTTCTCTCTCTCTCTCTCTCTCTCTCTCTCTCTCTCTCTCTCTCTCTCTCTCTCTCTCTCTCTCTCTCTCTCTCTCTCTCTCTCGGCTAAGGCTCACCAGTCTGTAAGTTTCTGCGCTGGTTAGCTGTGGAAAACTAGTAATATCCTGTTTACTGTTTGGTATAAATGAGAGAAATAAAAGAACAAAATGTTTTTAGAGAGCATTATGAATACTTTCAGAGCTCGATGTTGAGTCCAGCTACCTGCTGTGTTATTTCAGACTGGGACCTTGATGGAACACTTCATAACTTAACTGCAACACTTAGAAGCTTATTTATTGGACTCATATTTGTTGTTTTATGACTAAATCTGTTTCGTTTGGTGATACTAGCACAGATTTTGAAAAAGCAAAGCTTTCTGAAATAGATCAGCTTCAGGTGACATATTCAGGGATTCAAAGTGATCAACTAAGCGGATATTACTGTTGATAGTCTGTTCTACCCATGTGCAGATTGGATCAGATTGTAGAGTGAGTGTTGTGGTCTTAGTCAGCTAAGCTGAATCCTGTTCTGGGAGAAGTGGTCCTTATTGTAAACCGAATATCTTTATTTCACACCAGTTATAAGATGTGTAATATCTGAAGACATTAGTTCTGATTGTGGAAGCAGATTTTTCCCAGTTTCCCTAAGTGAATGATTAAGTGATAATAACTTGACGATTGTTAATAGAAATACAAATATGTGCAGTTGAAGATTTATGTTGTGTTCTTTAGATGCAGTTATCCTGCATGTTGATTGTCTGGGGGAATGTCAGACGTTATTTTATTTTCTACCATCGTATGAATGAGTTATAAAAGCATTTTAAGGAGAAAATGTAGGTGAAGCTGCCACAAATGGACAGGGACTTTGCTTATATCTGATAGAAATATTTCAACATCACATAAAAGCGTAGCTTTGCAGCTGAGAGAGCAGCACGCATGGGGGGGGGGGGTGTTTCTCTGGGTCTCCAGTTACTAGGTTGCAGGTTTGTCTTGAAAGAATGTAGGTGGGTAAAGGCCAGAGTTTGTGTGTCAGCGACAAGGTGCAGAGAGGGTCCCACCCACCCACCCAACCAACCCCCAGCCCCTCCTGAATGAAAGAGAGAAGAGAAGAGAAAGATTGGAATTTCAGTTAACCTGTCTGAGCACGCAGAGGGGGAGACTTGTTGAATTACCCCCATGTCTCTCTGATTCCCCCGATTGTGGCTAAAAAAGTCAAATCTGAAGATAACACTTGTATGTATGTATGAATACATAAGCATTGTTATCACAGGTAAAGGAACGGGCCGATGCGAATCAACAAGGAAACCAGTAAATAGAGTTTGAAGGCAAGTTTAAATCAAATTCCTTAGAAAACAGGAGGAGGGGGAGACGGGCATGGAGCGGAAGGAGGGCTGGAACATGGGACAAAGAACCTGAGGTGAAGAAAAAACTGAGATGAAGGAGAAGGAGGAGGAGGTGAGGGCATGAAAAGAGGAGGAGATGACAGGTAGAGATCAGGGGATGCAATATTTTTCAGCACGCTGTCATTAGAGCACACCATAGGTTTCAGGTGTGTGTGTGTGTGTGTGTGTGTGTGTGTCTGTCTAACTGTACATGTTCTTCAGGTGAAGTTTTGGTGCACAATCCTTCCTTTTTGGGTAATATTTTTTTCATAACAAATCATTCAGCCTGTAGCATCAGGGCTTATCAAACACATGACTGCATACTTTTGCGTTTTGCTGAACAATCTGAATTATGGACTGTTGTTGGTTTTGTGACTGCTGCTGTTGGTCCTTTAGCTTTGCTCTGCTTTGAACAAAACAGAACTCAGAGTGCGCAAAGATCTGTTTTATGATGCAGTCAAACGATTTGTTAAAAGAAATAAGATTGTTCAGTGCAGCTTTTGCCTGCTTTTTACCTCTGATTCTTCGTTCTTTAACACTTTGTCCAGCTCATGCTAACAACCAACCAATGGGCATCAGACCGATGTGTTGAGGCATTTCAGATCGGTACGTGCTATTAGGTTTTAGAAGGACTACACGCCAGTTTTTTTGCATCTGGAGAAATTCCCCTTATTCCTTACTCTTTCACAGAAGGACACCCTCTACAAACACTCCCTGAAGCTAAATGCTAAAACTTGGACCCACCGATGTGAAAGAAAACCCAAAATCCTATAAATATAATGAAACACAAAAAAGACGGGCCGGAATTAGACAGCAGTTTCTTTAGAAAATGTCACGTTTCTCATCAGGCTCACTAATAAAAGGAACTCACCCATATCCAGAGACTCGCTCTCAGTGTTGACGTAGAGCCATTGTTCACTGTAAGAAAGGGCCCAACGCCAAGTGGCCCCAGATGGATTTCTTCCTGCCAGGGGTGTCTTTACAGTGCGACAGGGTGGAGATCCAAACGATTTCAGCTTTATGAAAAAGTAAAAAACTGATGAATCAAAAGTAAATCGCAGGTCAAGATCAGCAACCATTTCTGAGGCAACCTGAATTTCCCAAACTTCACTTCCTTAAGGGAATTTACAACTGATGAAAACAAAACTATAATGTGACAAGATGTAATGGAAAGCAACACTTTTTGAGGCATTAAGGGGTTCTGCTGGATAAACAGCAGTTGTTTGTGTTCAGAGAGCTAAATCATACAGAAAGACGTCATTTCTGCCTGCTTTAGATGAGCAGGAGCAGACTGAGCTCATTCCACTGTGTTGCTCGTGTGTGTATCCTGCTGTGCAGCAGACAATTCCTTAAGATTGCAAGACTTTTCCAAATAACACCTGTCAATCATTGGAAGACCTCACAGTTGATTTTTTTTCTCTCACATGACCTCATCAGAATCACCCTCCCAATCTTCTTCTTCTTCTTCCTCAGCTATTTGCCTCAGTGGTGACTGTCTCCAGCCACAAAGGCTCCTCTGTGCTGTGTTTACTGAGTCGTGCTGGTGAGAGGCAGGAAACATCTCTTGTTCACGTGTTCCCGTTCTCTCACAAGTTGTCAGTTTTTCTTGTTTTCAGTGTGCTCACCTGAAACACACGGTTAGCTTTCAGAAGGGTCCTGAACCAAAGTGGTCCCATTGGCTGTGTTAATGTCACGCCCTGAAGCATAAACGCAGATGTCCGTTTTTTTCCTCCACAATTTATCTGCGTTCTCACAAGCGTCTTGGGGGTGGATATCTGTCTATCCATGGGAACAGGGAGAACGTATAAAACTCATAAAACTCGCAGTTTGCCGATGTAGTATGCACGCCCCGGTCCGGGGCAGTAGCAACAAAACATGTGCAAAAAACGCACTTCTACGTTTTGAACTGTTCCTATGGCGACGAGAGGTTGGAAAGTTTTCAAGATCTCCACTCTGGGGGGCGTTTGTGTTTTCTCCGTTTTGAACTCCTAAAAACGCCGTCGCCGTGTGCAAGATAGGCACATCTGTCGAAATGTTCTGCGTTTATCTGTCGTTACCGTTGTCGTGGGCACGTAGCCTCAGAAACTGTTGGTTTCCTTAGCGAGGCTACTTTTTTTTAAGTGGCTCTGTATGAACTGGACCCATTTGAATTCATTTGATTTGATTGGATGCTCACAATACGTTTGGGCCGTGTTCCAACTATAGGGGGATCACACTCCTCAGCCTCCCTGGTAAGGTCTTTTCGGGGGTACTGGAGAGGAGGATCCGCCGGATAGTCGAATCTCAGATTCAGGAGGTGCAGTGTGGTTTTCGTCCTGGCCGTGGAACAGTGGACCAGCTCTATACCCTCCGCAGGATCCTGGAGGGTGCATGGGAGTTCGCCCAACCGGTCTACATGTGTTTTGTGGACTTGGAGAAGGCGTTCGACCGTGTCCCTCGGGGACTCTTGTGGGGGGTGCTCCGGGAGTATGGAGTGCCGGACTCCTTGATATGGGCTGTTCGGTCTCTGTATGACCGGTGTCAGAGTTTGGTCCGCATTGCCGGCAGTAAGTCGGACATGTTTCCTGTGAGGGTTGGACTCCGTCAGGGCTGCCCTTTGTCACCGATTCTGTTCATAATTTTTATGGACAGAATTTCTAGGCGCAGCCAGGGCGTTGAGGGGGTCCGGTTTGGCGACCTCAGAATCGGGTCTCTGCTTTTTGCGGACGATTTGGTTCTGTTGGCGTCGTCAGGCCGTGACCTTCAGCTCTCACTGGAGCGGTTCGCAGCCGAGTGTGAAGCGGCTGGGATGACCATCAGCACCTCCAAATCTGAGACCATGGTCTTCAGCCGGAAAAGGGTGGAATGCTCTCTTCGGGTCGGGAATGAGATCCTTCCCCAAGTGGAGGAGTTCAAGTATCTCGGGGTCTTGTTCACGAGTGAGGGACGAATGGAACAGGAGATTGACAGACGGATTGGTGCGGCGTCTGCAGTGATGCGGGCTCTGCACCGGCCCGTCGTGGTGAAGAAGGAGCTGAGCCAGAAGGCGAAGCTCTCGATTTACCGGTCAATCTATGTTCCTACCCTCACCTATGGTCACGAGCTGTGGGTAGTGACCGAAAGAACGAGATCGCAAATACAAGCGGCCGAAATGAGTTTCCTCCGCAGGGTGTCTGGGCTCTCCCTTAGAGATAGGGTGAGAAGCTCGGTCATCCGGGAGGGGCTCGGAGTAGAACCGCTGCTCCTCCGCATCGAGAGGAGTCAGATGAGGTGGCTCGGGCATCTGGTGAGAATGCCTCCTGGACGCCTCCCCGGTGAGGTGTTCCGGGCCCGTCCCACTGGGAGGAGGCCCCGGGGAAGACCCAGGACACGTTGGAGAGACTATGTCTCTCGGCTGGCCTGGGAACGCCTCGGGGTCCCCCCAGAAGAGCTGGAGGAAGTGGCCGGGGACAGGGACGTCTGGGTCTCTTTGCTCAAGCTGCTGCCCCCGCGACCCGATCCCCGGACCAGCGGAAGATAATGGATGGATGGATGGATGATTGGATGCTGATGGTATTACACTGCTTTGGATTTTAGTTGGCTTGAGTTGGATTGTATCCTTGAAGAGCCTTGCGACGCCTAATGCTAACTAAGGCTAACAGCTTCGGTGGTGAAGATGATGTCAAACTGAATTCTAAGGAGGTATTGCTGTTACTTTCTGAAAGATGAATGTTATTGTTACTTTGTTAACTGAAACAGTTCCGTTCTGTAACTGGATAATAATGATAATAATAATTTATTTATATAGCACCTTTCATACACAAAATGTAGCTCAAAGTGCATTACAAATAAGATCAATATACAAAGTAAATAAAGTAAAACAACCACAAGAATAACAAAATAGAGCACAATAGAACATGTCACTATTTACCAATAAAATAGAGAAACAACAAATACAATATACAAATAGTAATAATAATAGAATCCATAAAACTAGTAGAAGGCGAGGGTGTATAGATGTGTTTTTTTTAGGTGTGTTTTCAACATAACACTGGTCCTCTCCTCACTCTGGTTACTACATTGAACACCATACACCGCGTTTCTGAAAAAGATGGAGGTCTCCAAGTACACGAATGTCCATGTTTTGATGACAGCTGATGAACATGAACACACCTCATGATATGTCAGCGACAGCCATCATGACGGTGTGTCCTGAGCTAACACACAAAGATACAGAAACTAACCCCTCACCGACGTCCTCTGAAAGGACGGGGTTGAGTACCTTAAAGAAACTGTAATCAACCCCATGTGTTATCCTCGCCCGCTGTTTCCTATAAAGGCCAGAAGTCACGTCACCGTTGGTAAAGTGCCGTTGCTTCACTTTTGGCCCTTTGTCTTGCCAGTTTTGTCCAGTTCAAAATGAAAAACAACCCCTCACTGCTGATTTTGTGTTCCTTTTTGTAAAAAAAAAAGCTAAACCTTGACAGGATTTGCTCTGTGGTGGATTTGGGGACCAGGGACTGGCCCTGCCTGGCTTCCAGCTTATAAATACTCCAGCTATCCCCAGTTGTTGGACTGATGGTGGCCTAACTCTAACGAGTGCTTTTTTTCACATTATCAAGCATAAAAAGTTGAAATGCTAATATAAAAATATGAGTTGATCCTTCTGTTTCACATTTAAAGAATACTATATTCCATCAGCTGTCTGAATGAACATGTTACATAGTCATTTAAAGAATACTATAGTCCATCAGCTGTCTGAATGAACATGTTACATAGTCATTTAAAGAATACTATAGTCCATCAGCTGTCTGAATGAACATGTTACATAGTCATTTAAAGAATACTATAGTCCATCAGCTGTCTGAATGAACATGTTACATAGTCATTTAAAGAATACTATAGTCCATCAGCTGTCTGAATGAACATGTTACATAGTCATTTAAAGAATACTATATTCCATCAGCTGTCTGAATGAACATGTTACATAGTCAGTTTTAGAACCAATCATTAAGTTTTCAACAGGTTTTGTGTGCAGTTGTCCTTTTTTCCCTTTCTGTTGTGGTCTTTTCCACAGTGATTCAGTCAACCACAACGTTTAGTCACACATTAGTCAGAAGCGGCTTTGTTCTGTGTCTCGTTGAAGGTCTTTTCTTTCTTTTTTAGCTTTGGCTGCCACTTTAGAAACAACAGATGCACTCATTCTCTCCCTGCTTCATTCCTCCATCTTGGTATTTTTGATTGACTTATTTGTGTCACGGTCTCTCCTTCAACCGTTATCTTCTTGTTGTCCTCTTTATTTCTCTCGTTCAGGGTTAAATGTTGCCCCTGTCCGCTCACACGAAACGCTGACACAAAGTACACATTTTTCTGTCATTCATTATGTGTACTGGGCAGGAAAATGAGCGAAGAGGGGGAGAATAAGTGCTGGAGACACAGAAATCTGAGACTGGGGGTGATTCAACTTTGATTGCAGGGGAAAGAAGGAGGAACAAATTGGTTCATTGATGAAGATAAATACAATTGTGAGCCTTAGAATGAAAATGGCTCATTTTGTATTTTTTATTGGCATGTCACTTGTGTGACTGATGCTACTCTCCTTTCCTCCCTGACTGGCTACCATACGCAGAGAAGAAATTCATTGTCCCAAGTTATGATGAATGATTTATACAAATAAACAAATAATACAAACCCTGATGTAATTCTTCATTGGATCATTTTAACTGACCATAATAACTGCTAAGCGTGATATTTCCACGGTGGTTGCTCCACCATGAAACTCTCACACTATTGCAGCCCTGCTCTGATATAAAACTTGGTGTGTTACATTGTACTGAGTATCTTGCCTCACAAACTAAATCCACAGTATTTCTTACTGTACAATGCAGTTTTTTTCCTTGCTGTTTCTCGGTTATGGGTTTTAAGGGTGGCCATCTTCTGACAGCCATTGCTTGCAGTGAAATCTTCTTTAATCCAAATACTTTATTGCCGAAAATCTGCATTTAATCATTTGATTGCTGTTAGGACTTCTGTATTATGGTGTTAAATCTAATTATACTACACAATTGAATCCCATTTGGCTGCTGACAGTTTCCTTAAACCCAGTGCAGAGCTGTTGGAGCGCTTTTACACCGGAGCTGTTGGGTGTCTTTGAAATGGACCAGAGTTAGTTTCCCCGGAGAGTCCGCTTCTTTGGGCAGATGTGAAAGCTCATCCAAACTCTGAAATGAAACACAAAATTGTGTGATGGATGGAGATAAGGTTACACAGTTTTATAATTTGAAATGATAAAGAAGGGATATATGTCAGGATTAAGGAAATATTGTTGAGATAAACTAGGGGGGAAAAGGCAGTCAAAAAGGGAAAAAAAGAGGAGGATGAAGAGGGGGGGTGAGGCAGGAAAGGGGAGAGTGTAGGAGAGAAGGACTCTAGTTGGGATTGACAGAAAAAAAGAAGAAGGCATTCATATACAAGCTTTGAAATGTCAAATGCAGTGCTCAGTGTGTGTTTCATTATCAGAGCAGAGGAAGCGATTATGTGATGGTGCTTCCTGTCTTTCTTACTCCTGTTCAGTTTGGTTCTTGTGGAGATTTGTCTTAATACTCCCCATAATATCCAGAGAGAAAGCATCAGTTCTATCCTCCTTGACAGAATACATTATATCCCAACATGTGACTTTACAAAGTGATGCCTTACGTGCTGTTGTTGTATGTGTGCGTTCGTCTGAAGTCAGGCATGAAGCCTTCTCACCTCTTGATCGGTCAGTGGTTTGTGGTCATTGCTGCTTTGAACTTCCTGACTTCCCCCAAAGCAGGGACATCCATGGACTCAAGCCCATTCATGATTCTGTCACTTTTCCTCTCACATATCCTTTCTTCCCTCTTCTTCATGTCCTCATTCCATCTCACCACCTCCTCTCTGTGCAGGTTAGTGTCACCTCTGAGGCTGAAAGCTGCCTCAGAGAAAAAAAGACAGATTTAGAGTTGTAAATAAAAAAAGTACTGTAACGAAAGCATGCATTGGGGCAGCTCTACAGCTAACCTGGTAGATCCTGCACCATAGTGGAAGGCACGGGTGCAAATCCAGCTATTAAAAGACTGAAAATGTTCTCTCTTTTGTTTTCTCAAAATGTTTTGTGGAATTTGTGGCTGAAATTTCAGCATTGATTGAGACGACCTGTCAGAGCAATGCACCAGAAAACAAGCAAAATGTTCCCTGTCCATCTGGGTGTCATGATTCCATTACTGCCAATTAGACCTGAGAAGTACTTGTGACTACTGTCATTTTCTCAACTTAAGCATAAGTTCCAGTTGTATCCCAAAAACCAGATGTTTCTGGGGTTTGTGGTCCAGTGTGAAAGAGACTTGGGGTCTTTTTTTTTTCAGTCATGGTTATGTAGACTGTTTGGTCAAACTCCCATGATCCCCTCATGAACTCTGCAAGGTTAAATATCTGGTCCCCTGTTCCATGACCTGGGTGGAAACCACACAGGTTTGACAATCAGTCAGAGCCTCTCCAGCGCCCTGAAGTAAGCATTCCTGGGTAGGCTGGGTAGTGTGATCCCTCTGGAGGTGGAACACCTTTCTGAAAAATGGGAACCACGACCAGCCACTGTCGGCCAAGACAGTCCCACTATGTCCACAGCCTTTAGCATCTCAGGGCGAATCCAGTCCACCCCCGGTACTGGGAAGCTTTTTAACAACCTCAGCGACTTCCGCCAAGGTGATGGAAGAGTCTTCCCCAAGTTCTGTGACTGCCACAAGCAACCTGGTTCCAGGTGTGAGCTTTGCAGACGATCTGACAAGATGTGGCTGAGAAACAGGGCTTTAAATACAGAGCATGATGAGCTGGAATGAGGTGCAGCTGGCAGGTTAACGAGAGTGGAGCAGAGCAGAGCAGAGCAGGGACAGGTGGAGGTAATCAACAGAGGTTGTTACCAGGCAGATAGAGAGAGCCCATGACAAGGCCAACCTGAAGTCCTTGTCCATGACCTCACCGAATTCCGCCCACACCCGAGTTTTAGCTTCAGCAACCACCGACGCTGCAGCCCTTTTAGCCACTCTGTACCTGTCAGCTGCTTCAGGTGACCCTCAGGACAGCCAAGCCCAAAGGCCTCCTTCAGCTCGATGCTTCCCTTCCCACTGGGGTCCACTAGCGGGACCTCTGATTACCGCTGCCACAGGCATCCACAATCTTCAGGCCTCAGCTCTTGGAAGCTGCATCTGCAGTGGAGCTCCTGAACATTCAGATTCCATGTCTCCTGGACGTGCAAGTTAAAGAGCTTAAGGACATGGGCCTCCGCCTGATGTTCCCAGTTCACCCTCTGCACTTGCTTGAGTTTACCAGGTCTGTCCGGCAGTTTCCCCCACCTACTCAAACCCCTTCACCACGTTAAGGTGGCGATTCTATGACGGGGAAAATCTGAAGTGACTGCTATTTCTTTCTATCATTTTTCTCATTTATGTCTCTGTGTTTCCACTTGTGGCTTTCATGAATAGATCTCAGTGCTCCTTTAAAACATTTGTGTACAGCTATTTCTGTTCTGCACACATGGCATCCTGTGCATTGAACCCTGAAAATAAGATAAGAAATTCTTCTGGGAACACAGATTTGAAGCAACCCTCTGCGATGTGGTTCAGACACGTTTGCTGGCTCCAACAGGCAGTGCGGCCGGGACCACTCCATTCAGCTCAGTCCTATTGTCTCGCCTTGTTTGATGAGGCAGTGGTCTTGAGCCCCAATGACTTTGCATTCAGAATACTTCTCAATGGGCCCTTTATCACACCATTGTGTCGGTGAGTATGTTTGACTCATTCAGAAAGACTGGGGAGAACAAACATGGAGGAAACAGTTGGTTGTGAGGGGCTGCTGAAGTGTCTGAGATCCTCCACAGTGATACGGAGGATATTGGATTCAATGGAAATGAAAGAAAATAACTCGAGGAGCATGTAAACAAACTCCATGAACATCTGTGATCCTGTACCAAATGTATTCTTCCTTAATTGGATTCCTTCTTCCTAAAAAAAACACCAAAACAAAGCAAAAAACTCCCATGCTTTTTCTTTGAGGACAGGGCGCAGAACTGATGAACAGATATGGTTGTTCTATGCTTTGTGCTTTGATGATTTGAGCATGCTCAGACAGCGTCAACAGGGGACACTTTGGAGCCTTGTCCAAAAGAGAAACTGCTCTTAATTGTTGTGCTGTGATAATGACGTGAGTTCTTTACACAACCAGCAGCTCATTACAGGTGTGAACATAGCAGGATTTCTGTTCCCTACATTTCAAATGAATAGTTTACCATGTTTGATATTAAGCTGTTGGAAGGTTGACCTGGCTTCCACATATATGATCAGTGCACTTCACCCAACATTATTGTATATTTTTTCAATTCCAGATTGAGGCATCAGCTTTAATCCAACTGGTCAAGTTGTCTGTGAGGAGGAGTGCATGCAGCTTCCTCTTTAGACAAATCCCAGACAGAAAAACATGTTCTGTGCCAATCTACTCCTCCCTGAAGGACACTGCAGTGACTCTGAGCAGTTTTCTTCCTGCTCTCTTAAGGCAGACTAAGAATAGACGTGACTGTCTGCCTGCTATCACACAATGAGCTCATTTACTGTGAAATAAGAGCTGAAGTCAGACAGGACCGTTCTCACCCCAATACGTGTTGACTGTGAAGCTGCCAGTGACTGGTTTTTAGACTTGAAGAGTTATCGGATTTATTCTTAGAAACAGAAGTTGTGAGTCGGGATGGATTGTTCCAGCTGACATTATGGCTCAGTATGCAGTGGGTACAACTTTCAGACTTTCCCAGCAGAATTTCTGTTGCTGCTCTACCTTTCCATCTGCTTTTCCTTGTTTTGGGCATTTTTTAGGTAAAATCTCATCTTTGGTGTTGAATTTGGTTGTGACTCCACCGGGGAGGAACATGTTTTTTAAGACCATCAAAGTCAGACTTACTATTTTTCCAAGTCTTCGGTTTATTAGTGATGTGAGCCTGGGAACATGCTAAACTAAGTTAGTAACACGTAGCCCAGTCCAGAGTGATCTTTGTGTGCATGTTAGCAACCACACAGCAACTATAAAGTACGGAAGAGTATTAGGGCCAGGCAGAAGAAAAAATATTTATATTTTGCCTGTCAAGAATAAAGTCGACATCTCGACTTTATTCTCGACATGTTGACATTAATCTTGACAGGCAAAATATTATTATTTTTTCTTATGCCTGGCCCTAATACTCTTTCATAATAAAGAGATCCAGCCTGGGAAAGATTGTTTTTAATGGCTTGTTTTCACCCTTCAGGTTCTTACATTTCGATGACATGGTCACTAATCTGAAAAAATAAATCTACGCCACAACATGTGCATTTGACTAGAATTCAGTTCAATTCAGATCACTTTTATTTATATAGCGCCAAATCACAAGAGATGTCCCAACTAGAAATGTTGAAGTTACACAGAAGCAGCTCAGAGTGACGACATTTTCCTGACTTCTTTTTCTTTCGAATTATCAGGACTCAGATCAGGACTTTTTTCCACATCTCACTCATCATCATCTTCCATGGATGAAGAAACAAACGCCTCATAAAGTGTACAGAAAAGAGGCAGGGGAGGAATTAAAGTGTAAGAAGGAGGAGGAAGGGGACAAAGAGGGAAGTTTACCCATCTTAATGTGACAGTAAATATTGGCTTCAGCCAAGTCAACTCTGCAGGTTGTTTGAGTTTCTCCTCTCTCCGAGGCTGGCCGCGAGATAAAGGAGAAGGGGGAGGAGAAAGATAAGAGCGACCGACGGAGAGCTTCAGAGAAAGAATTGGGTCACCTTTTATACCATGCTTTCCATCAAAAGAACAGTGAAATGTTTCAGGATGGGCATCTAAAATCTTTTTGTTTCTTTCCAAATTGTCCAAATGAAGGTGGTTGTTTTGTGATTCAGAGAAACGAGCCAACAGTACCATCCATCCCTGTTCATGTTGGGCAGATTGTGGAGGGAAATGTTCAGAAATGGCAGTTTGGACTGACATATTTCCCCAGTTGCATTGAAATGTAAACACCAGTGTGTCGGCTGCAATGAAATCTAGCCACAAAATTGCAAATTGCAACCAAATTACACACGTTCTTGGTCCGAGTTCAGTGTTGAATTGGTGTCAGTGCAGGAGAAGTTAATGTAAAGAAGAACAAAGGAAGAGTAAAGGAAGGAAAGCAAACAGGAGGGAATGTTTTCCCCCAATTAAATCCTAAAATGGTGAATGGGAGTGGAACAGAGGTCTGTTTGTCTAACACTCATAGATGCAGAGGGGAAGGTCAGGGAGGGTGTGGGATGACACAGATTTTTCATTTTTAATAACGCTGCGCTCAAAGTCACTTTCATCAACGGATTTTTGGTTCAGTTTGATATCACAACAATTATAGTAGAAGATTTAAAGAAAGAGAAAGTGGAATAAAACTGTCAAAATGCAACAGGTAGCTGCATTTCTTGTTGTATTTGAATTTATTATAATATCATAATGATTCTTATTTTCACACAACTCATGATTAATAAAAACGTGGTGATGGGCAGAAAATAGATCTGTGAAAATGTGACAGGCCGTAAGAAAAGTGTCCATCTCAGCAGGCAGATAACAACGTCAATGAAACATCTTCAGCAATCAGACTGAGATGATTTTTGCCAAAAGTCACTTTCAGAAGCTACTGTGACCACCTGACAGAGAGGTTGTGTTCAAGTGTTGCTGGGACTCTTGGGCGCCACGCTTGCTCCACTTCACAAAGTTCCAACCATGGGGTTAAACAAACGAATGAGACACCAGCAGCTGTTGGCAAGGACGGAAGTTGTGACCTCGTTACCATCAGCAGGATCCATTCACTCTGCCATCAAAGCAGGAAGAGCTGGAAACAGACATTTGTACTGACGGGGAGTGTTAACTGGGGACTGAAGGAGGCAAAACGAGAGCCGCGGCAGCTGGGACTGGATCTGTGGAAGCCCGCAGCTGGAGAGCTTCAGCACTCCCCGTCTTACTCTGTACCACAGGGGGAAAATATGTTGGCACAGCAGAAGATTCTTTCCCCTGTCTTAGAGCATCATATGCACAGAATTCAGAAAATCTAATAAGCTTTTTCTTCAGATAACATCTTAACACAGGTAGATGAGCTGGTGTGAAAACTGTTGTCTTTCTTAGATTTTATCATGAGGAGATGAAGAATGTTCAGTTCTTCAGTTCCCTGACTGGAGGAGCTCCAGCAACACTTTTAGCTTTGATGTTTTCTGCTGTAAAAACTATCCTCATCAACTCGAACAGCAATGATGACTTTTGTTTTTTACTGATCTGAGATTTGGGGTCTAACTTTGGACTAAGTACATCAAAGATTACACCAGCGTGCAACACTGACTTCTGTGTGGATGCAAAGAACGAGAAAAAAAAAATCTTACTCTTCTTTTTTTTTCTAACTTACTGTGTGATTCCTCAATGTTTTACGCAGAAGCTAGACTCTCTATCACTCTCTTCCTCCGGACAACCTGTACTCCCCCTCCTCTCTCTTATCTCTTCTACTCCTCCTCTTCCTCCTCTCCCACTCTGCTTTCATGATGGAATTTGAGCCAGCTGTCCGTTGTAGTAAGACATCGATGGTGCACCTCAAAGAAGGAGTGAATGCAGACCGTGGAGAAAGTCAGGGTCATGGCAGAGGAAACCTCCCATCTTTTGCCCTCTGTCCTCCCTCTCTGGGCCTTTTTTTCCTGTCTTAAATTCCTCTAAACTCCTCTTTTGTGGTCATTTCCAGCTGTCGATCTATCAGCTGTCTGAACTCTAAAGCATTATTTAATCACTTCAGATTTTTTTTGGAGTGATCACAAATTAGGACTGGAGTTCAAGCTTTTTGTTCTCTGAATGAAATGAGAAGTAAATGTTGAATTCACTTCAGTTCTGGTCTCTCTTGTACTTGTTGCTTTGCAGCATAAGTCAGCGGGTTGCCATAGAGTGTTAGCAACTGTAGAAGCTCCTTTTACCACCAAGAGTTCAGTAGTTCCGAATATTCATCACAGTTTCAGATCATTTAGTTTTGTGACTGAAAAAAATGTTTGGCATTTTATGTTGAAAGTGAAATTGTCTTATAACGGGCCCCTTTGAAGCTGACGTAAGGCCAACTTTTCCAACCTCACGGTATGTTTCTGAGTTGGATTTCTTTCCGCAGCAGATTGCAGCTTGGTACCAGCTTTTTCCTTTTCTTGCCATGACACGTTGGAAAGAATTTTTGAACACTATGCAAAGCATCGTGAGAACTGAAAAAAAAGACACTTTTTACATTTCAGGCATGTTTTAAAGGCCCTGGCTGAACGTGTACGGACTGGCTGTGGAGATGTATGCAGCTCGTGTCTGTACATCCTGTGCCTCTGGCCAGTCAAATGCCACCTGGAAAACAGCGTGGTTTCAATATCAAGGTGGTAGTCATAGGGAATATGTTTGCTGTCATTAGGAACGGTTCTCTGAAAATATGGTTGTGTATTTTTCACTTGCTTTCATTTGGAGGCCTGTTGGCAATGTGTAGCAGCAGGTTCCAGCGTTTTCTGTCTGGGAAAAGACGAGTGTTAAACCTGTTGGCTTCATAAATCAGGTTTTTTAAACGCAGGATTTCAATTTTGGTCCTGTTTATCTGTTTAGATTGGAGCATTTGAGTCATTTGTTGCAGGCTTACAGGTCACTTTAACTAAGAATGTGGGATATCCCCACCCTTAGCCTGAGGCCACTAAAGCCCACTTCAGAACCAGGCTTATCTCTGCTTTCAGTATTCATTCACTTAACTCCATCAGGCCCTACTGCTAGTCCTGGCAAATATGTTAAATACAGTCAAATTAATGACAAAAAAGATATGTATATCAGTAGGAAGTCTGATATGTGAGTAAAGAGAGCAGAGGAATGGCAGTACAGCAACGTTTCTTAAAGGGATAGTTCGCCTCTTTTGACATGAAGCTGTATGACATCCCATATCAGCAACATCATTTATGAACATTGACTTACCCCCTGTTGTGTCCTGTGAGCAGAGTTCCAGTCTCGTTTTGGCGTTGACGAAGGTAGTCCGGCTAGTTGGCTGGGATTTAAAAAATAAAGCGTCTTGCTTCTCAAAACAATATGCGTTCAAAAGAGTAATACATTTACATCACAAAGTCATTGTCCAGAAAAAGTCAGACCTCACAATCGCTTGGCTCTATTTTCTCTCCCTTCATATCACTGCGTGCTGTGTAGACCGTGCAGACCGAAGTGCAGACCGAGCAGTCCCCTGCTTCTGAGCAGCAAACACCGGAAGAGGTGCGGCTGTCGGCAGGCGGCAGCAGGGAAGAAAATATGGGAGAATATGAAGGGAGAGAAAATATGGCCAAGCGATTGTGAGGTCTGACTTTTTCCTGGAGAATGATTTTGTGATGCAAATGTATTACTCTGTTGTTTTGAGAAGCAAAACGGTTTATTTTTTACACCCCAGCCAGCTAGCCGGACTACCTTCGTCAACGCCAAAACGAGGCTGGAACTCGGCTCACAGGACGCAGCGGGGGGTAAGAAAATGTTCATAAATTATATTGCTAGGATGGGATGTCATCCAGCTTCATGTCAAAAGAGGCAAACTATCCCTTTAAGCCAGGAATTTAACCTGGCTTTAGAACCTCCAGTGACCCGTCCATTTTCCGTACCTGCTTTAACCAACTCAGGGTTTCAGGATGGGTGTTTGCATGGCGTGTTGCCAGTCTGTTACAGAGGCCAACATGGGGCCAGATGAGACAAACGACCATGCACATTCACACCCACTCCTACAGTCAAGTTACACAAACCACTTCCATTGACATACATGATTTTTGGACTTTCTCTGAGATGAACCTTCCTATCATCAGGTACCCCCTGCCATTATAACATCAGAGAATGAATAAGCAAATATTTTGCTATTAAATATTTTTAAGAGTGCAAAATTGCTGCTTTTTTAAAAAATTTGTCTTACTGAACTAAATATTCTGTATTCCCTGCTGTCTACAAACAAAACTGAAGAGCAAAAAACTGCAGATTGTCCCAAAACATTATGTTCTTATTCATTCAAAAGCTTCCTGCCTTTCTATGTACCAGTAGGCTTTTTATTCCCTTCTCTTTTAATGAGCCTGTGGTGCAACACTTTCCGAGCATACTGAACCCTTATTAATTTCATTTCATACGAATGCAGTTGTTTTCAGCCCTGGAAATTCAAGATGACATGTTTAAAGAGGCATTTTGTTTTAAACGGTGAAACCTGAGACTGTCATAAAATGTTTTCAATGAAATCTAAGAGGAGCTGTGAGAACTATCCCTAAGGATCCACTGAGGAATTCAGTCTTGGAATTTTCAAGAAAAAAACTCCAGATATTCCTGATATCCTGGAGAGGCACGCAGGAGCAGTGATAATCTCATAGTTACGACCTGGTGGCAGATGCAGGAAACCGTGTGTAGCTTCACTAAAAACTGAATACACACAACGGTAAAAATGTGCAATCGCCTTCCTTTTGCCAGATTTATCGAGCTGTGAGGATGCTTAATTCATCTTAATCATGAAACCATATGCACGTCGGATTTCCACTTCCATCTTTAACCACAAAAAGAAGCTGACGTACCTTAGTTTGCATCTAAAAGTGTTGTTTGCACTTATGAAACGGAGACCCTTTTATTAAGAATTATGAATGCATGATATATTCATGTAAAACCTTTTTTTTCACTCCCTGTAAGCGAACTGTAGAAAAAATATGTTGCGGCGGGAAAAGTGGAGTGAAGTAGTCTGTAAGATACTATAGACAACATCCTATTCCCTGTCTATCACAGTACTGACGTCTATAGATGTAGATATAGTTATCTATATTTTAGTAGGGCAGTGGGCAGCAACGGGAAGCAAAGCACAGGAGAGCACTTAAATCTGTTTAAAATTTGATTAATGAGCCATGCAAGACACAGCAGCTCCTTTCTAGAGTTACACTGACAGACTGTACAAGGAGTAAATCAGCCTCTCACTGCATCTATGGAGGATGGTGCGTTTGTGTCACTCCAGCAGCTGCTTCTCGGTCTGGCACCACTGGACACCCTCACTGTTAGAAAGCAGGGGATAAGTACAGTCAGCGGAAATAGTTTGAATGGAAAGATTAGTGCCAGCAAGGAGTCTTACAGGAATAGTTTTATTCGGTTTTTAGACATACATCCTCAGCTAATTTCAGAGGGAATGTCATTGAATTTCTGGACGTTAAGGTATTAGAGGCTATAAAATAACAGCTAATAAAAGTTGCTGAAAACTAGTCAAATAACTTCAAGAAGATACTATGATGGTTTTACAGTCTGGTAGAATATAGTCTCGAGTCTTTGCCATTCTGTGCAGAGGGAAATGATAAAGGAGGTCTACATCTTCTACATCTTCCTGAATCTTTAAATGGAATCCTCACACTGACAGATGCAGCTGCAGCCCTGCTTCTCCTGTGCAGCACTGCCATGCCCACATCTCCATCGCTTTCCTCTATAAAGCACAGTTTCCCCCTATGAGCTGCCACCTTACCGTGGTGGGGGGGTTTGCGTGCTCCAATGAGTCTGGGAGCTATGTTGTCTGGGGCTTTAAGCCCCTGGTAGGGTCACCCATGGCAAACAGATCCTAGATGAGGGACCAGACAAAGAACAGCTCATAAAACCCCTATGATGAATACTATCTTTGGAGAACGTGTACCTTCGCCCGGGCGTGGGTTACCGGTGCCTCCCCCTGGAGCCAGGCCCAGGGGTGGGGCCGCCGGCGAGCGCCTGGTGGCCGGGTCTGTGCCCGTGGGGTTCGGTCGGGCACAGCCCGAAGAAATTACATGGGTCCCCCTTCTGACGGGCTCACCACCCGTGGGAGGGGCCATGGGGGTCGGGTGCTTTGTGAGCTGGGCGGCAGCCGAAGGCAGAGACCTTGGCGGTCTGATCCTCGGCTACTGAAGCTGGCTCTTGGGACGTGGAACGTCACCTCTCTGCTGGGGAAGGAGCCTGAGCTGGTGCGCGAGGCTTGCGGTTCCGGCTAGATATAGTCGGACTCACCTCGACGCATGGCTTGGGCTCCGGAACCAGCCTCCTCGAGAGGGGTTGGACTCTCTTCCACTCTGGAGTTGCCCGCGGTGAGAGGCGTAGAGCAGGTGTGGGCATACTTATTGCCCCCCGGCTGTGCGCCTGTACATTGGGGTTTACCCCGGTAGACGAGAGGGTAGCCTCCCTTTGCCTTAGGGTGGGGGGACGGGTCCTGACTGTTGTTTGTGCTTATGCACCGAACGGCAGTTCAGAGTACCCACCCTTTTTGGAGTCCCTGGAGGAGGCACTGGAGAGTGCTCCTCCGGGAGACTCCCTCGTCCTGCTGGGGAACTTCAATGCTCACGTGGGCAATGACAGTGAGACCTGAAGGCCCCCCCGATCTGAATCAGAGTGGTGTTTTGTTATTGGACTTCTGTTCTCGTCACGGACTGTCCATAACAAACACCATGTTTGTTATGGACAATTGACACCAGGACACCCTAGGCCGCAGCTCGATGATCGACTTTGTGGTCGTATCGTCGGACTTGCGGCCGCATGTCCTGGACACTCGGGTGAAGAGAGGGGCGGAGCTGTCAACTGATCACCACCTGGTGGTGAGTTGGCTCCTCTGGTGGGGGAGGAAGCCGGTCAGACCTGGCAGGCCCAAACGTATTGTGAGGGTTTGTTGGGAACGGCTGGCGGAATCCCCTGTAAGGAGGAGTTTCAACTCCCACCTCCGGCAGAGCTTCAGCCATGTCTCGGGGGAGGTGGGGGACATTGAGCCCGAATGGGCCATGTTCCGTGCCTCCATTGTTGAGGCGGCCGACCGGAGCTATCGCCGTAAGGTGGTCGTTGCCTGTCGTGGCGGCAACCCCCGAACCCGCTGGTGGTGAGGGAGGCCGTCAAGCTGAAGAAGGAGTCCTATCGGGCCTTTTTGGCCAGTGGGACTCTGGAAGCAGCTGATGAGTACCGACAGGCCAAGCGGAACGCGGCCTCGGCGGTTGCTGAGGCAAAAACTCGGGCTTGGGAGGAGTTCGGGGAGGCCATGGAGAACGACTTCCGGACGGCCTCGAGGAGTTTCTGGTCCACCATCTGGCGGCTCAGGGGGGGGAAGCGGTGCACCGTCAACACCGTGTATGGTGAGGGCGGGGCTCTGCTGACCTCAACTGGGGACGTTGCGAGTCAGTGGGGGGAGTACTTCAAGGGCCTCCTCAATCCTACCGACACGCCTTCCGATGAGGAAGCAGAGTTGGGGAACTCGGACGTGGGGCTGAGGTCGCCGAGGTTGTTAAAAAAAACTACTCGGTGGCAAGGCCCCGGGGGTGGATGAGGTCCGTCCTGAGTTCCTCAAGGCTCTGGATGTTGTGGGGCTGTCTTGGTTGACACGCCTCTGCAGCATCGCGTGGACATCGGGGGCAGTGCCTCTGGACTGGCAGATCGGGGTGGTGGTCCCCCTCTTTAAAAAGGGTGACCGGAGGGTGTGTTCCAACTATAGGGGGATCACACTCCTCAGCCTCCCTGGTAAGGTCTTTTCGGGGGTACTGGAGAGGAGGATCCGCCGGATAGTCGAATCTCGGATTCAGGAGGTACAGTGTGGCTTTCGTCCTGGCCGTGGAACAGTGGACCAGCTCTATACCCTCGGCAGGATCCTGGAGGGTGCATGGGAGTTCGCCCAACCAGTCTACATGTGTTTTGTGGACTTGGAGAAGGCGTTCGACCGTGTCCCTCTGGGACTCTTGTGGGGGGTGCTCCGGGAGTATGGAGTGCCGGACTCCTTGATATGGGCTGTTCGGTCTCTGTATGACCGGTGTCAGAGTTTGGTCCGCATTGCCGGCAGTAAGTCGGACATGTTTCCTGTGAGGGTTGGACTCCATCAGGGCTGCCCTTTGTCACCGATTCTGTTCATAATTTTTATGGACAGAATTTCTAGGCGCAGCCAGGGCGTTGAGGGGGTCCGTTTTGGCGACCTCAGAATCGGGTCTCTGCTTTTTGCGGACGATGCGGTTCTGTTGGCGTCGTCGGGCTGTGACCTTCAGCTCTCACTGGAGCGGTTCACAGCAGAGTGTGAAGCGGCTGGGATGAGAATCAGCACCTCCAAATCTGAGACCATGGTCCTCGGCCGGAAAAGGGTGGAATGTCCTCTCCGGGTCGGGAATGAGATCCTTCCCCAAGTGGAGGAGTTCAAGTATCTCGGGGTCTTGTTCACGAGTGAGGGATGAATGGAACAGGAGATTGACAGGCGGATCGGTGCAGCGTCTGCAGTGATGCGGGCTCTGCACCGGCCCGTCGTGGTGAAGAAGGAGCTGAGCCAGAAGGCGAAGCTCTCGATTTACCGGTCAATCTATTTTCCTACCCTCACCTATGGTCACGAGCTGTGGGTAGTGACCGAAAGAACGAGATCGCGAATACAAGGGGCCGAATTGAGTTTCCTCCGCAGGGTGTCTGGGCTCTCCCTTAGAGATAGGGTGAGAAGTTCGGTCATCCGGGAGGGGCTCGGAGTAGAACCGCTGCTCCTCCGCATCGAGAGGAGTCAGATGAGGTGGCTCGGGCATCTGGTTAGGATGCCTCCTGGATGCCTCCCCGGTGAGGTGTTCCGGGCCCGTCCCACTGGGAGGAGGCCCCGGGGAAGACCCAGGACATGTTGGAGAGACTAAGTTTCTCGGCTGGCCTGGGAACGCCTCGGTGTCCCCCCAGAAGAGCTGGAGAAAGTGGCCGGGGACAGGGACATCTGGGTTTCTCTCCTTAGGCTGCTGCCCCCGCGACCCGATCCCCGGACAAGCAGCAGATAATGGATGGATGGATGGATGGAGGGTTGATGGAAGGAATAAACTGTAAGTTTCATTAAATTAGTTCATTTTAGCTTGAGGTGTGCTTTCTTGTTTTTTAATGAAAGAAGCGCTGATGCATGTTGGGGAAGATGGAAACATCTTTCACGAATAGGTTCTGGAGCCTATTCCAGCTACCAATACCTGGAAGTGAAGGTGGATGCTAAGACATCCAGATTCTCAATAACACTGCTCTCATTCACATATTTGACATGCTTTTTGTCCGATGGCCAAATGCGTCAGAAATGATGACTGAACCCCAGCGTGCTACTTTAAGCATTTCCAGGCTGTTGCTGTGCTCTCGTGAAATCCTGATTTTTGGATTTTTATAAACCAGCTCCACCTACGTTTACCATGATCTCCCACAAATAGGCAGGCTCACCAGGAGAATTGCTTCTCTGCTTCTCAATAAAGCTCGCATTGGAAAACCTTATCCCTGCTTCTGCGTTCCTTGGCCTGACAACCACAAAAAATTAGGATTTGGTGGTGATCCAGGTTATGGAATTCATCCATGAAATCTTTATCATCTCTCAGTACCAACACCAATGACAGCAGTAGTTTTGTTGTTGGTTAATGGAATGTGTTCGATGAACCGCAGGGTGCTGCAGCTGAAGCCACATGTGCGCATAAAGCTGCCCAGAAACGGTCCCTTCGGATAGGCTCAAGTGTCCCCGCTCTTCCACTCTCCACCTGTTCCCTGGAGGTTTTGTTCCACGTGTGGTTTCTTATTTCCACAGTTACATTACCTGAGGTAAAGGGAATGTGGTGCCACCAAGGAATGTTTGCAATTATTAAACCAGCTTGGGGCCAGACCCTCACAAACACAAACACAGCTGCATTCCTCAGGCACATGAAGTAGGTGCACGCATACATTCAGACAGTGTGTGCTTGCACCTGACCAGTGTTAGTTCTGAACTACAGACACAGATATCTTAGTTTAGGTGTGGTAACCTCAGCTTTACTTGAGAGAAGAATGATGATAGTTTCACTGCATTATGTGACCAAGAGATGCTGTTTGTTCCTTTAAGCTTTGCTTCCTTAAGAGCCGGCTTGCATTTAAATGGCATGTTGTTTGGTCAGACTGATAAGAGGCAAAGAACCTTGAACTCTGACTCATAACTCTAATAGTGAATAATGTTTCAAGCCCACTGAAATGTGCTGTAATAAACCTATGTGGAGATTAAGTTTTGGTTTCTGTTTCTTGCTTTTAGTTTTATTTTCCTTTTACTTTGCGTTTCTGTCATTCTTCTGGCAGTTTCTCCCTCCACACTTTGTCCTGTTGCTGGCTACTAGTTACCATGGTAATGGCTGGTTGATTGATAGGTCTACAAGCAATTCAGGGAGGCTGACCTGGGAGGCTGCCGCTAATCCATAAATCATGTGGAGGTGTGTGTGTGTGATGGGGGAAAAGGGGGTCAGCAAAACCTTTTGTGAAGTGTCTCTTTCCCCCTCTGTGTGTGTGTGTGTGTGTGTGTGTGTGTGTGTGTGTGTGTGTGCAACAGACTGGCTCCCACTGAGAATTGGAGACAGGCAGCCGCAGTGGTGTGGTCTTATTTGAGGATTGTGAAGAAAGTTCTCATCAGTGAGCACTTTCACTATAAATCAGATACAGATTCATCAGTGTAGTTTCAGGTGCTTTGGTAAGCAGGGAACCATAGTGACCAACATATTCTTTCTGTCCAACCAACAGGTAAATACTTAAAGATATTCAATGTAGAGTAATATAAAACATGTTTTTTTTGTCTAAAAAAAGACTTGAATTGTTCATTTATTATTATTAAGAATTGATGTTGGATGATTGATTTTGGCTAATTGGGTCATTGTTTTGTTCGTACACAATGTTGTGGGGATCCACTTTGTACTGAGGCTGCCTTTAGTTTGCACTCTGGACACACTGATAAGATTTTAAAATCAGGTCTCAGGCCATTATTATTCATCATATATGTGTATATAAAAAGAAAAACACCGTGTACGGTTACAACGTGTGTCAACGTGAACAGAGGAAGTGCGTCAGGGTCAGGGATCAGGTCCTGACCTCATCTTCTATCCCTTCACCAAATCTCCTTTAAGCCATTTGGATCATTTTAGTGGAACTTTCCATAAATATGTCAATTTTGTGTCACCATAATATCATTAAAAGCATAACAAGCTGCTGGACAGAAGACATCATATGTAGATATTAGTCTTTGCAACTGAAATGAGAAACTTTGAGTATTCAGTGAGTCAGAGAATTAAAGCTGTGCAGCTTTTCAGCCCCGGTGACTTTTGGTTTTTCATTGGTGCCGTCTGGAGTCTCTCGTGTGACTGTTGCAGATCCATGGGAATCCATGGGGTCCTCCTTGTTTAGTCACCTGGGTGCTTTCTCAATTGGCATCCATGTTTGAGAAATTGGCACATTAAAGACAAATAGAATAGAATAGAAAAATACTTTATTCATCCCCATTCAAGTAGCTCAAAAAAATTATTAATATTTACAATGATTGTATATTAACAACAACAATACTAATACCAATTCTAATAAAAATACCACTACTAACTAATAATAATAATAATAAATGACTAAATAAATAAAATAAATAAAAATCAATCAATCAATTTGAGAAGAACTCAGCAGTCACTGTTAAAAAGCCTTATGGCTGTGGGAACAAAGGACCTCCTGAAGCTCTCAGTCCTGCATAAAAAAGTGCACATATCAGTACATTTTAGAGGTATAGAGGGGAAAACGTGCTTGTGGACTTAGCTGAAGTTCATATAAATGTGAGATTTTGCTTGTCTGAGTTTAAGAAAAGATCCATTAAGCTTTGATTCAGGCAGAAGCAGAGAAAAGATCTGCAGGTGTGTTCACATATATCAAGTTGAAAAGCTGTGCACAGAAAGTGGCGTGACTGAATGTGGGTTTTTTTCTGTTGGAACTATGTTCTCTCTTGGTCAGAGCTACAGAGTAAACTCCTGCAGATTTCCTCCACTTTGGCACTGCAGCAACTCTGCAGAAGTTCAAAGTAGAGCGTCTGATTTCCTGAAGTCGTGTGTTTTTGGTTTGAAAAGGATCTTCCTTCAGGTTACTCCCTGAGCAGGTCAGACTTTAACCCTGGAATCAGAAGAATGCCTCTCAATATCTTTTTCCCCAGAGGGACATGTAGAGGCCCAACTTTCTGTTTCCGGTCCTTTAAATCTTTCCCTCACACACACACACACAAACACATATGCATGTATGGCGTATTTACTGAAGCATTCACGTCTCTTTCAGGGAGATGTAGATGGAGGAAACCAAAGTGACACTAAAACTAAGGCCGTTGCTTTGAAGCTTTGTGTTAAAAACCCCAAATGAATGGACAGAAGAAGTTGGATAAATTCTACTGGGTGTCTTTGGTCAGGAAAAGAACAGGCTGCATTCATACCTCCCGCATCTCTCTGTCAGTCGGCGGTCTGAAAACACCCTCTGCCGACCCGCAGTGATGGAGAAGTTTTTTGTGTTTGGACCTCCTTGTTTGTGTATTGGCTAACTGTCGTCACCTGTGTCGGAGCTTCCTGTGTCAAAGAGGAAATCTGCAGATCATAGGCCTTGTTGCAGTGATGGAGCGTCAAAGAGACGGTAGACCTGTCATGTTGGGTTGTGTTGGCGTGGTGAAGGAGGACCCGGACGCAGATATTTCAAAGAAAAACTCTTGATTTATTATAGAAAAAAGAACAAAAAGCATGGCTGAGGAAAAAACTGTGGAAAAACAAAACCGGACTATGACTGTGAAAACATGAAGAGACCCGACATGACCAGGAGTGCTGGGACGTGGCATCAGTGAGGATCTGGCAATGTGCATGATGGAGTACAGCTGAGAGGAGAAACACAGGTGATGGAGGTACAGCTGAGAGGAGAAACACAGGTGATGGAGTACAGCTGATGGGAGAAACACAGGTGATGGAGTACAGCTGAGAGGAGAAACACAGGTGATGGAGTACAGCTGAGAGGAGAAACACAGGTGATGGAGTACAGCTGAGAGGAGAAACACAGGTGATGGAGTACAGCTGAGAGGAGAAACACAGGTGATGGAGTACAGCTGAGAGGAGAAACACAGGTGATGGAGTACAGCTGAGGGGAGAAACACAGGTGATGGAGTACAGCTGAGAGGAGAAACACAGGTGATGGAGTACAGCTGAGGGGAGAAACACAGGTGATGGAGTACAGCTGAGGGGAGAAACACAGGTGATGGAGTACAGCTGAGAGGAGAAACACAGGTGATGGAGTACAGCTGAGGGGAGAAACACAGGTGATGGAGTACAGCTGAGAGGAGAAACACAGGTGATGGAGTACAGCTGAGGGGAGAAACACAGGTGATGGAGTACAGCTGAGGGGAGAAACACAGGTGATGGAGTACAGCTGAGGGGAGAAACACAGGTGATGGAGTACAGCTGAGAGGAGAAACACAGGTGATGGAGTACAGCTGAGAGGAGAAACACAGGTGATGGAGTACAGCTGAGAGGAGAAACACAGGTGATGGAGTACAGCTGAGAGGAGAAACACAGGTGATGGAGTACAGCTGAGAGGAGAAACACAGGTGATGGAGTACAGCTGAGAGGAGAAACACAGGTGATGGAGTACAGCTGAGGGGAGAAACACAGGTGATGGAGTACAGCTGAGGGGAGAAACACAGGTGATGGAGTACAGCTGAGGGGAGAAACACAGGTGATGGAGTACAGCTGAGGGGAGAAACACAGGTGATGGAGTACAGCTGAGAGGAGAAACACAGGTGATGGAGTACAGCTGAGGGGAGAAACACAGGTGATGGAGTACAGCTGAGGGGAGAAGCACAGGTGATGGAGTACAGCTGAGAGGAGAAACACAGGTGATGGAGTGCAGCTGAGGGGAGAAACACAGGTGATGGAGTAAAGCTGAGGGGAGAAACACAGGTGATGGAGTACAGCTGAGGGGAGAAACACAGGTGATGGAGTACAGCTGAGAGGAGAAACACAGGTGATGGAGTACAGCTGAGGGGAGAAACACAGGTGATGGAGGTACAGCTGAGAGGAGAAACACAGGTGATGGAGTACAGCTGAGGGGAGAAACACAGGTGATGGAGTACAGCTGAGAGGAGAAACACAGGTGATGGAGTACAGCTGAGAGGAGAAACACAGGTGATGGAGTACAGCTGAGAGGAGAAACACAGGTGATGGAGTACAGCTGAGGGGAGAAACACACGTGATGGAGTACAGCTGAGAGGAGAAACACAGGTGATGGAGTACAGCTGAGAGGAGAAACACAGGTGATGGAGTGCAGCTGAGAGGAGAAACACAGGTGATGGAGTACAGCTGAGAGGAGAAACACAGGTGATGGAGTACAGCTGAGGGGAGAAACACAGGTGATGGAGGTACAGCTGAGAGGAGAAACACAGGTGATGGAGTACAGCTGAGAGGAGAAACACAGGTGATGGAGTACAGCTGAGAGGAGAAACACAGGTGATGGAGTACAGCTGAGGGGAGAAACACACGTGATGGAGTACAGCTGAGGGGAGAAACACAGGTGATGGAGTACAGCTGAGAGGAGAAACACAGGTGATGGAGTACAGCTGAGGGGAGAAACACAGGTGATGGAGTACAGCTGAGAGGAGAAACACAGGTGATGGAGTACAGCTGAGGGGAGAAACACAGGTGATGGAGGGAAGATGATGGCAGGTTAAGATAAACTGAGGAAAACGCGGCAAAAACTAAAGACGAACCAGGAACTTAAAACCGAACCAAACTAGCAGACATGACTAAAGCAGCTAATTGTTGAACTTGTTTTTGTACAGGAGCAGGCTTCTTCTGCTTAGTTAGGAACTTAGTGGTTCCTAACTAAGGGCCTAAAACAGAACGGTTTAAGTGCAAAATAACTTGGTCATTTTTATCAGCTAACGGGCATGTAGTTCGGAGAGCACGGAGCGAGCCTAAACGAAAACGGGTCTCACCTTACGGCCTATTTGTTTCAGACATGTATAACCCAAACCAACACCAACAGAACCATCAGCACCTCCTATATTTAATCACACACACAGAAGAGCCGGAGGGATTAGCTCTAATGTTATTATATATGCCTCATTGTGTTATTCCACTGTGTTCTGTTTCAACTGGGGAGCAATTTCAAGGTCTGACAGAGAAAACAGTGCAGCTGAAATACTCAGCCTTTCCCCACAAGGACAGTTTGTCATCACCATCTCACCAGCGTCAGGGCCTTTCAGGAAATGAGCAAAGGATGACGAGTGACTGCAGGCGGCTGCAGGCGGCCGGGCAGAGAGCACAGCCGGCTGTGGATATTCCAACATCTGGGGCTCATTGGGAGTGAGCTTTTTGACAGTAACTCGTAACATAACATGTAACAGGACGTAGTAGATCAGAGGAAATGTAGTTGCTTTGGACGTGACTCCTCCTCACAGGGGAGAAGTTTTACGGGTCAACCGTTCAGGTCGCTGAAGCGGACCATTGCTTTTATGAGAGACGAGCAGCTGGCTGCTGCCTTTTCACTTGAGTTTTTCCTGCTTTTTATTAGCTTGTGTCCTCTTGTATCAACCCCACTATCTTTCATCTGTTTATATCCTTTCACTATCCTTTTCTTTTCGATCTAGTCTTTTCTCTCTCTTTTCATTACCTCATCCTTTCCTTTGTGCCCTGGTCGGTCATCATTGTTTCTTTAAATGTTCTCCCTCTGGTCCCTTCATATCCCTTTCCTTTCACTTTTTCTTCTTTTAGATAAAGTCCAGTTGAACTGAACGGTTCGTGTTCAAATGAAGCCCATCAAACCATTGATGATGCCTTCAGAACCAGCTGTCCAACACACTCATTTTCATGCTAATTGCTTCTTTTTTTTTCTGTGTCTCTGCAGCTCTTTCATGTGGCCTACGTGTTGATTAAGTTTGCAAACTCTCCCCGTCCGGACCTCTGGGTTTTAGAGAGATCTACCGACTTTGGGCAGAACTACCAACCCTGGCAATACTTTGCCTGTAAGTACAGGCACAACTTCACAAATATCTTCTCTTATAATGACACTGACACTGTTCACATGTTTGACTCCAAATGTAAAACAAGTCAGATTCCATGAGTATCACCTCATGCTCCCCCAACCTCCCCCAGGGTTGGGTTTGAGGCCACCTTTAATCTGTATATTAAGCAGCAGCATCCCTGAGGGCGGGCAGCTGGAGGGGCTATTACATCACATGGTTGGCTGGGCAGTCGTCAGCTCAGGTGGGCTGGAGGGGAATTCCAGGAATGTTTGCCGACAGGTCGCAGCTTGGAGCCTAGTTAAAAGAGACAGAAGCTGATGAGTCTATATGTGTGCCATACCTGTGTGTGTGTGTGTGTGTGTGTGTGCTTACACATTACTCTATGTGCAGTGGGTGCTCATGATGAAGAAGTTCACCTAGAAAATCTGAAACCTGAGCCCAAAAGTGCCCCAAATTCTTCATTGCTGCACCATGTGACTGTATGACTGTATGTGGCCTACAGCTGATGTGATGATGCTCACTGTCCCGCCCCACAATGCCCACATCCATGCATACAGTTTAAAGATAAACATTTTGCATCCTCAGGCAAGAAGGTGTACACACAACATGGACCTACACCGATCACCAGAACATTGAAATGCACCCGCCTAATATTGAGGAGATCCTCCTCATATTGTTAAAATTCCAGTCAGGCCAGGGACAGAGCCCCTGAAGGTGTCCTGGAGGGTCTGCCACCAAGACGTTAGCAATGGACGGGTCAGGTGCTGCGTTGTAGGGAGGGGCCCCTCTGGACTGAGCTTTCTTCCCGCAGATCCCAGGAGAAAGGTTGAGCTTTTGGAGTTCCCTGGTTAATGGAAGCACCTACGGCTCTTTCTCATCAGCGTGCAGCGTTGCTAAGGGAAACTGAGCTCCTGCAAAAGCCAACATTGTTGTTAATCTGCAGATCAAATTTCTCGGGCCCTCAAAGCTGTACATATCGGAGCTCTTTGAGCTGCCGCGGACTCGCTTGCACAAGAACACGAGCCTTGACATTGGGAGTCTTGACATTTTAAAATGTTATTTAGTTTTTGCTGCCTTTCCTCCGCTTTTTTAGAGGCACTAAGAGTAAGCGGCTTAGAGCTGAATGAGCCAGGGATTGTTGCAGCTGGTCCTGTTGCTTGTGTATCTATGTTAACGTGGAAGTAGATTTCCGCGTTCAGAGCTCAAATATTACACGGGGTTATTTCTACAAATACTGATGATTTTTCCATTCTAATTATCACAGAGAAGCCCGTCTTTAATCTGGCACTTAACGTGACCATAGGAGCTGCTGCCTTCATTGGAACGCTTGAGGGCCTTGGTGGAGGGGATACCAGAGGAAGAATCACAACATGACTGCACTTTTTGTCATACTTGTAGAACTGGGTTTGCTTGATACTTTAAAAGATGAAGCAAAACCAGCCGGGGGCCTATTCCAGCTGGAATTGGGCGAGAGGCAGGGTGCACCCTGGGTGGGACAGCTGTCCCATCACAGTGCAATCTGAGAATTTTGTTGCCTAAATATGCGTGTAAGTCACTGTGAGGCATAAAGAGATTATTCTGTTTGAAAAAGGAAAAGAGTAAGGACGGTTGGGTGAAACAGTTAGCTGATTATCTGGCCTGAGGAAAAGCTTTTAACTTTGGGGAACAGTCAAATGTTTTTACAAACATGTGGATCTGAATTCATATGAAATGTGGAATTCTTCTCTCTTTTCTCTTGTCTGTGTGTGTGTGTGTGTGTGTGTGTGTGTGTGTGTGTGTGTAGCCTCTAAGAGAGACTGTATCGAGCGTTTTGGTCAGAGAACCATAGAAAGAATCAACAGTGATGATGACGTTATCTGCACCACCGAATACTCCCGTATCGTGCCACTGGAAAACGGAGAGGTGAGTCTGTTTATGTGTAAAATACTTCAGCATCTCTGGCCATAGCGCTACACCAGAAACAGTAGTCACTGAGCAGTTTAGTTCTTTTTATGTCAAGGTTGCCTGATTCCGGCTTTTTAAAGGTAGTTTGCTGTTTTTGTTTATTCTCGTCGTCACATTGAGCATTTACAGGGCCGGGGTTTACATGTTCAGCGTCTTTCAGCACTGATTAACTGCAGATGAATTGAGACATTTGGGCTTTTCCCTGAGGTCTTTCACCTTCATTTAGCAAACCTTGTTTGGTAAATAAGTTGTGTTTCCTTAAAAAACATCATCAGTGCGGAAGCCGGAGGAGATATGTGGCAAGTCAGAGTTCCCAAACAGAAACAATGTGCTAACTCATTTCTACAAAAGTTCTACAAAATAAGAATCCTGATACTTCTGTCAGTCCTTTTATGAATATACCATTATATATTCAGTTCTGCATGTTAAAACATTTGTGTGTTTAATGGGCATATTTATTTACCTGCCAGCTAACTGCTGTTTGTTTGCACCCCCGCCCATCTCTCAGATTGTGGTGTCCCTGGTTAACGGTCGACCTGGGGCATTGAATTTCTCCTACTCACCAGTGCTCAGGGACTTCACCAAGGCCACCAATATCAGGCTCCGGTTCATGGGAACAAACACACTGCTGGGTCACCTGATGGGCAAGGCGCTCCGTGATCCCACCGTCACCCGCAGGGTAAGGCCTCACAGCTGGCCACTCACCATGGCACCTGACGGAGCTCTCATGTGTGGACTTCTCTGTGAGACGGCTGATTAAGAGACTCTAAAACTGGCTTGTGATGCTATTGTCTGCTGTTTGTGTCTACAAGAAAGAAAGTGTTCTGTATTTACAAGGCTTTTTTGAATACATGTTAGCAGTTAGATTTACCAGCTCTTGAACTTTTGATATCCTTGTTGAAATTCGGGTTTATTTCTTTAGTTCACGCTGCAAACCTATAAATGATGTGCTGATTTTGTTGCGGTGAGATTGCACCAGCAAACAGAGAAATATGCTCATGTGAGTCATACTATGCATAGTTATGAAAACTTTCAGCCAGAAATATGTGACTTTAGGGGAGAAGTTTTATGACACCATTAATATCTCCTGTATTATTATGAAATTTAGCCCAATAAACGTAAAGAGACTTTGTGAGTTTCTCTTCAGGCAAGAGAGATCATTTGTTGATCCTTTTCAATTCAATTAATTTTTATTTGTATAGCGCCAAATACAACAAATGTCATCTCAAGGCACTTAGATAATAAAGTCCAATTCAAGCCAATTGGAATTCAATTCATTGTAATCATAATTATTCATAAAATAATCCAATTTGTTCATATAGAGCCAATTCAAAAACAATTTCCTAGCCAAGGAAACCAACAGATTGCACTGAAACTATGTGTCTATCCTTTCAGAGTTTCATAGAGTTTTCCTACATTTCTGAAAATATTTAACAGCAAAGGAAATGCTCCCAGTGGCACTCATTGAACTTCTGCCTCATGGTGCGTTAACATTGAAAGCCAGAACGGCCTCCTCCAGACAGATAGTCTTTCTTAAAGCATTCCGAATAATAAGTGGTGTTCTGCTGGTTTCTTATAGTATTACTACAGCATCAAAGACATCAGTATTGGAGGACGTTGTGTGTGTAACGGACACGCTGAGGCCTGCGACGCCAAGGACCCCACAGACCCCTACAAGTAAGATGGAAGTTTTAAAAATGGATGAAATGAACAACATAGACGTCTGTATAGATGTCTTTCACACGCACGCACACGCACACACACACACACACACACACACACATGCGCACACGCACGCACACACGCACACACGCACGCACGCACACACACACACACACACATGCCCACACACACACACACACACACACACTGAATGAGGACATTGCGCTGTCATCACTCAGGAACTGTTAGCAAACAGCTTAAAAAAGTTGATGAATGTTATGTGGTGACTGAATGACGTCGGCCTGTTCTAACAGACTTCCACACACAGTTAATCACACTCAGCACTGTGAGACACAGTTTACAAAACTGGGTACTCCAAGCTATGATTATGATATGAAGCACAAGGGTTCCAATTATTTCTGGCTGTGTTTTCTCTCTGTGCCAGGGCTGTTTGCCTTCTTTTGGATAATGTACCTGCATACCTGTGATGCAAATAAGATCTAGGCTTTGTTCCAACATGTGGGCCTGCAGGCAGAAGGCTGAAAAAGTTGACATTTAATCAAGTAAATAATGTAAGTTCATGATAAGAAGAAGGACAAATCTGTTTCTTTTGGTTTTACAGTGCTAGAGATTTGACCCTGAGACTCCCGGTTTTTGTGAATGTGATGCATGATGTCAGTCCCATGCTGTGAGTGTTCGGTTGGTGCACAAAAGCTTGTCCTTTCCATTCTTGTTTTCCATTCAAAAGTACGACTCAATTTATCTGTACTCATGTTTGGCACCGACTTTATTTTCCTCTCCAGATAGTTTTGCCATCATGTAAAAGTGCCATAAATTCAGCTCTTTTGCAGTGACGTTGTTGGTGTGTTTACATGATTCTCTGAAACAAAGCAGAGGGTCATGCTGTAGTATCTGTCCAGCTTGCATGGAACCTCCACCTCGGTGGTACTTCTCTGCTCTGGGAAACCACATGAAGAAAATCTAATCATGTTGGGCCATACCAAGGAGTGGAGGAGAGGCAGGAGATGATAAAAAAAAAAATAGCAGATTTATTAAGCCAGAATATACAGTACAAAGATAGCTATTAATGGTTTCAGCACGAAGTAAATAATTCCTCACTATGTCCAGCTTGACCTTTGACACGTGACAATGATGCCTTTGGTTTCTCCCTTTTCACTGTCCAGAAGGCAAAACTTCATTTGCACAGAATATATATGAAAGTCAGACTTTTCAGCAACCCCCAAACCTAAAGATATTACATTTCCAAGCATGAATTGGATAAAAGCAACAACATGTCAGTTACACTGAAGTACCCCTAATATATTAAGAAGGATGGCTATTTGAAAGATTACATGCAGGGGGTACAAAATTATTCAGGGATGATATGCAGAATGATTGAGTGGGATTGTTCTGGTGGGAACACGTGTTGATGAAACACGGTCCAGCTTGTATATTTTAGCTCCGTTCTAAAGTACGTATCATGTGATCTAAGTTGTCACTTACACATTACACACATTATGAGACCGCTGCAGCAAGGCTGTGTAAGCTATTAGCATTCTGCATTAGTTTTAGTTCATATTTCAATGCAGAGCAAGAGTAAGAAGGGCCCAACAACAAACAAGCCGTGATGCTGAAAGCCACAGAGAGAGACTGACTTTCTGATTGTGGTCAGCATCTCATTAAAGTTATTTTTGAGGCAAGATGGAACTTGTTTTGATACCCGAGGATGTACTATGGACTGTGTGTGGGAGAATTTCCAGATAAGTGTATGTTTCTGAGAGGTGGAAGTGGAAAGTCTGTGATTGATTTAATTGTACGTTTGAAACTATGTTGTCTATGTTGACTCTTTGAGGAAACTGGTGTGGACGATGCTTATTTCCTCAGTAATGTGTGTGTTTGCCTGCAGGCTGTGCATTTTCCCATGAGCCATTATTACTCTGTCAAAGCAGCTTCGGGTCATATATGCCTGTACACACTCTTAGACACACACACACACACACACACACACACGCTTGAATGCGTTTACCCATTTGTTTTCCTTGTGCTGGATTCCTTTGTAATTCACTCACCCTGCACATGCACGTCCTACGTACACTAAGAAACACAACTTTGTGAAAGCATCTGGAGAAAGTCGTAAATGATTCAGCTCTCATCTAAAATCCCTCTTGTTATATAGATAATAAAGGATAATAAATCATAAAAAAGTATGATGAGCATCAGATGTACAGGCACTGCTTATCTGATGCATTTGACCCACACATCTTGGTGCTGCTTTGATTTTGACATCCAGGTGGTTCTGTCTTATGTTGCTAACCTTTGGGACAGAGTATTTCCTGAAGACAATATGCAATCAGAGGAGTATCCTGGAAACTTGGAAACGACAGGTTGATATTACAGTATTTAGTTGCCCATAAGTAACACTTTCAATGTTTTTATTAAGAAGTTAATTTGAGGGACATGTGAGGAAATGGGAAATTTCATGCTCGCTGCACAAGGGAGTCAAAAATAGCAAGAGGGTTGTAGACCGTTCTGTGGAGTATGGATGGATGGATGGATGGATGGATGGATGGATGGATGGATGCATGAATGGATGGATAGATACATGGATGGATGATTGAATGGAGGAATGAATGGATGGATGAATGAATGGATATTCATATCCATGAATATCTGAATATATTCAGACTGTGAGCCAGGCCTTCTGTCCAACATCAGTGTCTGACCCCACAAATGCTCTTCTGGAAGAATGGTCAAAAACTCCCAGAAACACTCCTAAACTGTATAGCTGCAATATAGCTGCAAAGGAAGGCCTAATGTCAAATTAAACCCTATGGACTGAGAATGGTATGTCACTTAAAGCTGCCGTCGGCAGGTCTAAAGTCGGAAAATTTGAACTGATACAACTTTCAGGTCCCTCCCCCAACCTCTAACAAGCTCCGAATCGCCCCCCAAACCCCTCCCCCTCTGTGGACGAGGTTGTGCACGTGAGTTCACACCAGTGTGAGCGCACACAAGCTGGGGCAGACTCACGCTCAGCAGCGTGTGCACAAGCTGTGATTGACAGGTAGGATTCCTCCACCCTAACTTGATTGGTTAAAAACAGCCGGGAGCGCTCGGTTTTTGCAAGCATGATTACAGGCTTCAGAGGGAGCTACAGATTTCGTTATTTTTCCTAAACAGCCTATTTAATATTCTACTTCCAGAATCCCATGACAGTTCAAGCTAATATGACTAAAAAAAAGTTGCCGACCGCAGCTTTAAGTTCATATGTGCGTAAAGGCAGATGAGACAATACTTTTGGCCATAGAGTGTATCTAGATATAAGTGATGCCCAATCCAAAGTGCTGTCTCTCCTAATCAGACCCGATTATTCTCCAAATATTTTTCCCGTTATATATGTAGCCCTTGTGGTTTGCTGAACGCCACCTAGACAATCAGTGGCTAAGGGATATCATGCTGAGCCTCCTGTTGCCCTCTCCATGCTCTTCGGTTTGGGATTGTATGTATGATGGAGGAAAAGCCGTTTGACTGTTGTGGGTATTAGTGAATGAGAAACACATTGCAAGCATGGCCTTCACTCACTTCATCACGAAGCATTATGTGGCCTTTAAACTCCAAATAGTTGAGTTTCTCTCATTCATGATGATTTTAGCTGTGCAGCTGCCGGTCACAGCACTCAGTTACCTGCTGCCTTTAAACACAGACCACCAGTCAGCAGACGGACTGTCATCTTAAACACACCTGCCAGATTTAACACTTATGTAAGGTCTCAGATTAAGCAAAAGTTCACTGCTTTACATTCCTTTACTCTGACACAAACCAGACAGTGGACCTCCAAACGCTCTATGCAGTCAGCAAAGATTTATTTGAAATTCTTGCTGTTTTTCCATCAGTCAAACACCTGCCAGCATTAAACAAGTGTCAGTGTAATCAGGCCTGTATTTCTAAACCTTTTGTTCATCTCATTGGAGAACATTTGAAACATTTTGATGAAAATATAAACCGCATCGCTGAGGAAAGTCCACATGCCTGTTCCAGTCCTCTAAATGTTTATGATACAGGAATTCCACCTAAGTTACATCTCTGTGTCCACTTCATTATCGCAGTGATGATTGTTTGACTGCCAGTGACAAAGCAGATATTATTTAAAAGCTTCTTTAAACAGTCTGCGAGGCTTCGTTTTTCCATGAAGTTCAACCATCCTTTCATGAGTGACTTCATCAGATGAGTCATAGGTTTATAACTGTTCCTCTTCAAGGGTTCATACTGATCTTTGGTTGAAAAAAGAAAGCAATGCACCGATTTTAGCAAAGCATGTCTGGATTGGAGCTGACGATGAATGGTTGAAGGTGAGGGGTCTATCAGCAGCCTCCTTTCCATCCAGCTCTGCCTCCACCTCCTACTGGAGCAGATGGAGCACGGATGGTCACGCTTTGTTAGTCTAACTGTTATTTTATTGAACAGACGGCTTGACTGTATTTAGATGTAGTATGATGTTGCTCATTTGAAATGTACTCTATTTTAATGAGCCAATTTGAGCTGTTAGCTAAGTTTTATTCACAGTTAAAGGTATTAAAAAACAACTTTACTAAGATTTTCTTGCGAGCTTGTTGTAAACACCAGAAAAGGAAGGTGCTTTAAAGCTGCAGGAACTTTGCCTATTTAAGTTTGATTGTATGTATGTCTGCAGGTAGATTTGTACACATTAAGTTATTCATCTAGGGATGCATACAGTATTCTGAATGAAAATTCTCTTGCAGTCTAAAAGCATCTTATCTGCAAGCTTGTCGCTGTCACTCAAACTGTTAATGGAAGTGTCTCCTGTTTTGTACCGCAGTCGTAGTTCATAGAAATATATTTGTTGGGTCATTTTTAGCTCCCGTCTCAGAGAAGGGAGGAGTGACATAACTGTGACATAACTGCGCCTTGCTTGTGTAGTGTGTGGTGATCAGTTGCACACATGAATGCTGTAATGCAACAGTAATGACTCGCACAGCACACACACATACAAAGAAAGAAAAATGTGCATGTGGCGTTCTCCGTGCCACTGCGGGTTCTTTCAGCGGTCTAATGAGGACTGAGACTCTTTGACAGTTTGTCAACGATTTTATTTATGCACACTCTGTTCTCCTGCACGGCCTCCTTCCCAGGCTTCGTCCAGGCGTCTCTCCTGTTCCTTCCCTCCCTGGCTCCAGCACGCTACTGTATATAAAGGAGAGTGATTAGACCTGTGGATGCTGGTGTGCTAATCACTCACCTGGTGCCGCTCCCCTGAGCTCTCTCCTGCAGCTGATGCGCCATGCCCCCTCCACATACCTCCACCGCCCGACTGACGGTGCGTTCACACCAAACGCGATGCGAATATTCGCATCGCCTTCATCGCGCGATCGTTGCCGCAGGTGTAAATTAAATTCCATCGCCTCAAACGCCTCTTTCGCGCGAGTAAAAAACAAGTAAATAGCTCAAGGGGCTATCCATGGCTGATCGCGTCCTTGTACCTGCTGTGGCAGTCCGAGATTCGTCTGAAACGCACACGCCGTCGTGTCTGGATCAGTGACATCATCCGGTGGTGCATTCAGCTCGGATAATTTCATCGCCTTCTCCAGGAGTTGCGTCTGGATGACGGCCGCCTCCAGCGGCACCCCAGGCCCACCAGGACCCAGCCCGACGACCCGCTCGGGAGGACCGGCGCTGCGATCTCTCGGCAGGACACCATGCCACAGGCGCCCCGCAGCTGAAACGGAGCCGCGGCCCAGCTGCGGAGCGCCTGCAGCCGGCGTCCCGCCGAGAGATCACGGCACCGATCCTCCCGTGGCGGCCGCTTCCAGCGGCTCGCCGGGACCCAGTTTGGTGGCCTGCTGACGTTCCTGGGCCCGGAGCAAATTCTCACGTGACAACTGCCCTAGTGTGTAAAGTTTTGCTCTCAGGTCCAGGACGTGCTGAACTTCATTTTTACTGGGGCTCGGACCTTCCTCCCAGCTTTCTTTAACTAGGTCCAAAACCCCCCGTGGTTTTCTGCCAAACAGCAGTTCAAAGGGAGAAAATCCCGTGGAGGCCTGGGGTACCTCGCGCACTGCAAACAGCAGAGGATCTAGCCACCTGTCCCATTTACCACTATCCCCGTGCACAAACTTACGGATCATGGATTTCAAAGTCTTATTCAGGCGCTCAACGAGGCCGTCAGTTTGAGGGTGGTAAACACTGGTTCGAATGGACTTGATTCCCAATAATTCGTATAGTTCTCGCAGTGTTCGTGACATAAATTGTGTGCCTTGATCAGTCAGGATCTCTTTCGGGATCCCGACTCGGGAGATCACTTGGAACAGCGCCTGTGCAACACTCTTTGCAGATATGCTGCGCAGTGGCACTGCCTCTGGATATCGTGTTGCGTAATCCACCAGGACTAACACAAAGCGATATCCACGTGCGCTTCGGTGGAATGGCCCGATGAGGTCCATCCCAATACGCTCAAATGGGACCTCGATCAGCGGTAATGGGCGCAAAGGCGCTCTCGGGATGGCCGGTTGGTTAACCAACTGGCATTCGGGGCAGGACGCACACCAGCGGCGAACGTCCGCCCGAATGCCGGGCCAATAGAATCGGGCCATTACACGATTCAGTGTTTTTTCATTCCCCATGTGCCCAGCCATCGGGTTATAATGAGCCGCCTGGAAAACCATTTCCCGACGGCTTTTCGGGACCAAAAGTTGTGTTATTATTTCCTCTGTCTGAGTGTCACGACTCACTCTGTACAATCTATCCCTGCACAATGAAAAGTGTGGATATGTTAACGGTGCGTCAGGGTGCACCACGTGACCATCAATTTTTATCACTTGGTCAAAGGCACAGCGTTGAGTATCATCACAAGATTGTTCAAGTGGAAAATCTTCCATGGAGTCGAACACGGGAACCTGCGGCGCCTCCTCAGGAGGCGCTGCCGGCTCCCCCTCCCCGTCTGCAGTGTCGGACAACCTCGCGTCACCACTGAGCACCGCGCACATATCCCATGTCCCTGCTGGTCGTGAGCGCACCCCCACACACTGCCCCACCAGTTTATCGAACCCAGACCAATCCGTACCCAAAATCAGGGGGTGCACCAGGCGGGAGCTAACCGCAGCCTTCACACTATGCTTTTTTCCCTTATAACGAATTTCCACTGGAACCACCGGGTATCTGTGAATATCCCCATGTACACACCTAATATCCACCCACCCCGCCTCTATCAAAGCCCCGGGTCGAATCAGATTCTGGTGAACCATGGACTGCGTGCAGCCCGAGTCCACCATTGCCTGATGTGTACCCCCCTGAATCCTTACCGGAAGGCTGTACGTCCCTCCTGGACCGGCGGAGGGTGCCGGAGGGCCGACAACCCGGATCACCTGGCCGACCTCCATTAGCGGGCACTCGCGGCGAAAGTGACCGGGCTGCCCGCACCTCCAACACTCCTGCACTGCCACCTGAGGGGCCCTCTGCGGGTCGGGAGCAGCACCTGTAGCGGCTGGAACCTGGGGTGAAAAGAGACGGGGAATGTTAGTGCGGGGCAGTGGGACCGGTCGGCCCGTTACGTGGCGTAGAGGCTCGGCCGCTGTCTGCCCCCTTCGGGGCGCTGATGTGGGACGGCTGGGCGTTGCTGGCCGAGCCTCCGGTGTCCGGCCCCGGGAGAAGACCGCCAGATGGTCCTCTGTGAGGGTGATTGAGGCGGCCAGTTCCGTCGGTCGGTGACAGCGCACCCACTCTGCCGTCCCAGTCGGCAGCCCCTCCACGAATTGCTCCAGGATGACTGTTTCCAGCATCCTCTGCTCGCCGTTTGTTCCCCCTGGCTGCAGCCATCTAGTTGCCGCGTCTTTCAGCTGCTGCGCGTATGTAAATGGTCGGTCCGTGGGACCCAGTTTCGTCCCCCTAAACCGGCGGCGATGGTCCCCGGCCGAGTACCCGAGGCGGTCAAGTACAGCCCTCCTGATCGCCGTGTAGTCCCGTGTTCGCGCAGGAAGGCCCAGCGCCGCTGTTTGCGCTTCCCCCGACAGGAGGGGAAGCACCCGCACCGCCCACTCCTCCTCCGGCCACCGGCATGCCTCCGCCGTCGCCTCGAACATGTCGAGGAAGGACTGCGGGTCGTCTGCTGGTGTCATCTGGTGCAGGTGGACTGTAGTGGGTGGGGGAGTCTGTGCTCCCGCTCCAACGTTCTCCACCATCGCCTCCAGCAGCCGGGTCTGCCGCTCCGACTGATCCTGCAGTGCGGCCAGCTGCTGCCTGCTGAGGGTCGCCTGATCCCGGTTCATCGTTGCGACCTCGGCCAGCAACTGTGCCAGCAGGGTGATCGGCTGCTGTGGTTCCGTCATCTCAGTTCCTCTCCCGCTGAGCCCCACGTTGGGCGCCAATGTGGCGTTCTCCGTGCCACTGCGGGTTCTTTCAGTGGTCTAATGAGGACTGAGACTCTTTGACAGTTTGTCAACGATTTTATTTATGCACACTCTGTTCTCCTGCACGGCCTCCTTCCCAGGCTTCGTCCAGGTGTCTCTCCTGTTCCTTCCCTCCCTGGCTCCAGCACGCTACTGTATATAAAGGAGAGTGATTAGACGAGTGGATGCTGGCGTGCTAATCACTCACCTGGTGCCGCTCCCCTGAGCTCTCTCCACACCTCTCTCCTGCAGCTGATGCGCCACGCCCCCTCCACAGTGCAAACCCCGGAAAACAGCAGTTCAGTATCAGTATTAACTTTCAGAACACAAAGCAACATGAATTCTACCAACTGTCTGCTGGCTGTCACCTCAGTGTCCCTGGTCTCTTCTGGGTTGTTTATTCCTAAAGCACCTTTAGTTCTATTTTTATTGCTGAAATGAATGCACACAAAACATATCTCTGGAAATCACATCATTTTGTTTCCCAGTGGGTAGTTTTCACCAAGTAATATCGAGTAACTTAAGAGCTGTATCTTGATCGTTGATGTGTAACGCAGCATTAGCTGCTGAACTGTCAACAAATTACTAAGTTAAGTTACTAAGAGATCTCTAATCGGTGAATGTGATGCTAACCATGTTCTTTTTTATGCAATAATGCAAAAATCCATGCAATGTGTTGGTGAAACTAGATTTTTAAGTCTAAACACATCAAAACATGCCTATCTGAACTAGAAGTATGTTGGGGGCCAAAATACACAACCAATGTTTTTTACATGAGGGAATAATGAATGCCTAAGCATAGATTGCATGCCGTAGTTGGTAGTTGGAGGTCACATGTTCTGTATGTTACCTTATGAGGAGATTTAAACTGTCAGATGGGATGGTTTTGTCTTTTTTTTCAGTCTCATCAAACACTCTTGAAGAGTAAGAAGGATTATGTTCTCTGGGTTTTCATTCATCATGTTAATTAAGAACAAACTGCAGCAAACATTACAACCTCTCTAACCCTCTATGAGGTCTCTGATCACGTCAAATCAGTCTGTAGGAGCCAAAGTATACCTTTGCTTGTTTGCTTTTATAGGTTTTATGTCATTGCGTTAATGACGTCATTGCGTGACACAGGCAGGAGTGTGGTTATTTTATGTTACCTATTGTGTGTCGTGGCGGGAGTTTTGAGACACAAAGAAAGAGAACTAGAAGCTCAAATGTTTTTTGTTGACCGTCATTAGACGTCACTCGACTTTACAATCTCGCCATTATTATGATCATTATTATTTATTGAAAGATATAATTTTTTCCCTTTGCTTCATCTGCTCGTTGACCACAGTTTGGATTTTTGTTACAATAAACACCTTAAATGGATAATGGACACTTGGATTTCTTGGACGCGTCACAAATGGGCTTTTAAGTTTATCAGCGACTGAACATACAAAAGACAGCCGCAACACAGTCAAATCTCCTTGTAAATCATGACAGTATGCGAGTGAACCAGCATGGTAAAAGCAAGACCTGCTTTCCTTACCCCAGTGTGACATTCCATGTTTGCCATGAAATGGATTGGTCAGAAAACACGCTTGGAGACAACTTGTATAGTTACTGTGAATTGTTTGTTTGCATTGGTTTGGTTGAATTGTGAATACATTGTTTGAAAAAAAATGTAGTTGTGTTCCTTATATTAATGTGAGCTGCTTTATGAAGATGAGTAGATTACTACAAAGTTGTATGTCCCATTCCATACACCGTATTGCCAAAAGTATTGGCTGATCTGCCTTTACATGCACATGAACTGAAGTAACATCCCATTCATAATCCAGAGGGTTTAATATGACGCCGGCCCACCCTTTGCAGCTATAACAGCTTCAACTCTTGTGGGCAAGCTTTCCACAAGGTTTAGGAGTGTTTATGGGAGTTTTTGACCATTCTTCCAGAAGCTCATCTGTGAGGTCAGACACTGATGTTGGACAGAAGGCCTGGCTCACAGTCTGCGCTCTGATTCATCCCAAAGGTGTTCTATCGGGTTGATGTCAGGACTCTGTGCAGGCCAGTCAGGTTCTTCTACACCAAACTGGCTCATCCAGGTCTTTATGGACCTTACTTTGTGCACTGGTGCGCAGTCATGTTGGAACAGGAAGGGGCCGTCCCCAAACTGTTTCCACAAAGTTGGGAGCATGAAATTATCTAAAATCTCTTGGTATGCTGAAGCATTCAGAGTTCCTTTCACTGGAACTAAGGCGCCAAGCCCAGCTCCTGAACAACAACCCCACACCATAATCCCCCCTCCACCAAACTTTACACTTGGCACAATGCAGTCAGACAAGTACCGTTCCCCTGGCAACCACCAAACCCAGACTCCTCCATCAGATTACCAGATGGAGAAGCCTGAGTGGTCCCTCTAGAGAAGGCGTCTCCACTGCTGTAGAGTCCAGTGGCGGCGTGCTTTACACCGCTGCATCCGACGCTTTGCATTGCACTTGGTGATGTATGGCTTGGATGCAGTTGCCATGGAAACCCATTCCATGAAGCTCTCTACGCACTGTTCTTGAGCTAATCTGAAGGCCACATGAAGGTTGGAGGTCTGCAGCGATTGACTCAGCAGAAAGTTGGTGACCTCTGAGCACTATGAGCCTCAGCATCCTCTGACCCGCTCTGTTGTTTTACGTGGCCCACCACTTCCTGGCTGAGCTGCTGTCGTTCCCAATCACTTCCACTTTGTTATAACACCACTGACAGCTGACTGTGGAATATTTAGTAGTGAGGAAATTTCACGACTGGACTTGCTTTACAGGTGGCATCCTATCATGGTACCATGCTGGAATTCACTGAGCTCCTGAGAGCGAGCCATTCTTTCACAGATGTTTGTAGAAGCAGTCTGCATGCCGAGGTGCTGGAATTTATACACCTGTGGCCACGGAAGTGACTGGAACACCTGAATTTAATTGTTTGGATGGGTGAGGGAATTCTTCTGGCAATATAATGTATATACCTAACAGATACATTATGACACAAGTTATTCACCCAACATTCAATAGTTAAACACACACACACACACACACACACACACACACATGGGCCATGTTAATGACTTGAGCAGATGTGGCCTCACCTCTCTGTGCTGCGTTTCTGAACTGGAGGTGATGCGGCAAAGTGAAAGCAGATGCTGCAGAACAGAACAAACTGACCAGCTGGCAACATTATGATCAAGTGTCTTACAACATTATGAGTGTCTGAGGCAGAACTCTGAGAAAATATTCTCTGCCAATAGTGTCAAACTCTTCCAGAACGTGAAAATCTTTGCGATTACAAAGCATTCAAAACGTCCAATAACTGTAAAACTCAAATTCAGTTTGACATGATTTATTTGAGTAATCAATGAGTTTAATTGTTAGGGAATGAATCTGGGAATTGTTGGTCTCCAACTAACGTCTGAAACCAGGAAGTAGAGAATCTGAATGGAAAACCTTTATTGATAGCTGTTTCCTGACGTGCTTGAGTGGAGCTGATTTCCACAGAGGAAAGGGAGAACTTGGTGTGTGTGTGTGTGTGTGTGTGTGTGTTTGACAAAGAGAGGTTGACTGAGTGAACTGGTCTTTAAAGGTGGATGTTGGAAACACAATCAGTTTTTGAAATACAAAAGAGAGACGTGTTATCAGCACAGACCAGAGTGCCGTCACATACAGGAAGTCCCCAGAAGAGAGCAGAAATCCAAAAACATTTCAGAATATCGTTGTGATGTCATTCAAACGGAGACCATTTGAAAACAATTACGTGTAGCATTATTTGGGCCCACTTTATTTCATGGTGATGTAAAACTAAATTTGAAATAATGTCAAACTGTCAAAAGATCCATTTTTTATCTTTACCCACTCCATCCTGTTCAGGGCCGTGGGTGGCTGCCACCTTTCCAGCTGCCATCAGATGTGAGGAGGGTCGCACTTTGAACAGATCACTACGATAGATTTTTATTTTTGGGGGGGATTTTTAAATCAACTTTTATTCCAAAGTCCTTCTATTTACAGTTTATCTTTTTCACCAAATCAAAGCGAACTAAAGAACAAACCAAAAAAAGCCCAACAAAATAAAAATAAAACAAACAAACAAGTTTTTTTTAAAGTTCATGATATGAGAGTATCCTCTAACCTTCACTCCCCACATGTTCACACAATCCTGTGTTTCTTCAGTCAGTTTATAAAAACTGAATTCTACTCTGAGCCGAGCTGCCAGCAGCCCAGTCACTGTGGCAACCACGTCTTTTGACCCCTGACCTCTGACCCTGTTCTTCCTGGTCTTCCGGATGGCTAACTTCGCTGTCCCTGAAACAAAGTTGATCAGTTGGTGGACCGACTTCTCTTTGGGTCCAATGTCGTGGCCCAAAAATAAAAAGACTAAAAGAAAACAACTGACCAAACCCTTTAAACCACTGAAGGTGTCTGAACGGCGCCTCTGATCTGGGACACTGGACAAAGAGATGGCAGACTGTCTCTGACTGAGGGCAGAAAGGACAGCCGTCCCCTGTGCCAGGATCGAGCTGCACCAGATACCTGTTCGTGGCCATGGCCCCATGTACAATCCTCCTTTGGAGTCTCCTGTCCGCTTGTGGACAGGAGGTTTGTACAGGGACCGCCGACAGCTTTCAGTCCACCTCGACACCGTCACCCCTGCCAGTGAGCGTGAGTTTAAGACCTTAACGTAGAGGAAGTAGATGTCTTTCTCCCCCAGAGTCTCAAAGTCTGTGGACTCTGGGCTCTTCAGACTCAGCAGGTCGGTCTCCTCTGGCTGCCATTGCCCCACAGCTGGAGACACAGCCAGGGAGGGAAAAGCGTACTCACATTCATCAGCCCATTGGTCAGACAGTCTGGTTCTCTGCTGGCAGGGAAGCACAGACCTCCTCCACCAGCCTGAGCAGCACTCTGGTGGACTTGATGCACAGCAGGTCTGCCAGGTGAGGGACGGATGCCTGTGCCAAAGGGCCGAGGCCACCAAGTTATTAGCAATGAGGACCCGGGCCCTGATAAATAGAAAGATGGATAGATAGAAAGATAGGTAGGCAGGCAGATAGATAGATAGATAGATAGATAGATAGATAGATAGATAGATGGATACTTATTTATTTTGACCGAAGTGAATTTGTGGACTCAGCAGCACTTAAATCAATAATAGCAAAAAGTAGAATCAGGAATGAAAATAATGTGACAGGAGTTAAAAAGATAATCATTCATCAGTGATGGCCAGCAGCTTGTCCAGTGTCCTCCTCTCTGCAACCGCCTCCAGCTCCATCCCAACCACGGAGCCAGCATGTCTGAGCAGATTGCTGCAGATCTGCAGCTGACCTGAGGCCTCCACACTTTGTGTGTCAGACATTCATGTTCCTCTTTAGCTCTTTTAAGAAAAGCACTTCTTCCTCCTGTAACTGCAGCACTCCAGAAAGGATGAGGGCTGATAAAAAAGAGAACATGGCTGCGTTTGGTCGCACTCTTCAGGCAGCCGCTTCACAGACTAATCCGATTAGAAGCTGAGGTGAAGCAGTCAGCCTCTGTTGATAGAGCAGAAAGATTAACTCTCTGATTGTTGAGCAACTTTTTCCACTTCCATCCATTCTTTGCTCTCCTTTCTTTCTTTCTTTCTTTCTGTATTGCTCTTGCTCAGCTTCAGCGTAAGAAATGAGAACCTTTACAACACAATGGCCCTAAATAGGTACATTCCATAGCATATGTGGGCCTTTTGTGTCTTTCTGAGGAGTCCTGAGAAGTGAAAGTAAAGCTCATTTCCTGTGTATGACTGAAGGTTCTTAGACTGTGCCCTCTCCGTTTGTCACAGGCTGCAGTGCGACTGTCAGCACAACACCTGCGGGGTGTCATGTGACCAGTGCTGCCCGGGATACAACCAGGTACCGTGGAAGCCTGCCACGACCTACAGTGCCAATGAGTGTGAACGTGAGTGAAGCCACACACACACACACACACACACACACACAGAATGGAATCACTGAACCCTGCAGAAGAATGTGTTTCATGTGTTGCTCCAACAGAATGAGTTGGTTCTACTTTAATGTAGCCGAACAGACACACTGGCTGCACCGTCTCACATGGACATGTCTATGATGTTTATGGAAAGTTCTTCTTACCCTCTGGTAAAACATGCATGAGCAAGCTGATCCCGCTGATGCTGAGTGGATCACTCAGTACAGAGTTCCTTTTTTTTCTTTAAGTCGTTTTGCACATTGAGTTTAATTTGTTCTCATTTGGAAATAATGTTCTCATCGCGTTCAATCAAATTTATATGGCGCATACAAAAAAGATGGAGAGCAGAATGAATAGATTCTGAAAGAAAAGTTTTTTTTTACAGTATTTACAGACTGCTAACAACGTGGATCCACCTTAAAACTGTCTGACTGTTGGAGTCTGTCAGGTGGAACCTTGTGTTATCAGAAGTCTGGTTATATTTACATGTGACAGCCATCTGTTATCAAAGCTGCAGTTATATTTAACAAAGACAAACATGGGTATCACAAAGGCAAAAGGTTCGCTTAAGGTCAGCGTGATAGGAGGAAACACTTGTTGCAGTGCAGCGAGGTCGTCTTCAGAATGTAACGTTTGCTGATGGGAGGAATGCAGCGGCTCCTCTGGATAAGAAGGATGAATGCCAACAAAATAATCTGTTTTCAAAAAGTTGGCTTTTCCAGACAGTTAAGACATGATCTCAGAACATGGAAGGACGAGCCCATATTTTGGTGAGATGAAGGATCTATCATTGTGTTCAGCAGAGATGCTGCTTGGCTTCTCACCTGCCTCACACTGCACTGGACACCTTCTTTTCAGAGGAGGCCGACCTCCGATGTTTCCTGACCAGAGGAAACAGCAGTGCTATCAGGCTGCAGGATAAGGAGAGCGGGTTCATTCAGCCGGCACCTCTCAGCTGCTGAGAGCCAGATAAGAGGAAAAGTTATCAGGGTGTCACTGACTCTGCGTGGGGTGGGACGGTTGGTCTGAGCTTTGAGTCTGGCTGTTTCCTAAGTGTGTGGTTGTCTCTCTTTTGTCGGAGATTAAGTAAACAGATGTATGGAATCTTACTAAATGTTTATGCGTGTCAGATTGGGTATCAACTTTAATCAACATTATAGTATTCTATCCAAATAATCAAAGGCTTATGTTACACAGAATTACACAGTATATTCCGGACTACAAGCTGCTACTTTTTTCCCGGGCTTTGAGCACCGCAGCTTATATACAGTGCAGCTAATATGTTTTCTTTTTTTTTTCCATGCCGCCTAAAACATTTTGCCTTGTAACATTAGACCAATCAAATTAACGAATAGTTCTCAGTGGTTCAATGAAATTGTACTTAAAGGGGACATATTATGCAAAACTCACTTTTTGCGGGTCTTTGTGGTCATATTTGGGTCTCTACTGTTCCTTTAAACACTCCAAGCGTGAAAAAAAACCATCCATCCATTTTTTTGTAGGTCAGTAGAAAGACTTTGGTGTCAAGAAAAAAATGCTGCTGTGAGCCATTTGGATGGCTCCCCTATTGTGATGTCACAATAGGGGAATTTGCATATACCTGTCGAGTCCCCACCCTCTTCATTAGTTGAAGATCCGCCATCTTGTATCCAGCATCGAGCATACGAGCGCAATGGCTACGAAAGGAAAATCACACATGAAGTTTTGTGCTGTTGGCTGCACCTGTGGTGCGTTTCTGGAGACCCAGGTGTCCAGCAGCAGCTCCAGTCTCTGCCAGTGATACCTCCCGGTGGTTTTTACAGCCACGAACAGGTCAGCCTGTGTGAGCTGCTCCACAGGCCGAGGGGCGCCGGGCCGCTCACCACTCTCCTCTCCCGGGCCAGCCGCCTGAAATAAGTTGAGAAAACATCCGCGCCCCCTGCAGCCGGCAGCTCCTTCTGGTGTCCGTCAGTGAGCACGAGCCTCTCCCGGCCACCAGCAGACAGGTTACCGCGGCGACAGCAGCGCGAGGTCCTGCTGTTGAGAAAACACTTCTTTTCTGTCCATGAGCGAAGTGGTGAACCCATCCACGCAGTGAACATGTGGATGCCTGCCGGGGGACCGAGGCTCGCCTTCAGCTCAGTGGGATGGTTTGACCAGAATCAGGCCAACAATTTTCAGTCTTTCTATTCTTTGGTTTGCATTTTCTATTCTCATCCTAAGAAACGGTAAGAAGGTTTTTCATTCAAATGAATATCTTAAGCCACTTAACACAGGTCTATGAACCACCCAAGCAGAAAAAAGGGCTCCTAACTCAAGTAATGAATCAGTGTTGTGTGAACACATGTGACTGTAACGATTGAGTGGTAACAGGGCTCAAAGATGACCGACAGAGGAGGCGAGTTCAAAAAGGTTTATTGGTGCAGGTAGGTGGCAGGTGAGGGGGTCCCAGTACTGAGGAGCCCAAGTGCCTTTATCCAAACACAGAATGATTAAGAAAGCACAGGAGTCCAGTCCACACTGAAGAGGAAAAACTCATTCATTAACAAGTTCAGCGAGCAAGCGAGAATCAAAAATCCATGTCCAGTCCAAAGTTTCCAGAAATATCCAAACATACAAATATACCTATCCAAACAATAGGTATAATCCAAAGGCAAAATCCAAGAGGCAGAAAAAAGGTCCAGGCAGGGCAAAAAACTTAGAGCCGATCAGAGATCAGGGTCAAAAACAGGTCCAGGGCCCAGTAACACTAGATAATAAGACAGGTTAATGCTGGAGAGTGAACTTCCAAGAAGTTAGACCTGAATATGAAGGGGAGAGGACGGGTGAGGATGATTAGTGTTGATGGCCAGAAAGGAGGTCGGCATAGGAAGTGAGCTGGAAACCATGACACAGACAACTCATTAACAACTCATCTGAAACTGTATTTTTAGCTGCTCGCAGCCTAATGCAAACACACATCATTTGTTTCCATTTCTTCAGATGTATCTATGAAATGATGCAGTTTGACAGACATAAAATATTATTTTTGTACCAACAAGATGATCCACAAAGAGCTGAAAGCGTTGCACATCTCAGCATGGTGTGCAATGTGTCCTAAAAAACTGAGGAAGTTTGAGTAGGACAAGAAGAAGTGGAAGTATGAGATGTCATGGAAATATCTGAAACAGCACCCAGCGTCACCTTCTTACACCTTCTGTTTCCTTTCTTTTTCACTCCAACCTGTTGGGATATGATGCAACGGGGGTGTACACCTTTGCCCCAGTTAAAGGAAACCTTGGACAGGCAGAGCAGATGCTACACAACCACATGCAAAGAACAGAAATAATATCAGGGTGAACAAGCAGTTCCTTTACAGATGGAATATAATGAGATGACTAAGCCAGAAGAGCTTGTTCCAGCCTGCAATCAGACATGAAATAATCCTTTGATGATCTGTCATTGATCCTACGCTCAGTGTGGTTGTTGTAATTACAGCTTCACTCATCCCAGCATTTATGATTTGGTCAGAAACAAACATGATGCTCTGAGCTCCCACCACAGAGACAGGTGTCAGCACGGCAGCTTTTCACTTCATAGAGCCGACTTAGATGAAAGTCTGAGGTTGTTTCACACATCACATATTTTTGCTTAGAAATTTGACCAAACTCCTTGGTCGGGTTATTTTCTCTGATATTTGCTTGGTAATTTCTTCCCTCTTTTCCCCTGTGGTGCCGCTTGTCTCTAGGCTGGAAGCAGTTGCTATAGTAGATGGTGTCTTATGACGAGATGATGATTTATTAACTATTAGCCCCTTTCACACTGCGACCCGCTACCTTAGCGGGTCCAAATTGCACCTTCGACCTGCGTCGAGCAATGTGAACGCTTGGCGTGTCAGGGTGACCCGTGTCGCCTGAAGCCGAGTTCAGGGGGCGTTGCCTAGTGGCAGAGCGTCACACGAAACACATAAAATGCTGGGCGTGTACAATGACGTAGGCACAAGCCATGCGTCGGAGGTAGGGTTAAATACACCTGTCTGCATCAAATTTTTCAAACCAACGATGGCGGGACACCTTGAGAACTCGTTTTTGCAATTGTATATGCAGTTCATGGAGATGTTATTTTACGGTGTGTGGATGGTTACAACGTGGGATGCCGCCGAAGAACATATGCGGAGAGTACAAGAGCACTATAGTCCCCGAAATGTGGCGGTAAATAACGTCCTCTGTTCGGGGGCTGAGGAGCTTGCGGACCTCCTTGTCTCCCCAGTTGGCCATATTAAAAAATATCTCCAACTTGATGTAGGCTAAAACAGAGTAAAACTTGTCCTCACCTGTCGCTGCTGTTCTGAATCAGCTGTCCATTCTGTCTTTTAAACTCCTCACGTCACGCCACGCCCACATCCAACCCGCGTCGATTGCGTTCACATCAAACCCGGCTCGGCAAAAAGACGAGGGTCCGACGCGGGTCGAAAGGCGAGTCGAGTTGACGCGGCAGCCCGGGTCGGCAGTGTGAAAGCAACAGCGGACACGCTAAATTCGTGGATTAAACGCGAGTTATTCCTCAGTGTGAAAGGGGCTAGAGATTTGTCTTGCCTCCCTCTTCACACTTATTTGATATAATCAGAAATGTAAAAAGAATTAAAACTTAAAATTAATAGTGTCTATTTTACTAAAAGCCAAAGACCTGTTTACACATGTAACCACATGAGTAACACAGCTGCTGTCTCTCAGGGCCGTTAATAAGAGAATGCTTCATTCCTGACTGTCAGTTATGTTTTTCATTTGTTTTTTAACACCTATCTCTTTCTATTATTTCCCACTGTCCTATTTCTGTTGATAGTGTTTTGTTCCTTGTTTCAGCATGTAACTGTCACCGGCATTCTTTTGACTGCTACTACGACCCGGATATCGATGGCAGGAGAGGCAGCCTGGACATCCACGGACACCACAGAGGAGGAGGGGTTTGCCTCAACTGTCAGGTGACTCAGGCTCCTCAAATCTAAAACAGACTGTGAAGGTCTTAGTGATGGAAATAACTGAAACCTTTTCCCCACAGCATCACACCACTGGAGTCAACTGTGAGCTCTGCATCCCCTCCTATTACAGGTCACCTGACCACCCGATCCACTCCCCATTGGCCTGCTCACGTGAGTTACAGCTGTTGGACATCTCTATGAATAAACCTTTCCTTTACATGCAGCATGTTTGGTCTTCCTGGTGATCAGTAATTCTTGTTTTTTTCCAGCCTGTAACTGTCAGTCAGAGTTTACAAATGGCAGCTGTGAGGACCTGACTGGGCGGTGCTTCTGCAAACCAAACTACGCCGGGGAGAACTGTGACTCCTGTGCCAGCGGTTTGATCAACTTCCCTGAGTGTTACCGTGAGTTGCAACCAAAGGAATGTCTGAAATCCTGCCTTTGTTTGGATGTGTGCTGCAGTAGATCCAGGAACTAGTTAAAATTCACCCCCAACCCAAAGGGGAAAACTGAATGAAAACAAAAGAAATGAACTACTTCTTTGATATTTTCTGACCTCTCTTTCTCCATCAGCCATCCCCACGTTTCCCAACAACAACAACAACGGTGAGGCCAAACCAGCTGGAGAGATTATCAGTAAGTTATCAACAGTCTGCACAAATGGACAAGAATTCACATTAAACCATTACAAATATAGTCAAAACCAATGTTGGAACAACGTACAGTCAGAAGGATGAGAAGGATATCACACCCAGCCCTATCTGTAAGGGGGAACCCAGGCACTCTTTGGAGCTCAGATCCAATGTCTTTTTCTTTCAGTCACTACCTTCAGATGATGATGAGATCCATCTTTTTTTCCACTCCTTTCACCACTTCTCTGTTGAAGACAGAGTTGCTGGCAGTAATAACAGCACTGATAAAATGCTAGGGCTAAGATGATAGACAGAAATCTCTTTCCAAAGAGAATTTCATTGCAGAAGATGTGTAGAGGTTAGTTCCAGGGTTCCAAACTATGAAATAGACTCAAAACCTGAAGCAGATACACCTTGAGCAGATATGGAAAATGCAAATAAAAAATACAAATTCTTAAATTTGCTTTGACTTTTTATTTCTTTGTTTGAACCCAAGATTATACATGTTTTGTCTTGCAACTTAATAAGCTTAACTTCCATATCCTGAAATGCATAAATGAAACAAATGAAATGAAGTTGGTGAGACACAACATCTGTATGGGCTTGCATTGTCTACAATGAATTTCATTTTTCATACTTTTGGGCTGCAGCAGCGAGCTCTGACCTTGAATGTGTGTGTGAATTTTCCCATGCTCCCCTCTCAGCTGCTGATATTTATGGTGGAAGTCAGATGTTTGGGGGAGTTTTGAGAAAAGCATTCTGTTGTGAATAGAGTATCAGTAGTGCGATAAGACATAATTCAGTCCTGCCTCACAGATACGTGACGGTCCTTAACACAACCACCTGCCAGCTGTGAAGCTGCTTTGTTTTCCCAAAGCTGCCTTCCTGTGTGAGAGATAGAATTCAGAACTCTGCTTCTTTCTTATCACTGGGAAAAACTGCAACTAAATCCCCTCTAAGTCTTTTTTCTTTTTCACTACCCACTGTTCCTTTTTTACTGACAGTATTGAAATGTACGCCTGTTCTGTTTCCAGACTGTGAGTGCAGTGCACCGGGTACTGTGGATAACTCTTGCAGGCCAGACCCTCAAACTCAAACCTGCATCTGTAAGCCAGGATTCACCGGAGACCACTGTGACACTTGTGCTCCACGTTTCTACGGACCGAACTGTCAGGGTGAGACATCCATGTTAACCTGTTGGGGAGCCCAGGCTTCTGAAATGTTTCAGTTTTTATTCTGAATTACTGCCTTCATCATCATTCTTTTTTTTTTTTACGACTTGAACTTTATTAGTTTTCCATAAAGAAAAATACACAACAGTTCCAGATTAACATAACACAAACTTTGCCATTGGTAAATCTTCTGGACTCTCCATAGCATGTGCCAATACGATAATTAAGATTACTTAATAGAAAGAAAATTACTTAATAAAAAGAAAAAGAGTAAAAAAAAAAAAAAATAATAATAATAATAATAATACTAACTAAATAAAATAAACATCAATAAGATCAACTACCACTAACCAAAAATCTACGTATATAAATTAACTTGAATAAAATGCCCTACCCACAGAAACATTTAAATAATTATAGCATTACAGTATATTCAGATCATCAAATTAAGTTTGAGCTGGAGATGCCATTTAACCCACATATGAAAAATAATGGGACCACTTTTATCATCTTCATCATCATCATTCCTATTTGTAAAGAAAAATGTTCGATGATATTTTGAAAACGTTAATACAATATGTGCATTGCTCCAGGTTTGAAAGGTACAATGAATGACATGTCACATCAGGACATAATGGGTTAACCACTCGGCCACAAAAACAGTCAAAACATCGAAGGTTACTGTATTATGTCTACATATAGAACAGAATAGAAAAATACTTTATTCATCCCCCAGTTGGGGAAATTCCATTTAGTCAAGTAGCTCAAAAAAATGTAAATATTTACGATGATTGTATATTAGAACAATAATAATAATAAATGAGTAAATAAATGTGAGAAGAACATTTCAGCAGTCACTTTTAAAAAGGCTGCGGGGACAAAGGACCTCCTGAAGCTGCTCCTCTGTCCTGCCAGGATGCTGGGGAGAGGATGTTTATCATTCTCCAAAACAGAATACAATTTTTCACATATATATTCCTCATATGTCTCTTTGTCCAAGAAACTGTACAAATGAAATGATTTACGAAATGGTAGAATAGAGACAAACATTAGTCCCACGATCTAAGATCTGAAGCCTGATTATTTTAGATTTTTTTTTGTTGAAACTAATTCATTAGCTAATAGTTGCTGATTTGTCTTTTAGCTGAAAACTTTGTTTCAGTTCTAACACATACTGTACTCTGATAGCACAGATTTAGCTTTTGTGTTCATTTGTTTCTCTGACATACACACTGAGCAGCAAGGAACTCCACTGCTGTGTTAGTTTGCTTATGTGTACAGGGCCGGGCTGTCACCCAGGAGGCAGCCTTCACAAACACACACGCTGAGTAAACAGGCAAACAGCATTCAGTGAAGCTGTGCTAATCACTGCAGATCATTTTACATCCACACCTTCAGCCCAGTCAGACCCAGAGGGGCTGATTAAAAACAACTTAAGCCCCTTTCACACTGCCGAATAACCCGCGTTTAATTCGCGAATTTAGCGTGTCCGCTGTTGTGTTCACACTGCCGACCCGGGCTGCCGCGTCAACTCGACTCGCCTTTCGACCCGCGTCGGACCCTAGTCTTTTTGCCGAGCCGAGTTTGATGTGAACGCAATCGACGCGGGTCGGACGTGGGCGTGACGTGAGGAGTTTAAAAGACAGAATGGACAGCTGATTCAGAACAGCAGCGACAGGTGAGGACAAGTTTTACTCTGTTTTAGCCTACATCAAGTTGGAGATATTTTTTAATATGGCCAACTGGGGAGACAAGGAGGTCCGTGAGCTCCTCAGCCCCCGAGCAGAGGACGTTATTTACCGCCACATTTCGGGGACGGTGAAAGATGGACCTCTGCTGGAAGGGCTGGCGAGAAAGATGGGAGAGCGCGGTTTCCCACGCACCGTAAAGTAACATCTCCATGAACTGCATATACAATTGCATAAACGAGTTCTCAAGGTGTCCCGCCATCGTTGGTTTGAAAAATTTGATGCAGACAGGTGTATTTAACCCTACCTCCGACGCATGGCTTGTGCCTACGTCATTGTACACGCCCAGCATTGTATGTGTTTGGTGTGACGCTCTGCCACTAGGCAACGCCCCCTGAACTCGGCTTCAGGCGACACGGGTCACCCTGACACGCCAAGCGTTCACATTGCTCGACGTGGGTCGAAGGTGCAATTTGGACCCGCTAAGGTAGCGGGTCGCAGTGTGAAAGGGGCTTTAGACTCCACTCTCACTGCATTGACTTTGTTTCCCAGTCATTGGTCTATGTTGGTGGTGTTGTGTTTGTCTAACTCTGTGTGCATGTGCCTGTCCAGCCTGTCAGTGTTCGGGTCCAGGTTGTCGGGATGGGTCATGTGACCTGCTCACTGGTCAAGGAAACTGTAGGACAGGTTTCCAGGGTTACCACTGTGATCAGTGCGCACCTGGTTACTTCACCTACCCACTCTGCCAACGTGAGTCACCAGTCTCCCAAAGTTTAAAAAACTTTTCACAAATAGACTTCACAGCCATCTTTTATAAACTGACAGTAGCTGAGGAAAACATATTTTTCCCTTTTTCTTTAAAGCTGACATTATTTTCAGAGGGCTTAATGCAATAACTGTGATATGCTTCATTAAAAGTGATGCTGAAAGAAGATGCAGCATTTCCCTTTTCATCCATTCATTTACACCTCAGTACAAGCAGATAATCTTAGAATGACCACTCCAGTCCACCTCTGTCTTTTTGACCATGTTATTACATTATTAGAGAGTTTACAGCAAAAACCCTGAGAACTCAGACCACATGCCAAACTGAGAGGAAAATTCTCGACTGGCAGTTTAATCCTCAAACACTCACATGTCCTTTGTCAGCAGTTTGACCACGGACAGCTCCGATCCCCACCGCTGATCCCTCGCAAGTTGTGTGTCGAAGTGGTCGAAGTTGTTAAAACACAATTCCAGTTGACAGTAACCCTGAAAAGTCCCGCCGTAATTCCCCGTCTGACACGCAGGACTCCATAGTTTGTGTTTGTTGAAGAAATCTTCCTTATACGGGTGAAATGTCACCAACATTTGATTTTCACTTGGCAGTGCTGTACTGATGGTGCATTCAGCGACAAATAGGAAGTTGAATTTGTAGCTTTTGAATGAAAAGTCAGATCTTCTTGTGGGGACAAAAAACATGAAACAAAATACCGGTAGACCATTATTTTATTTAATGTTGAGTGAGAAAGTATCAGAGTACACAGCAAATTATTTGGTTCTAACCAAGAAAAAAAAACCTTACATTTAGAAGTGCTAGATATTTTTTCTTGTTTTAAGAATTAATTTCCTATTTTAGGTCTTGAACTTAACAGTATAATCTTATATCAAGCAAAACTTTACTTTTTTGTGTCAAACAGGCAGGGAATCATAAAATGAGACAATTAACACTTAAAATAAGATGCATTACGTTTCTCCTCCAAAGTCTCATTAAAAAAAAAATCTTGTTTTAAGATTCAATAACAAACTCAACATGCTTGATTTAAGAGTCACACAGAAAATATCTGAACACAAACTTCATTCCTTGAATTTTAAGCATATGACAAATGTTTGTTCACAAAACTGCCTTTGTTAAATATAGAAACAAGACTGCTACAATCTTAATTTAAGAAATCTTGCCAAGTCAAATTATCTTGCTGCATGGGCAGATTTTTTCACTTGTTTTGAGTACCTTTCCCTTAGTTTTAGTGTTTTTTTATCTTGTTTGAAGACCCCTATTTTTTGCAGTGTAGAAAGCCAGAATAAAAGCATTTAAACTTCCCAAATCTAAGGTACAGTGAATGCAGCATCATTTGGACTTAGGCATAGAGGTAAGGTGGGAGGAGGCTGGATGTAAAGACACAAAGTGGGCAAAATAAAATGCCACGGCTCTGTTTTCTATGGGGGACTTCAGTCACCCAAACACATGCTTTCAGACACAGAACAAGATCCTTTTTCCATAATACGCTCCCTTAAGGTAGGATGTCGGAATACAGACGCCGTGATAATTCCAGGTGATTCCAGAATTAGGTCTCGCATAAAAAAAAAAAATTGAATTTAAAAAAACAGCAGAACTACTTTAGAAAACAAGCTGCTCTCTATGGCACTCTTATATCCAGTGGTGTAAATGAATGATTTGTGTTGTCACGTCTGGTTGTTAAATGGAAGGTGTGCAGAAATGACTCCCGGCCTCTCTCTGCAGTGTGCGGCTGCAGTGCAGACGGCTCGCTGTCTGAAGGCTGCGACACCTCCGGGCACTGTCTGTGTAAACCGCAGTTTCAGGGTTCTCGCTGTGAACAGTGCAGATCTGGATTCCACTCCTTCCCCAACTGTCAAGGTAATCCCACAAAAAAAGTCCATTTCCCAATGAATGCATGACTGACTCTCATAGCAGGACGCACATGGAAGCACTCACCTCTATGTACCCCCTGATGAAGTGCTACATCGCCTCATGAAAATATTAAACCTTTAAACCTTTCGAAAATGAAAAGGTCTGTTGCAAGAAAAGGATATTTCACTGCTTTATAACCTGAGACAGGTTTGGTTCAAGGGTCACTCGTTGGAATCCCAGGACTGGGATGGAATTAAACTGGAAACATAAAAAAATGACATGCATTTCAACACATTGGTGTGGATTAAAGCATAGATATCTGTAGACATTTCTTTTCATTGGGAATAATTTCATGCTATCATTACCCATTTCCACATTAACCTCATGTTGTCACAGAGGATTTGCACGTTTTGTATTTTCTTTTTCCCCAGAGTGTGCCTGCGATCCTCGCACCTCAATAGATACGAGCTGCACCGCATCAGGCCTGTGCCACTGCCGGCCCAACTACAGTGGAGCATCATGTGACCAGTGTGCTCCCGGTTACTATGGCTACCCAAGCTGTACCTGTAAGTCATACAAGAAAGGTTCCTGTTACAGCAGAATGTCCTTTAGTCCCCATAGACTGACAATATACCAGAAACATCTAAGCATGCTATTTGTTGAAAGCTTGTTAGCTCTTCTACAACGCATCCACACAGAGTATTGATGAGTAGAAAATACAGATGTACAGATGGATAAGTGGTGTGTCTGCTCCAGCCTGCCAGTGTTCCCCTGAAGGCTCTCGCTACACGGGCTGTGACCAGGTGACGGGACAGTGTGTGTGTCTGCACAGTGTGGGGGGGCTGCGGTGTGACAGCTGTGCACACGGCTTTTATGGTTTCCCCAACTGCCAAGGTAATCACACACACACACACACACACACACACACACACACACACACACACAGAGTAAACACCACAGCAGCTGTTATAACCTACAGCTGAGCACAAAGGATGAAACAGACACTGTGAGCACATTTAGCTGGTTAAGCTTTGGGTGGAGGCAGAATAATGTGGTGAATTATTCTGTGCACAGCTAAATTATGTAACAGCAGTGAAGTGATGAGAGGTTAATGACTTTCTTACCAAGTGTCAAAATACATGTGAGTGTAGTTGAAATGAAGACTATTCATCCATCTATCTGTCCGTCCATCCATCCATTCATCCATCCATGCATCCATCCATTTGTCCGTCCATCCATGCATCCATCCATCCATCCATCCATCAATCCATCCATCCATCCATCCATCCATCCATCCATCCATCCATCCATCCATCCATCCATGCATCCATCCATCCATCCATGCATCCATCCATCCATCCATCCATCCATCCATCCATGCATCCATCCATCGATCCATCCATCCATCCATCCATGCATCCATGCATCCATCCATCCATCCATCCATCCATGGATCCATCCATGCATCCATCCATCCATCCATGCATCCATCCATCCATCCATCCATCCATCCATTCATCCATCAATCCATGCATGCATCCATCCATCCATGCATCCATCCATCCATCCATGCATCCATCCATGCATCCATGCATCCATCCATGCATCCATCCATGCATCCATGCATCCATCCATCCATCCATCCATGCATCCATCCATTTGTCCATCCATCCATCCATGCATCCATCCATCCATCCATCCATCCATCCATTCATCCATGCATCCATCCATTCGTCCGTCCATCCATCCATTCGTCCGTCCATCCATTCATCCATGCATCCATCCATCCATCCATCCATCCATTCATCCATCCATCCATCCATCCATCCATCCGTCCATCCATCCATCCATCCATCCATTCATCCATCCATTTGTCCGTCCATCCATCCATGCATCCATCCATGCATCCATCCATTCGTCCGTCCATCCATCCATTCGTCCATGCATCCATCCATCCATCCATCCATCCATGCATCCATCCATCCATCCATCCATCCATCCATCCATCCATCCATCCATCCATCCATCCATCCATCCATCCATTTGTCCATGCATTCATCCATCTATCCATTCTTGCTATGTTTGGCTCCCTTGTGCAGCTTGCATGAAATTTCCCATTTCCTCACGTCCCTCAAATTAACTTCTTAATAAAAAACATTGAAAGTGTTACTTATGGGCAACTAAAGGCGCCATCCATCCATCCATCCGTGCATCCATCCATCCTGGGTCGACCTCGGGGCCTCGCCCTAAACTGGCTCCTCTCAATGCGGAGGAGTAGCGGCTCTACTTTGACTCTCTCCCGGATGGCTGAGCTCCTCGCCCTATCATGAAGCGTCAGACCCGCCGCCCTGCAAAGAAAACTCATTTCAGCCGCTTGTACAGGTGACCTCTTTCTTTCAGGCATGATCCAGAGTTCATGACCATAAGTGAGGATAGGGATGTAAACTGCCCTGAAAATCGAGAGCTTTCCTTTATTACTAAGGCTGAGCTCCCTCTTCACCACAACAGTCCGGTACAGCGACTGCATCACTGCTGCTGCTTGTCCCAAACTGTCCCAATCTGTTGCAATCTGTCGCAATCTGTCCCAATCTGTTCCAATCTGTCCCAATCTGCGGCTGATCTCACCATCGTTCGTGAAGAAGACCCCGAGATCCTTCAACTCCTCCACTCCCTCTCCCGGCTAGGGGTAGCTTCTCTCCCCCTACCTGAAGAGGGCATGCCATCCTTTTCCGTGAAAGGACCATGGACTCAGACGTGGAGATGCTGATCTGCATACCGACCGCTTCACACTCAGCTGCAAAGCATTCCAGTGCATGCTGGAGGCACTCATGTGATGGAGCCAAAAGGACAACATCATCCGCAAATAGCAGCGATGAAACCTTCAGACTAGCCCACACAACGCCGTTCTGACCCCGGCTACGCCTCGGCACCCTGTTCATGAATATCACAAACAGGAGTGGAGACGAGGCACAACCTCGGCAGAGTCCGACACCCACCTGGAGCGAGTCCAGCTGTAGAACAACTGGGCCTTTGACTGTGAAACACTTAAATTCATCAGATCCAATCGACTGTGTTCTCAAGTTAATAGAGTTCTCTTGTATCAGAAGAGGCCTGTCAAACTGTCAAACTTTAACTTTTAAAAGCTAGCTTAATGTCAGCATTCAGACATTTCATTTAAAAGTGGAAGCTAATGTATGCCTAAGTGTGTATAAGCACATTCCCACAGCGACACATGACCCTAATGGGATGTTTCTGTGTTTCTTTGTTACTGAAAGCCGGGACTTGTCACCCTGCCGGCTCCGTTCAGTATGCAGTGTTGCCAGTGGTGGTAAGTCTCCTGTTGGATTTTTCTTTATTTCATAGTGTGAGGAATTGCTCAGACCTTTTAGCAGCAATGTAAAAAAAATATATATATGTTTTTTTTTAAATCCGAAATTATTTTTTAGGAAGAAATTATCAAATCAAATCAAATCAAATTTATTTATAAAACACATTTCATGTACAAACAATTCAAAGTGCTTTACATAAAATAAAAGCATTATAAAATCAAAATAAAAGCAATAAGATAAATGGTAGAGTCCCACCTTTTGGACTCTACACCTTTGTTTCTGGGTGCACACACCCTGTTTGTTGATCCTGCTTTGCTTTCATTGAGGGGCACTTTACACGGAAACGAAAACGGGTTAAAAACGCAAAACCTTTTTGCAGATGCACTATATCGTTTAGATGGTAACGGCGTTTTGGGGGCATGAAAACGCAAAAAAGTGAAACCGCCCTCCAGAGTGGAATTCTTGAAAACGCTTCACTGTCGCGCCACCGTGTAAAGTATGAAAACGCAAAACTGCGTTTCTCGTCACATAGAAATGACGTGACAAGCATAATAAAGCGCCAGAAAACCGTGGGAAACACATCAGTAGGCTATCAACATGTCCGTCCCTGCGGACTTTCAACTCGCCTTAGGTGCGGTAATTGACGTTCAAGAGTAATTTCATCAGATAACAGCAATGATGAGAGTAGTAAAGAACAGACCAAAAATATGAACTACGTTCTCGAAATTCTTGAAGTTCATAGAGAGAGCAGGCGACCTAGACAGCTGTGGGTGAGACCTGGGAGGACTTCTCAGTGGTGGGATAACTTCATGAATGCCACCTAGCCATCTGGCGTGTTTACTGCATCGATAAACATGAAACGTCACACACTTTTGCGTTTCCGTATTTACGCAGATTTTCACCCTAAAACGCTCGTCTAAATGCAGATTTAAAAGTGAAAACGAAACGCCACTTTTGCGTTTTGGTTTCAGATCGTTTCCGTGTAAAGGCAGCCTTAGTCGTGCTCAAATGTTCTTTTGAGACCAGAAGATTTTCTTAAACAAAGAGGAAATGTACCTTAACTTTGAGTCATGCAGATGTTTGGAATATTAACCTTCAGACATTCACTCGTTGGTTTGTTCATCTGTTGTCACTTCTGTAGGGTCAATGTGAGTGTCGTAGTTCTGTAGAGGGCCCAGCTTGTGACAAATGTAAACCTCTGTACTGGAACCTCAGCCCTGATACCTCAGATGGATGCTCCAGTAAGATAACCTGCACACGCCTCACTTCTGTCTCACTAAGACGAGAGCAGTAAATAATAAATGAATCTTTGCTCTCTCCTGCAGGCTGTGAGTGCAACACTGTGGGTACATTGAGTGGTGTTGCTGAGTGTGCACAGGTGAGTTCAGGCTTCCTTCTTTCATTCAGCAGTTGGTGAATGGAAAGGTCACTGTGCATCAACTTATATTGGAATATTGTCTTTTATTAAAACAATGATATGATAATCATCTGTAGTCTTTTTCCAATAAAACCCTTGTTGTCATGCTTATGGTAATGTTATCACTCCTGCCTGCTAGGAAACTGGTCAATGCCACTGTAAGCCCAGCGTCTGCAGTGGAACCTGTTCCACCTGCAAAGATGGCCACTATAACCTGCAGGATCACAACTACTTTGGCTGCCAGGGTCAGTGTTCTTTCATAAGAATTTAATGTTGAGTGAGCTTTTCCGTAAAAAGCTTACCCCCTACCCGAATCAGGGTTTGTATCCCCACCCCGACTGGTGTGGGACTGGTGTGCAGCTGATGAGAGGCTGAGGTAGCTTGTGGTTGTGGGAAAAAAAAGAAAGAAAGAAAAGATGGTTGTTGTGGTGTGAGGAGCAGTGTTGGCTGGCATTAGGGGGGTGACTCTGGGACGCCGGTGGTCACTGTCTAACCTGCTGGAGGTGTCGTGGGCCCAACTAGACGAAACACTGATGAAAGGAGGTTCCCACCTGATGACCCCAATGATATGTTGGTCAGCACTGCTCACTGATCTATATTATAGGGATTATAGGGAATTATTCAGTGAGTCTGGTCCATTTTTTTGGTCCAAGTTTCTTGTGTTTACCTTAAATTCCCTCCAGACGAAAACTTAATGCCTCCATGCTTGTTCATCTGCCTGTAAACTGTGTGCGCAGGTTGCCAGTGTGACATCGGGGGAGCAGTAGGTCAGTTCTGTGGAGACCGGAATGGCCAATGTCGTTGCAGACCCAATGTAGAGGGAACAAAGTGCAACCTGTGAGTTCAGCCGACCTTAGAGGAGTTTTAGGTAGTATTTGGTGAATAATGAGGGAGGAGCAAACATTATTAACATCATATCAGATCTGATCATACCTGATCTGGACCTCAGTCAGGCTCTCACACACTGACGGACTGTTGGGCTATCCCTGGGTGCTATACACAGTCATCACACCCATCAGACATACTTTACTTTAGGCTCAAGCGTACTTAAGAAGAGTATAGTTCTACTATAGTAGAAAGGATTTTTCACCAGTGGGATTAGTGGTTAATCTCAAAAAGTCCTGAAATTCTGCTCCCTAACTTTGCTTCTGCACAGTACATCTGCTGTGTCGTGGGTGAGGATGGTAGGAGAGCAAGTGTCACCTGTGTTGGTCAAAGACATATCATCACCACATAAGTCTGAACAGCATGAGCTTCTTTCACTTTTTACAAGGATTCCCTGTGTCCACAGACCTCGACCAGATCATTACTTCCCAGACCTCCACCATCTGAAGTTTGAGATTGAGGAAGGAACAATGTTGGACGGCCGCCCGGTGCGAATCGGTTACAACCCTCTGGAGTTCCCAGACTTCAGCTGGAGAGGTTATGCTCAGATGTCCCCCATTCAGGTAGGAACGTCACTCACCTTTGAGCTGTTCTGTTCATCTATTTGACCGTTTCTGGACTTTGTTGACTGTTCGTTTGTAGCCAACATTAATCACTCTAGCTTATCACATTTGCTGTGTTTGTTGTTAAAGCTATATTTGTGGCACTCTTTTATTCTGATTTATGCTGTCTTCATGTTGTACATAACAGTATATGCGACTGTGGCCCATTCTTTCTTCTTCTCTGGCATGAAACGATGAAACCGCGCATGTGGACTCGTGCTGCTTCTCTTTGGTAGACCTGCTTTTCAGCACACGCTGTGTCTCTCTGCACATATCTCAAATGTTGAGAACAGTTTTTGCATTTGAATTTAAATGAATGGTTCAACTTATTCGGATAATCGCTGTAGAATCAGTAAATGGATCCATTGTAAAGAGGAACATCTCCCAAACACCAGTGAAAGTTTGTGCTGAAAGGCGTGAATCTAAAGAGAAATGTGTTTGCTGGTAAAGGTGAAGATGTGCTTGGTGTTTTCTATCATCTCTTTCGTCTCTCTTATCATCATGTCTCTCCATACTCGCTTCCCTCTGTCCTGCTGCTTCTTTTCTAAATTCTCCATAATTGAATCTTTACCTCCTTCTCCCTGTTGTTCCCATTTCTTCCCATGCACTCCCCTTCTCATCTCTGCCTCTCGCTCCAATCCTTCCTCGCTTCCCGCTGCCTTCCCCGTTGCTTCCCTGGCAGTCCAAAGTGTCGGTGTCGGTGTCGGTCACCTCTCCAGACCTCTTCCATGTGGTGCTGCGCTATGCCAACTGGGGTGGTTCGCATGTTCGGGGCAGGGTGTCGGTCGTAGAGGATGCTTGGAACTACTACTGTGGTAACTGTAAGTGCTGGGAGGGGCAAACGTGGCACTTTTGTTTTTCCTTGCCTTCTCTGGAATGGGGAGTAAGAGAAGAGCAATGTCTTACTGTGTCTCTTTCTCTCTTGATTTCTATGCTTTCCTTCAGATTTCGACTGTGTTCCAAATATGCAGAGAGGTCGTACAGTCATGTAGTTTATAAACAGTCCATAAAAACTAGAGTAAAAAGAAAACGTACTGCCCCTCAGAGTTCCAACAGACTAGTTGTCAGTCAGTGACATTTATTTCAACAATACAAATAGACCATTATAAAATGCCAAACAAAGACATTGAAATCTGCTCTGCACATGCTGGATAGAGAAGTGACGGCTTACTGTAACTCCTCTGAGTGTTCCAAAGGTTTACATATCCTGGCAGGATGAGGGAATGTTGGTGGCACAAACTAAACTGAGACAAAGACATTCTTAACACTGCAACTTAAAGCTCTGGGAAGGTCGGTGCAGTCTCCTTGGCTCTTCTGTAAAATGGAAAGCTTTTCCACTGAAACCGTTCATTCCCCAGCCTTCAAAGAGACTAGGAACACGAGATAAAAAACGTTTTTTCAACTTTTTCTTCTGTATGTGAATAGTTTGATGGGGTGGTAAAAGCACACATGTGTTGCATCATTCCATTATGGGTTCATTATACAAAGGAGTAAAAAACTTGAAGCTAAAAGGACTTGACTCCCAGGCGTCCCACAGTGCATTCAGAGAGTATTCAGACCCCCTTCATTTTTTTTCACTGCGCTCAGTACCGCATAACGACATGGTAAAAAATAGAATTTTAGAAATTAATTTGTTAACTGTTAATTTATTAACAGCATTTAATAAAAGAAATATCACATCGGCACGTGAAATGCCACTTGGGTGCCTCCCATTTCTGGTGATCATCGCTGAGATGTTTCCACGCCTTGTTTGGAGTCCACCTGTGGCAAATTCAATTCAATTTCAATTCATTTTTATTTATATAGCGCCAAATACAACAAATGTCATCTCAAGGCACTTAGATAGTAAGTCCAATTCAAGCCAATTGGAATTCAATTAATTAATAATAATTCATAAAATAATCCAATTCGTTCATATAGAGCCAATACAAAAACAATTTCCTAGCTAAGAAAACCAACAGATTGCACTGAAAACTTTTTGTTTTTCGGTCCAATCTCCCGGCCTGAGCGTGCCTGAGGCGACTGTGGAGAGAAACGACTCCCTTTTAACAGGAAGAAACCTCTGGCAGAACCAGACTCAGGAAGGGTGGCCATCCGCCTCGACCAGCTGGGGTTTGACAAGACAGAAAGGGGAGGGGGGGCCGCTGCCGCACTGTAACACCATTCAAAGGTTATCTGTTGGAACAGGGAAACACGAGTTAATGACCACAATAATATCACATATACATAAAGAGAGTAAAGTGAGGAAAGGTGTGACAGATGAGGCCCCCCAGCAGTCTAGGCCTATAGCAGCTTAACTATGGGATGTTTCAGGATTACCTGAGCCATCCCTATTCAAGGTAAACACAAGAAACTTGTGCTAACGAAAAAATAAATAATAAAATAAAGGACCAGACTCAGTGAGTAATTCCCTATACTCCCTATATAGATCTGCTCCTCACACCACAACAACCATCTTTTTACAGCCACAAGCTACCTCAGCCTCTCACCAACTGCACACCAGTCACAGCGGGGTGGGGATGCAAACCCTGGTTCGGGTAGGGGGAGAAATAAAAGAGGTAAGATAAGCGGGAATGGGATTCAAACCCTGGTTCGGGTAGGGGGTAATGAAAGTATAGAGGGTGCCAGAGGTGGAGGCAGAACAAGACACTAGCAGATACACTATCAGATTCAACAGACCTAACTATAAGCTTTATAAAAAAGGAAAGTTTTAAGCCTGGTCTTAAAAGTGGAAAGGGTGTCTGCTTCCCGGACATTTACTGGCAGCTTATTCCACAAGAGAGGGGCCTGATAACTGAAGGCTCTGCCTCCCATTCTACTTTTAGAAACTCTGGGAACCTCAAGTAAACCTGCTGTTTGAGAACGAAGTGCTCGTTAGGAAAATATCTTACAATGAGATCTTTAAGATATGATGGAGCTCGGTCATTAAGAGCTTTATATGTGAGGAGAAGAATCTTAAATTCTATTCTGAATTTAACAGGGAGCCAATGAAGAGAAGCTAAAACTGGAGAAATATGATCTCTGCTGTTAGTTCTCATCAGAACTCTGGCTGCAGCATTTTGGATCAGCTGGAGGTTTTTCAGAGAATATGTGGGACAGCCCAATAATAAAGAATTACAGTAGTCCTATCTTGAAGTAACAAATGCATGAATTAGTTTTTCAGCATCACTCTGAGACAAGATGTTCCTGATTTTAACAATATTACGAAGATGAAAGAAGGCAGTCCTAGAAACCTGTTTTACATGTGAGTCAAATGATAAATTCTGGTCAAAAATAACTCCAAGGTTCCTCACTGTAGAACTAGAAGCCAAGGAAATACCATCTAGAGTAACTATATAGCTAGACAATTTCTCCCTGAAACGCTCAGGTCCAAAGATAACGACTTCAGTTTTGTCTGAATTTAGAAGCAAACAGTTCTGAGTCATCCAGGTCTTTATGTCTTTAAGACATGCTTGTAGTCTGACCAACCTATTGGGTTCATCTGGTTTTATAGATAAGTACAGCTGAGTATCATCAGCATAGCAATGGAAATTTATGCCATGCTGTCTAATAATATTACCTAATGGAAGCATGTATAAAGTGAAAAGAATCTGTCCAAGCACAGAACCCTGAGGAACTCCATGACTTACTCTGGTGTGTGAGGAAGATTCTTCATTTACAAGAACAAACTGAAATCTATCAGATAAATATGACTTAAACCAGCCTAATGCAGTTCCTTTAATCCCAATAACATGTTCAAGTCTGTGTAATAAGATACTGTGATCGACCGTATCAAATGCAGCACTGAGATCCAACAGGACAAGCACAGACACAAGTCCGCTATCAGAGGCTAAGAGGAGATCATTGGTAACTTTCAGCAGTGCAGTTTCTGTGCTATGATGCACTCTGAATCCTGACTGAAACTCTTCAAACAGATTATTTCTGTGTAAAGGATCACAAAGCTGAGCTGCAACTATTTTTTCAAGAACTTTAGACATAAAAGGGAGATTGAATATAGGTCTATAATGAGCCAACACTTCTGAATCAAGAGTAGGTTTTTTAAGTAAAGGTTTAATTACAGCAACCTTAAAAGTCTGAGGTACATATCCTGTCAACAAAGACAGATTGATCAAATCCAAGATGGAAGTGTCAATTAATGGGAAAACCTCCTTGAACAGTCTGGTTGGGATTGGGTCTAAAACACAAGTTGATGGTTTAGAAGAGACTATTGCTGTTGTTAGTTCAGAGAGATCAACTGGGCAGAAGCCGTCTAAATACAAATCAGGTTCTAAAGATACTTCTAAAGCTGCTGTACTTGATGATACATCACTGATAATAGTGGGAAGGACTCCATCAATCTTCTCTCTGATAGAAACAATTGTATTGATAAAGAAGCTCATGAAATCATCACTGCTGAGAGTTAAAGGAATACCTGGCTCAACAGAGCTCGGACTCTTAGTCAGACTGGCTACAGTGCTGAAAAGAAACCTGGGATTATTCTTATTCTCTTCAATCAATGATGAATAATAAGCAGTTCTAGCTTTACGAAGGGCTTTCTTATACATTGTTAAACTATCTTGCCAGACTAACTGAGACTCTTCTAAATTAGAGGATTATGTGTGGAGCTCTATGCCTGCCCATTACCACCCCAACAGTAAAATCTGGTGGTGGCAGCATCATGCTGTGGGGTCGTTTTTCCCCAGCAGGGACTGGGACACTGGTCAGGGTTGAGGGAAAGCTGAATTGAACGAAGTGAAAATGTGTCCCACAGCGCTTCGGACCTTAGACTGGGTCAAAGGTTCACCTTCCACACAGAGCGGCTCAGGGTCAGCGCTGGGAATGGGAACACGCTGCTCTGTGCTCTGTGCTTATTGGATGGCAGTTTTCAGTTTTCAATGGCTTCTAAATACTGTAGCATCAGCTGTGGGAGAACAACATTTTACATTTGAAAGCAAGTCAATATTTTGGTTCCCCTTTTTATTCAGATCTAGACTTTCTTAGAATCAATGGACTGACTCAAGTGGAACACAGCCTTATTCTTGTGAAGAAATCTGAAGCCTCTTCCTCTTCCTCTTCATCCCTAATCCTTTCAGATGGCACATAAGATGTGTGGTGGCTGCTTTATGAACAGCTCTTTGTTATGGACTCATCTCCATACTGTTTTCCTCTTCAGGGCCACAGGTCAGTGCAGAGTTCAGGGCTTTAAGAAAACAAATTCCTATTTTTTGCCCTTCAAACTAGCTCTGTTCTCCGTTTTACTCTTTCCTCAAACCTCCTCCCCTCGGACCGGCTCCTTGTAGACTGCAGTGAAGCTTCAGGTTTTTGTGAGTGAAGCAGACGTCTATCTGACTCGCTTCATTCTCAGATATATAAATTCTGAGGATGTCACCTCCAATGGTAAAATAACAGCCTATCAGGTCAACCGCAGAGGTAAGTCTCCACCAATCACAAGAGTCTCAGTGTGAGTGTTTTCTGACTGAGTTACAAAACAGCAGTACATGAGATGAATGGCTGACTTTGAGTTTTTGCACCTTGTTGCTAAGCAACCACATTTTTAAAATCTGATTAAAGTTTAGCTTTTGTCATTCCAGCCACTCGAGTAACCTCACACAATGTCTGACACCTTGAACTTGTGATGTTTGTTTTCAAGGTTCCGAGCAGTCCAAGCAAATCATCTTTGCTCCCAGTGTGCAGCCGACCTTTATCAATGTTCCCCAGAACAACTTTGTGGAGCCTTTTGTTCTGAACCCAGGAATTTGGACTGTGGTTATAGAGGCTGAGGGAATCCTGCTGGTGAGACACACTAAACATCTGCTGTTATGTTGCATGCACACACACGGCAGCCCTCTGTTTGTGGCACAGAGGGCTAAAGGACCAACGTGTTGTCATTTCTAGTCAAGAAAAGGACCAAACAGAGTGTATTTTATCCACTAAGACTGCCATGACCATATTAACACAGGATGAATGTATGATTTTCCTGTAGGATACCAAAGAAATCTGTTTTACTTTCAGGACTACCTGGTCTTGCTGCCCAGTGCCTACTATGAAGCTCCCATCCTGCAGATCAGAGTTACTGAACCCTGCACCTACAGCCTCGGACCTGAGGTCAACCAGAAGTAAATGTTCTTACTTTTTAATGCTGTCACTAAATTATGAACCGTAAATTCCGGACTATAGAGCGCACCGGATTATAAGCCGCGGGTGTCCACGTTGTAACATGAGATATTTACACAGAAAGGTGTTACACGTGAGGATTTTTAAACTTTTGATTAAATGCGTATGGTGACATAAACAAATACAAACAAAATGCTTTTTTTCCCGGACAGTGCCTGTAACACGGCTGGTAATAAAAAAAGAGACAGTAGCCTACCAGGAAAAGTCATTGATCGCCTTTAGTTTAAAAGCTGCATCATGTGCATTTCTTCTTTTGTTTTCCATGTTGAGGGTGAGTACAAATGACAGCAGTTTAGCAGTGTGTGTTTGATGTATCGTACAATTTCATTGGACCACATTGGTCTAATGTTACAAGGCAAATTTTGGCGGCATGGAAAAAAAAAGAAGATAAAAACATATGACTGTATTATAAGCCGCCACGAAAGCAGTCGACATAAATTAGCACTTAGCTTGAAAAAAAAATAAATAAATTGACTTCCTGGAGTTCTCATTGCTTAAGAAAAATCCAAAATTGTCTAAAAAAAAAAAAAAAAAAAAGCTTCAACTCTTGATTTGACATGGATTAGATAAAAATAAAACCACCGTGAGATATAAAACAGCCACTAAGACACTCAGACTCAAAACAACCAGGAAACTAAAAACGGCCACAAAGAGACCAACTGAGCACATGGACGGACAAAAAGCTCCCAAAGACACTGAAAACCACCACAGAAGAAGACAAAAAACACCCTCGATGACAACAAGCAGATGTCATGAAGAAGTAGAAAGTAACCTTTTTTTTTTTTTTCATGTTTGGTGTACTCTGAACCAGAGTCGAGGAATATTGGGCTGCCTTAAACCGAACGATACTAACAGATTTCCGGCTGGAAAAGCTGTTCAAAGATGGTGGTCATGAAAAAGAAGATTAATCCTTCTGCCTGAAGAGGACACAATGAACAGACAAACAACCACTGTCTTCTCTGAGCTGTCCGTCTCTGTTTGTCCAGCTGTCTCCTGTACAAGTATCTGTCTCTGGACTCCTTCCCCTCCATCTCCGGTAATGATGCCAGCTGCCGCCATGACAACCACCTTCCACGCCCCTGCCCAACTGAGAGGGTGACCCCGCGTCACCCTGATATGGCTGTCTGCAGCGGACATGATGTAAGAGAGGGAGTTTGTGTGTTTTATTCATTATTATGATGTGAAATTTAAAGATGGACGAGAACTAAAATGCTACGCCATGACAGGAAGCTAACCCTGTCCATTCTGATATGTAAATGAATCTATTTTTCTTTCTGCTGCAGATCAGTGTTGCGCTTCGAGGACGACTTTCATCTCCAGGCCCCTACGTTCTGGTGGTGGAGTATTCCAGCGAAGAGGAATTGCCTCAAGTTCTCTCGGTTGCTGTCAACACGCCAGATGCACGAACACACCAGCACCGCGTCACCCTCCTGCACTGCAAATACAGGTCAAAAGTCATCCGTCATGACTGCTTTTGGCTTATTTTTACTTAAATTACACTGCTCTTTGATTTTTTTTCTTTTTAACAGATGAGGAGATGGAGAGAGAAATGCTTGTCCTACACTTTCTGTCCTTATCTTATAGGGCTGGGTAAAAAAATCGATTAAATCGATTTTGGATCGATTTGATTTAAAATTTTGCAAAATCGATTTGTAGGGCATGAGATCGATTTTTTGATTTTTTGATTTTTTTAAAATTTTTTTTCATGAATGATTTTTTTCATGAAGTTACTGGTTCCAATCCACACGGTAAGAACCGTGTGTTCCCCAGTCCAAGCAGTCATCAACCCACTAATTCTGGGCACCTGTAATTATACCTAGAACTAAGTGAGCTACCATAAAAGTGAAGTGCTCCCCCAAGTCTAAATCTAAAACTACACTAAAACCTACCTATAGGTGAGACTAAAATGGCTCCTACAAATGTATTTAATTAAGTAGGCTGTCACGTTGAATATAGTGTAAAATCTTGCTAATACTTCTTTCCACTGGGTGGCTTCAGGTGTTACTAATTTAATGTAACAATCTGTTAACACTGTCAAGCCACAGCCCTTTGAAATATTGATGTCAAAATGCAACATTTTGGGGTTAAATCCTGGCGCCAAAATTTTTGCCTGTAAATTTTTTTGTCATTCTGAAAAGTGAGACATTTTTTTTAAAGCATCGATTTATGCCTCCACTGGAAATTGCAAATGAGCCGCTGACAGTCAGTGTAATAAGATAACAGCGACTGAATTGTGCATAAGTGATGGTGAGCAGCGCAGATTAGAATGTGAAGAAACACAAAGTTTGCGATGCTGCCTTTGACGTGTCAGCTCTGGTTATATACAGTTTGTCACCGGTTCTTAAACGTCCACCGTGTGTGTTCTTGGACAGCTTCCTGTGTCGGGTTGTGGCCATCGACGAACAAAGCAGAGTGGCAGTCTTCTCCCTCCCCGCTGACACGGAGGTCCAGCTCTCCTCTGACCGCGCCAGCTTCTTCCTGGTAAGAATCCCCGGTCCCATGATCACACTGGGAAGGAATCAGTTGATGAGCTCTCTTGTGGTTCTTTTTTTTAAAAGTTAGTCATTTAATTTGTCAGCCTGCCGATAGCTTATGAAACATTAGTATATAGTTTTACTCATGGACTAAACCGATAACAGACACACAATCCGCAGTTGGAAGAACCACTATTATGTATATCTTATGCTTATACCCGGGGTTTAAAACTCTGTGTAGCATAACATAATGAAAATGTGGCTCTTTTACTTAATATCCTAGTAATGCTACTTGATTTTCATCAGATTAAAAAGGAGTGCAAGCCTTTCACAACTAATTTAAGATAAGATGGAGCTTTATTCGTCCCGCTGTGGGGAAATGTGCTCGGCACAGCAGACGCAGGATACACCAATCCCAGAATCCTAGAATCCAAGAATTAGAGGAAGCACAGAAACACTCATTCGCACTTTTCTCGCTCATCACTTCACTGCACGTCTGTGCAGCAAACGTGAAGGGGTTTGGCTGGGAACTAATGTTAGCTGTAACAAGTCTGTCGGCTAACATCTAAAATGCACAGAATGAGAAAATATTTAGGCTCTCTTGGTTAAAAACAGTGCTAAGCATGGTGCTGATGCTACTTCACCACGTCTTTTAGCAGCATGAGGCCTCTGTCATCAGCTGTGCACTTGGACGACATTCATTTCCACAATCACTAATCCTAAATTTGTCTCTCCAGAAGAAAACATCTTAAGTTCTGGGTTAATATTAAATTACTGGACTGTAAAGTAGATTTTGCTGTGAAAGCAGGGGAATCCAATCTAATCTTCATTTGAGAATCTCTGATTAGTATATTTTTATGTTTCTGATGTTTTTCTTCATTGTCTTTAGCACAAGGTGTACCTGGTGCCTAAAGACCAGTTTCTCATGGAGTACGTTGAACCTAAAGTCCACTGTATCAACACTCATGGACAATTCTCACCCGACAGGTGAAGTAACTGTATATTTGCTCGAGTCTTTGAAATGATTCAGCTGCATCATTAAAACCCATCTCGGTCCATCTCCTGCTCCAGTTCCTCCTGTGTCCCGTCACGCTTCCAGATCCCGTCAGACTCGTTGGTCCTGAAGGAAGGCCAGAGCTCCTCAACACAGGAGGAGCCCGTCCAGGCCTCCCCTGCAGCAGCTCCTCCTCTGTCCTCCTACCAGAGCGATGAGCCAGACTGGACAGGCGGAGCCAGGCCTCCCCTTGGAGCAGACAACAACAACCACATGCGTCTGGACTCACTCCAGGTACAAATGCTGATGATGATGAAGGATTGGAGGTGCTTTCCTTAGACTTACTACTGTTGATCTTTAAAGTAATCAGGTTTTAAAGTCACAGATTAGGATTGTATAGATTCTGATGCACTGTTTTACTAACTGGTCTAACTTAATAGCATCAAGTTATCATCATAACTGAACTCGTTCCAGCTGCACTAAGAGACCTGCAAATAGAATTTCTGTCATCTCTTCCATCTCCTCTCCCAGAATGCAGCAGTGTATTCCGCCCGTGTCCATTCCATCGGGCGCTATGTCTTCATCCTCCATTATCACCAGCCTCTCCACCCTACTTATCCTGTGCAGGTCTACATCAACGGAGGACGGATCTGGCAGGGTAAGAGGACATTGGTAGTACAGGATGTGAAAGCAGTAACACTTTGCAAACATACCGATGTATACAAGTCATTTTATCCAGAAAAGCAAATGAAATGGCAGAAGTGCGAGGTGCAGTGCAGAGTTTTAAAGTGACACGAGGTGACGCTGTGTTTCAGGCCACACCAACGCCTCCTTCTGCCCTCACGCGTACGGCTGCCGTAACGTGCTGGTCTCTGAGGATCAGATCATCCTGGATGTGACGGACCATGATGTCACCCTCACAGTGCACATACCCCCCGAGAAGACATTGTGGCTGGTAAAGCCCTCGTTTTGTTTTTCATTTTGGAACTCTTCTTATTAGCACAGACTTACTTTTCCTCGTCTTTGGTCAGTGCTCTAGACTCAGTCATTTCATAGTATTTAGTATAAGCTTCCATTGTTGCTGTGTTACCATTTTAAAGCTCCAGTGGGTCACATCTGGGGTGGGGATGTGATACTATTTTTATAGAGATACAGAATATAACAGTCTTATCTATCTTTTATTTTGTGTTACTTCATTAGTAACAACCATAATTCTTTCTATTACCTTAGAATGAACCATGTATATAAAGAAAGTGCAGAGTTCCCCCTCCTATGCTGCACCGCTGTGCTTTTCCAGAAAGGACACAACTTTAGAGAGGGCCTTTTCCATTTTCCGTAGTTTCCTCCTTCACATACAGAGTGAGGGCTGTTATTATCCCTATTATATGGATGCAACATTATTGGATGGTGGTGAAAAATCAGCCGACCCAAGGGTCATGGAATGGTGTTTGTTTAGAGGCTAAAGGACGGATAAAGAATGTTCTTTTCCCTGTCTTTACTGGTGTGTCCCTCTGACTTTTCCTTCTGTATTTGATGCACTCAACAGGACTATGTGTTAGTTGTTCCTGAGGCAAGCTATAGCTCCAGCTACCTCAATGAGGAACCTCTGGACAAATCATACAACTTCATCAGCAACTGTGGCCTAAACAGCTTTTACATCAAGTCAGTATCTCACACGGAAGTGTATGATCAGCGGTGGATGTTCCCTGTGATCCTTTTAGAGGAAACGTTGTGCACATTTGCAGTAAAATGACAGAAGTTTTCCCTTCCTCTCTTATTTCTTCTGGTCCCGTGTTTCCAGTCCCTCCACGGCCTCTCCCTTCTGTCTCGGCTCTGCAGTATCTCTCTCTGCCTTCTTCAACAATGGGGCACTGCCCTGCGGCTGCCACGAGGTGGGGGCCGAGCGGGACACCTGCGAGCAGTTCGGGGGTCAGTGTCAGTGCAAGGCACACGTGATTGGACGGGACTGCTCCATATGCGCCACGGGCTACTGGGGATTCCCCAATTGCAGACGTGAGTGTCTCACAGAATGACTCGTTATTTGTAACATAAAGAGTGATACACATTTCATCACACCCGGTCAGGTCAAAATCTGAAAGGTCAATCTAATAAAGTCAAAGAACGGGTGCAAAAACTTTCTGCGTATTTACAGACTCATGCATGATATTTGACTGAGGTGACTTGAAAAGCAAAGCTAGTGCTAATGTTCTGTGAATGCAGTAAGTTGGTATGAAAATATTCCTTTTTGTGTTTTACACTGCAAATTATTTGGTTCTTACCAAGAAAAAAAAACTTACATTTTGAAGTGCTAGATATTTTTTCTTGTTTTAAGAATTAATTTCTTATTTTAAGTCTTGAACTTAACAGTATAATCTTATATCAAGCAAAACTTTACTTTTTTGTCTCAAACAGACAGGGAATCATAAAATGAGACAATTAACACTTAAAATAAGATGCATTACTTTTCTCCTCCAAAGTCTCATTAAAAAAAAAATCTTGTTTTAAGATTCAATAACAAACTGAACATGCTTGATTCAAGAGTCACACAGAAAATATCTGAAAACAAACTTTATTCCTTGAATTTTAAGCATATGACAAATGTTTGTTCACAAAACTGCCTTTGTTAAATATAGAAACAAATCCTACAATCTTAATTTAAGAAATCTTGCCAAGTCAAATTATCTTGCTGCATGGGCAGATTTTTTTCACTTGTTTTGAGTACCTTTTCCCTTAGTTTTAGTGTTTTTTATTTAGTTTGAAGACTCCTATTTTTTGCAGTGTATTCCTTTGTAATCAACAAAGGACTGTATTTTTCTTCCAGTTGCTTTTGTCTTTCCTGCAAAGACTGCATCTCCCTTCCCTTTTTCTCTGCAGCTTGTAACTGCGGCACAGGTCTATGTGAGCCGATGACCGGGGATTGCATCTGTCCTCCGAGGACTCTGCTGCCGGAGTGCACCCAGTGCGAGCCCCAGACGTTCGGCTGCCATCCTGTAGTGGGCTGTGAGGTCTGCAACTGCTCTCAGCCCGGCATCGTCTCCCTGGACGTCGGCTGTGACGCACTCAGCGGACAGTGCAGGTACAACAAGATGGAGGAAGTGGCCGTACAGCGTTTACCACAATGTTCAGTTGTGCAGCTGCAAACACACCCATCTCACCCACCTTCAGTTTAATGTAATTTAACCAGGGCTGGGCAACGATTAAATTTTTTAATCTAATTAATCACATGATTTCCCTGATTAATCACGATTAATCGCATTTGTACACAAAATCCAAAAATGCGTTCAAAAGTAGTGTATAGCTTTTAGCTTTTAGCTTTTAGCATTTAGTTTTATTTTAAATGTGCTGCCATATGAATGAAAGTGCCATAACATTTGTTGTGCAAACACACTTTTAACATCAGCATCTTTCTGTAGTTTTTATGTAGAAGCCTCGCTCCACTGTCTGTTTCCTTGAATGTCTTGCTGCTATCAGTTGTGTGTTTTGCCTTTAAGTGATATTTTAGACTGGAACTACTACGCTGAGAAGACAATTCAACTTGGCCGTAAATGCAGGAGATTTTTATTTATTTATTTTTTTTATTTTTTTTATTCACCTTTATTTATTTTGAAATACGTGCTTTTATGTTGAAACAAGTAAAACAGGAAGTAGCGCCGGTTAGCTCCGTGAGCTTCACACAGAGACCGAGGAGCACCTGTAGCAGTCTTTTCTTTTCCGGTTCCGCAGCAGACAGCAACAGAATTTTACAAAACAAAAGCCTGTGAGCAACAGACTTTTACAATAATAAAACCTGCGTTAATGTGCGATAAAATATTTATCGGCGTTAAATAATTGACAAGTTGATGCTATAATAACGAGTTAACTCGCCCAGCCATAAATTTAACATGGTTTATTTCTTCTCAGATCCAGTGTGCTTTTTTGCTTCAGATGCCACCACTACATGATAGACATCCTGGTTTTGGGTTATGCAAGCTGAATTCTCAAATCTAAAACCTGATCATTGTCTCGTGTTTTTTGTCTTCTGACTGAACCTTGGATGATTCTCTAAGCGGTTGTATTGCCTGTGTTCCTGCCAAATTGTGACTGTTTTCTGTATACACCCTGCTTTAAAACTTGAAGCCACAGCTGTCCATAGTCATACTTCCTGGCTTCTGATATTCTGACCTCAGATTTGACCCCATGTGATCTGTGCTGCACCTTGTGCTGTCTGTGGCCGACATCTTTTTTTCTGCTCAGCTTAGAACGTTTTGTAAAGCGTTTTCCCTTGTTCTCCCCACAAGGATCGGTATTTTTTCTTCTTTTCTTCTTTGGATGAATCGGTTGAATGGTGATGTTTGAAATGACTGAAATCCATTTTTCATGAAACATGAATGAGAATGTAGAAGCTGCCTAATTTAATAATTGATTAATGTAATTTTTTTTGGTAATTTTTCTGCCTAATGAAATCTATCAGTTCACATTCCGTGCACCTAGCACCAGCCCACATATACAGTACACATGCATCTATGTGCAGCATTCAGTCATGTGGGCTTACTGAATCACCCTGAGGGGATTTCACCTCCTGCACTGACACTTTTAGCTTCATTTGGACTGATCATTGCTGAATAATGAACAACTGACACTCATTTTCCCAGGTGTAAGAACAACATCATAGGCCGCCAATGTGACCGCTGTGCCCCAGGTTTCTATGGTTACCCCAACTGCAGGATGTGTCACTGCAATGAGGCGGGAACTGAAGAAGAAGTGTGCGACTCCTCAACAGGACGGTGCCTGTGCAAGGTGGGAAGGCCCACCCAGACTCCCACCCAGACTCACCCAGACTCCCACCCAGACTCTCACCCAGACTCTCACCCAGACTCCCACCCAGACTCACCCAGACTCCCACCCAGACTCCCACCCAGACTCCCACCCAGACTCTCACCCAGACTCTCACCCAGACTCCCACCCAGACTCCCACCCAGACTCTCACCCAGACTCCCACCCAGACTCCCACCCAGACTCTCACCCAGACTCTCACCCAGACTCTCACCCAGACTCCCACCCAGACTCTCACCCAGACTCCCACCCAGCTTTGTATGCCTGGACTCACTGTGTGCCCTCCACCTGTAGGAGAATGTCCAAGGCTCTCGATGTGATCAGTGCAGAATTGGAACTTTTCACCTGGACCCAACCAACCCCAAAGGGTGCACCAGCTGCTTCTGCTTTGGAGCCACCGACCGCTGTCACAGTTCTGACAAAAGACGCATGGAGGTACGAATCTGTGTTCATGTAGATTTTACAACATGTTTGAAGTATACTGCCAGATTATCATGAAATTTACTTCCCCGATCAGCTACGGCTTCTGCAAAGCCTGCAGAGAAGAAAAGCTGATTCCAGATCCTACAGGGATGTCTCTACTGACAAGAAATGGGGATTATGTTGTGGAAGCAAAAACGTTTTTTTCCTGTGAAATACTTCTGTTTGTGCCACAGCTGCACAGTCCAGATGAAGCAGATATGAGCTCTTTATGTGTTGATGACATTTTCCTGAATAACTAAGCATCTGTTGAATGTCATCTCTGTGCTTAATGTTTCCCTAATAATGTCTTGTACTTACCCCATTAAGATGGTTCTAATAGATACTGACTACATTGAGCCTGGAATGGCTTTTGAATGTTTTGGTGGACTTTAATTGTTGGCTCTGATCTTGTAATTCTTTATTCTCCTGTACTGTAGATCATGGATATGGAAGGCTGGGTGCTGCTCGGAGCAGACAGACAAGAGGTGCCACTGACGGTGTATCCTGGTCAGGACCTTGTGGAGGCAGACCTCAGCGACGTGCCGGATGTCTACCAGGACCTCCATTGGCACGCACCAAAGACTTACTTGGGAGACAAGGTAGGAGATAGAAGACAGCATTCAGAAGGTGGGCCTGCCTTTAAGTGGGCTGCGGTGTTGTATTTTCATGAGATGACGTCACAAAATATAAAAATGACTGGAAAGTTTTTTGTACTGATTTGTTGTGAATGCCAGGTGCTGGTAGAAAATTGAAAACAGCGCTACAAAGGTATCACGGAAAGTAGGAAGAAGAACCTCCATAAAACAGAAGAGTTGTTCTACACTATACTTAATGCGCTGAAAATCTCATTTGCTTAACTAAGGTTATATCCACTCGGGACCACGGCCCTCAGTTCCTGGAACCATTTTAGCTCCTTCTCCTCAGCTGGGTCTGTTCTGGGTTCCATAGGAACACATCTGACGGAGGTGTTTGGTGGTCGGTAGCTCCGCCCTTTGTCATGTTGTCAGGCTGTAATGTTTCCTCATACGACACGGACACAACCATGGCGTGTTTAATAAGTTAAACTTACACGTTGTCTCCTTTGTCTGTGGCGCTCTGCTCTCCTTCCTTCATGAAACCAAGAAGTATGGCCTGCACTCCATCCTTCGTCTCCTGACTCTCTCTGTGAGCTCTTCCAGCCTCCATAGCCGCTTTCGGACAGAGCCGTTCTAAGAACGCAGTTATCAGAACTGTCCTACTCGAATTTCGTTCTGATAACTGTCCTTCCCCAGCGGAACTGTTTCAGTCTGCATTCGCACATGAGTCGGGACCAGGTCGGGACTGATGCGCCGCGCGCAGCCGTCTGCGTCAGCGACGTGCTACGTTAGCCGTTTAGCGCCACATTCAACAACAAAACAAAACCGGTAAAAGTAAGGAGAGAAGAAAAAACACCTCAAAGAAGCTAATATGGAGAGCGGGGAGTCCACCGTGTTCATGGTCTGCATGATGGTGATATTAATCATGGACGATCACATCAGGCGTCTAATATCGAGGCTGGAAGAGCTCACAGAGAGAGTCAGGAGACGATACTTTTTCATTTCATGAAGGAAGAAAGGAGAGCAGAGCGCTGCAGACAAAGGAGACCAGTGTAAGTTTAACTTATTAAACACCCGCCGGTTTTGTCCGTGTTGTATGAGTAAACATTTCAGCCGTGATAGCATGACATGGGGCGTAGCTACCAACCACCACACACCTACATCAGATGCATTCTATAGAACCATGAAAAGACCGGACCTCGGAGAAGGAGCTAAATAGTTATAGGAACTGAGGGAGAAAAGCCCCGAGTTCCTGTATGTCCGAACACGGGAGAAAACGGCCCCGCAGATTAAAAGGTTATTAGAACTGCCAATGGTTCCTACAGTCCGAAAGCGGCTCTTGTTAGACGCCCGATGTGATCGTCCATGATTAATATCACCATCATGCAGACCATGAACACGGTGGCCTCCCCGCTCTCCATGTTAGCTTCTTTGTGGTGTTTTTTCTTCTCTCCTTACTTTTACCGGGTTTTGTTTTGTTGCTGAATGTGGCGATAAAGTAACACGTCGCTGTCGCAGACGGCTGCGCGCGGCGCATCAGTCCCGACCTGGTCCCGACTCATGTGCGAATGCAAACTGAAACAGTTCCGCTGGGGAAGAGCAGTTATTAGAACAGAATTCCAGGTGGACCGTTCTTAGGACTGTGTTCTTAAGACTTCTTAGGACTGCGTTCTTAGGACTTCTTAGGACTGCATTCTTAGGACTGCGTTCTTAGGACTGCGTTCTTAGGACTGCGTTCTTAGGACTGCGTTCTTAGGATTTCTTAGGACTGCGTTCTTAGGACTGCGTTCTTAGGACTGCGTTCTTAGGACTGCGTTCTTAGGATTTCTTAGGACTGCGTTCTTAGGACTGCGTTCTTAGGACTGCGTTCTTAGGACTGAGTTCTTAGGACTGCGTTCTTAGGACTGCGTTCTTAGGACTGAGTTCTTAGGACTGCGTTCTTAGGACTGAGTTCTTAGGACTGAGTTCTTAGGACTGCGTTCTTAGGATTTCTTAGGACTGCGTTCTTAGGACTGCGTTCTTAGGACTGCATTCTTAGGATTTCTTAGGACTGCGTTCTTAGGACTGAGTTCTTAGGACTGCGTTCTTAGGATTTCTTAGGACTGCGTTCTTAGGACTGCGTTCTTAGGACTGCGTTCTTAGGATTTCTTAGGACTGCGTTCTTAGGACTGCGTTCTTAGGACTGAGTTCTTAGGACTGCGTTCTTAGGACTGAGTTCTTAGGACTGCGTTCTTAGGACTGCGTTCTTAGGACTGCGTTCTTAGGACTGAGTTCTTAGGACTGCGTTCTTAGGACTGAGTTCTTAGGACTGCGTTCTTAGGACTGAGTTCTTAGGACTGCGTTCTTAGGACTGAGTTCTTAGGACTGCGTTCTTAGGACTGCGTTCTTAGGACTGAGTTCTTAGGACTGCGTTCTTAGGACTGAGTTCTTAGGACTGCGTTCTTAGGACTGAGTTCTTAGGACTGCGTTCTTAGGACTGAGTTCTTAGGACTGCGTTCTTAGGACTGCGTTCTTAGGACTGCGTTCTTAGGACTGCGTTCTTAGGACTGCGTTCTTAGGACTGAGTTCTTAGGACTGAGTTCTTAGGACTGCGTTCTTAGGACTGCGTTCTTAGGACTGAGTTCTTAGGACTGCGTTCTTAGGACTGAGTTCTTAGGACTGCGTTCTTAGGACTGCGTTCTTAGGACTGAGTTCTTAGGACTGCGTTCTTAGGACTGCGTTCTTAGGACTGAGTTCTTAGGACTGCGTTCTTAGGACTGAGTTCTTAGGACTGCGTTCTTAGGACTGCGTTCTTAGGACTGCGTTCTTAGGACTGCGTTTTTAGGACTGCGTTCTTAGGACTGAGTTCTTAGGACTGCGTTCTTAGGACTGCGTTTTTAGGACTGCGTTCTTAGGACTGAGTTCTTAGGACTGCGTTCTTAGGACTGAGTTCTTAGGACTGCGTTCTTAGGACTGCGTTCTTAGGACTGCGTTTTTAGGACTGCGTTCTTAGGACTGAGTTCTTAGGACTGCGTTCTTAGGACTGAGTTCTTAGGACTGAGTTCTTAGGACTGCGTTCTTAGGACTGCGTTCTTAGGACTGCGTTCTTAGAACTGCGTTCTTAGAACTGAGTTCTTAGGACTGCGTTCTTAGGACTGCGTTCTTAGGACTGCGTTCTTAGGACTGAGTTCTTAGGACTGCGTTCTTAGGACTGCGTTCTTAGGACTGAGTTCTTAGGACTGCGTTCTTAGGACAGCGTTCTTAGAACTGCTCTGTCCGAATGCGGCTATAGATCTACAGATATTTCATCTTTCATCAAAAAAACAAACAGCCATGGATCTGTTTTTTGTTTGGGTGTGTGGTCAGAATGTCATCTCTCAGCAGCAGGACGAGGTTAAAGCTTAGTTTTCTTATCCTAAATGCTTTCCTTAAGATACAGCTTTTCCATTTCTGCTTCTTAATGTAAATCTGTTTGTACCTGATATTTACCCTGACATTTCTCCAGGTCTCATCCTATGGAGGCTATCTCAGATACCGTCTTCACATTCAGACTATGAGAGGGGATGTGCTGCCTCTGCCTGGTGAAGCTTCCAGACCGGACATCATTCTGAAGGTCAGAAACGCACACATAAAGACACACAATCACAAGCATTAGTAGATGTGTGCAAATAAAGATAGATATGTGAAGAAAATAAAATGGAGGAAAACATCTACTTGCTTGATAATAGATAGATTCTATCAAGAGATTTCATAAAGAATATACCAAGCTAGAAAGAGGTGTTTAAAAGGCTTTGTGTTTTTTGTCCTGCAGGGAAACCAGATGACCCTGGTGTTCATGGAGAGAGAGTACTCCTCACCTGAACTGCCCCACCTGGGAATAGTTCACCTCGTTGAGGTAAACTCATCTTAAAAGAAGATGCACAAGTTAGGAGTGATGTATGAACCAGCCAAACTACATTTTTATTGTTGGATCACAGAGTGTTAAGCCCATTTTCATTAAAACAATCCAAATTAAAGAAATGAAATCTAATGTTAGAACATTTAGGACACATTTAGGATGTGTAGCATCAGTAAAATGCAGGAGCCCTGATACTGGGAATATGGTATTATTTGTTTCACCAACATGGCTGAAGGAATATATTCTGGATTTCTGGACTCTCAGACTTCTTCCTTCTCAGAAAGAAGCCCTTTTCCTCAGTGGTTGCGTTTTATCAGTGTAAAAGAGAAGTCCTTGTTAAGCCGTCTTCTTCAAACAGACCAAACTTAATGCTGGATCAGTGTGTATTTACACACAGCAACAGTTTTCCCTACACACACTGTTTTGGCTCCACTGCAGCCTCAGGTGAGGATCAGCGCTCCGTTCTGCCTCTGTAGGGCTTTCTTTTTTTAAACAGAAACTCCGGTCAGTGAAGGTGCAACCAGTCTTTAGATGCACTCTGTGAGAAGGGCTGCAGACTGTAGACAGGGCAACCAGAAGAAAGGAGGAGGTGTTGCCGAGCTTGTTAACAACAGGTGGTCTAATCATGGAGAAGTTACTGTGAATGGCGTCTCTGCACTTTGGATCTTGAAGTGTAAGCCGCAGGTTTTTGCCCATGTTATCTACCCAGAGAAGTCCCCCTTGTTACCTGTGCTACACTGTGATGTCATCGGCGTAGTGGTCAGGCTGGAAACAGAGCATGCATGGATCTCTGTTGGCTTCCACCATGCCTCTCTCTCTTCCACCCTTCAAACTTTTGTCAACTGATTTATATTTTAATTGGATTTTTTTTTCTTAGTAATTAATACTGCAACAATTCAATTTCCTTTCAGTAATTATTAAAGTGCAGTCTAATTAAATTCACTGGATTTATCGATGCCCATTCTAATAACTCACACAGAGAAGTTAACACCCCCACTTCCCTAAAGCCTGTGCTGATCTATGATCCGTATGTCCACACACCTCCTTACATAGCGGCTCATTAGCATCACTAACTCCAGACATGTGAGAGTGATTCTTTCTTCCTCCTCTCCTCACAGGGAAGCTTCCGTCACGCTCAGACCGGAAACTCTGTTTCTCGGGAGGAGCTCATGATGGTGCTGGTGAGTCTGGAGTCTCTGCAGATCCGAGCCCTGCACTCGCAGTCGGCCCACTCGGTGTCCCTCCGTGGTGCCGTGCTGGAAGGTGCAGAGAGCCTTCCCACTGGACTCCATGCCAACAACGTGGAAATCTGCATGTGTCCTGCCAATTACCTCGGAGATTCATGTCAGGTGAGCTTCCAGATCGAGTGTTGAGGGGAAATCTTTACTTTGGAGTTACTATTGGATGTTCATTTATTCATATAATAAAATCTCCTAAATGGTTAGGATTTAGTCCCATTTGTATAATGTATGGCTGCATATTTACTGCAGGAACCTATTCCAGGAACCAGGGTGTTCTGGGGGGCCCTTTTGCTTTGCCCACCAGAATCCGAAGCTTTAAGGGCTCTGGTGGGGAGGTAGTATGTTTCAGAGAAGGGCTGAACATTTCTGATTGGTCCAGTATTCCCATTGTTTTCCTTTGGATCTTTCTCTCACGGTTATGTCATCTTTAATATCCACCAGAGCTTGTAAAATGTTAGCTTTAAATTGTAGAGCAGGAGACAAAAAATGTGCCACATCATAGATTTCCAGGTTCTGAAGCTGAAGCAGACTTTGTGTTTTTACTGCCCGTGTGAGGTGTAGATATTTGTAGCTTCCAAAAAAAACAAAGCAAATGAAAGCTTATCATATTGTTCTGATTAGATCAGTTGTTCTAAAGTGAACAATTCCATTTTCTGCCTTTTGTTCTCTCATTCAGCACTCTAAATGTCAGCACTGTAAATGTGCATTTTATTGTGATTTCCTTCTCTTAATTTGAATTATTAAGAGTTTTGCTATCATATATATCAGTTCTGGGAGTTTTAATTGTGGACAAAGATATTCATGAACATTTCTTTCTGCTTGTCATGTTTATCCAATGTTTCTGGACCTCTTATTCATGAGTTGCCTTATTTCAGTTCTATCCTATTTAGAACCAAACTGACAACTGATTGATTACTTGTTCTAAGCAGAAATGAGCAAACACTGATAGGTTCTGTATCTGGATGGGTCTCCTGGAATGGTGGAAATTGAGAGGTCTTCTGAGTCTTAATTAAGATAGAATAATCTTCTAATGATAATTATTAATAAGAATTCATACAAACTTCCACAGGCATACAGTGTCCTGTGGGGGACAGCACTCCTTCCACACCCTCCATCTTAGTATTGACCTCAGTAGAACTTGGAAGGTTTCCAAACTGGACTCTATAAACCTTGACCAGTCGAGGATATTAGAAATAGAGATTTAAATGATTTAACCATCAATGAATACACTGTAAGTATGTTCAGGATGTAGCTCACTCCCACAAGGCGTAACGCCATGAGGATCACCACATCTCCTCATGGTGGTCTATGCCCACTTAGTGCCCCGGCATGGTTGGACTCTGGAAGGATGCAGCTCTCATGTTAGGTGACATGCTTAAGATCAGGATCCCACTCTCTCCAGCCTTGCTTCTGCCTTATGATGAAAACATGCTGGCGTTCAGGTGGCAGCTGCCACATTCCTGGGCTTGGCAGCCGTGGGCCAACTCATTTCCTGAAACTGTCTTGCTGGAATGGTCCGTGGCTCGTGTGCATGGGGCCAGCCTTAAGACTCTGCAGGCATGGGGGGCTGCGCATCAGTCAGTTAAGGAGGGGGTGCAGAGCGGGCGACCGCAACGTTTTTGTTTTATTCTTATTGGGAGAGAGATCCTGGGTGGGAGGTTCTTAGGGAGGCACCACGGGGAGGGTGGGAGGGATATAGGGATTTACTAATGTTACATTCCTGCTGATGTACAAGTGAGTTTGTGTCTGTTTGCACTCACTATGTGGGGGGGTGGAAAACTGTGTATATGTTGTGTATATATTTACATTGTGTACATCCTTTAATGTAAGACTTGACAACAAAAGAAATGTCCATACTTTAAGCAAGTTGTGATGATGTTGTCTGTCTGCAGAAATGTGCTCCAGGTTACTACAGAGACACCATCGGCCTGTTTCTGGGGAAATGTGTTCCCTGTAACTGCAATGGACACTCTGACCAGTGTCTGGATGGATCTGGAAACTGTGTGGTGAGCATCTTAGAAAATGAACATACAGATCCTCAGATCATTTCATCCTCTTGAGTTGGGATGTACTAACTGCTTATTTACTCTGTTTCTCCTCCAGAATTGCCAGCACAACACTGCCGGCAACCATTGCGAGAGCTGCAAAGGTGGTTTTCTTGGCAACAACAGTCTTGATGGACAGGCCGTGTCCTGCTCCAGTTGCCCCTGCCCACTGAGGGCCCCATCCAACAAGTTTGTGCAATTTATCGTCCTCCTCATGATCCTCCAAACCCTGCCTTCATACAGTTCTCAAATTTCTCTTGAAGTTTGTAACTAGGGATGCAGCGATGCCACTTATTTTCAAACCGATATGATACCAATACTTGGATCTGAGTACTTGCCGATGCCGATACTTCTACCACAAAAAAAAAATGTAATGAATTGGAAGACAGGTTTCGGTCTCACTAGCCTAACTACACTGTTCCTGATTAGCCCGACATCTCCCCTAGAAAAAAATAAAAACAAAAAATACAACAAAAATGACAAGCCACCCTCTGATCGCGGTCTTCATGCAATGAATTGGTATCGGTTAACTTTAACAAGTACGGGTATATTAGAATAGTATCGTATCGGTGCATCCCTATTTGTAACCATTTCCACTCATCTTGTCTCTGTTGATTTGGGTAAATGACCACGAACAGTATCACATGAATGAATCCTTGTGTGTGTAGTTTTGCAGAGGGGTGTGTGCAGAAAAACAACAGGATGCAGTGTATGTGTATGCAGGGTTATGCTGGACAAAACTGTGAAAGGTAAGGAAGCTCATCTCCACAAAGCGGCTCATTCTGAGCAACCGCCAAAGTTCAAATCAAGCTAAAAACGCAATAAGGGTTCAAATGTTTGTGTTTTTATCCAGTTTAAGCTATCGTCTATCTGCTATATGTTAAAGCAGGGGTCTCAAACTAATCGGTGAAAGGGCCGGTGCTGCTGCAGGTTTCTGTTCCAACCCTGCAGCAGCACAGCTGACTTGTTTCAACTGAACTGAACTGAACTGGTAAAGCCCTTCAGTGCAGACGGTTCAGTTGATCGAATGAAACCAGTCGGCTGTGCTGCTGCAGGGTTGGAACAGAAACCTGCAGCAGCACCGGCCCTTTCACCGATCAGTTTGAGACCCCTGCCTTAAAGCAATGGTTTAAAAGCATTGTTTTCATTTCTGGGCCTCATACACAGGTGTGCCCCTGGTTTCTATGGCAACCCCATGATTCTTGGGAGCAGGTGCCAGCCATGTCATTGCCACGGCAACACGGACCCAAACATGCTGTTCACAGACTGTCACCCACTGACCGGGCAGTGTCTGAGCTGCATGCACAACACCGCAGGACATCACTGTGAAGTCTGTGCTCCTGGTTACTGGGGAGACGCCATCAGTGCCAAAAACTGCACCAGTAGGTTGACTTTGAAGCTTCTCAGCAGAACAACCATGTGGTCATTTAATCAGATTAGGCTGCCGCAGTGTCAGTTTGATAAGAAAATGAATAAATGACAAACTTTCACCAAGGTGCTCTGGTTTAGTAGGTTGTCCAAACATGAAATGAGTGGGATTTGTCTCTGTAACACAGAATGCAACTGTTCTGCGTGTGGAACGCAGTCATGTGACCCTCACACCGGACAGTGTCGCTGTAGACCAGGAGTCACCGGACTGCGCTGCGAGCGCTGTGAAGTAAGAACTGACTTTCAATCATTTTTGCTGCGTTAACTCTTACATTTTACTGTGGACAATTCATTCCAATTTTCTTCCAATAGCTGTAGACTTCAACTCAAAAGAAATGTCCATGCTGATAATGTTTTTGCGCTTTGCCTCATCGTGTTAAAAACAGGTCAAATGTGCACCTGAAGGTCCTTAGTGTTGATTTTATCTGTCTAAATTCAGCTAACAAGCTTGGACCTACTTCCCCCTTTTTCTCGTGTGAGAAACTCTTCAGTGTTCTCCATTCTTAAACCAGTCATGTCATTTGTCTAAGGATGGCTCATTTGGCTTCGACTCGTGCTCTGGCTGTCGTCAGTGTGACTGTGATGCCTCGGCAGCTCTCGTCCAGCCATGTGATCCTCAGAGTGGTCAGTGTGCCTGTCGGCCTGGAGTCAACGGGCCAAACTGTAGACAGTGTGCTCCTGGGTTCTGGGACTACGGCCCTAATGGATGCAAGAGTGAGTGTGCACAGACAACACTGTCTGAATATCACACATTGTTATTTCTTCTCTGCCTAATGCTGTCATTGCTGACTAGTGAAGTGTCTTCTGTCCATTTGTTTTAAGGTAGTAAGAATATGTTAATAGGAACAGCACTGATGAATTCACTTTTACATGTTCTAGCGTGGTAGGTAGGGATGGGAATCGAAAACCGGTTCTTGTTGAGAACCGGTTCCCAGTGTTTCAATTCCTTGGAATCGTTTGGCGATTTTGCAAACGATTCCCTTATCGATTCCAGTGGGTGCGAATGACGTCACCACACAACGTTGCGTGGCGAGTCCAGCGCAGCCAGCAGCCAACAGTAAACATGGCGCCCAAAAACAAACGCTCGAAAGTTTGATTACACATCCCTAAAAAAGACGACAACAGGGCAACTTGTAAAGTGAATATTTGAATATACTACCAACATGCAATAACTATGAATGAATGTCGCGTTTTCGATCCGCTCCGGACTAACGTTGGTGAATCTGAACCCAGCAACGTTAGCAACGTTAGCTTGTCCTCAGCTAACACTGCAGGTAACTAACAAACACTGCCTATCATGTTAGCGCCATTTGCCTCATTGTAAAACCTGCTGTTAGTAACGGTTAAGGTTAAATGAATGCCTTCTCAGGCATTACATTTAAATGAAATCATGAGAGACAGAGCCTGACTGGCTCAGAGCCAGAGGCTGGTGGTACTACCCCCAGTTCACCTCTACCTCCAGCTTCTCGTTTCACCAGAGCAGGGAAGAGTTACATTACCCAGGCCATGATAGACCAATGTGGACCTCACCGTTGTTGGGTTTGTAAGGTCATGACTCGTGTTCTAAACTAAACAAAGTTGATGCTAATCGACCGGTTTGTTGTCCTTTTTCTCCAAATGAGAATCGATAAGGGAACCAACAAAGAACCGAATCGTTAAGCAGAATCGAAAGTGGAATTGGAATCGTAAAAATCTTATCAATTCCCATCCCTAGTGGTAGGTGCATCAAGGTAGGAAGGGTCCATCATGTCTGTGGCCTCCCATGGGGGACAGTTTTGATCCGTCTTTGCCTTAGTTTGTCAGATCTTGGTAAGTAAGTAATGTTATGTGCCCAAAACTGAGGTCAATTGACTACCTGAACGTACTGGCTGGCCACGTTTTTCCATCAACATTATTTTGTTCCCCGATGCCATATTTTAAGATGAAAATATCAGGGTCATTGGGCTCAAAGCCTAAGAGTGGTTCAGGAGGCGTAGGACATCACAAACTCCAGAGCTCAACCTCATTGGCTGCAGGAGACTTTATGCCGCAAACTCTCCGATCATCAGTACAGGAACGCCTGAATGCAACTCTGGATGGAAATGAATGTGTCACGTTGCACAAGTTCATCAAAAAGATGCCAGTAATCAAAGCGAAACATGGTCCAATAAAACACTAGAGGGTAGCTGATAATAATGATAATATGTTAGCTTTCATTCATTTACAAGGAAATCAGCAAATGAACCCACATGTACAGAATTGTTTTGGATGAATTTCTGGGGTGTGATAATTATGGGATGTAATAGCAGAGATCTAATATTTCTTCTATTTTCATTGGTGTTAATTCACCTTCTGCCGAGGCTTGAGCCCAGGAGGCTCCAGAGAAGGCCTCCAGCAGCTTTAACACTTAACTCATTGCTCTCTGCAGTTCATGCCACTGGATGAAACTACGTGTTGAACCTTTAAAACCTCGGCCTATCTTTCTAGGGTGTGACTGCAGAGGAGGGAGGTGTGACCCCCGGACAGGAGAGTGCCGCTGTCCTGATGGCATGACAGGAAAGCAGTGCGACACCTGCTCGCAAAGATACAGTGTTCCTGTAGAGAGGCAGCAGGGCATGCACTGTCAGCGTGAGTCAAACACACACACAAACACACACTGTGCACAGGAGCTGAGGCCAGAAACTTTGAATATGCTTGAAGGGACACTTTGTAATTTCTTCCCCCATCTAGTGGTGCAATTTTATTTTGCAAAGTCGAATGAATTTACTCTCTAGCGCCTCGCGTTTTCAAATGTGCGCTGCAACTTCTTGAACTACGGCAGGCGGTATGTGTCAAGATTCAAGAAGCTATAGCTTCAGACTCAAGGTCCATACAAACAAAAAGACATTAAGACACACTGTACAAAGGATTACATAACACACATACAATAACACTATAAATACAGATGACAGATTACATGTCAGATAACAGAAGTTGACATAGCCTTTGGTGTGCAAGCAATGCAATTAGTCATATTCCGGGAGTTACCGGAAGTGACGTTGACGCAGCGGTAGCGTTAGCAGCAGCAGCGTTAGCAGCAGTGTGTAGTTGCTATCTGGAAAGTGTTCTTTTAAATAAACTCCCGGTAAACTTACAAACTTTCTAATGCCTCGTTTTGTGAGTTAAGAGCCTATGTGTACTACGGCAGAAGTTTGGTAACAATCAATGCATTATTAGTGGGATAATTTATGAGATAAAATCTATTTACCATTAGCGCCAGTAATAAGCCATTTGGCGGACGTGACGTCAAAATGACGTCATTTCCGCTTGCAGGTCTGGCGTTGGGGAAAACGCGATTCGAAGTGCTTTATGTTCCTCTGGGCACTTCGTGGTTTTTCATAGACCGGAAGGACATGGCAGCCTCCATAGAGCTTGCCCGCTCTATGTAGATACAGAGAAGTTATTCTTCACTCAGGAGGATCAGTGAGATTGTTGACAGAGATAATTTTACACCAATGAGGACTAATTTATGAATGAATATGTTGATTTGAGCTAATAAATGACTTAATTTATTACATAGTGTCCCTTTAAAGCCGAGGAATCAAATTCCAACGTGTGGATGAAATGGTGCGTGTGTGTGTCTGTTTCCTCCCGCAGCCTGCGACAGCTGCGTCATCGTCCTGTTGGAGGATCTGGATAAGATGAACCACAACTTCAGCTCCGTAGCCAGTCAGCTGAGCAACCTGAATGCCAGCTCCATGGCCTGGGCTCAGCTGCACAGTCTCAACAAGTCTGTGGAGGACATTGCCGTGAGCTGCACTCAAAGACCCACATAGGCACACCGTGATCTCACTTAAAGGGATAGTTCGCCTCTTTTGACATGAAGCTGTATAACATCCCATATTAGCAACATCATTTATGAACATCTTCTTACCCCCTGCTGCATCCTGTGAGCCGAGTTCCAGCCTCGTTTTGGTGTTGATGAAGGTAGTCCGGCTAGTTGGCTGGGGCCACAAAAATAAAGCGTCTTACTTCTCAAAACAATATGCGTTCAAAAGAGTGATACATTTGCATTACAAAATCATTCATCTAGAAAAAGTCAGACCTCACAATCGCTTGGCGCTTGTCCTGTGAGCAAAAACGCCAAAACGAGGCTGGAACGGCTCACAGGACGCAGCCGGGCGTAAGAAAATGTTCATAAATAATAATGCTGATATGGGATGTCATACAGCTTCATGTCAAAAGAGGCAAACTATCCCTTTAAACAGATTGGAAAGGCTTTTTCACAGTTATAGACTGTGTGTTTGCTCTGGTTCGACTCATTTGAGGACTCTTTTTTTTAACAAAAGTGTCAACTATTTCCCCCTTGGTTTAATTATTTCCTTCAGAGAAAAATCCAACCAACTAACAAATCTGGATTACTAGAAATCATTTGACGATGTTTACTCCACTGACTGCTCAGAAAAACAATTCTGTGGATTCCTACATGCCCCAGTCCCAGTTTCTGTACAGCTTAAGTGTGTGGGTACATCATCATAATGACAGCACACACAGCAGGGAAGCAAAGCATTGCGAACGAGCAAAATTTAGGTTGCTACTGTAGCAAACTAAAGCCCACAAAAAGTGACCTGGCTTCATGATACTGAAACTCTGGAGCTGAACCTGAAGTTACCTCTAGAAGCCACTAATCCTGCTTTTTTAGAACAGGGCTCAGAGCATTTCCTCTCAGGTGTCTTCTAAAATGTCTTTGAATCTACAACTCCACAAAGGAATAAATAGCCTCATCTTCCCATGATTCCAGCGTGCCACAGAGAACTACAACAGTACCCTGGATGACAGCAGGGCTCGGGCCGACATGCTGGATGCTGAGATCGGGAACATCAACGATGATATTGATGAGCTGCAGAAAAGGGTAAGCAACACACTCATTACTGCACTGATCCGGGCATCAGGGATTTTCTAACTTCACTTCAAGGTGAAGCAAATTCTGTTTGTGCTGGAGCTCATAAAGCGTTTGCATTGCATGGAAATTTCATTTCGTTTTAATTTCTGCTCTTAAAGTGTGTCATAAGTTCACTGAACAGTATCACAGGATAAGATCACAGCTTCATCAGAGCATTCATTTATTTGATCTTATTTTCCAGAAAACAGCACAATCTTTTCCTGTGTATCTGAATGCATAGTATAATTCTCCATCCATCCATCCATCCATTATCTATACCGCTGAATCCGTCGATCGGGTCGCGGTAGTATAATTCTAATTTTGAAAAAAAATCTGCTATTTTGCTCCTTAGGCCATGAATAATGGGGGAAAAAAAAGAAAGTTTCCAGTTTTCAATGCAGAATATCAAATCAAATTTATTTATATAGCACATTTCATGTACAAACAATTCAAAGTGCTTTACATAAAATAAAAGCATTGCAGCAGGGAGTGTAAGAAGCATTAAAATACATAAAAGAATATAAAGAAAAACAAATAAAATCATTTAAATTAATTTAAAAACAAGCAACAGTCCAGATAAATTAAAAGATAGCGTGCAGATTTCATGCATAGACACATGAGAAAAGAAATATTTTTAACCTGGATTTAAAAATGTCTCCATTTGGTGAAAGTTTAATCTCCACTGGCAGTTTGTTCCACTTGTTTGCAGCAGAACAGCTAAATACTGCTTCTCCATGTTTATATAATATATAATCACAGAGATTTGGCTCCATATCTTGATACATTTTAAATGCGTGTGTGCTGATGTGCTGATGTGTTTCAGGTGGGAGCCATGGCTGACAGTGTTGGTGACCTGCAGGAGAGTACCACCAACACACACCAGAGGGCCGAGGGTCTGCTGTCCCTGGTCAGCAACATAACTGTGGATATAAATGGTAGGACACACGTCAGTCGCCACATGAGCAGAGAACATTTTTACAAGCAGCTTTATTCAGCATCTATGAGAATAATAAATGAAGAAAATCTGCTCATCTAAGAAAATAAGTGAAGGTCTGGTGTGCTTTACTGGCATTTTCCATCATTTGAACCAGGATGCAAGCATATCTAACAAAATGATGCATTTCATTGAAGTATCATCTCAACCGGAGTCATGTTTGTATCGTACATCTTCTGCAAAGAGAATAATTACACTACAGACCGGCTGATTGATGATTTAATTAATGCTGTTTAAATCTTTCTATAGTCATCATGCTGATGTCAAACCAGTCCTTGAATGACACTGAGGGGGAGCAGGACATCGAGGAGGCAGAGAGGAAGATGAGGGAGGTGCAGGCCATGCTGAGGGAGATGAGGTTCAGGAGCTGCGTGGGACAGAAGAAAGTGGCTGACAAAGAGAAGATGGAAGCAGCGAAATGTAAGTTTGTTCAGAAAACACAGACCAACCCAAATGTCCCCACTATGCAGAATGTTTGCTACGCAGAGTTAGAGACTGCATCAGAGGTTAAGCTGTCTGGGCCCTGTGTACAACGTAACCCAAAAACACTTTTGCCTTCCATAAAGGGAGACTATGTAACACGCACTGAAGAAGATGTAAGGTTAGGGTTTGTTTTGACTCCCGCAGTCATCACAAGTTTTAATTTGGAAGGATGGCAGCCGTAACAAATCAAAGCTTCTAAGCAAATCTTTGCCCTCTTTTTGAAAATGTCAAAAAGATTTTCAAAAGTAATCTATCACATAAGAAAACCAAATTATTTCCAATGTCTCTGCCCCTGTCAGTGTTGGATCGTGTTCTAAAGGAGTTGGCAGGTCGGCAAGAGGAAAACAGTGACTCAGCGAAGGCTATCAGGGACCATCTGGCCCGCTTCCACTCCGGAATGATGGACCTCCGAGACGCCCTGAACGAGGCCGTGAACAACACTGTCCGAGCTGCAGAGCTCAACAACGCGAACGAGAAAGCCCTGGAGGACATTCATGTGAGCTCAGAAGTGAAATCAGCATGAAGAAGCACGCGGGGGTCAGAAAGTGAAAGTAATAACGAACTGCTGTGTTCCTCCCAGAGGAAGATGGCAGACTTACAGCTGAAGCAGAGGGAGGTGAACCGCCAGCTGAGCATGGCTGAAGACGATGTTGCTCAGGTCAACTCTGTGCTGGCCATGCTGCAAGACTCCAAAGAGGTTAGAACTAACAAGAATTCACACGTTTGAACACAAAGTTGATCATATGCAAACATTTCCAGGAAGCAGAGTCAGGAGTTTGTATCTGTGCCCCGCTGGATGTTCGGGTTGGTATCAGAACCTCCTGTCCAGGGAATTATTTCTTTCATAGAGCCTAAAGATGGATTTATAGTTGACGCGGTGCTCATGGTGCGTGACGTCAAAATGACGTATTTCCGCCTGTTCCCAAGTGTGTCCACTGAAGCACACTATTTCATAACAAAGAAAGAAAGAAAAGGTAACACAATACACTTAAAAGTCCTATAGCAATATTCTTAGTACCATATCAGACTGTCATGGTGAGAACACACCGATTCTGCAGGCTCATCAGCTGTTCTGTCAGGAATCTTTCTCTTTCGTCGCCTTTCCGCCGGCAGGGTTCGAAGCAGCATTTCATCTTCCAGATACTGCAGCAGTATCATTGATGACAGGGGCGTTGTTTTCTTCTCCAGAAGAGGATTTGTAACATTGATATTTTTGCATAAATTTCAGCCATTAGCATTAGCAGATGTTTACGTAAGTCCTGGAAAACTTTTATGCAAAATGCAGTAGACTGCCAAACTTTCCATCACCACCATGAATAAGGTCCCTCTGAAATTAGAGCTGTGTTGTGTGGGTCCTAAATTCAGTTTCACATCTTCAAGTTCTTCCTATTTAACACTTTATATGTCTATTTGTCAGGAGTACGAACGTTTGGAAGCCCAACTGGATGGCGCCAAGTCTCCTTTGGCAAAGAAGGTGCAAAATTTTGCTTTAACTGGCTCCAAAATCCCCCTTGTCGAGGAGGCAGAGAGACATGCAGAGCTGCTGAGTGCGTTAGCCAAGAACCTGTCCAGGTGAGTGGCTGATGCTCACCGTCTACTTCAGCTTTCTGTAAGCAGCTGTAGCTGGTTATTAGGCCTGTTTTTCTGATAAAGAAGTTAGACAGACATGCTGGACATAAAGGGGACAAAACTTAGCAGGTCAATAGCAGCGCATGTTGAGAAAGACTCGATATGGAAGTTTAACCGATGACACTGTGTCCGCAGTTTGGTTGCAGAAACCAAGAAGGAGGGAATTGTAGATGTAACGCAAGCTTACAACAAGATTATCATCAGCATAAAGGAAGCAGAGGAGGCGGCTGAGATGGCTGAGAGGGCTGCTAACGACACATGGGAGGTGAATGGACATGCAGGCACTGCTTGGAACTGATGGGAAGGACGAAATATGTTTTGTTCATTTCTGGCTTTGATTTGATTTTTCAGAAAATAGAAAAACAAGACCTCGGTCAGACGGCTAATTCTCTGAAGAACCACAGTGTGGAGCTGAATGATGAAGTGGACAAAATGAACGATGACCTGAACAACAGTACGCAGCTCATTTTCCCATCAGTGTTTGTCTTTCGTTTCTACAAGAAATGCCTGAAATGAGGGGAAAGTAGAGAAACCTGCAGCTTTGAGCTGTTGAAGTGCTGACATTTTTTTTTTTCTGCACAGATCTGAAGCCCCAGCTGGAAGATGCTCAGAGGCGACTGGATGATGCCAAAACCAAACAAGTTCAAGTCATGAAAGATTTGGAAACAGTTCAGAAAAAGCTCAACGTAACGACAAGTACGCACATCCAACACGTTATCAGGAGTTAGACTCAACGTGCTGTTGATTGAAGTAGGAGAAAGTAGAGAATAGATGGCACTCTGACATAAATAAATGTTGATATGACTGGTGTAGGACAGACGCTTCCACCCTTCAGCCATGACATTATGACCTTCCTCATACAGAGTGAGCTCTCCTCATTCTGCCTAAAGAGCTGTGAGCAGTCAGGGCGTGGCCAAAGAACACATGAAGGTGTCCTGGAGGGTCATGTATCAGGACCTTGGCAAAGGGTCCTTTGGGCCCTGTGGGTTGTGGGGAGGGTCTTTGTGCATTTGGCCTGCTTCCCACGGATGCTATCAGATTGCTATCTGGAGAGTTCAGAGGTCAGGGGAACACCTCGGGCTCTTGGACATGCTTTTAGCCCTTCCTGCTCAGTGCTGTCTCTCTGCAGAAAACTGCTCAGAAGGGGAGTGCTGCTGCCTGCTGTACGGCTGTGGGAGTGAAGGGTCTGTAGAAATGTTGAGGTAGGTGTCAGAGGGAAAGCCCCAGGATGCAGGTTTTCCCAGCAGAACACTGCACTGGATCAAGATGAGAAGTGTTGCTCATTTTACCTGTTGGTGGTCGTAATGTTATGGCTGGTCGAGGTATCTTTTTCTTTTGAATGTAAATCTTGATTTCCAGAGGTTCATGGTGATGACGGCCTTTATCTGAACCTCTCTTGTTCTGTGATGAACAGACGTGAGTCAGGAGATCGATGAAGCGAAGCAGGTCGCAGATCTGGCTAACGTTACTGCCACGCAAGTCACCGACGCCCTGCGTCCCATCAAAGAGCAGCTGGACAGATGGCAGCAGGCCTACGGAGACGCCAACACCACCAATGATGACATCAACAGCGCTCTGATGGAGGCCAACAACACCGGTGGGAGCTTGGGATCGCCTCTGTCTGCTTTTCCACTAAAATCCTTTTCTTCTCAGTTAACTGTTGGAGACTCCAAAAGTAAAGCGTCTAAACTCGGCTCTTTTCATCCCAGATGAGATGGAATATCTTTGGGGTTTGGACTGTTGTTGATCAAATGTAACTTATTTAAAAATATGAACCATGTCATTATTCAACAACAAGAGAGTTAGAATGAAATCAATTAGAATGGGAAAATGTGTTTTTAGTATTTGGTGCACTTCTCTGTGCCTTTCAGTTGCCCCTTTGGGGATCCATGAAGTGGAGTTTAATTTGAATCGTTTGAAATAACCCTTTTCTGTAGTGCACAAGCTGGGTGAAGCTATTCCAACTCTGATGAGGAAGCTCGATGAACTGCAGAACCACTCTGCCCAAATGCCAAACATCTCTGAGAGCATCACCCGCATCCGGAAGCTCATACAGCAGGCGCGCAATTCTGCCAGCAAGGTACCCAGCCACAGCCCTGTTTCCTCCACCTCAGAGCGTGTCACTTTGGCTTTAAACCAATGCTCTTCATGCACAGTTACATTGTTGAGCCCAGGGGTTCCCAAACTTTTCCATGCCAAGGACCCCCAAACAGTATTAGCTTCTGGCCGGGGTCTGCCTTTGCAAACCACAGACAATGCTACAAAATATGTAAAGAAACATCAACTTTTAGAAGGTATTTTCTTTCTTTTCTTCACGGACAGCAGCTCGCTGTGTGAATGCAGCCTGACTAAATGCTCTTCTTTACGTCTGAAGAAGTCTGACGGATGTTTTTGTATCAAGTGACGCTGAAGTTTCGAAGGTTTTGAACACTCATTTGAGAGGGTCTCCAGACAGAGGATGCATTTCGGGCAATCGTGGGCATTTTTCTTTACGGCTGTAAAGCCAAACTTAATGTATGCTGCCTCATACTTTCTGATTTTAGTCGGCCAGTTCTTTCAGTCTCTTCCAAGTAAAAAATCTGTCCATTTTGGCTATGCTACTGTTAGATTCACACAACAGCTGTAATAGCAAAACACCAGAATAAACAGACAGAAACCAGAAGTAGGTATTAATGTGCTTTTGCAAAAGGGAGAAAGCAGAGAGTGTGCCCTGTTGTCAGCTCCACTCACGGACTCTCTCTCAGCTCTCTCTGCCTTCCCTCCCCGCTCTAGCCTTCTTTATTGCATAGTTATTCAGCGGCTATGCGACAAGATGCAACAAAATGTTTCACTGGGCATGTGAAGACCAGAGCACCCTGTTTCCCACAGTTCCCTTGAATTACTTTGTATCACACTAAGCAAAGTTCACACACTACATGTCTGTCTATAAAATGTTGTTTAGTTCGAAAACAGCCCTGCCATCATATTGTTAGTCATTGATTTAAGACAAGGAATAATGCACATTGTAAATAGGCAAAGCAGAAACCAATGAAGAAATTCACACAAAGGAAATATGCTTGATTTCCTGCTCAACTAGTTTGAGCAGAGTCAGCAAATAAACAGAGTAATTAAGCTTGTTTTATAAGCACACAATAATAATTATCCTTACACTACCTACACGCTAGCTTGAGGAGCAGAGCAGCTTCAGAACAGGCACAAACCGCCCAGTCTACCATGTTTTGACTGGCAGCCAATCAGAAAGACAAGCATGGCAAATAACATTTCAATATGATATATTATTATAAATTGTATTTTACAATGCTGATTAAAAAAATGTGACAATTTTTTATAATGATGTTTAAAAAGGCCCCCCTAGTGCCCCCTGGCGGGCCCCCAGGGAGCCGCGGCCCCCACTTTGAAAACCACTGGTTTAGATTCCCAAAAGGGAGGAGAGTTGCCACCATGTTCCTGTCTATGTGAAATCCTGACAGACTGAACTCTTCTTGCTGCAGTCACTAATGTCTGGTGTTGCCTTTTGTCCGCTGCCTCCTGACATCCAGGTGAGCGTCCCAGTGAAATTTAACGGGGCCTCTGGCGTTCAGGTTCGTACTCCATCCAACTTGGCCGACCTGGCTGCCTACACTTCCCTCAAGTTCTACATCACGCTGCCGGAGGCCGGCCGAGCCAGGCGGCAGGAGGACATTTCCGAACAGTTCGTCTTCTACCTCGGCAACAAAGATGTAAGTGTCGCCAACAACATGAATCACCTCTCCTTCCATCAACTGCCACTTTACACTTTGGTTTTACTTTTCCACTGTGAACAGGACAGTGCATTTATCTGGCAGGAAGTGGCAGATATCCTGCCATTCCTGAGCACATTCCTATTAGTTTTCAATGCCTATCACTATTTCTTGAATTTTCAGTCCAGCAAGGAATTCCTGGGCATGACACTGGAGGGAAAGAGACTGCGGTGGTATTTCAATGTTGGAGGAGAGTCTGCTCAGGTGCTGATGGAAGAAGATGTCAAGTCTGATGGGAAGTTCAACAACATCATCCTGGAGAGGTGAGTCCCACGGACAGAACTGGAAAAAACCTGAACCCAGACTCAGACTGACATCCAAATGTTGGGCCGTTGCTACGAGCAACCACATCCCCTCATTGGCGGTGGTGATACAAACTGCATGCATACGTTGGGGAATTTTTCTCCCTTGAACTTTGGTCTTTCGTTTGTTAAATAGTTTTTATGGTTCTGGATAAAAAATCTCCCCGTTGGAAATACCAACAAATTCTGTTTTTAATATTTGGATATTTTTGATCTCGTTGAATTCCTCGCCTCTTCTGTGAACTTTGAAGCGTCTGTAAACACCTGGGAGCTGACCACACCAGCTGCCTTTCTGGATCATGTTCACATTTGGCTTTCTCTTTAACTTGAATTTCCACGCTCACAGTCATTCAGGATGGATTTTCGGCTGTGCCTCGTCCACAGAGATGATTCTAGATTCTCTGAAACTCATTCATGGTATTTTGTACTGTAGATGATTACATTTTACTAAGTCATTGCAATTTTAGATCAAGTAACCTTATTCTAACATTACTTCAAATTGTTGCCAAAGCTTTAACTTCTGAGAGATTCTACCTCTCTTAGGTGCTCTTTGTATGCTGAATCATTGACCTAATGAGTTGCATCATGTCACTCCAGCTGTTTGTCTTTTCTTGCCCCTCTCCCAGCTGTTGTATCTTATTGCTGTGCAGAGTGGACATCTTGTTATATCGAGTTATTCCACAATCTTCTGTTGAAGTCTTCTATGTGACACCAACATTTGAATTTGATTTTCCTTTAACCTCCTGTAGAATTGCTGTTAGCGTTTGTGTGCTGATATTTATGTGACTCTGCCTTTTCTGACTGTAGGAATGCATTAGTCTCTACTAGCTGTTTGTATTAGTTTATAGCATCATAAGGCCCTAATCTCCATATGCTTTCTCCATGTGTGTGTGTGATCATTTAGGATCCTTCAGTATGGTCATATGTCCATGTCTTCAGAGACCCCTGAGGGGTCTCAAAGAGCTATCAAAGCTGATGTGGAGGCCAAAGGGGATCAGGGGCTGCTCAACCTTTTAACCAGTGAGACTGTCTTCTATGTGGGAGGATATCCGAGTTCTTTCAAAGTAAGTACAGGAAGGGCTGGGAGCTACACCTACATTTATAAGATGGTGTTTTAATTAAAAGTACAAGTTATTATTGCTGTTATGAGTATTGATCAACACAAAGAAAGCATTTCAGAATAGAAACGCGCTGAGTTGGAACAGTCTTTGGCAACAGTGACCACCTGGAAACATCTCGTTGCCATCTGGAAGCTTCTTGCTCGTCTGCCGGCGGTGTCTGCCGCTCTTCTGCTGCTGAAGCACTTTTCACACTTTTCACAGACGCGATGCTTTAATGGCATTTAGGCCCCAGTTCATCTGTTCCTCTCCAGCATTTTCTGTGCTGTTGACCCCAGACTTCAATCTTCAATCTACAACTCACACGTGCAGTCAATCCCCAATTAGAATGGCCAGTTAACCCGACACACATGCCTTTGGCTTGTGGGAGGCAGAAAAAAGACTAAGGAGGCAGAACATGGAGAAAAGCCTGAGCTGAGATTAGAATCACCAACCTCATTGCTCTGAGCTGACACATCAGCAGGCACATTTACTTTTTACTTTAAAGGTATAGTATGTAATAAACCGGTAATGTTCCACCTTTAAACTTAGTTTCCTGTAGTACTTGTTGTATTTGGGCAAATGGTTTTACAATAAGTGGAGGGTCAAACAGTGTTGCATATTACAGAGCACTCCTCTTTTTCTCCTCTTTTTTTAATTTTTTTTTTTAACTTTGTTTATTGAACATTTTAAACATAACAAGACAGACATTGTTGGGACAGAATAAAAGTATAAATACAATCAGTAGCAGCAACAATTCTGTCAACCCCCAACCCACCCTGACCACCCATCCCGCCCACAGGCCAACACAAGAGAAAATAAAATAAAATAAAAATAATTTTTTTTAAAAAAGGGATAAATGATTAAGAATATTAATTTAAATAAATAAGTACAGATATGTAGAAAATCTAAGCTTACAGGTTTGTCAGATATTTAAATATCCTCAGTGTCAGAAAGAGTTAAGGAGTCAAAATACCTAAAAAAAGGGGTCCCATGTAGCATGAAATAAATTGGTGGAACCTCTAAGAGAAAACCTCAACTTTTCTACTTTAAGGTTGTAGAACACTTCTCGCACCCAGCGGACATGTGAAGGGGAATGAGAGACTTTCCAATTAAGTAGGATCAACCTTCCAGCGAGTAGAGTGGTGAATGCTATAGCTTGTTTCATTCCTTTTTTTCCTCTTTTTGTAGCCGCCTGCCCCACTCGCACTGCCCAACTTTAAGGGCTGTATGGAGCTGGACACACTGAACGAGGAGGTGCTCAGTCTGTATAACTTTGAGAAAACCTTCCAGCTCAACACCACGGTGGACAAGCCCTGTGGCAGGTGGGTGCACAGAGTTTCTGCATTTGAAAGCTTCCATGCACACCTGTTAGCTTTGTCAAACGTTCTGCTCCTAGCTAAACTCACGGACATCCACGGTCTTCTTCCTGATTCCAGGTCCAAACCAGCGCTGACTCAGACCTGGGTGAACGACGCAGCTTACTTCGACGGTACCGGCTTTGCAGAGATCACATTTAATGATGTCACAGCGTCTGTGCAGCGCTTCGAGCAGGATGTCAAACTGCTCTCACGTGAAGGAATACTGCTGCTGCTGCACAACGGGGTAAAGACTTCCCACGTTGATTAATGGCTGCCATGGCCAGCCATTAGTATCAGGGCTTTATCACTCCTTTCATTCAGTCTGAAGGGAGTCTCCTGTGCTGTTTCTTTGTCTCGTTCATTCTCAGCTCAGAGTTTTTCAGCTATTCGTTATTTCATGAGTTCATTTTCACTTCTGAAATCATTTATCTCTCAAAGCATTCCAGAAGTTTGCATGAAATGTAATTCTTACATACTGTAAGTGGTCCACAGAACATGAATCAGATCACTCATTACTGTATCCTTCAACATTAGTATAAAATAACCTGATTCCCATGCACTGTGTGGATCCCACGCTCACAGCTCCTCTGATGCGTCTTTATCCACATTTAAATAGAATAATATATAAACAAGAATCTTACCCCTTCAGAGTTTGAGCAGGCGTCGCACCTTTTATTGATTTGTCAGCGATTGAACTATGAACACAAATAAGTTTTACATCAATTCCCTGTTTTTTTTAGTGTAAAATACGCTGTGGGTTTTGAGATTTACCGAGCTTATTATCGGTCCACAAAGTCAGCATGCACCGACTTCTTGGACGGATGATTGGTTAGCGTTTAGCATGTGATAGCTGAGAGTATTCTGCTCATTTTGAGAAGCAACACATGGGGTATGGGCTTTCATTAAAAGGGGATTCTAAGCAGATAAGAGACATTTATATGACAGGCTCCTTCTGAAATACTAAACCTGCATGTCATACTCACAGTCCTCTGTAGACTCATTCACCAGCTGGATGTTAATCAGTATCTCTTCTTTTATTCATGTGATGTCAGTCTAAAGTTCAGATGTTTTGTAAGGCTTGAAGTGAGTGTTAAAATGCTTCTGAGTTCTCCACACGTCTCTCCTCCTTCAGAATCACTTCCTGTGCTTGGCAGTGCATCAGGGAAGACTCAAGGTTTACTATGACTTCAGTGGTTCTCTGACTGAAGTGAAGCCGAAAGACGAAGCGTCAGAAAACCTGCAGATCAGTGACGCAGAGTCCAAAAATGTGAGTCCAATTGTGCCAGAATAATGATTCTGCCTATTTTAAGAGATGTCATTATGTTTCTGTTTCTGCCTTTAGCAGACGCCTTTATCCAAAGTGACTTACAAATGAGGATATAACAATGCAGCTAACATCAAAGCTAACAATAAGCTACGTAGAAGGAAAGCACCAGTCAGACTCTGTCAGAGGTGACAGGGTAGGGATGGAGAGCAGGCACAGAGGGGAGTACAGGCCCACTGCTGGGGTTGGAGATGCTCTCTGCAGAGCTGAAGACAGACAGGGACCCTGTTCTGGTAGCGCTCGGTAGCTCATTCCACCATCGTGGAGCGACACATGAGCGCGGTGCAGGCACTGCTGGACGGCAATCCTTTGATGACTGCAGTCACCGAGTCATGTCATTAGTCAAATCTGGACTATTTAAGGGGGAATTAAACTATTGAACTTTCTTCTTTAAAGGGACACTTTGTAATTTCTTCCCCCATCTAATGGTGCAATTTTATTTTGCAAAGTCGAATAAATTTGCTCTCTAGCGCCTCGCGTTTTCAAATGTGCGCTGCAACTTCTTGAACTACGGCAGGCGGTATGTGTCAAGATTCAAGAAGCTATAGCTTCAGACTCAAGGTCCATACAAACAAAAAGACATCAAGACACACAGTACAAAGGATTATATAACACACATACAATAACACTATAAATACAGATGACAGATAACATGTCAGATAACATAAGTTGACATAGCCTTTGGTGTGCAAGCAATGCAATTAGTCACATTCCGGGAGTTACCGGAAGTGACGTCGACGCAGCGGTAGCGTTAGCAGCAGTAGCGATAGCAGCAATAGCTTTAGCAGCAGTGTGTAGTTGCTATCTGGAAAGTGTTCTTTTAAATAAACTCCCGGTAAACTTGCAAACTTTCTAATGCCTCATTTTGTGAGTTGAGAGCCTGTGTGTACTACGGCAGAAGTTTGGTAACAATTAATGCATTTGATGCAGCTTTCTTTGCCTCAGTAGAAAGCAATAGACAGCGGCCAACGCCAGCCAAACTCCTCAGATGAGTGTCATAAGAGCAGCACTTGTTTTCCCTCTTAAACTCGCACCTGAAAAGTGTTTTTTTTTGTATTCTGTATTGTATTATTTTTTGTTCAACTGTCACTATTTTCTCACCTGCAGAATGCATCGCAGCATGTTTCTGGTTTGAGTTGCACTGACCTGCTCCATCTCACTGACTGAACCACAAAAGACCGTTTGCTGAATTAGCTTTGAAATGTCTTAGATATGAGTGTTTTACATGGCAGAAAATGGGCTGTTTTTAAGGGAAGCTCATGTTCTTGGGAGCTTTTAGTTCAGGAAACATGCATGATTCACAAGCGCTTTACACACTTCAGAAGAAAAAATCATCCCTTTTACGGATTTATTAATACCATAGTTTTTGTGTGTTGATTAGCAAAGTTTACTCATGATCATCCAAATGCTCCTTGATAAGTATCGTAAAACTTTCATTCATCTTGTTGTTCATCTTGTTGTTCATCTTGTGCCTTGTTTCTAACTGTTTAGCTGGAGATTATCATCCTGCCTTCAAAGGATCAAGTTGTGGTGAGGAACAGTCGCAACATTCTGTACAACCACCAGTTCGCAGAGAAAGTGCCTGTGTTCAGCAGCAGCTACTATCTGGGAGGAGTGCCGGAGGACAAGATGCCCGAGGGGTGCGCACAACACGCTTTTCCTTTTATAAACCCTTTCATAGCTGCCCATCCTGAATGACTTTTTATCTGAACATTAAATCCTAGAAGGCCCAAAATGTCCTTAAGTTCAAAGAGCAAACTCTGTCAGTGTTCCAAAGTCGCACTTTTACGACATGGATGGGTGCGTTGGGACAGTTTTACTTCACAGGAAAGGGGTTCAAACTCTACTGGTCAACTGTAATTTGAAAACTGCTCTACGGCCTTCTTTGACACATTATTTCATTAATGGCCCATTGCTTACATTGGTGGGCGGTAACTGCGGCAGTTTAAGGGTTTTTTCTTTTTCTCCTCAGGCTGAAGACTAATTTCAGTAAGCAAGGCTCTGTGAAGGCCTGCTTCAGGAACGTGAAGGCTGTGAACACCCACATTGACCTGAAGAGGATGAAAAGCTCGGGAGTCAGTTTTGGCTGTGACAGTGACCTGCTGGTGAGAGAACAGTTTACCTTCGAGCACACATGTGCTGTTCATACACATCACAGCAGCAGTGAACATCACATTCATATATGTTTCAGGTTGTTGAACAAGAACTGTGTCTCAGTTCAGAACCCCAAACGGGTGATAATGGCTCAGTTCCAGTTTTAACTCGCACACTGAGGTATAATGGAGCACTTAAATCAGTCAGAACCACAGAAGACCTGTGTTTCCTGACAGTGATGAATGTACCCTGTAAAAACAGCTCCTGACTTTGTCCAACACTCCTACCTTTACCTCTTTTTCTTAATTAAAGAAGACGCATCGTTCCATTGTTCACAAGTTGACCCAATTCTCTGAGGCCTGAATAAAAAGTTTGCCTCGTACTTTGTTCCAAACACCTCAGAAGTGCAGAACAGAACTCATTTCACCTACAGATTTCCATCTCCTCCAACAGCATCTGGTTTTAGGGGGCTGAGTGAGCCACTCCACTCTTCTTTTTAGTGCTGCAGTCTTATCAGAGAGATTTCCCACGGATTCAGTCATGGTGGACTGAATCATCGTATCATCGTGTGGAATTGTTCATGGTATCTCAGCCATGTATTCTGAATCATGCATCATTACTTTATGAGAAAGCATACAGTACTTTGCCTTGGAGCTCACGCATCCACACACCAAATGATGGTACAATACTTCCATTTCCCTCATTGAGAGATGGAAAGTTTGTGCTGATTCCTGTTTTTAGGCAGTCGGGTCATGACTCATGCTTGAACTGGCACCGCAGATAGAAGCAGGTCGGTCCAGTATCTGTCACATATCACTCCATCATTTCTGCTGCTTGTATGGACAATGTTTGAAAGTTTGAAAATTTATTTTTGCAATGGCAGAATACTGTAGCACTACTGGACATTTTACAATGACTATTGAAAACTGCCAACTTAAAAAGAACGTCAGATTTCAATGTTAATAGTTTAATGAACATTAAACACGGTGCTAATTAAGGTGCCTATTTTCTTTATTTTCTGAACTATATAACTGCTGATGGGACTTTTGTCAGTACCAAAGCAAAAGCAGGAGTCACAGGTGTGCAGCAGGATTTCCATTTGAAGATGAGGAGACTGAGTTGTTTTACTCTCAGCTGGGTCTATGAGATAACATGGGTGTTAGGGTCCACAACATGGGTGTTAGGGTCCATAACATGGGTGTTAGGGTCCATAATATGGTCCATAATATGGGTGTTAGGGTCCACAATATGGGTGTTAGGGTCCACAACATGGGTGTTAGGGTACATAACATGGATGTCAGGGTCCATAACATGGGTGTTAGGGTCCACAACATGGGTGTTAGGGTACATAACATGGGTGTTAGGGTCCATAATATGGTCCATAATATGGGTGTTAGGGTCCATAACATGGGTGTTAGGGTCCATAATATGGTCCATAATATGGGTGTTAGGGTCCATAACATGGATGTCAGGGTCCATAACATGGGTGTTAGGGTCCACAACATGGGTGTTAGGGTCCATAACATGGGTGTTAGGGTCCACAACATGGGTGTTAGGGTCCATAATATGGTCCATAATATGGGTGTTAGGGTCCATAACATGGGTGTTAGGGTCCATAACATGGGTGTTAGGGTCCATAACATGGGTGTTTGGATCCATAACATGGGTGTTAGGGTCCACAACATGGGTGTTAGGGTCCACAACATGGGTGTTAGGGTCCATAATATGGTCCATAATATGGGTGTTAGGGTCCACAATATGGGTGTTAGGGTCCACAACATGGGTGTTAGGGTCCATAACATGGGTGTTAGGGTCCACAATATGGGTGTTAGGGTCCACAATATGGGTGTTAGGGTCCACAACATGGGTGTTAGGGTACATAACATGGATGTCAGGGTCCATAACATGGGTGTTAGGGTCCATAACATGGGTGTTAGGGTCCATAACATGGGTGTTAGGGTCCACAACATGGGTGTTAGGGTCCACAACATGGGTGTTAGGGTACATAACATGGATGTCAGGGTCCATAACATGGGTGTCAGGGTCCATAACATGGGTGTTCGGGTCAACAACATGGGTGTTAGGGTCCATAACATGGGTGTTAGGGTCCACAACATGGGTGTTAGGGTCCATGACATGGGTGTTAGGGTCCACAATATGGGTGTTCGGGTCCACAATATGGGTGTTCGGGTCCACAATATGGGTGTTAGGGTCCACAACATGGGTGTTAGGGTCCACAAAATGGGTGTTAGGGTCCATAACATGGGTGTTAGGGTCCACAATATGGGTGTTAGGGTCCACAACATGGGTGTTAGGGTCCACAACATGGGTGTTAGGGTCCACAAAATGGGTGTTGGGGTCCATAACATGGGTGTTAGGGTCCACAATATGGGTGTTAGGGTCCACAACATGGGTGTTAGGGTCCACAAAATGGGTGTTAGGGTCCATAACATGGGTGTTAGGGTCCACAATATGGGTGTTAGGGTCCACAACATGGGTGTTAGGGTCCACAGGTCGGCAGGATCCAAGAAGGAAACTCAGACCCAACGGGTAGGTGATGTATTTCCAACGGTGGGGGAGAAAATGTGCAAGTGAAGGAGACGGGTTTCTCTGAACTGTGAGGGAATCCTGTGGCGAGTCTGTGGCTCTGTGAGAGGAGAGGCAAAGTAACCATGTTTCTTGGATCTAAGGAAAAATATGCTTGGAGTAGTCTTGGTTATTGACGGGTGATGAGGGGAACTGAGACTGATTCTCCTGTGGTGAACGCTGACAGTAAGGAGAAGCCTACAGCTACTCCGTTTGGTAATCTGTCTTTTCTGTGAAAAACAACAACAAGATTCTTCATAAAATATTCCAAAGATTGACTTGACTAGATACTTGAAGCCCTTTTGTTGAACTCAGGAGAAGCTGGAGGTTAAGCATCAGAGCCACAGGTGAAAGATATCAGAGTTATCAGGGAACCGGCAGCCACAAGCCCATGGATCCCAGGAAGGCACACAGACGCACATACATGCACACAGATGCATCCCGAAAAGCCCAGACCCTGACAATGGCTTATTTTACATCCCAATCACTCACTGAACCGTGTATTTTCAAAGCTCGATGGCCCCTAACAGAGGGACAGGATGGTGTTCACATCAGACACCCAAACAGAAAAATGTCCTCTTTCAGATGCATTAAAGCTTTGTGTGTTAGTCACTAAGAAAGGGCTGCACGAGGACGTGGTGGGTCCTCGCCGGGGCCTCGCCGGGGCCTCGCCGGGGCCTCGCCGGGGCCTCGCCGGGGCCTCGCAGCAGGAGGCTCCCAGGTTCAATTCCCCAGCCGGGAAATGGAAATAACGCTCTCTTTGCCTGTTCTCCCTGTGTATGCGTGGGGTCACTCCTGGTTTTACCGGCTTCCTCCCACCGTCCAAAAAGCTACATGTTGGGTTTATTGGTGACTCTAAATCAGTGATACTCACTATTTTTTTCACAAGAGCCACATTGGCAGAGCAAAATCAAGGGAAGAGCCACTTTTACAACAACATACTAAGTCCCCTTTTGCAAATATGCATTTCTACATATAAAACATCCCACAAAAAAAGAAACAACACAGCCAATACATTTTCAATTAATACATTTACCTTAATATTGGGATGAGCGGAAGCTGGCATGCATGTGCTCGACTTTCTTCTTGTTGTATTTGTAGTTTGTTGTTGTAATCATAGTCAGACATTCAGGATGAGCATAGTTTTTGTGCTGGTTTTTGCCCTTTTTTAATTAAAAACCGATCCATGGTGCCTGCATCTCGCGCTGGCTAAAGGAGCTAGCGTGCACTGCGGCCAAGTGTAAGGTGGTTTAAGCGGGCTGCGTTGCCAGGTTTAACAGTTCCCCCTTTAGGAAACACCATTAAGCCTTAATTAATACTTAATAAAAATCCTTACTACTACAAAAACGCAAACTTAATAAAAAAGACTTAATACTGTGCAGTATTCGCTGTATGTTATATGAAAAAATTATTGTTATTGTCACCATATTGTTATAAGCTACTATGCGAGTGCGAGCCACCAATTAAAGCTTGAGGAGCCGCATGTGGCTCGCGAGCCGCGCAATGAGTATCTCTGGTTGACCCTAGGAGTGAGTGTGCATGGTTGTGTGTGTCATTTGTCTCCGTGTTGCCAGGTCTGTGATGGACCGCAACCCTAAACTAAGAGGGCATAGAAAATGGATTGTTGACTTATCAAGAATGTGGTCTTACTATCAGGACTTTCCACTGTAAAGGGCTCCTTACTCATGTTATAGTTACTGTCAGAGTATGCGCCACTCTTTGAGCTGCTGTGTGTTTCTGCAGGTGGCTCGTGAGGCTCATTTCAGCGGTCAGAGTTACCTGGCCTTGAATCTCACAGACATCCCCAGCCTCAGGAGCAACTTCCTTGCCAGCTTCAGCTTCAGAACTGAAAAGACCGACGGACTCATGTTCTACCACAGCGATCAGGTCAGAGGAGCCCCTGCAATGCGTTGCTCATGATGTGTTATCATGTCCAGCTAGTTTGAAATGAGAATTTTGATCTTATTTCTCTAATCTGTTCTTCCTGCAGGAGGGCATCTGTCAGGCATTTTTGAGTGCGGGCCACGTTGTGGTGAGAGCCGGTAACAATGAGATTAAAACTCAGAAAACATACAACGACAACAACAGTCACTACGTTGCTATATACAACAACGCCAATGGGTATGACAGCTGTTGTTCAGACATCCCAATGCCACAAACTTTGCTACTTTTTGCTGACTGCTGGCTGTTGGTTCCCCAGGATGCGTCTGTACATGGACGACGTGCTGGAGAGGGCCAGCGGGGGCAGGAGCGTGAGCAGCAGGGCGGGGGGCGGAACAAGCTCAGAGCACAGGACCTTCTTAGGAGGAATGCCTGACCGAGGCCTCACTAACTTTACTGGATGTCTCAGCAATGTTTTCATCAGGAGGTTAGAAAACCCAAAGTGAATCTTTTTATCTGTACTTCTGACAACGTTAAATACGACTGAAAGAAACGGTTAAGGCTAAGGCTTCACAGTTCATTCAGGGGGCTGCAAATGGAGCGCGCTTTTACCTTGGCTTTAAAATCTGTTGCTGTCTCTTATCCTCAGGGTTGCAAATCCTCAGATTATTCTGAACCTGCTGAAGGCCAAAGAAAACGTGAATGTTCCTCTGGAATGTCCTGCAGCTAAAAAGCCTCAGCAAATCATCGCTGCCCATCAGAAGCACAGTCACAAACCCAAGGTACATCCCAAATGAAGCCGATTCCACTCTTCAAAAAAACAACTGAATAGATAAAGCCATGGATTGTCTGTACCTGGTGACACACTTTTCATTTCCCCTCCCAGGGTAAGCACAAGAAGCCGTCTGGGTCTCGCAGTCGCAACACGAGGGAGTCCTGTCGGGGTGAGCTGCTCCACCCTGAGAGCAGAGCCACGCACTTCAGCGGCTCCAGCAACAGCCATCAGAGATACGATTCTCTGCCCAGATGGCTGCGCTCAGTGTGAGTGTGAACACACACTGTCAGCACTATGCTTTAGAGTCATCGTGTTGTGTGCATGTGCCCTGAGCACGACGGGCAGCAGCAGATCAAACACCATCAAACACAGAACAGGAACTGCAGGTCGAGCAGGGCCAGTATTTCTAGTCTGCTTCTAACCTGCCCTCCCAGATTCAGGGGCTTTGCTGTCGACTGCAGGAATGGGTCCCAAAGGAAGAGAGTGTGCGTCCTGAAAATCACAGTCCTATATCAATAAAAAAAAACTTTGGAGTTTGGTTGTGCAGACGTTTCACTGAGTTCTGTGAATATTTTGTAAATGCTTTGTTCTTAAATACATAAAGGCATCTCCTGCTGCTTTTTGTAACATGAAAAAAATGACGATTAAGCTATTTCTTGACATACTGAGACGGCTTTAGAATGAAAAGATAACTGGTGTTTAATGTCCAACATGAATTGATTCCACAGTTGATTATTATTGACTTCTTCTGGTCCCATTTAGCCCAGTTCATATCACTGGGACTGTTGTGTTGGCACTTTTTAATGAACATTGTTTCCTGTAGCATTATGAAACTGGTTTTACAGTACATACTTCCTATATTCATAATCTGAAGCATCTATCTGCTAAAGAAACACATGTTTTCTCCAGGAATCCAGTGGATCTTTAACATCTGCATTCAGCCGGTATTCATCCTTTCTCTCTGCAGGCCTCATTTCTCCATGGCACTGAAGATCAACTCCTCCGACGGTCTGGTGCTGTATGCAGCCAGCAAGCAGCGTGGTGGAGCCATGATGTCGCTCAGCGTCTCGGACGGCCATCTGCTGCTTTTATTGGACGGAGGAAAGAGGAAGGTCAGCCTGCGCAGCCGCAAGAAGTACAACGATGATCAGTGGCACACGGTGAGCTCACATGCACAGATCGGGTCACATCAAGGTCCTTCAGCCAATGAAATGATGAGGGAATCATCTCTTTGTTCTTTATCTACACTTATATGTGCAAGGAATCATATTCAAGAGAAGAATGGGGTGGTCGGTGGCGTAGTGGGTTAAGCAGGCGCCCCATGTACAGAGGCTACAGTCCTCGCTACAGCTGGCCCCGGTTCGAATCCCACATCAGATAGCCCTTTGCTGCATGTTGTTCCCCCTCTCTCTGCCCCCTGCTTCCTGTCTCTCTTGAACTGTCCTGTCCATTAACCTTGTAGCACCCAAGCATATGAATAATCATTGAAAAAAATCATTTTTGGCTCTTCTTGCATCTTTTTGGGTGGGAATAAACCAATATTTTTGGAATTTTTGGAATTGGGCTATTTTTGATCATTTTAGGCAATGTTGCATATTTGCAGCTGTGGGCTTTCCTGATTAATTTTGTTCACAAAACCAAGTCATTCTCTGCAGATGGTTTGGCAAAAAAGGTATAGTGAAAGTTCACCAGTAACTGCTGCTACCACAATAAAATGTATGTAATAGACCTTTATTGAACATTTTTAATACAAAGTGCGGAACGCAACCATCATAAACTTTCCATTCAACAACAAATCAAACAGATTTCACAGATCTTTGTTGTGAAAAAGTGAAGCACATATAAAATGCAAAAAATGTAATGTAAATAAAAATGTGCACATGAAGATAATAAAAAAAATGCAAAGAAATAATCATAATAATACAATTTGGAGACCTGAGCTCCCATTAGCGCTGTGAAAGGTGGACAAAGCAGACCACACCAAACGAAACCAGAACCAACTAGAACCAACTCTAGAACAGAGTGTAATTCACTGAGCCAAGAAAATGATGCTGTGACAACTGTCGGCACATAGAATGTAGTGTAAAAAAATATAATGTAAATGAATAATGTAAATAAATAAAAAGCTTGTTGCATATCTGCAACTGTGGGTGCTACAAGGTTAAAGGCATAAAAGCCCCCCAAAAAAAAAAAAAAAAAAGAGAGAGAGAATAACCCCAAAAGGTTACTCGACAGGAAAAGCTGAGCGCAGGTCTCTCACAGCCCCTGAGTGCACACATCTGTTGCACTGATGGCAAAGGAGGCTTTAGGCTTCTGTGCCTCGTTAGACCCTTTAACGATGTTCAGGGAACAATAGTCAGTCAGACTCATGACTTATTAGAACGATTGCATTCATTTTCAAACCAAATTGTGATTTGTTTTGTGAGTGATCATTTCCAAACTTTCGAAACGTGTGCCTTGTTGCTATGACAACCTGAATGACCTAACCAGCTCTGCTTCTGTCTTTATGCCTCTGCAGGTCTTTATAAAGCACGGAGGACAGAAGATTAGTCTGATCGTGGACGGTATAGGTGCTCAGTTTAAAAGAATGCCTGGAGGAGACACGGCTGGGATCACCGGGCCTTTATACATCGGAGGAGTCCCATCCTCACTCATGGTAACCGTTATGTTCGGTTGTACAGCTACACATGCATTTATTATTGTTTTTTTTTATATTGCTTTTACACATTTTCTGATGCTGATGGCACTTATCACCTTCTTATATTGAAAATGTGCATGATGAATCCCTGAGCAGCTCCATCAGCTGTGTGGTGGAAGCTCTCACATCACGAGAGCTGGCTGAGAGTTCAGTTCACATAGATTAAAACTGGACTGGTTCATGTTCATGGTCCACCATTTAAAGCTCCCAGTCACGCTGTGCTCATGTTCATTTCTCACTTCCTTTCTGAACCTCTCTGAATTATCCTCCTCATGTGGTAGATGCTGTTATGGCTTTGAAGGACTGTAAAACTGGGATTAAAAAGCCTGTTTTATTTGACATTTTGTAAATCCCATTGAGTTGTATTGAAGACTGGATGTTCGTTGATATTACTCCGCCACCGAAACCGGAAAGAGGAGATGTTTGTAGTTCTCTAGCACCGGAAATGCAAACCAGGATAATACCTAGCTGTAGTCCTGTCGCTCAGTTGGCCTACGGACGAACTGCTGAGCGGAAGTTTATCCACGGCTGTGAGGTGGCTAAGAAAATAGTTCAAGCATGAACGAGCAGCCAAATAAAACACGACAGAAGCAACTTTTCGCAACGAAATTTGATATGGATTACCAGTGCACACCAGTAACCACTCCGGTGAGTTGATGATTTTGAAAACGGACGTTTATGGTGCTTTTACGGACCTTTTAAGACATGCACATGACTTGCCATTCTGAAGCAGGTTGAGAAGAATCAAAATTAGGCAAATACCGGAGACAGCAGTAAACATCAAAAAAGCGGTGAGGGGGGTTCTAAAACATTGCAGACGACTCATAAATGAGGCTTAATGTTGAAAATACCGCAGTTCCCCTTTAAGTTGAACATGTTTTCAGGTGACCCCGGGCTCACTGTTCTTCACATAAATGCTGATGGACTCTGTTTCACGCCCTCAGTTCTTTTGGTTGCAGCTGAACAGTGGCTGTGTTTGTGGAGGTTACGGAGTCCAGATTATGGTCTGATTTTCCTGTTGGAGGACAGGCATCTCGCACAAATCCAACATCTTACAGCGGTTTCTTCTGATCTAGAATTCCTACTGGTGGGCAGTCCTGAATTTGCTGAATAAAACTGAGTTGTGTCCGTACGTTTTAGACCCCGGGCTCTGGTGGCTTCATCGGTTGTGTCAGGGATCTGACGGTGAACGATGCCCCTGCAGGAACCCCAGCTCACAGCCAAGGGACCGTGCCCTGCTTCCAGAACCCTCTGCAGCCCGGAGCGTACTTCTCAGGACAGGGAGGGCACATTGCAATAGGTGGTTAGAAGCGCTTTTTCTTCATGGTATCTCAGCCACGTGTTCTTCTTGTTTGAGCCCTGTTGTGTTGTCACTTCTTGCCTCAAAACTATTTCCCCTCCTACAGATGAGTTATTGGTTCTGAGTCAAGATCTGGAGATACAGCTGGAGGTTCGACCCGTCTCAGACTCTGGGCTGCTGTTGTATGCTGGGACATCACCGAGCCAACATCTGAGTGTGATCCTCAGTCAGGGAGAGGTGAGAGTTGATCTTTAGTTAATAATTCTGTAGAACAGAGCCGGTGGCCCGTGTGCAGAAGCTAATAAGGCCTCAGTATGCTCTCCGTCAGCTCGCCGTCATCTCTCCGTCCTTTCGAAGTTCTCCGTCGGGCTGTCGGATACCCAAGGCAGTTCACCTCCCGATCAGTAGGCGTCGCTACGTTTAGACGACCCAATCTGGCGACCTCTACGGTGAAAGTGGTTGATTGGTTGTTCACCTTCCGGCTCCGTTCCACTCCTCACAGTGAACGATGGCGACCGAGAGAGAAAGACTGTTGTTGGAGTTGGAGCTTGTTGATGTTGAAATGCAAATAATCTTGACCAAATTTTGACCGGCACACAGTAAACTCTTTCAAAGATGGCGGTGTCGTTGTTCTGAGAGGAAGGAGCTAAACCGGAAAAGTGATTCTGGAAATGACGTTGTTAGCCGACCAATCACAACCCTTGCGGTCTCGAAAGGTTTAAGTGACCACGGAGTCGGATTGACGGATAGCGACGGAGAAGCATACCGCGGCCTTAAATCAGCCTTTGTCTTTGTCATGTCAGGCTCATTTGTTGTTCCGACCGCTGCACTACATATCTATTCAAATCAAAAGCCCCACAAAACTTTGAAAGAGAAAATAATACACATGACAGCTCTCCTGTGGTTTGTCCATCTATAACAAGTGCTTAAAAAGCTGAATGCTTGAGTTTGTGTTGGCAGGTGACTGTTTCAGTATACAGCGGCAAAGGGGAGTTCTCCACCGCCTTCACTCCTGAGGAACCTCTGTGCAACGGCCGCTGGCACACAATCACAGGTGGGGGTCTTCAGCGACCGGTCCCAAACATTTCTGACTGTTTCACCGTCCCTCTGTAACGCTCCTCTGTTCCTCCAGTGATGAAGAAGAGCAACGTCCTCCAGCTGCACGTGGATGGAGCCAGTGAGCACGGCGTCGGCCCCAAACAGAGCCGCTCCTCAGCGGCCAAGGTCACCGTTTACCTCGGAGGTGCACCCGGTGAGCAGATAACACTGATACACTCAGGCTGTGTTCCAAACCGCCTACTACATACTACATACTTGCAAACTGCATACTTATTCGATCAGACAGTATGCAGAGCGTTTACACACAGTGCACTTCGCTCTTGCCCGAGCCGAAATCAGCCGGCCTGAAGCTGATTTCGCTTAAGCTATAAACTCTGTAAATATATAACTTTAGCAACATTTGAAACATTTTCAGGTGAGAAAGTAGTCGTTTAGATCCCCAAGGTGTTGAAAATCTGACAAAATACCGGCTATTTACAATTTTGTTCCAACGAATTTGGCGCTACTAAAGCTAGCCGCAGTGAGTAACGCACTTCCGGTTATTTTCACAAAGTGAACCTACCCTCCTTGTAGCTAGCTTGAAACTGCCGTTTTGACAGGAAATGACGATCGGCGACGTCAAGTTACGCTGCATCTTGGGTAGTTTAAGTATGACAAGTAACCTTATGATGCATACTCAACATTTCGGCGAATCTAGTATGCATCCGGGAACTTAAAAAAAAGTTAAAGTTAGTAGGAGGTTTCGAACACAGCCACTGTCTCTTTTTATTAAGATCCGATTCATTGGTCATGCATACACATGAAATTTGTCCTCTGCTTTTAACCCATCCAGGTTGGCACCTGTTGACACACACATGCACATGCACAGGGTCACACACTCAGAGACAGATGCCAACCTGGAGCGGTGGGCAGCCATGAAGCGCCCGGGGAGCATGGGGGTACGGTGTCTTGCTCAAGGGCACCTCAGCTGTGACAAGGAGGTGGACTGACACCCCTCCAGCTGTCAGTTCCACCAATCTTTGAGTGGCGAGAGTGGGAATCGAACCACCAACCTTCTGGTTATTGGATGACCGACTCTAACCACTGAGCCACTGGGGTTGGTTTTATCACAGTTCAGTCTTTAACCCTCTGAGGTCTGTGATCACCCAGCGGGATCAGACCGTTAAAAGGATAGGAAATAGTGATAAATACCTGTCTCAGCTCAGTGCTCTACATGTTCTAACAACAACACAATGTGAAAGTGAAGCGTGGATAGCACAGTGTGTACCATTTTTGCTGTGGATGATTGGCCTCAGATCTTTTGGTTTGGCATGTATTCCACCTCAGGATGCCCTGCAGCTCACCTGGTGGGTGGTGCTGAGTCACGGCAGACTGCTTTGATTCCGACTGATATTTACTGCATGTCCTCATTTCGCTGTGTGTTTCTTTCTTTCTTTCTTTGTGCCTCACACTTCACTCTTCAATGCCTATTTGACATAAAAGATCAATTCTTTTTGAAACAGAATGCGATCACATGTTGTGATTGGCTGCTGTCGCCTCTCTTTTTTAGAAAACAACCTCATTTGTCTAATTTCATTCTTTGTTTGACCACCAGATGGTGTCGAAGTGCCCAGTCTCCCAGGTGGGCTTCCAGCCTTCCAGGGATGCATTCGCCGCGCAGCCATCAACCACAGACCTGCCATGTTGTCCAAACCGCTGTCTGTGCACGGCGCTGTGGGCACACAGGGCTGTCCACACATGTAGACCCAGCACAGTCTTATCCTCACATTCCCCAGCTGCAAAACACCAGTGGTGGGCGTCATGTTATTGTAGCTAATTTAAAATCTCTGAATATTTATTATACTGTTATTTTTAAATGTGCATTTTATATTTTCACATTTATCCTCATTATTTGACACAATTGTTTTTTGTGCTACAGGGTGCTAACTGTCTGCACTGATACAAGCTATAAAGCTAAAACCCTCTTTAAAATAAAACCTGTTCCAATGTGTGCAGTACGTAGAGCATGTAAATACAGGCCTTTGTTTGGAAAGGCCTGTATTTACATGCTCTACGTACTGCACACATTGGAACAGGTTTTATTTTAAATGAAAGCTAAATATTTCAGTAAAAGATGTATATACCTGCGTATGATCCATGTGGAGGTCAGAATGTGAACTAATCCCACTGAGCCGGTCCACTGTGAACACTGTGAGGAGTGGCCCCTGACACAGGGACTGGGTGGGAGTGCGAGGAGTGGCCCCTGACACAGGGACTGGGTGGGAGTGCGAGGAGTGGCCCCTGACACAGGGACTGGGTGGGAGTGCGAGGAGTGGCCCCTGACACAGGGACTGGGTGGGATGTACTTCCTTTAAATGAACAGGGGATGTTGTCAATGCACTGTTCAAACTGGTCCGGTCCAAATGTTAGCAGTTGTGATCGGATTCATTCTCCTTCTCCTCATTCAGCAGTGCACGGCGGCTCACTGAGTCCAACAGGAATGTCACGTTTCCATCCTTTAATATTGTGGCAGACTGATGGAACCGATGCTGTTTTAATAATAACTTTGTGCTAACCAACAACCGTTTTGACTAAAATGTACAAACTTTTATGCTTTCAGATGGCTCTTACTCTTCAAAAGACTTTTGCAAATGATATGTAATATAAATTAGGTTTAGGTGTCGTAAAAATGAAGAGTAAAGCTAATAAAAATTGCCAATCCCCCCTTTACCATCCCCCTATATGAGCACAACTGCCCCATCTGTCCTGTCCCTATAAACATGTACCAAATGAGATTGAAGCTTGTGTGTAAATAAAATCATTTCCACAAATCAATAAGCTGTCCCTCCCCCTCACTCCTAACCCTCATGTGTTTGAATAAAGTTTTTTTTTTTTTTCATTCAAACACTAAACTTGTGTTTCTTTGGAAAAGAAAAACAAAGGTGTGAGTCCAGAACTGATTTTTATTATCAAGAGTTAATCACAAAAAGCCTGGAGGTATATCCCCCCCTCTCTCAGGCTGTGGGGGTCTGTAATGGAACGACTGGAAGAAAAGTTAAGGCACAGGCCAAATGCAGCCCCCTCTGGAAGGTCAAAGGTCAAACACAAACTTCTGCTGCTCACAGTGAACATTTGCTTTGTTAATATTGTGTTTCTCCTGAGTAGAAATGTTGTCTTTGGAATAGAAAGAGTAAGACAACGGTAAAAAGAGGAGAGGAAACGGATTTGGTTGGAGCTTTAATCCAGACTCATGTCTTCGTCATCCTCCTTCTTCTCTTTGGAGTCGCCCTTGCTTCCCTGCATGGCTCTTGCAAATGCCTCCACATCTGACGAGGAGAAATTTAGAATCAAGTTCTTTTTCCAGTAACGAGCCGTGATTTCCATTTCCAATATTCTTAAAAAGGCTTCATTTGTTCTATTAAACACTGCTATCACTACTTTCTCTGTGGCACTGAGTCATTCCTTATCCAACTGATGTCACATCATAAGACTGTCATAACAACACAGAGAACATGATTGTATGCATCTATATTTATGCTTTTATCCAGAGCCACATAACAAATATCTAAGGATATATATCATTCCAGAAACTCTGGGCTTCTCCATCAGGTGTAGAAGAGGCCATAAAATTCCTCAGCACTCGGTCAAGAAGGGAAATCAGCAGTGCCTTCAGTTCCAGCCACTGTCTAAGACTAAGCTTGCTGTCACTTGTGTCTGGTGCGGCCTATAGTACACTGGTACAGTCATTGAGCTTTGACTGAGTCAACAACAATATACAAAGGATGAAAATGTACATTTATTAAAGAAGTCTATTCAAATCTTGTGAGTCCTGATGGCAGTTTTAGGAGAAGCCTGTGTGTAAAGCCATCTTTTCTGCCCTTCCATGCATCTTACCTCCCCTGTTTGCAGCATCCACAGCTTCTGCCGGGAGACCAAACTGACTCATGAGCGGGCCGAGCTGCCCAGAGGCCAAGGCACTGCTGAACATACTCATCGACTAGAATAAGGAGAGGTCAGAATCAGTGAAATGGTTTGAACATTGTGTGACACCAAGCTTCATTAACGGAAATGTGTTCGCACTGAACTCTGAGGAACCAACCACACTCGCTCATGCTGCAGTCATATGCTCAGCCAATTAGCACAGACATGCACGTATTACAACAGTGATGGTTCCTCTTATACTGGAAAAGGATTTCATCAGGTTCTGGGAACCATTTATTCTCAGTTTCTGTATCTGGGAATTCAATTAAAGAGGGATCGACTCCAATAAACCAATCTAAGAAAGAGACTGCTTTTCATTTCTGATTTTAGTTCAACTTCTTCAGAATAAATAAACTGAATGTCCAGAAGACGCATGTCTCGACTCAAAGAGATCAAAAGCTCGTCCTACCTGCTGGAACTGAGGTGAGCTGAGTGTGTTCTGGATCTCATCAGCACTCTGCAGCAAACTCTCTCCACTGGGGAGGAAGGGGAGGAGCCTCTGCTGCACTTCAGCATTACTCAGGATGGGAGCCATCATCTCTGGCGTGCAAACACTTGCCAGGTCCACTAGATGACATGACATGGGTCTCTTAAAAAGCAGATTTACTCAAGTTCTGGAATTACACCGTCATTTGACTGTTTAAAGAGCAAACGTCTGTTAATGAACATCTAAATTAGCGTTGTCCTGATACCTTAACATCACAATAAGTTCTGTCACTCACCCCCTGACCCCTGGGCAGCAGCTGCTTCTGGGACGTTCATTGTGGCAAGAATACTCTGAAGGTCACTGAGCTGGATGGGTGTGTGGGCTGCAGGGCTTCCAATGGAGGCTGGAGCCACCGGCGTCTGAGCTGAGGCTGCAAGCGAGACAAGAAAGGATGTGTCCAGCTTTCCAGGTGATGCAGGTTAACCTAAGAAATACCCTTTCACATTCCAGTAAAAGTTCCTACACAGGCAGCTGTCGATCGAGTAAGTCATCACATGTGATGTGATCTTTTAATTGATTAATTAATTGTGATCTCTTCAAATCTAGGCTAAAAACCTACTTATTTACGATTTATTTTAATACCCAGTAGTATGATGACACTTTTGTCTTATTTGATTTTGTTGTATTTTATTGCTTTCACTGTTCTTTTATTGTTTTTACTGATTCTTCTCTTTATTTATTACCTGCTGTAAAGCACTTTGGTACATCGTAAAAATCATCTGTCAAGGGCTGTAGAAATAAAATACATTTACATTTATCTGGTGTAGAGGGGGCAGTACCAGCAGAGGAGGGAGCTGAAGCTGAGGGGGCAGCAGGGGTGGTGGGGGGCTGAGACGAACTCAGTCTGGGAGTTCCACCCGATGAAGGGGTGGCTGTGGTGGATTGGCTACGAGAACTGAGGAATTGAGAGACACCGGTAAACCCAAAAAGCAAAAACAGAACAGATACGATGATATTCATCAGTGGTTTGGAATAAATCTGGGATGTCAGTGATCTAATGTGTCTGTGACGCAGTAAGAGTCACCTGGATGAGGAGCTGCTGGTGGCTGGACCTCCACTGCCCAGTAGGTTGGCAAGTCCTGGTCCCGCTAAAGCTCCCAGTCCTCCTTAGACAAAGACCAACAAATATATTATACATATAAAGAAATAAAATAAAGTCCAAACAGACATAAGGACGTGTTCAGGCTCCTGAGTAAACTTCCAGAATGTTTTGTTTAAAATAACGTACGCCTGGTTAGTAATGGAATAAAGCATTAGAGAATTATTCTATATTTCACTCTGATCGAGCTCTTATCATTCTGAAAATGTGGAAGAAAAGTGAACAAATTCAAATCAAAATAATTGTGTGCTTGTACTTCCAATTAAGGAACAATGCTTTCACTTGCTGGGTTGAACTGTTTCACACTTGTTAAGCTCAACATCATGAGCCAACACAGAATCCCATTGAAATCCTAATTAACAGACTGCATGTACATGTCACAGGAAATATTTCGACTTCTCACCCAGTCCACCCAACCCTGTTGGTCCAATCAGCTGCATCAGCTGGTTGTGGCTCATGTTTCCCAGCAGGTTCTGGAGCCCCCCCTCTCCCCCGAGTGCGGACAGTTCGTGACTGCTGCCCCCGCCGCTGCCAGGTGCCCCGGGAATGGGAGGATTGTTCAGAAACTCATTTACCTTACGACAGTATTCATCATCCTTGTCACTTTTTGGCTCCTGATGGAAATTAGACACACAAGAATTCCTCTGAGTTAGGGCTACTTTCTTAACAGACAAAAATAAACAAATCATTTATTTATGTGTTAACATAAGATAGGTTTAATAAAAGAAATGTAAAATAACCAACACTGGGGGGAGGCAGAAAATCAATTTAAGAGAACTATTTTTCTCTTTATTCATTATGAAAATGAGTCTGGGGGAGATTCTTTGAGTGAAAGCATCCCTCCAGATAAGACAGGAAAAAGATGATTAATGTAACCATGAAGCTGCCAGACATGCACATTTTAAAGGCCTCCCACTTCATATACCCGCAGGTTTTAACAGCCATTTGCATGCACAGAAGTCCTTTCACTTCTCCAATTATTCGCAACATCTTCTTCCAACCTGTATCCAGAAGAACAGCCTTTTGGATCCAGCCTTGAACTTCAGCACATAGACACGTCCAGTGGTGCACTGATTCACCTTCTTGAATTCACAGTCATCAGGGAAGATGATCAGGTCCTAGGGAAGGAAAGACTCATTCAAGCTCATTTCATTTACACTGCCTCATTACAAAATGCCCTCTAAAGGTACGTTACATTAGAATGGGGAGATGATTCTTTTCAGAGAAATACAAAAGTAGGGACAGCAGTAGTTGCTCTGGTGCAACAAAGAGGCCATGATAAATTGCCAAAAGAAGTCATTGCTATAGCACTTTATAAAGCCACCACCTGCCAAGTAGATATGAATTCAATGCATCAGCAATGGCTGCATGTAACTGTTCAACAGAACACACAATAAAGGGAAAATGAGTTGACAGGCTTTCATTGCTGAAGCGCTACCTTTGCCCTTAATTATGAATGTAAAGAACAAAACCTCCTGTCATACATACACACACACTTGTATATACATATATATATATACACATATATACATATATATATATACACATACATACACATATATATATGGATGCCTCTCCAAACAGCAAAGCCACCCTATTCATTTTTTTAATTTAACTAAAAAACATTGCCTCAAATTTAACAATTGCCTAGATTTAAGTCACATTTAACATGTAAGATGGAAATAAGAGACATTATTCATTTAGCATTGCTCACATCATCTACATTCCCGGTGGTCCTGTCTTTCCAGCAGAAATGAATCAGGGAATCATCCGACTGCTGGATGTACACCGTGCCCTTGCGCTTGTCAGGTGTAACAGTGTTCCCCTTCAAGGTCATTTTTCCAGCACGAAACTCCACCAGATACTTGCTGGAGCTTCCTCTTGAGCCACTGACCAGGCTTGGAAAGAGAGCCCCTGACGACATCTTTAAAATCTCTTTCTCAGGCGTCCCAAACCCTGATGAAAAAGAACAGAGAAGTCAGCTTTTCGAGATAAGATTGTTTTTTCTACAGTAGCACTAAATAATATACTTCTTAAAATGCAAAAATATAAGAGTAACTGTGTGAAAATTATTTGGCTGATTTAAGCAGGCCATCTCAAAAACCTTGGGGTAAAAAGGCAGCAATGTAAATTAGTTTTTATTTATAATCAATTCAACTCTTACTGTTCTGCATTTCTAATTGTTATTATTTCATGTTATTGTTGAGTGTTGTACTTTGTGAGTGAAGTTACCGGAGTTATATTCCTTGTTTGTTTAGTGAAACCTGGCCAATTAAAGCTGATTCTGATTACTAACAAGTCTGCCTTTTTTTTCTTTAGATCAGGGGTCTTCAACGTTTTTCAGGCCAGGGACCCCCCTACTATTTGGCATACAATTGTGTTTTATATTTAACGGGGCCTAGTGCCGTGTATAAACATAGCTACTCTGTTATTGTACATTCAATACTAAGCTATTCAAATAATACACAGGTTAATATATTCATGTTTGTATTTTAAACATGTGCAAGGTACAGGGTGGCCGTGCCACTGCCATTTATAAACAAACATCTTGCATACAACACTGAGCTATTCAAATAATCCACAGATTTTAACTTTAAACATGCATGTAGATGGGACAATGAATCCTCAAACCATCTGATGGCACACGTTTGCACACAATTTGTGAGAAAAAACTGTTTGAAAAAAAAAATTAAAAAGAAGAAATGTTAAAAATTGTCTAATTGTCAAAGATTTCGCGACCCCCCTGTTGAAGACCTCTGCTAGATTACTATCACTATGTCGCGTAGAGATAACGGTCAAGTTTGTGTTTTTTACGTCTGTTCGAAAAGTTCCACAAGTATGGTGCCCGTTTTTTGGTATTTCAAGAACTTTTCAAAGCAACAATAATGAAATTAGCGGTTAGCCTTTTAAGTTACCCGTCGGTAGCATCATTGCGTCAAGTGAGCTGGCAGTGCTAACGTTAGCCCATGACGTGGCTAAACCGATGAACACGACCAAGGCCGAAGTCTAACATACTTTTATCAAGCCTGTCGTTCGAAATTTTAAACAGTTGCGCTTTGGTAGGAGGCTCATTGAAAACAAATGTGAAACGGATATGTTAAAAAAAAAAAAAAACAACTCATGTTTAAGTACCTTATTTTGGAATAAACCCACAAGTTTCTCCTCTCGACGATCCCTGCTACAAGCGAAACGTGTTGACTTCCTGTTAATGTCGTGAACGCGCCTGCTCTAACCGGAAGCAAGCGGAGGGTCTTGTTGGAGGTATCCTCGGGACCGCTCTACACGGATTGACAGCTTGCTCCTTCCCCAGTAGAGCCGTTAGCTCCGTGGCTGTACTACCGGCTGTTTGAATGGTTTAGTGGTGAAAAGCACAAGCGCAACTGGGATACGAGGATTACAAAAAATCAAATCAGGCTTAAACTTCAAAGAAAAACAGAAGCCATACTGCCTGGGTTGGAGAAAAGGTAAGAAAAACTTAGAGTTTGCTAGTGGACGAACATTTGTCAGCTTTGCTGCCCTTGGATTAGTTCGCGAGCTAAGTGCTAAATGTAGGCTAGGCTAACGGCAGGCTAACACCCCTTTAACCAACATGGATGCTGGTTGCTTTCCTGTGATGCAGTGCCTGGAGATTATCCGCTTTAACCACGATTTGATTCCCGAGCCGACCGGTAATTTCTAGTTTGGTTGCCACTTCAGAGAGCATCCCCAGTGAATGATAAGAAAACAGGCAGACGTTGGATTCAGATCCCGGGGCGTCACATCGATTAATTGTTAGTTCAAACGTGACTAATTTAGTTGGTCTTGAGTAAAATAGTTACAAGACGGCACAGGATAAATCCGGATTTACATTCTGTAGCTAGTGTGCTTTTGATCTCAAAGCTTACATCCGTCTATGAAAATGTTGGGGAGACAGGTGCAAGATGGAGGGTTAACAACATGTTCCCAAAATCTTTTGATAAACTGTCTCAAGCGTTTGGATTGCTTTGTTGTTTATGAAACTGTTCTTATTAGAGTGTGGTTACGAAAAAAAAGCTGAAATGGCTGGAGAAGGGCAGGTTTTTATGGATTGGTAGGTGGTGTTAGACACGGGCTGACTTTGTGTGATCACATGTCTGTTTATAACACAGAATGTTATTACAGCTTAATTACTAAATCCGTGTCATTTTGTCTTTATGTGGCTTCTAAAGCCAGCCCTTTCGTCATTTACAGCCGTTGTCATGTTTGTAGTCAGATTGTAGCCCAGGCAGCTGTTCAGTCCTATCAACTTTCATTGTTGATTCTGAGGAGTGACCATCATAGTCTGTTACACAAAAAGTTCCATCTATGTCCTTTATACTGGAGGTAAATAAATTGTTGCAGATTTTTACTGGAGCCGTGAAAGAGCTCCGGCTCACACACTGAATATGGATGCAAATCCTTCATAATAAAACTTGCTTCACAGTTTCCGAGTTGGATCACAGCTTTGACATAACTTGCTACAGCCAGGTGTTTGTCATCTCTGCCAAAGTGGAAACGTGCAATATGATTTTTCATATTTGTTCAGTTTCCAAAAGTTTTACCTGTACTGCATAGAAATTGAAGTGCTTTTTTTAAAAAAAAGGTTTTTGTAAGTTCCACCTGTTGCATCAACATTTCCATATAAATTAACATTTTTTTTTAAGATTCTGAACTAGGACTGCACATTATTTTGAAATATTATCGTTATTGCATCAGATCAACATCAAAAAGACATTTTGATTTGAAATAAGTTAAGCACAGGTGTTTTAATGCAGGATCCATTTTATTTGAAGTCCATGTGCATGTTCTACAACTAACAAGCATACACAGGTGCATAAGTAGAATGCATCCCTCATTAAAGCTATAATGTGTAATATTTCACGGACAATGAATGTCTCCATGTCGCTCCGCCATTTTAAAACTACGGGATTTGTAGAAGGACATGTCATCAGCTTCGCATTTTCCGTTTCCAATGTGGAAACGGAAAATGTTTCAAATGTTGCTAAAGTTATATATTTACAGAGTTTAGCCTATAGCTTAAGGGAAATCAGCTTTTCAGGCCGGCTGATTTCGGCTCGGGCAGGAGTGAAGTGCACTGTGTGTAAACGCTCTGCATACTGTCAGATCGATCAAGTAGTAGGCGGTTTCGACCACAGCCAGTGGCTTGCGCTTGCGTCTTGCGTGAAGTTTAGAAAATTGAGGTGACACACGCAAGCACGCAAGGGGGGGCTTGCAACCGCGCAAGGGCTTGCGTTGCGTCTTGCGTTGCGTCTTGCGTTACCGACTATAAACCAGGCTTTACTCTCTTGATCTGCACACAGAGCCAAACAACCATTAGCACTCCGCCTGCAGCAATTTAAATCACATATCAACCTAACATGCATGTCTTTGGAGTGCAATATATTTGTGAGGTTAAGTTACTGTGTTAACCATCAAGTGACAAGTGGTAAGCTAACATCTGGACATTTCTGATTAGTATATAGAATAAAATCCTTCCTCCTGACAACTTTTGCCGAGCCAGCTCCATGCTAATCTTGGATTCACTGACTGTGTCTGGTAATCAGAAATAAAACACCATGTAGATCTTATTAGCGGCAGTACGAGGGAAACCTTTAGAGGGGCGAATGACTTTAGGACTGGCTTCTTATGTCCTTGCTGTAGCTTTTGCAGACTGCATACTTGTTGGTTAAAACTTATGTAGCATGTTTCTGTGTACCGGCTAGAATGGAGTCTGTGCAACTTAAAAAATCAACATGTACTATGTGGTGGGCTCAATAGATTGCTGTGTGCACCAATGCTGAAGTCCCTCATTAAGCTAGCATTAGCCCGCAAAGTTTGATAATGTGACTGGCTCAGGAGTCCTATCAACTACTTCCAAGTCAATAGGCTGAAGTCAAAGTAAAGTCGCGAGTCATTTCAGTGAAAGTCAAAGTCGAGTTACAAGTCTTTTATCGTTTTGTCAAGTCAAGTCTGAAGTCATTAAATTCATGACTGGAGTCTAAGTCATTTGACTGGAGTCCACAGCCCTGCTGTATAGTACTGATTTTACCCTCATCAACACTGTAGTCATGCTAACTTCTTTGGAAAAGTTGTTCAACCTCAGAGGTTAAAAAAAAATCCCAGTTATAAGGTACTGTTGGAAGGAAGAAATGTTCGATAGGTTACAGTTAACTAAGTATGGACAAAACATTCCCTCTGTGTGTCTGTGTAAAACCTACATAATCTGTCATAGATGCAACATCAGCAGACCTTCACAGTTCAATACAAACATACTTTGCACCTTTCTCTGAAGTGTAGCACACCTTTGGTACACTATGTTTCAGTGCAATCTGTTGGTTTCCTTAGCTAGGCTACTTTCTTTGAGTTGGCTCTGTATTGGAACTGAATTGGACTCATTTGGAATTTAATAAATTGGATTATGATTGAGTTAAATTGGATTGTATTTTTGTAGAGCCCTGAGACGACAATTGTTGTGATTTGGCGCTATATAAGAAACATTGAATTGAATTGAATATTAGGACTCTACTTGGATTGGTTGACAGGAAAAAACAACATAGTTACAGTAAATTGTTTAATTTTGTCAAGTAACTTTGTTACTTTGTGCTCCTGACAGCCCTTTGGAACAAGTCATACTTGGTCAGTCTTTTCTAATGTTACTGTAATGATCTTGAACATTAAACATGCTGGCCTGCAGAGTTTGAGAAGTGATTGTTGGGTTTTTTGCAGTTTCTCTTAATATTGCATGAATTTGCAAGGACATCCAGTCCTGGGAATATTGGCAACAATTGCTTCTCTAAGATTGCCGCTGATGTCTTTATTCCTTGACACTTGAATGCTCGAGAGCAGCCAGTTGCTAAGAATCCTGCTTTTATAAAGGTGCTCCCACTTGTTGATGATTTCCTTCTTAATTCCAGAGGGAGCAGAAAAGGTGTGCTTTTTCACACACTGCTCTGCATTTTGGCTTTGTTTTTGTCTAATGAATATGACACACTGATATCAGGTGTTCTTTTCCATCTGAGATTGTACATGGCCAGGTTTTTTTTTTATCATGTCTTCATCCATAAAAACTTCAATCGGAAAAGAGTGTACTTATGGTGTACTGTAGTTAAATGGTGAGACAAGTCACCTGATTTAAGACACAAGGGTATTGAGTAGTGTGACCGTGAGAAACCAAACAGCAAAACTACCCTTTGTGGTGTACTTATTTATTTTTTTTTATTGAGAGGCAGCGGCTGCTGATAGACTCCGCGCTTGACTCTTGTCATGTGTGTGACGGGGTGATGTGGGATCACGAGGCTGTCAGATATTCAGTTTTAGTTTCACTTCTCCGGTGGCTTCACGCTTTCTCTTCCTCTCTTTGTTACCCTGTACTTACCCTGAGTCAATCCCTCTTTTTTCACCTCGACCCTACAAGGGGGGGCTGTTTTTGTAAGGAAATATGGTTGGGAGTTAACCAGTCCAGTTCAGGGCCGCGGGGGGCTGGAGCCTATCCCAGCTGTCATTGGGTGACAGGCAGGGTACACCCTGCAAACTCCACACAGAAAGGCCCCAGCTGGGAATCGAACCTCCTGCTGGGAGGCGACGGTGCAAACCACTACACCACTGTAAAAAAAAATAAAGTTTTTAATTTATCAAGCGGAAATGCCAGATATGTTTCTTCCTTGTTACAGTTTTAGCATTTCATTTAAAAATGAATCCCATTAACTCCACATCCAGTGTTTTGATCTCCTGGTTGTCACCGTCATGTTTTCTTGTTCACTGTAAGCACGACTGCTTCCATTGAGAAAGCTGAACACAATGCTGATTAAAAAGGAACTTTGTCCTGAGCGTTTTCTCTCAGATTCCCGAAGCCAAGATTTACACACACAGGAGTTGCCTAATTAATCTAGATACAAAGGTAGCTTTTTGCATATGTACTCAGGCTGATTTCTTTTTTTTTTAATATCTGTTCAAATGTATCCTGAATCTTAGAGAATAGAATAGAGTAGAATGCCCTTTATTGTCATTATACCTTGTACAATGAAATTGGAGAGCTTCTCCTGTACTCAGTGCAAAACAATTATAGTCAAGTCAAAGTTTATTTATAATGCACTTTTAAAACAACAATAGCAGCTGACCAAAGTGCTAACAGGAAGGCCTAAAATAAAAAGTAAAAAAAAAAAAAACGACTTGAGGAACATGAACAACACAGACAATAAGACTTGAAGACACCCATAAACACAAAAAGCACAAGCATGGATATGCTTTAGTTACAATAAAGTAAAGCTAAACTAATGGAATAACAGAAGGCAACAAGAATGTCAAAACATAAGAAGGATAAAAGAGAAGGGGTTAAAAATAAATAGATAAGACTCAGATGAGATTAAAAGACTAGGATCATAAAGAAATAAAAGCCTGGGCATAAAGATGGGTTTTAAGATCTGTTTTAAAAACAAAAAAGGTGGGAGCCAGGCGGATATGAAGAGGGAGCCAACAACTGCAAAGGCCCGGTCCCCTCTACTTTTTAATCTGGAGCGGGGCACCACTAAACACAGTTTGTCTGCTGACCTGACGGCCCTGGAGTGGCTCTGAATTTTTAAAAGATCAGCTAGGTAAGGGGGTGCCAAACCATGTAGGGCTTTAAAAACAAATAAAAGAATCTTAAAATTTATCCTGTATCGTATGGGGAGCCAGTGGAGGGCAGCAAGAACAGGAGTGATATGCTCACGCCTTCGTGTCTTGATGAGAAGACGGGCTGCTGCGTTTTGGACAAGTTGTAGCCGCGTGAGAGAGGTGGAATTTATGCCGGCATATAGGGCGTTGCAGTAGTCTAAGCGGGAGGTGACAAAGGTATGGATGACATTTTCAAAGTTTTTAAAAGATAAAAAAGGTTTAACCTTGGATAAAAGCCTTAGTTGATAAAAACTGGATTTTACGACCATACTGATTTGTTTCTCCATTTTAAAAATTGGATCTAAGGTCACACCAAGGTTTTTTGCCGTGTCTTTGACATAGGGTCCAAGAAGGCCTAGGTCAATAGGTGGGGCAGGGGAAGTATTGGGACGAAACGCTAAAACTTCAGTTTTTTTTTCATTAAAATTTAGAAAATTAAGGGCCATCCAAGCTTTGATTTCCTCCAAGCAGTTGAGTAGACGTTTGAGGGACTGGGGGTCATTTTCTTTAAAAGGCATATAAATTTGAGTATCATCGGCATAGCAGTGGAAAGATACATGGTACTTTCTAAGAATAGACCCAAGGGGGAGCATATACCGGGAAAAGAGTAGAGGGGCAAGAATGGATCCTTGCGGCACGCCACAAGAGAGGTGCAGAGGAGGACAGTGAATCCCTCAGACAGACAGAAAAGCTTCTGTTTGCCAGGAAGGATTTGAACCATTGAAGGGCAGTGCCTCTGATGCCAACACAGTGCTCTAGGCGTGAAATTAGGGGTGGGCGATATGGAAAAAATGTTGTATCACGATTTTTTTGCATAAAATCACGATTTTGATTTTTTATCACGATCTTCCATCCAAAAAAAAAAAAAAAGACCAATTACAGTAGAGGTAAGTCGGTATGCTGAACCACAGAAGAGCTAAGGAGTAAAAGAAAGAATTTGGCAATCAACACATTGTAATTCAACTGTAACCCAATTCAAGATGAAAAATAATGATCTAATTAATGACATCTGACACAGTGAGAGTGAAGCAACCGGAAATAGAAAAACGAACCACTGATGACGACTTGACTCCACCTCATGATGCCATTTAGCAACAGATGAGCAACGCTGCATGTTCATTTACTGCAGCCACAGTCACGCACTGCCATCACCAGAGCGCCCTAAAGGAATACTTTTCAACTGTGTAATGTTTGTCACGGTCGCGGTGCATCCCTTTTCTCTTGCACCGTAGTTAGCTTACGAGCTAGCGGTTTCCTCATCCGACCCAAGAGTGCTGCTGCTGGCCGTGAGTTTCTCCCGTGCGCCGCTATGGATGTGCTGTGGATGGTGCCGCTGCTGCTGTTCCCATTACTGATGTGGACCAGCAGCAGTGGGTTAGGGTAGAAGAAAACCCGAACCAATTCCAAATTACAGAGGTTGATTTCCTCTTCTTCACCAGCTCGTCGGCTTGGCTTTCAGCCATGGCTGTCCATTTGTTTTCTAAGTTTTTACAAACACAACATGGAGGCGTGTAAGAAAGTGTCACGACGCACAGTTCGCTATGATTGGTCGGTTCGGTTAAGGACGCCCTACGTCTGCCGCATCGGCGGGAACCAGCATTAAAAAAAAACAAAAAAAACATTGCGCTGATTGGCAAAGGCGATCTATACGGTTTCTCTAATTTGGCAGATCGCCTGCGATTCTCCACTCTTCCTCGCCAGTCACGATTTTATATCGTCAGATCACCTCTGACGTGAAATTAAAATGTTGTGGTCAACAGTATCAAAAGCAGCAGTGAGGTCTGAGTCAGAGTCAGAGTCACCAGAGTCAGTGGCTAATAAAAGATCATTAAAAACCTTGAGGAGTACTGATTCTGTGCTGTGGAGTGCTTTAAAACCAGACTGGAGGGGTTCCAGGATGCCATGAGAGTCAAGAAAAGATTGCAATTGTTGTAGTACTAATTTCTCTAGGACCTTGGATAAAAAGGGGAGCTTTGAGATGGGTCGATAGTTAGAGAGAATTGTGTTGTCCAAATTAGGTTTTTTGATGAGTGGCTGTACTACTGCATTCTTAAAAGACTGTGGTACACAACCTGAGGCAAGGCTACAGTTCATAATGTTTAATATGCTGGAGCCTGTGGACTCAAGTGTTTGCTTGATAATAAATGGGGGCACTACATCTGATTGACCAGAGGGAGGTTTTAATTGGCCAATTGTTTTGGTTAAGTTTGCCAGAGATACAGATTCAAACTGATCAAAAGTTACTGTGGATGTAATGGGGATAGAGGGGTCAGAGGGGGGAGGGGTTATCATAGCTCTGATGTTGGTGACTTTGGAGATGGAAAAATTCAAAAAATCGTCAGCAGTTACTGAAGAGGTGTCTAGCTCCACATGCTGGCTAGGGTTGAGAGCACTATTTATAGTGCTAAACAGAATATGCGGTTTATCCCTATTTCGCTGGACAATGTCCGAGAAATACTTGTTCTTTTCGGATTTGACAGTTCTCTGGTATTTTGTCCAGGTTTCCTTAAGAATGTCTAGTGACACGTGTAATCTGTCTTTTTTCCATTTGCGCTCCGCCCTCCTGCACTCTCGTCTGACAGCGCATGTAGTGTCAGTTAGCCAAGGCTGTTTCTTGGCTTTAGGGCACAGGGTTTTAAAAGGTGCAACGCAGTCCAGGATGTTATTACAAGTCGAATAGAAAGATGCAGTCAGCTGCTCAACGTCACAGCAAGCAGCGGGGTCATGAGGCTCAGCAGCATTATCGAAAGCAACAGAGAAACAGGAAACTGAGGTGGAGTTAATGCGTCGCCGACGCACAGAGGCGCGCGCACTTGAAACATTTACAAGGCAGGGGACTTCAAATATTATCGGCATGTGATCGGAGAATACAGCGTCAAGAGTGTTCAGGTTTTGCACGATAAGCCCATAAGATAAAACCAGATCCAATTTGTGCCCCAGTATTTGGGTAGGGCCCGACACTGACTGGGCAAGATTAAAAGAGTCAATAAGGTTTAAAAAGTCAGTTGACAGTGGCTTGGACGGACAGCAAACGTGAATGTTGAAGTCACCCATTAAAAGCACACGATCCTATTTGGTCATGACCCCAGACAAAAACTGGGAGAAATCTTGTATAAAATCCTTATTGTATTTTGGGGGACGGTAGACCACAGCGCATAGCAGTGGTTGGGGGAAGATCAGTTCGAACGCATTCATTTCAAAACTTGCGTACTGCGCCATCGAGACTTGTCTGCATTTCAAAGAGTTTTTGAAAACAGACGCCAAACCGCCACCACGACCTGTAGTCCTCGGTGCGTTTAAAAAAGAACAGTTTGCAGGTAAAAGCTCCGTCAGGGGGCTCAGCTCACCTGGGCTCAGCCAGGTTTCTGTGACGCACAGCAAATCCAACTGGTGCGATTTGAAGAAGTCATTTAGGATGAAAGTCTTGTTACACAGCGATCGTGCATTCACAAGTGCAAACCTGATGGGAGCTGCTTCGCAGTCCTTTCGGGGTGCCCGACCTACTGGTCGGAGATGACAGCGGTTCACCCCTCCTCTGCGGAGCCGAGGTGAACGGAGGCGTTGGGTGTGGCAGGCCTCGGGGGGAGCGACGACGGTTCTCAGCCAGGTGTACGCGGGTTCCAGGGAGCACCGTGATACAGTCAGGCTGCGATCGGGAGGAAAATCCAGTGCTCTGGTCCGACGACTTGATCCAGCAGTCAGCGACAGATGGATTTTCAGCTTCACCAGTCGACCACTGCGCTTGCCCCGACGTTTACGCCTTCGGCACCGCTTCAGGTCAGGTCCGCGGAATATGCACGCAGGTAAATCCAAAGAAAGTTAGAGGGGGATGAGGGTTCCGTCCACCATAACTCCAACGCAACACATTTTCAAAGTTTGTGTGGATATTGAGGAGAGACTGTCGGTCATAGACGAGCAGACCGTTTACTTTGATTGTCACATAAAACAACGTCAAGACAAACACAGAGAGACACACGAGAGCTGACAGCAGCGGACGGCAGGCCACACACACTGGCGCCATCACGCATGACAGGAAGTCAAATTATAAGTAGGGCTGAGCGAGTTAACTTGTGTTAACTCGCGTTAACTCATTGATTGTTTAACTCCGACAAATATTTTATCGTGCATTAACGCATGTTTTATTATTTATTTTATTATTGTAAAAGTCTGTCGCTCACAGGCTTTTATTTTGTAAAAGTCTGTCGCCCACAGGCTTTTATTTTGTAAAAGTCTGTCGCTGTCTGCTGCGGAACCGGAAAAGAAAGTAATCGGCGGATCCACCAAACATGGAGAAGGGTACGGAACTTTTACTCGGCCATTTTCATTTTAAAGTTCTTCCAGACGGCGGAGTCGACAGAACCAAAGTCATCTGTAAACACTGCCAAGTTGAATTGTCTTCTCAGCGTAGTAGTTCCAGTCTAAAATATCACTTAAAGGCAAAACACACAACTGATAGCAGCAAGTCATTCAAGGAAACAGACAGTGGAGCGAGGCTTCTACAGAAAAACTACAGAAAGATGCTGATGTTAAAAGTGTGTTTGCACAACAAATGTTATGGCACTTTCATTCATATGGCAGCACATTTAAAATAAAACTAAATGCTAAAAGCTATACACTACTTTTGAACTCATTTTTAGATTTTGCGTAGAAATGCGATTAATTGTGATTAATCAGGGAAATCATGTGAATAATTAGATTAAACATTTTAATCGTTGCCCAGCCCTAATTATAAGTTTAAAAAAGAAAGCAAAAAGTGCAGATTTGCACAATAATAGTATAAGTATTGCACACAGTGTTCACTGAGAAGAGTGGCTGCAGATTTCATGTAACTGTACATATTATTTACATGTGAGAGCTCAGGGTGGTCATGGCTTTAGGACAGAAACTGTTTCTCAGTGTGTTCGTCCTCGCTCGTAAGCTTCTGTAGCGCCTACCAGGCGGCAACAGCTCAAACAGCTGAGAACTGGGATGTGGACTGTCCTTGGTGATGTTGCGAGCTCTACTGAGGCACCAGGTGGAGTAGATGTCCATCAGGGAGGGGAGAGGACAGCCAACGGTCCTCTGAAGCCTCGCTCTGTCTGCCTCAGTGGAGCTCCTGTACGAGGTGGAGACGAGCGGTAGAAGGCCAGCAGCAGATTGTCCAGATTGTTCCTCCTTTATGACAATCTTCTTATTCAAATAACTATTAGTTTGATTTTGAGGAAAATTTTCTACTGAACCAAGCAGCTTTAATGGAAGATTAATAAATAGAAAATGTCTAAAAATACTTCTACGCTTTATTTTCTGTTAATGGACAAATCATTGCCATGTTACCACTTACCACACTTTATATTGTGGTCTCATTCACTGTAATCATGTGGGATGGTGTTACTTCCAATCATTTCTCTTTCTCTATTTGCATTTTTCATGAAATAGTGTGGAGACTCTTAGCTTAGCAACTCACATCTGGTCTACGTCTTCCTCAGACAAACTATAAGCCATATCTTTGCTATGAGCAGTAATGCAATAATCTGTGTGGTTGCGCTGACAAAAAAACACACCTATTCTGCATCCATTTTTGCTTTCCTCTGGCACATCTTTGTATATCACATATAAAGCTGACTGGCCAAGGTGTTTTTCAAACCAGATTTATGTGTGTGAATGAGCACATACTGTATATATTGAAAATAAGGCTAGGAGGGTTCCAAGTAATACCACTGCAGCAGAATTTAGTTTGTTGTTTACTGTGCCAGTTGTTTATGTTTATGTTTATGCATTTGGCAGACACTTTTATCCAAAGCGACTTACAGGTAGGCAGGCAGGATAACGGCCCAAGGACCCCTACTGGAGATAGTACCTTTCATGCAGGAGATTTGAACCCAGGTTACCCACATGAAAGGTGGAAATCTTACCACTACACTACCAGTTGTTGCAGTGAGGTCTCATTACAGTGTCATGGGTGTTCTTCACACTAAAGGGGTGAATGATGACTTCTTATTTAATCTGGGCCTTTTTGATATTATTGGTTTCTATTACCTCGGCTCTTCTCTTGGTCTCTGTCCTCACCTCCTGTGCTTGCATCTCTTGTTGGTGGGATTAAGACATGAGCCGAAGAAGCAAGTGTGTGTAGATTTAGAAATGTGAGAAAGGGAACAATCAAACTAGTTTCTTTGGTCAAACACAGGAGGACAGTGGAGAGAAGTCATTAGCAACTTGTTTTGAAATTCTCAACTCTGTTTTTCCAGCAGAAGCAGGCATTGGCGAAGTTGGTTGTCTGGGGTAAGAAACAGCCAGTTGTCCGTGTGAGTTAGGTGTTCACTGTTTTACAACTGATTCATGGAAGAAATTTCCTACTTTCAAAAATACTTTTTACATACTTGAGTTTTTTTTTCTGATTTCAGAGACCTTTTCTTATTTGTACTTCAAAAAACACATTAAAAACATTGATAGCGTGAGTGATATTCTTACTGCATTATGAGAGCAATGACTACAACAGCAGACTCGAGTTGAGGTCAAATTCTTTCATAAGTCAAGTCACGTTTATTTGTATAGCACATTTCATGTACAAAACAATTCAAAGTGCTTTACATAAAATAAAAGCATTGCAGCAGGGAGTGTAAGAAGAATAAGAATACATAAGATAATATAAAGAGAAACAAATAAAATAATTTGAATTCATTTAAAAACAAGCAACAATCCAGATGAGTTTAAAGATAGCGTGCAGATTTCATGCATAGACACATGAGAAAAGAAATGTTTTTAACCTGGATTTAAAAATGTCTCCATTTGGTGAAAGTTTAATCTCCACTGGCAGTTTGTTCCACTTGTTTGCAGCATAACAGCTAAATGCTGCTTCTCCATGTTTAGTCTGGACTCTGGACTGGACCAGCTGACCTGAGTCCTTGGATCTAAGAGCTCTGCTAGCTTTATACATCAGAAGTGAAAAAACACTTTCTTTTAATTCTGCATACGTGTGTTTATAGCTATCTTGCATTGTTTGGAGGGCTGGTTGTTTTTCTCATCAGCTAAGTTGTTGCCAAGCAACAGAAGCAACACCGCTACCTATTGATGGCGATGGTGACGACTTTAACCATACCTCTCTCTGCTACACTCTAGCAGGGAGAGGTGTCTTCACTCTATATGTTTCTCATCTGATTTTTACTATATTTATTTTGTTATGTATCTATAACAATAGTATCTTTTTGTAATAATTTATACTGCAGTAATATAACTCCCCTTCTGTAATGAGTAAAGAATATATATATATATTTTAAATTAATTTAACTGAACTGGACTGAATTGAATTGAATCGTGCACATCATCTTAAGTGAACACTTCACGTGTACAGAATACAATAGAGAGAGAGGTGACTGGTAGAGGCAGTTTGGGGGTAGATGTGACCTTGATGTAGGGATGAAAGCGTCTCTATGGAGAAATGCAGATTGCCATAAACAAAATTCCAAATCAGTTAATGGCCGAGGCCTCTGCAAAAACAGACTGCTTACAAGTTGCAGATGTGATCGAAAGCGGTAGCTTTGCCTTCTGGCCTTTTGCGTCAGCAAGCCTACATGGTGTCTTACTTGAGTTAACAGAGTAAGTTTTAATCACAATAGATATTTGGAAAGGATGACTCCCAGACTGCTACCAACAAAAAATCCCACATGTCTCAGTGCAAGAACTACTTCCACTGCTGTCTTGTTGCTTTGAGGTTGTTGTCTTTTTAATTGCTTGTGGTTGGCAGTTATGCTGCGATGGTACGCCATTTCCATTCAGCGAGGGGTGTAGAGCACCATTTTATTAGGTCTCTGTTTAAGAAATTCACACATATGTTCACATATGCTACGCGATGCATCCACTGTAACACCATTCAAAGGATATCTGTTGGAACAGGGAAACACGAGTTAATGACCACAATAATGTCACATGTACAGAAAGAGAGTAAAGTGAGGAAAGGTGTGACAGATGAGGCCCCCCAGCGGTCTGGGCCTATAGCAGCTTAACTATGGGATGTTTCAGGATCACCTGAGCCATCCCTAACTATAAGCTTTATCAAAAAGGAAAGTTTTAAGCCTGGTCTTAAAAGTGGAAAGGGTGTCTGCTTATTCCACTAGAGAGGGGCCTGATAACTGAAGGCTCTGCCTCCCATTCTACTTTTAGAAACTCTGGGAACCTCAAGTAAACCTGCAGTTTGGGAACGAAGTGCTCTGTTAGGAAAATATCTTACAATGAGATCTTTAAGATATGATGGAGCTCGGTCATTAAGAGCTTTATATGTTAGGAGAAGAATCTTAAATTCTATTCTGAATTTAACAGGGAGCCAATGAAGAGAAGCTAAAACTGGAGAAATATGATCTCTGCTGTTAGTTCTCATCAAAACTCTGGCTGCAGCATTTTGGATCAACTGAAGGCTTTTCAGAGAATATGTGGGACAGCCCAATAATAAAGAATTACAGTAGTCCAATCTTGAAGTAAGAAATGCATGGACTAGTTTTTCTGCATCACTCTGAGACAAGATGTTCCTGATTTTAACAATATTACGAAGATGAAAGAAGGCAGTCCTAGAAACCTGTTTTATATGCGAGTCAAATGATAAATTCTGGTCAAAAATAACTCCAAGGTTCCTCACTGTAGAACTAGAAGCCAAGAAATACCATCTAGAGTAACTATATAGCTAGATAATTTCTCCCTGAAACGCTCAGGTCCAAAGATAACGACTTCAGTTTTGTCTGAATTTAGAAGCAAACAGTTCTGAGTCATCCAGGTCTTTATGTCTTTAAGACATGCTTGTAGTCTGACCAACCTATTGGGTTCATCTGGTTTTATAGATAAGTACAACTGGGTATCATCAGCATAGCAATGGAAATTTATGCCATGCTGTCTAATAATGTTACCTAATGGAAGCATGTATAAAGTGAAAAGAATCGGTCCAAGCACAGAACCCTGAGGAACTCCATGACTTACTCTGGTGTGTGAGGAAGATTCTTCATTTACAAGAACAAACTGAAATCTATCAGATAAATATGACTTAAACCAGCCTAATGCAGTTCCTTTAATCCCAATAACATGTTCAAGTCTGTGTAATAAGATACTGTGATCGACCGTATCAAATGCAGCACTGAGATCCAACAGGACAAGCACAGACACAAGTCCGCTATCAGAGGCTAAGAGGAGATCATTGGTAACTTTCAGCAGTGCAGTTTCTGTGCTATGATGCACTCTGAATCCTGACTGAAACTCTTCAAACAGATTATTTCTGTGTAAGTGATCACAAAGCTGAGCTGCAACTATTTTTTTCAAGAACTTTAGACATAAAAGGGAGATTGGATATAGGTCTATAATGAGCCAACACCTCTGAATCAAGAGTAGGTTTTTTTAAGTAAAGGTTTAATTACAGCAACCTTAAAAGGCTGAGGTACATATCCTGTCAACAAAGACAGATTGATCAATCCATGCCTGCAGCTGCTGCAGAGTCTTTTAAAGCTACACTTAATGCCAATGAATCCCTTTTTAATTCAAAAGCCAGTCATTTTTTGACCTATGTAAAGAGGACTTAATAGACGATGTTGTGTCATTCCTAGGGATGGGAATTGATAAGATTTTTACGATTCCAATTCCATTTTATATTCTGCTTAACGATTCGGTTCTTTATCGGTTCCCTTATCGATTCTCATTTGGAGAAAAAGGACAACAAACCGGTCGATTCGCATTAACTTTGTTTAGTGTAGAAGTAACACGAGTCATGACCTTACAAACCCAACAACGGTGAGGTCCACATTGGTCTATCCTGGCCTGGGTAATTTAACTCTTCCTGCTCTGGTGAAAGGAGAAGCTGGAGGTAGAGGTGAACTGGGGGTAGTACCACCAGCCTCTGGCTCTGAGCCAGTCAGGCTCTGTCTCTCATGATTTCATCTAAATGTAATGCCTGAGAAGGCATTCATTTAACCTTAACCGTTACTAACAGCAGCTTTTACAATCAGGCAAATGCTGCTAACATGATAGGCAGTGTTAGTTAGTTAGTTAGTTAGTTAGTTAGTTAGTTAGTTAACTGCAGTGTTAGCCGAGGACAAGCTAACGTTGCTGGGTTCAGATTCACCAACGTTAATCATTCATTCATAGTTATTGCATGTTGGTAGTATTTCCTCCCTTTGGTGAAATATTCACTTTACAAGTTGCCCTGTTGTCGTCTATTTTAGGGATGTGTAATCAAACTTTCGAGAGTTTGTACCGCTTGGGCGCCATGTTTACTGTTGACTGCTGGCTGCACTGGACTCGCCACGCAACGTTGCGTGGTGACGTCATTCGCGCCCAAAAATTGCCAAACGATTCCAAGGAATTGAAACACTGGGAACCGGTTCTCAACAAGAAGGTTTTCGATTCCCATCCCTAGTCATTCCCCTGATCATTGGGAAAGGTCCTGGGAGGAGGACAGGAAAAGAAAAGCTCAAATGGCAATGAGGGAAGATGGGGTGGGGGTGATGCACATTAATGAAGAGGTGATGACAAAGCGTCAGAGCGGGATGATACTCTGAGCAGTGTTTACAGCATGAGCAGCTGAGTACTCATCACAGCTGAGTGGGTGGAAACATAGAAAACGTAGATAAAGAACATCGCCAAAAACGAGGCAACAACTTTGTGGCACCTCGTCCTGAACATAGAATAAACAAAAAATAAGCCAAACACGATCTCCATCCCGGGAGAAGTGGTGCGGGTGGTGAACTCTAACAGATACCTGGAAGTTTAGCTGGACATACCACATTGTGGTAAAAGCTAAAGAAAGGTCCGGTGATCAGCAGACCTCATAGACCAAGGGGCAACATATCGCTGGAGCAGGTCAGAGGGGCAGATCTATGTTGTCAGTAGATATGAGCTGATAAATACACTTAATGTTTGAGGTTATTCAGATATTCCAATTTGTTCACCAAAGGTCCACCACACCAGTGCATATTCAGGTATAATCTACAAGGGCACAATGCTACCTTAACATCCAACTGCTGTGCTTTTTTTCTTAGATCAAACTGAATGTTAACATTGTCCATCCATTATTTTCTGTTCTCTCCTAGTCCAGCTCCACTGGTTCGCCTGTCCCAGCAGCCATCGGGCAAAAGGCGGGGTATACCCTGGATGGTGGCAGATCCATGGCAGTGCCAACACAGAGACAAACAAACATTCCCACCACACCACTGTGCAGCTAACATTGTGTAAAATGTGTGGAGTTTACACGTTTGCCCACGTATGCAGCGGATCTCTCCCGCACTCCCAGAGAGCAGCATGCATGCTTCTTTTGTTTCTGTGTTGGTACTGTGATGTGGTGGGAACATGTCCAGGGTGGTCCCTGCTTCTCTCCCAGTGGTAGATGGGATAGGCTCCAGTCCTCCCACTACCCTACATGAGATTAAGCAGGCATAGGAAATACACGGATATAAAAAACCAAGCATCTCATTCTTTAGGTGAATTGTAAGCCGTAAATCCTGCATTCTCTACAGTGCAGTCCTTGTCTTTATTAACAAATATTGAGTGTCCCAGTATGCAGGATGCAAATCCTCGCCCCTCCTCATCTGATTATCCTGCCGCTCGCATCGACTATGAGGAAGATCTACGCAGTAGCTGCGTGTAATCCTGCTTGTAATGACACTCACATAGTTACATATTTGTAGCAGCTCTCACCTACTTCCTGCTCTGAAGTGAAGCCCCACAGTATGGAGCCACTCCCCGTAGTTCTGATGACTAACTTGTTTACTGCTCCTTAATGTTTCACTTTCAGGAAGCTTGTCATTCATCCAGGTCCCCACCTTATACCTCTGCTTTACCAATGGAGTTAGGTTGCCAGGTTTAAACCCTCAGTTCCATTCTCTGCCCTGAATAAACATTTCAAACTCTTATCAGGAAAAAATGCCACTTATTTTCTGATATTTGTGTGTGTCTGTCTGTCAGTTTGAGTATTTGCTTAAAGCCATTAATAGTCTGACCCTTTTATTGGCTTGTTTATCTTTTTATCCAAGAGCTGACAGGCTGAGAGAGCGAGAGGGCAAGTAACAGAAGGACAGAGACGAGAGAAAGAAAGGCCATGGACCACCAAAGGCAGAGAACTCTCTCCACATCTGGAGAATCCCTGTATGCCGTGCTCGGAGTCGACAAGAGCGCCACTGCAGAGGACATCAAGAAATGTTACAGGTACTTTGCAAATGTACACGGACAGAGGAAAGTTCAGTAGGAGCCCTGCAGAGAGGAAGTCCCTCTGTTGATGTAACGTTTTAGTTTGTGAACCACTAGAGGGCGTAAGAGGCCTGTAAGCGCTTCTTTTAATGGCTTAAAGGAGGCATCATGTTTTAGTTTGCAACTAATAATCCCACTTACTGAATACAGGGATAAACAGGGATTTAAGGCACACATTTTCATGCTTTGAAACCATTTCCACTAAGCGTGCTAATTCATGTGATTTCTAACTTATTACTTTATTTTGATAAATTAAGACTAATTGTATTCTCCATTTTTACCGGAGTCCTGCGTGATTATTAGATGAGACGAAGAGGAAGCTGTTAGTGGAACAGTTGGAAACTTATCTTAAAAAAGAAAATGTTGGTATATCTCAGCTCTATGCAGGCTGGAAAATGTTCACTTTAGATATTCTTCCTCAGAAGAGAAGAAATGACAGCCGACTCACTGAAATCATCGAGATTTGTTGGTTTGTTTTCACATTGAAGATGAGCTCTCCAGCTTCCTCCGCAGCGTTCATCCACTGCTTTTTAAAATTGGCTGTGTTTGATTGACATGTTGTAGAATAGTTGAGCACTCCGTTAATTGCCGAGCCTTCCACCCCCTCTCCCGTTTTACAGGAAACTGGCCTTAAAGTTTCACCCAGATAAAAACCCGGACAACCCAGACACAGCCGAAAAGTTTAAGGAAATAAACAACGCTCACTCTATCCTGGTCGACCCCACCAAGAAGAACATCTACGACAAATATGGCTCCCTGGGGCTCTACGTGGCGGAACAATTTGGAGAGGAGAATGTCAACACCTACTTTGTTCTGTCCAGCTGGTGGGCAAAGGTATGTGAAGCAGTTCTATGGTAACCTGGTAACCATGGTGACATTCAGACAGAATGAATGAAAAAGCAGAAAATCTTTCATAGTCAGCTCAGAAGATTAAAGTGGATCTCTTGAATTAGGAAAAGATAAAGTCTTTCTCTTTAGTGTTATTGTCCCAAATGGGAACTAATGTAAATGAACACAAGCACATCCAAAAGCATTTGAATTTATCTATGAAGAGAATTACCGATCTGAAGAAAACGATGTTGGCAGATAGATGCTGAATCAGCACCTGAGCTTTTAACCTTTTTCAAACCATTTAAAAAAAACTGCTAAAAGCATCAATGATAAGGAATACTTTGGGAGTTAATAGGTTTGAGCGACCGACAAGTTCTACTCCTAAACATATTTCAGTGAAACTAAAGCATTCCATTACGGTCATTTTGCAGACGCTTTTATCCAAAGCGACTTACAATAAGTGTGTTCCACATCGGTAGGCAAAAGAACTTCGGGTCACAAGAAATCATAAGTGCATTTCCTTCCAAAACCAAACAGCTAAGAGCAGAACTAGTGCTAGAGTAAGTGCGAGAAGTTAGGTACCGAGACAGATGGGAAGACAATTTAGAAAACAAATAAGTGCGTAAGAAGCTGGTCCTAAGAGGGCGGATCTGGGTAGTGTTTCCTGAAGAGATGGGTTTTCAGACTGACATCAGTCGGGAGATCGTTCCACCATCGGGGTGCCAGAACAGAGAAAAGCCGTGACCGTGTCGATCGTGCGCAGGGACCCCTGAGTGACGGGGCAGCCAGGCACCTGGTGGCCGCAGAGCGAAGTGGTCGGGCGGGGGAGTAGGGCTGGACCACAGCCTGGAGGTATGAAGGAGCTGCTCCTTCCACTGCCCTGTAGGCCAGCACCAGAGTCTGAAACTGGATGCTGCAGCTGCAGGGAGCCAGTGTAGAGAGCGGAGAAGGGGAGTGGTGTGGGAGAACTTGCGGAGGTTGAACACCAGACGAGCAGCAGCTTCCTGATCCAGCTCCAGCGGTCTGATGGCAGAAGCCGGGGCGCCAGCAAGGAGGGAGTTGCAGTAGTCCAGGCGGGAGATGACCAGAGCCTGGATGAGCACCTGCACTGAAAAGCAGGTGCAGGGGAAGAGCAAGCATTGCAAAGCAAATCAATGTAAACTTAAAAGTAGTTCCACACAAACGCAGCCGTACACAGGCGCAGTTTTACAGCACCTACTGTTTGATTGTACACCAACGGCACCCTGGGGGGGGGGGGTGTTTCATACATCTATCCTTTGTCTCAGCTTCATTTTAAGTTTTTGGTTACTGCGATGAGAGCAAGAAAAAAGAAGATGTGATGTTGAGAACACCACGCAATAGGATGGTGCAACAACCAATCAGAGCGATGAAGAAGGATTACGTAGTCAGCGTGACGGAACGTACATGGTGGAAAACGTCCTTTTTTTTCAAGAAAAACTTAAAGCAATACTATGTAACATTTCTACCTTAAAATAACAGCTTGAAAAAAATTGTGCGGCTGGAATGAGTTTTAATATTACGATTGGCCTGTCTCCTATGCCCTTCGGGGGTCTGAGTTGGAATAACTGCGCTATGTAACTTTGCTGGAGCGGCCCGGGAGCTGAGCGGAAGTACTTCGACTTGCTTTCTGGCACACCTATCGCAAAAACAAATAGACCCCTCTCACGCTCCCAGGTACATTTGATTACTCTTACCTTCTCGGTCGACATAGCTTGCACCTTCTGACTCCTCGCCGGTTCGTCAACAAACGTGAAACGTGAAAGCGAAAGGGTGTTGTATTTACGACAGTGTAACCGTACATTACCTCCAAGCCTGTAGGGGGAGCTCCATAATGGGCTTTTTGAGAAGTTACATTGTATTGCTTTAAGTGCAGTTATCTGTTCGTCTCGCAAAGAAAAATGTATATTTAAATCTTCTAGAGTCGCTGCCAAAGCCAAATGGAAAGACTGTTGGCTGGGCGCAGCCATTGTTTACCTCTCTCTGGAACTACACACTGAAACGTCGCACCTCTGTCGTCACTAGGTAGCCCGGCCTCGGACCCCGCTTCTCACGATTTGATTGGCCTGATTAAGTTTCGATTTTCAGCCTCGCAAAACGACCACAAGTGACTAGACTAGCCCGGGAGCAAATTCAATTTCAAATTCAATCAGGAGTAAAAAAGAACCTAAATGAAAGGATTTTTATTCGCTCGTCATCTAAAGTCAATTGAGAGCTGTGTCAGAAGTCTGCGTCCTACATCACTGTATGTCCTCTGTCTCTGTGTTCATCTGGAAGATAAAAGCAGCGTAGAATGAAGACATCTGCAAAGTGACAGTGAGTTGTGAAGCCGTCTCTCTATCTGTGTGATCTTCACCCCACAGGCCTTGTTCGCCTTCTGCTGCCTGGCAACAGGTTGCTATTGCTGCTGCTGCCTGTGTTGCTGCTGTAACTGTTGCTGTGGTAAATGTAAACCCCGGCCGCCCATGGACCAGGAGCCCGAGTTCTACGTGTCCCCCGAGGACCTGGAGGCACAGATGACTGCTGATGAGAGAGGTGAATACGAGGATGCTGCAGTTCTTTGTGGGGTGGGGGGGTCTATGTTTTCAGTAAACTGCGTCTCTTGAGTCGGGACATTTCTAATCAGTGGAACGCAAACGGCTCTTTTGGCTCTATGTTCCCACATAATTCTCTTTATATTTGTGTGTTTTCTACCCAGATGGCGAGCCCATCATGGTGCAGCCCTCGTCGGCCACGGAAAGCACCCAGCTCACCTCTGATGCACACCAAAGCTACAAGACTGACACATACTAGATGCACTCTCACACACATACAGCTCACAGGTAATCAGCTGCTAGGGCTGGGTGCTGGAGCCACCTTCTGACTTAGATTCCTATTTTTTCAAAGCAGATATAGCAGATAAGGAGTTCTTTGATACAGTTTGTGGTGTTAGACAACGGTGTTGTTGTGTAAAGCCTTCTGGTGTTTGTATCTCTCCTCTCACAGCCCAGCCTTCCCTCCACCTCTGGTGTCACTCGCTCAGTTTCCTCCTCCTTTGCTAATGTAGCAGCTTTGGAGCAAACAGCAAGCAACAAACCCGCGGAGCTTTTTTGTCAAACTGTGTTCACATGCCACTGAAGAGTTGCCAGCTGATGTTGCTTTTCTTCTGCCCGTGTGACCTCGTCTTTTTCCTCACTCGTAGTTTTAGATGTAAGAGCAGCTGGAACATAACGCCAGCTGCTGTCTGTGGGGAATCTGCAAGGCAACATTGCAATCATAAAGTCTTTGACCACTCATTTTAGGTGGGAGTCATTCAAATGTTGTCTGAATTGGCTGCATTTCAATCCCTTACCTGGAATTCAGCTGTAAATCAAATCCAGTAATAAAGCATATGAGAGCACAGAGAGCACGAGAGAAGCAAGATACTGAGGGTGACCGGTAGGTGTATGTAAGACTAAAGAACTGTGCTGTAACACTTTTATGAAAATAAATATTTATAAATGCCAAGACATATAGGATCCCCAGTATGTCTGGAACACCAGAGATACGGATGGGATTGTATAGCCAGCCCTGACAGCTACTTTATCAGCTGATGAGAGCCCTTCTGTCCGCCAAGCAAGCACCCTCAGTTCATCTGTGTCCGTAATCTTTCCTCTTCTCACACTGACACGCACACATGTGAAAGTACTGATGACTCAGCAACATACACGGGCTCAGCCCATTTCAGACAAGAGAAAGGAGGAGCGTTGAACCTGGAGAAGAGGCAGAACGGTTCGGATGCTTTCAGCCTTCAGCAAAGTGCATCCAAGTGATTCTGTTTCTCTCCTGACACAACACTTTCATTTCCTGAGAACATCCCAACACCGACACCCAGTTTATACGCCATATATCACACCATGTTTTTAGCTGCAACAGAGAAGCAGATCTCACCCATCAAGTAAGAGCAACACCTGTAAAATATGCACTGAATTTCAACTGGGAAACAAATGTTTTTTCTCATCTTTGGTGTAAAATTGGGTTCCAACTTTTTACACTTGATGTTTTTTCATATTGTGTACATGTCTGTATAATCACCAGCATCAACTGAAGAAAGGACGACGCTGCCTGAATCTGTCACTGACACAGTGTCATACAATCAATGTTTTACCATGGTCTTGAATGTAAAACTATTCTCGGACTCTGTTAATGATGGCATTCTTTGTCCTGATGAGTGTAGTAGTTCAGTGATTATGTCTGTATCTTCAGTGAGAAGCCGATTAAACGGGGTGGGATCCTTGTTTGCCCTCCGTACTTCCATGAACAGCAGCAGCTCCCGTCAGTGTGGAGGAGCGACTTTGTTTTCTTCCACTTTTCTTTCATAAACCAGACGAAAAAAGTTCAGTTCGAATTATCGTTGATGTACGTGAGGCCATGCTTCTACATAGAATTCCATAAAACAGCGTTGAAGAGCAAAGTCTAAGCAGGAAAGCTTTCAGATCCCACATGCTGGGGGCTTAATGGAAGCCAGCTTCAGACACATGCCCCTGACTGCAGGGAATCCCCTCTGGCCTGCAGACACATGACACAGCTAACTCTGAATTGTACCTGTGGAGCCATCCACTCATTGGTTCAGCTCGAGCCTCCTCTTCCTCATAGTTTCTTCTCTCCTCTCCTTCTTCATTGCTCTTTCCTTTCAGCTCGTCTCCTCCAAAGGGAAGAGCTCAGCTGCGTGCTCCACATCAAAGACTTTGTGCGTACCGTGGGATCGACATCAGAGTCCAGTGTTACAAGTTGAGACTTTTCCGGATACTAGTGACCCCTGTGCTTAGAAGATCGAGCTTACAGAAATACCGTGTCGGCCCCCCGTTTTGTTTTTTAGTTCACGCCTCGTCGAAATGGTGTACATGTTGTGTAAAGTGAATGCTTAGATCTCTAGTTGTTTGAGTCGGTCATAGAATTAACTATCTGTCTTTTCGTTGTATTTGTTTTTCTTATTTATGTTGTTCATGAAGGGAGGATATTGATATCCAAAGTCTTATTATCTTGTTCATGTGGCAGGAGTTGAGTAGAAGACGTAATAATCTTAGCAGTTTACGACATACAAACAAATCAGTCTTTTTAGGGTGTCATTTCTTTTCTAGCAAGCTTTTTTTTCTTGTTCTTTGTCTGGTAAAAGTAGCGATCCATTTGGAAGAAAGTGCAGAAAGAATGTGGTTGTTTTTTTTTTCGACAGTTTAAGTTTTGTAATAAAAAGAAAACAAAAAAAACAACTACACTGAACCAAAATGGCTAATTTATTTAGTGTTTAAAAAGCTCAGTCAAACGGATCTATACATGCAATAAGAGCTGATTAACTAGGTTAGACTTCCAACTGAAATGAGCAAATGTTTCAGATGATCTACAGGTTCAGCTTGATGTCCCTAAAGGAATTAAATGGAACTGAATCGAGTTGGAAGCAAACCTCTCTGCTTGATTGGTCGTGTTACTGCAGTTTAAAGCCCATCATACATGAACGCTTCCACTGTTCAATCCAGAACAATGACAGAAATGAGGATCCAGATGATAATTATACTGAATTATTTATTTGATTTTTCTTGTCTTTTTAATATCTGATTTAATTGCTAGCTGGTATATCAAGGAGATGTATAGAATTCTAGATGTGAACCATTTTGACAAAGATTTGAAAAGATGGCGGACGCTCTGTACATACACGCAGTGGATTCTGTAGAGATGTGGAGGTTTTCTGTTTCTAGCTTGTCTGTCAGGCGGACATTCAGTTTTAAAATAAATGTCTCTGATCCTTCAGAATGAACGTTTTCCCTGTGTGTTTCTTTGAATAAAAATGTGGAAAAGCCCCAATTCTATTGTTATCTTTGCCAAGGAGGATCCCACAGTTGGTCATAACTATCCAATCCGAACATTTCACATATTTAGCAAAGAATGTATTTCAACAGCCACAGCCCACATCAATGTACAAGCCGGTCTATAAATTCCTTTCTAGTGTCAACAACATATCTGGATCTGTAGACCATGGATACGTGTGGGAATCGCTGCTTTAAAGCAGGAAATGTAGAATCCTTGATATAGATGATCTTCAAAGGGGACATATTATTCTCACAGGTTTCAGCTATTTTGTGTTGTCTTAAAGGGATAGTTCGCCTCTTTTGACATGAAGCTGTATGACATCCCATATTAGCAAAATTATTCATGAACATCTTCTTACCCCCTGCTGCGTCCTGTGAGCAGAGTTCCAGCCTCGTTTTGGCGTTGACGAAGGTAGTCCGGCTAGTTGGCTGGGGCTTAAAAAATAAAGCGTTTTGCTTCTCAAAACAATATGCGTTCAACAGAGTAATACATTTGCATCACAAAATCTTTCTCCAGGAAAAAGTCAGACCTCACAATCGCTTGGCCCTATTTTCTCTCCCTTCGTATCACTGCCTGCTGTGTAGATTGTGCAGACCGAGCAGTCCCCTGCTTCTGAGCAGCAAACACTGTAACAGGCGCGGCTGTTGGCAGGCGGCAGCACGCAGTGATACGGAGGTAGAGAGAAAATAGCGCCAAGCGATTGTGAAGTCTGACTTTTTCTTGGAGAACGATTTTGTGATGCAGATGTATTACTCTTTTGAACGCATATTGTTTTGCGAAGCAAAACGCTTTATTTTTGTGGCCCCAGCCAACTAGCCGGACTACCTTCATCAACGCCAAAACGAGGCTGGAACTCTGCTCACAGGACGCAGCAGGGGGTAAGAAAATATTTATATATTATATTAATAATATTGCTAATATGGGATGTCATACAGCTTCATGACAAAAGAGGAGAACTATCCCTTTAAATAAATGCCAGTGACATGATTTGGTTTAAACACTACAGAAAGACACTCCCTTTTTCACCAGGAGTTTACACCTTGATTAACATCGGCCACACACCAGCCTGGTAGAGAACTTAACTGGCAGCTTTATTCTCCAGTTTGGATTTCCTTTCACTGCAGTCCTGCCACAGACAGCTGGTGTTTGTCCCTTTTCCTGCAGTCTCATTGTGAGTTATGTGTTGTGGCCTGAACTGTTGTTACATCACACCACATGCCTAGGTGAAATACAGCTGGCTGGCTTGTAATTAGAAACTGTCACATGTATGCTCCAAAGTGTTAACAAGGGTTTAGTATCACTATAATTTGATTTCTGGACTGGCAAATTCCCTTATTGTGGTCCTTTCATTTACAATTAGAGATGGGAAAAAGCTTAAGGAATGTCAATAAACAGTTGGATTTCCAACTAATATAAAACATTAAAGAAAATACTGGTTGAAGCTAATCAGGTAATCTCCTTCTTAAGATCAGTAAGCTCTATGACTGCTGATGAAAATGTGTTATATATATATGCAAAACTTTAACTTTAACTTCTGCTGTATGATGAATGTTCAAAGAACTGGTGAAAGAAATATGTAAAACAGTTCCATTAGTGCCACAGGATGCATCTGTGGTTGGGGCGACAATGATTCTCCAAGATGTCTCCCAGGCTACGTGCTTCTATTGATCGTGGTGGGACGATGGATTCTCATGCAGTGCTTGTTGAGGGCTTCCAACAGACAACAGTTTCTGTCCTCTGTCTTTACGCACTGAGGTTACCTCAGACTCCTTTAACCTTTCAACCTTTTTGAATATTATGCATTAAGCCCATCTGAGTTTAGTTGGACAGGATAGAAGTGTGTGAGCCCAGTTTGGAGCAGTTCAACCTCTGCTGACTGAGTCTGGTGGAGTTTTCATTTTCCAGGCCCGTGTTTCCTTTCTGTTCTTCAAACCTTTCGGTCTTTCTTTGCTTTTCTCACAGCTTTTTTTTTTACCGTGTTTCTAGCATTTAATTGAAATACTGTTTTTATAAAACCATGTTTATGCTCTTTACTGCATTTGAGTTAGTCAGTGAAGAGAATGAAAATAATTTCCCATGTTCAATAAAGCCTCAAACAAATGAATCAATCACAGAAGTTGTTACCTTTTGGGAAATGTCCCACTTTTTCTGGAAATTGCATTTGTATGTACAGTACTGCCAACTTCAAATGAGCCATTACATCGGTCTTGATTGGAATATATTCAGATGTCACATATAACACCTTTAAGAGGACTTTGAGGTTGTAACAGTAGAAAGAGCACAGCCTGGCAGGGTCCTAATCTGTCCAGCATGCCAACTCCCCCATATGGTGTTGGGATCATTTCAGAGGCAGTGCGCTGAAACCTGATGCCCCCCAACACACACACACACACACACACACACACACACACACACTCAGATCAGTCCTCTTTCTCCTGTGAGACACACACTGCTGCAGATGGCGAGGACACTGTGAACAAACAAACACAGCGAAAGAAAGCACTGGAAGAGTGTGTGAGGAGGAGGCGGACGACAAACGAGTGGGGAAGAACTGGAGAAAGTTCCAAAACAAGGTAGAGTCTGCTGTCCCGACCGACAGTTTGGTGGAACTGAAGGGGAGAGCTCAGAAACAGGCCCCTGCTGAAGGTGGAACTCCACTGCTGCTCAGGGTGGGACTTCTTCAGATTTTGGATGTATACTCTATGGCAGTACCTTAGTTTACACGACTAAGAATGAACCTGTGTGCTGAAGTGAGTCAGCCATTTCTGAGCAAAAGCAAACTTACACCAGCGACGTTTTCATGTCAGTAAAATCCTCCAGATAAAGTTCCCCCTCCCACTACCTGCAACTCCTCTCTGAAAAGCAAAACATTTTGGAGATCAAGAAAAAGTTGAGTGTGAACAGACTGTGACACACTGCTCGCCATCAGCACATGCAGAGGATGGTGAGTATTCCATCATGTTTCACCTCTTTATCTACCTGTTTTTACACTCCAAAAGGTTTGATTCTTTTTGCAGTTGTTTTATGTCATACTCATGGTTGGTATAGCTTAGCCCAGTACCTAGAACTAAACTCATTTTGAGGAAGGATTTCAGCAAACGAGTGCTTAGACTGAATGTTCCTTTAATCAAAGAGAGACATCTGGGACGTGGCCCAACAGCAGAACACTTGTGCCTCTGTTGTACGGTTGCAGTCCAGAACTGTTTGGATGGATTGTTTGATGAAAACTCCCATCACACCTCTTGTATCAATACAAGCTGTGTATTCAAAGCTTTGTTTTTCTATTCAAGCGCTTGTTCAATTCAATTCAATTCATTTTTATTTATATAGTGCCAAATACAACAAATATCATCTCAAGGCACTTAGATAATAAAGTCCAATTCAAGCCAATTGGAATTCAATTAATTGTAATCATAATTATTCATAAAATAATCCAATTCGTTCATATAGAGCCAATTCAAAAACAATTTCCTAGCTAAGGAAACCAACGGATTGCACTGAAACTTTTTTTTTTTTGTTATGAGCTCCTTGACTCAAATGTGACCAAATATTTAGGATTACAGTTTTATTTCATGCAAGTGAATAAATGATGTAACATATACACAGTATATTAGTCCGCACGATGCAATAATAAATCCTCAAAATGAACTTTATATAAAACAAATGGGATTTAATATGTACAGTATATACTGTTTATTTCCACAATAAGAACAGCTGCCAACAGAATTGTCTCCAATTTGTTACCTATTAATCTACCCCAATCAGTTCAAATCCTCCTTACATGAATGACAGGAAGTCAGATTGTGGATGGTGCAGCAGTGAATGTGATAATCAAAGTGTTTTCTGCTTTCATTCGGAGGGGGAGAAGCTTGGTGAAGCAGGCATGTCTCTGTCAGCTGACCTGAGCCATCTGCAGGTCGGCCAGGGAGCAGAACGTGAGGAAGCACTGGCATCACTGGAGAAACAGCTGATGTGTCCGATCTGCCTGGAGATCTTCAACAAGCCGGTGGTCATCCTGCCCTGCCAGCACAACCTGTGCAGAAAGTGCGCAAACCAGCTTTACCAGGTCTGCTTTATAAGATGCATGTGCACACAAGCCCGTACAGCTATCCTTCTGAGGACGTTGCAGTGATTGTGTACAGCCTAACCCAGTCCCTGACCTCATTTCACGCCCTTACCCTAACCCTAATAAAACCCCGAAAAGGACGATGATGTTTTGTCTCACTGGGGCTGTTCTTTCGCCCCTATAAGATTTACTGGTCCCAACAGGGTCAGTGATGATCGGCAGAAAAGCTCCCGATGATGTAACAGAAACAAGAGCACACACAGAGTCCGAACAATGGCAGTAAATATGTGTCCTGACAGGTGATTTTGATTTCGCTGACCTGAGCATACCACTTAAACATCCACTTGTCCCAATTTAGACTCTGATAATCCACTGCGCACACACACACGCACGCTGACGCACAGATCTGCATCTGCTTTGTTCCCAGCATGTGTGAGCAGTTGTTGCACTTTGAAAGCTGTGTTCAAACACATCTTGTAAACAGGAATATGTGCACATAGATGAGTCTCTGAGTGGGTTGCGTGTGCTCACACACGTGGGTGGCGTGTGCTGGATAATGCTGGAGACCCACTGTAAACCAAATCAAATGGAATACCTGTTTTTCAGGGATGTGTTTCATACTACCTTCACCTTAAAGTTAAGTTGATTTGCAGACTCAGGGTTTCCATTCACACAGTAGAAAAATCTTACAATGTTTAAGGCACAGTCATGGAACAAACATTCTAACCACATATAAAGAATTAGACATTTGCTGTGCATCAGTGTGCTGGAAGAAATACATTTTTACATACATCCTAACAATTAAGTCCTTATTATTGTCATTCAGTTGTTTCTAATGCTGCAGATTAATGCCAGACCTGGAATTAGTTTTACCACAGCTAACTTGTGCTTTATCTAATCAGTAAAATGAACATTACAATAGAATTCATTCTGGATGATGAAACCATTTCATATACAACTACCTTGTGTATAATTGAGTCTTCTTGTTGAGCACTTGTCAAATTTTTTTTACGTACGATGTAAAAAAAATCGTACGTATGAATACACATCCATATGTCATTATGGATGTGTATGTGATATATGTGTCTTAAGAACTAATAGCCCCCACAAGTGTAGCACTCTGAACTGTATGGGCTGCAAATAAGTAATCAGTTAATCAATGAGCTTCAAAAAAAGGTATTGTATTTGCATCAGTAAGGTCATTTGTCTGAATATGACATGCTGCTAATAATGTGAGAACATAGCACGGTACTCTTCCTCCTGTAAGCATGTGCTGTACAGTTTTAGTTGGTGTGCACTCCTCATGTCCCCATGATGCTTCTGAATCCAATCTGTTAAGCAGAAATACCATGCGGAACATTTCAGCATTATTTAAACTAATATAAATCTGCTGGCACATAACAGAAAACACATTCATACAGTATGTGCAATCCTACATGAAATTCTGCAACCGTGCTGGTCTGATCATGTGGCTCACACCAAATGTGGACTAAAATCATGCAGTTCATCTCTCCTGCTGACCCATTCAAAGCTCTCAGTCTTCACACTGTAATACCCCAGGGGGTGACAATACGACTGACATTATATTACATTACATTACATTATATTACATTACGGTCATTTTGCAGACGCTTTTATCCAAAGCGACTTACAATAAGTGTGTTCCACATCGGTAGGCAAAAGAACTTCAGATCACGAGAAATCACAAGTGCATTTCCTTCCAAAACCAAACATCTAAGAGCAGAACTAGTGCTAGAGTAAGTGGAAGACAATTTAGAAAACAAAGAATTTAGGAAACAAATAGAAACATTATAGAATTGTTCATTTTGTTTCCATCTTACTTCTTTGCTAAACCTGAATATCAAACAAAGGGTTTGCTGAGGCAAATGGACTCACAATTAAAAGTATACGGACATAGAAGTAAATTTGAATAAAAGATAAGATAATCATTCAAATTTGATCATTTGATCTTTTTTTCTTATGCTGCTTTCATGTAAAACTTATTTACCAAGAAGTGAGTAATAAAGAATACTAATGTCCTCTAACAGGGAGAACTAATGTATGCTTTATTCCTCATAAACGACTCATCTTTTGTATGAATTGTGGTTGGACCCATCTCTCCATTTCAGAGCTGAGTGGCTGACTCTCCACCTGCCACTGTCAGAGTGTCTGTGATCTCTCAGGCCGGCTCAGCAGCAGCTGTGGCTTATTAAAGGACACTATTTCAGGCAGCTTTACCCCTGTAACCCCGCATCAGCCTCCCTGCTCATCTGTCCTTTTTCTCATTCGTCCGCCACTCTTCCCTGTTTTCCCATGCTGGGTTTTTCTGCCTTTCTCTTGCTGTGCTTATCTGATCATTTCTCCAGACATCTGAGTTGTTTTCCAACATTAAAACCTTTGTTTTAAAGTGTGCTGCTGAAAGTCGGATTTCATTCCTATGATGACATGTCAAACACTCAGTGTTTAGTTTAGTTAGACATGGACAGATTATAAGAAAAAGGAACCGTGAGCAAAGCAGGTAAAAAGAACTCAGACGTCATTCTTTCTCTCTCTGGGATCCTTTTGGGTCTTCTTATCGAGATGTTGATTCTTTTGGATGATTTTCCATTCAGCATGTTTTTAGGAGATTTTCTCTCTGAAGATGTGTGTTTTTTAGAAGTAACTTGCTAATACAAGGAGCATTTCTTTTTTGTTATATGTATGCCTTCTGTATGTCTTTGTCATATATTTATTTTGATATATTTTGTTTTTCCTTAAATTCAGAACATTTTCTGTCTGTTGTTGCATGTCAATGATAAACTCACTGTGGGATCACCTTGTTTCTCTTTGGAATTGTTTTACTTGTGCATGGTGAGTTCTATGACTTTCTAACAATAGATATTAAGTCACTTTAAACATAGCCTCTGACTCAATGGCCCCTCGTGGAGCTTGGGCTGGAGCCCAGTAGACCTGTTAAATCCTAGAAACATGTTTCTGGTCTCCATAATGGAGAGTAACATTTTCCTTTCAAACATTTTTTCCTTGATGAAGAAATGATCGTTTCTTGGGTTCAGCCGTCTCTCTTCCAGGCTCGGACCACCATGATGGTGAACAGCGGCCGTTTCCGTTGTCCGTCCTGCAGACACGAGGTGGTGCTGGACCGCCATGGCGTCTACGGCCTTCAGAGAAACCTGCTGGTGGAGAACATCATTGATGTCTACAAACAGGAAATGAACAATATACCAAGGTGGAGAGCGACAACAAGATGAATCAAAACTCCAAGTTAAAGGTGATGAGGCTAATACAGACTTTGAATATGCTTCTTTCCAGCCCCCTCCCTGTCCCCCCTCCTCCGACCCCTGATCAGATGCCAACATGTTCGGACCATGAGGGTGAAAAGGTGAACATCTACTGCCTCACCTGTCAGGTTCCCACGTGCTCTCTTTGCAAAGTGTTTGGGGCTCATCAGTCTTGTCAGGTGGCTCCCCTGACAGACATCTACCAGCAGCAGAAGGTATGATGCTCTCCGTGTGTGTGTGTGTGTGTGTGTGTGTGTGTGTGTGTGTGGAACGGCTGAAAGGAGAAATCAGTAAAGGATGATAACACCGTCTCTCTTCTTCCAGCGCCTTTAATCTCTGTTTTATCGTTCTGACTTTTATTAGAATGGGATCAGTTTGTAGGACAGAGACTGCTATAATCATAGATAAATAAAAAATATCTTCAAATGACTTCATGAATGAATATGGCAATCGATGCTACTTGAAGAAGAAAGGAAAAGTGTAATAATGAATGTAAAATATTTGAAATAAAATGATATTTTATGTTTCATTTCCATTACCTTTGTGTTAATATCGCTATTTACATTCCTTTACTGATGTAATCAGTTGTTATTCATTTCTTTATATATCTATTTTCAGCAAATCATTTGTTTCTTGAATTTTCTCTCTATTTATTTCACGATCTTATTCATTCATGTACTTCACTGAAGTAAAGTATTTCATAATCTGTTTGAATTAAATCACAGTATATTTTTATATTTATAGATGAATACATTTATTCAGTAAACCTCATTCTATCATGATTAGTTTGTGTTAAGTAATGTATGTGGTTATGTAATCTAATGTAATAAATTGATTATTCTTTAACTTCATGACGCTTAAACTGTATCTGAATCCCTGTAACTGAATCACAGGGAAGTGCTTGAAATAAGTAGTTAGTGAATGATTTCCTGACACAGCGTATCCTGGCGTTATTAAGGGCAACATGTTAATGAGTAAAAACTGAACTATATTTCCTTTTGTTTTTCAGGGTGAGCTGGGTGAAGGAGTTACTTCTCTGGTAGCATTCAGTGAGAAGGTCCAGGCTCAAATCAATGAGCTGGAGAAAGCTTGCAGAAACATAGAGGTATGTGTGGTTTGGAAAACATGCAACAATAACTTAATAACGCCTTGTAAAAACTCTGAAATCACAGTGTTCTTTTACTGCATGTCCACTTTCTTCTTAATCTAAAACAAAAAGTATAAAAAGTACAAGTACCAGTCTGAGAAAGTAGCTTTCACTGAAGGATGTCTAAGTTGTCATGAGCAGCTTCATCATTATTTAGAAATGCTTTATTTGTCAAAAGACATGAATAAGAATTAATCTTGGGTTGCCAGTTTGTGGAAAATCCTCCTTCATCCTGACACCTTGTGTTTTGTGCTTTGACGGATTATCTCCTGCAAGATTTGGGGCTAAAATTTTTATATGAAATGTCCATTAGCATTTACAACAGCACACATTACTTAATGCAAAAGTTTACATTTTGATTTTAAATAAAATGTTCACTGTTTCGTTTGTTGGTATGAATGTTTTTTATTGTTCTATTAAAGGTTAATACAGCTATAAAAATGTGTAATCAATTAGTAAGTCAAATATTATTAGCATTATCAAATTATTAATATGTAAGGTTGATAATAATTAATATTTAAGGTGTAAACAGCATTAGAGCTTGTGACCTAACGAAACTGAACAAAAAGATAAAGAAAGCGGTCTGTGCTGGGAGCTGATTACAAAAGAATGAGGCACAAGTTGATAATATCTTCAACAATGCCAGCCATCTACACAATGCAGTGATTTAAAAGTTAAGTGTGTTCAGAGGCTTCTTCAGTACACAGAATAGTTATTCCTGCCAGCAGAAATAGCCATACACAACGCCTTATAATTTAATTTTGTTCCAAAAGAAAAGAAAAAAAAAAAAGGCACTGCACCACTGTAATTCTCCCTTTGGGATTATCAAAATTCATTTGACCTAATTTCATATAGGTTTTAAAGTAAACTGCACTATGAACTTGGTAATTTAACCACTTTTTAAGCAGAATGACTTTTTCCTCTAACACAGGCTACAAAATTGTGGATGCAGCAATCAGAATATCAGTTGGCGATGGGCCGAGTTCTTCAGCATATTTCTCCAGTTAAAATATACACTCAAAAGCATAAAGTAGTTTATATTTGTCATTTTGTAGCCACCTCTCAATAGAAAAGATTATTGGTCAGTTTGACTGTCATTTCAAATATATCCTTTATAGTTTTACTATCTATAAAGAGGCCACAAATCACAGAGCTGAATGGATTTCAATGTCTTGCTGGCAACACATTAGAGCAAAAATTCTGACAGCACGACAAACTGGCATCTTTCAATAAACCCTGTGTCACGGATTGGCGGTGGAAACGAAGGAGGACCCAGATGCAGACACGGGACAGAAGCCTGGAGGAAACTTTATTTAGAATAAAAATGAAAATCACAGCCAATGCTGGAGAAGCAAAAAAAAAACTACGGAAGTAATAACAAAACCAGGAAGCTGAAGCAGATAGATGTGGAAACCATGGCTACATTGACAGAGGATCTGACAATGACTGAAAAGAACTGGGAGACTAAATACTGTGGGGAGAGTGAAGCTGACGACTGGCAGAAGGGAACTGAGAAAAGAGGGAATGGCTAAACTTGTCACGCCCGAAAAGGGCCGTACACACAAAAAGAACCCAAAGTTTGGATGCAAAACGGACCGCTACAGGAAATCTTTCCTGCCCACAGCCATCAGCATCTATAATAACTCCTTGATTTAATTGAGTTACATCAACATTTAATTTCCCTCTGGGATAAATAAAGTATTTTTTAATTGAAATACAGATTGGGACTGAGTGGGAAGATCAAAAACCAGTTTATTAAGGAGTGGCTGGTGTGTGTCCAAAGAGGTTTGTATCCCAGTTCAGGTGCTCACTGGAGAGAAACAGTGTCAAAGGCGGTTCAGGGGTTCCGTAGAAATCAAACTCAGAATGTAGTGGCTTACAGAGAGATCCAGACCGAGTGCACTGAGGGATGGGGTAGTCCAGGCAGGCAGGCAGGCAGGCAGGCAGGCAGGCAGGCAGGCAGGCAGGCAGGCAGGCAGGCAGGCAGGCAGGCAGGCAGGCAGGCAGGCAGCAGCAAAAGAGTAACAGGGGAGACTGGAAGTCCACAAAACAAGAGCAACACCTCAAGGAGAAAAATACAAAGACAGGTTAGTTATTTAGAGTGATACTCAGCATGCCAAGAACTAAAAGATCGGCCTGGATTACCACAGGTAACTGTGAGACAATCTGGCAGAGACTGAAACTGCTCCTTAAAAAGCCAGCCAGTAATGGAGGCAGATGGACAACAGGTGTGCAGACAGGAGCAGGACAGACTCCGCCTGGACTTCCTGGATGCCTGCTCCGCCCCGCCTAGAACTCAGAACACACCACGACCAAGTGACTCATGACAAAACTAACTGGAGACTAAACAAACTAATCAGAAAAACACACCAAAAATACATGGATCGTGACACCCTTCCAGTACAAACTGTATAAACTGAATGAAAAAAAAAACTTTAATAAATATTTGGTTCAGTTAAAATCAAACATAATCAATTTGTGTGATAATATTACATCAAATGATTTTGATTAATTTATTTTTAGTACTGATGGTCCAGATATGGGTGTCAAACAAACCATACTACTTCCTGTATTATATCCCTTCCCTACCACATGGATCTTTGATTTTGTGCACTATCTTTCTTTTCCCCTTCACAGGAAAACTGTAATACTCAGAAACAGAGTGTGCATGAGAAGTTCAGCCGTATGTTTTCCATCCTGGAGGACAGACACAAGGTCAGAGTTTGTTCTCTTATCGGATCATCAACTCATTCACTGTTAAGTGTCTATTAGAGCTTTGATGAGTACAGTGGCCATTGAGGATACATGGATTGCATACCAATTGTAGAAGTTACAGCAGTAAGGCTATTTTCCTACTAACTGTACAGCAATGAAGGTAACAATTAGAGAAACACATGAAGTATTCTGTATTATACACACAGTGATTGCATTTATATCTATGCATGGACTGTACATATGTTTTCCATTTTTCTTCAAGAGCACATAACATATATTATCTCGTCTTTACGACCAATCTCATATTATAGTCAGCAGAATTTTGTGTGCTGATATGCAGTTTATGGTATGACTACACATATCAAAACTTTGTCTAACAAATGAAAAGTAGCCCATAAATTCCTCACTATATTATAGTAGTATAATCTGCAGCGCAGTACTTGTAAATGTCGAGGTTTAAATGCAGAACCTATGCAGAACAGCAGGGGGGGAAGAGCATCATCTTGGTAGATACTGTATTTTATGTTCACTTGTGCAATTAGCGTGGAATTGGCCTCCAGGGTTCTATTCAATTCAATTCATTTTTATTTATATAGCGCCAAATACAACAAATGTCATCTCAAGGCACTTAGATAGTAAGTCCAATTCAAGCCAATTGGAATTCAATTAATTAATAATAATCATAATTCATAAAATAATCCAATTCGTTCATATAGAGCCAATTCAAAAACAATTTCCTAGCTAAGAAAACCAACAGATTGCACTGAAAACTTTTTGTTTTTTCGGTCCAATCTCCCGGCCTGAGCGTGCCTGAGGCGACTGTGGAGAGAAACGACTCCCTTTTAACAGGAAGAAACCTCTGGCAGAACCAGACTCAGGAAGGGTGGCCATCCGCCTCGACCAGCTGGGGTTTGAGAAGACAGAAAGGGGGGAGGGGGGGGGGGGGGGGGGGGGGGGCTGCAGCGGCGGCGGCACTGTAACACCATTCAAAGGATATCTGTTGGAACAGGGAAACACGAGTTAATGACCACAATAATATCACATATACATAAAGAGAGTAAAGTGAGGAAAGGTGTGACAGATGAGGCCCCCCAGCAGTCTAGGCCTATAGCAGCTTAACTATGGGATGTTTCAGGATTACCTGAGCCATCCCTATTCAAGGTAAACACAAGAAACTTGTGCTAACGAAAAAATAAATAATAAAATAAAGGACCAGACTCAGTGAGTAATTCCCTATACTCCCTATATAGATCTGCTCCTCACACCACAACAACCATCTTTTTACAGCCACAAGCTACCTCAGCCTCTCACCAACTGCACACCAGTCACAGTGGGGTGGGGATGCAAACCCTGGTTCGGGTAGGGGGAGAAATAAAAGAGGTAAGATAAGCGGGAATGGGATTCAAACCCTGGTTCGGGTAGGGGGTAATGAAAGTATAGAAGGTGCCAGAGGTGGAGGCAGAACAAGACACACTAGCAGATACACTATCAGATTCAACAGACCTAACTATAAGCTTTATAAAAAAGGAAAGTTTTAAGCCTGGTCTTAAAAGTGGAAAGGGTGTCTGCTTCCCGGACATTTACTGGCAGCTTATTCCACAAGAGAGGGGCCTGATAACTGAAGGCTCTGCCTCCCATTCTACTTTTAGAAACTCTGGGAACCTCAAGTAAACCTGCAGTTTGGGAACGAAGTGCTCTGTTAGGAAAATATCTTACAATGAGATCTTTAAGATATGATGGAGCTCGGTCATTAAGAGCTTTATATGTGAGGAGAAGAATCTTAAATTCTATTCTGAATTTAACAGGGAGCCAATGAAGAGAAGCTAAAACTGGAGAAATATGATCTCTCCTGTTAGTTCTCATCAAAACTCTGGCTGCAGCATTTTGGATCAACTGAAGGCTTTTCAGAGAATATGTGGGACAGCCCAATAATAAAGAATTACAATAGTCCAATCTTGAAGTAACAAATGCATGAATTAGTTTTTCTGCATCACTCTGAGACAAGATGTTCCTGATTTTAACAATATTACGAAGGTGAAAGAAGGCAGTCCTAGAAACCTGTTTTATATGCGAGTCAAACGATAAGTTCTGGTCAAAAATAACTCCAAGGTTCCTCACTGTAGAACTAGAAGCCAAGGAAATACCATCTAGAGTAACTATATAGCTAGACAATTTCTCCCTGAAACGCTCAGGTCCAAAGATAACGACTTAAGTTTTGTCTGAATTTAGAAGCAGACAGTTCTGAGTCATCCAGGTCTTTATGTCTTTAAGACATGCTTGTAGTCTGACCAACCTATTGGGTTCATCTGGTTTTATAGATAAGTACAGCTGAGTATCATCAGCATAGCAATGGAAATTTATGCCATGCTGTCTAATAATGTTACCTAATGGAAGTATGTATAAAGTGAAAAGAATCGGTCCAAGCACAGAACCCTGGGGAACTCCATGACTTACTCTGGTGTGTGAGGAAGATTCTTCATTTATAAGAACAAACTGAAATCTAGGGTTGTCTTCCGCAGTCCCATTGAGTTCTTCATGAAGGCTCTTAGGGTCCCATTGATGTTGTAGAGTTTCAAGTATCTGGGTGGGACTATTCTCTTACACTGCCACTGAGTGAATGCTTCAGTGGAACATCCTATTTACTCTCCTGGCTTCAGCTTCTCTAGTGTAGCTTCTCAGGTGGGTTACCAGAGCTGGGAGTTGTTGTTTTGCAGTCTCCAGGTGGAGAGTTTGTTGCATTTCTTCGGGATGTCCCTCATTGCATCTTTCTAAAGCTCTGGCAGCTGGCTAACCTCCCTCCGTGTTGTGATCTTGGCCTCCAAGCTTCGTCTCCACGGGGGAGGTACTGCACCTTACTGCTCCTTGTGTTGTTCATCTTGTAGCCGAGCATCTGTGGGATCACTGCAGCTGTGGTGTACATCAGCTTATTGGTCTCTTTGATGGTCCCAGTAGGTATAGTATGTAGTGTATTCACATCTTCTAACAGACTTTCAGAAAGCACTTTGTCTCTTTGCCTTGGCTGAAGGCCAATCAGGGCTTTCTAATGGGGCTTGGTACCCATTCTCAGATGGTGGTGATGATGATGTATCCCCCCCAGACCTGCTGTCCTGGCTCTCTCTTGATATAGCATCTTTGCTGTACCTGATCGATCTCTAGCTGTGATAGCAGATTGCATTTCCGAACATTAGAACACTGGGTCGGAAGTTGTTTCTTAGATTGTTTAGATGTTGGGTTTTGAAGAATCTATTGGTCCCACATTCTCTACATATATCCCCTCTTACTACGATTGCTGGAATAGTAGCATTCCAACAATTACATTACATTACATTACGGTCATTTTGCAGACGCTTTTAACCAAAGCGACTTACAATAAGTGCGTCCAACATCGGTAGGCAAAAGAACTTCAGGTCACAAGAAATCATAAGTGCATTTCCTTCCAAAACCAAACAGCTAAGAGCATAACTAGTGCTAGAGTAAGTGCGATAAGTTAGGTACCTCAGCTTCTCAACAACTGCACACCAGTCACAGTGGGGTGGGGATGCAAACCCTGGTTCGGGAAGGGGAAGAAATAAAAGAGGTAAGAAAAGCAGGAATGGGAATCAAACCCTGGTTCGGGTAGGGGGTAATGAAAATATAGAGGGTGCCAGTGGTGGAGGAAACAATAAGTGCGTAACAATGTGGGATTCTCCGCTCTCTTCCAGGAATGTCTAGCTCCAGTAGCACACTTGCCAACAGTAAGTCCTGGTCCCCCAACACCTGACAAGGACCTTGTTAATCCGGGTGACATCTGGCCTGGCATGGCTTCAGTTCTATGTCTCTCATGTTAGTATCATTAGGAGAGGGAGTGTTTGGCAGCCAAATATCAAGACTGAAGTTACAGATCTGAGAGTACTTTAAGGCTCTAGCCTATATGTTATCTGCATCTAACGTGTACTGTGATGGAAAATGATTCATTCTCCTTTAGCATGTGCTGGCTGTTGTTTTTCTGGTTCAGAGAAAGGGTGTGTTGTTCTGTGTTTTTCCACATGATAAATTCTTGTTTATCTATAGGAGGGGTTCCTTGGTTACATCCCTTGTTTGCGACTGAGGTGGCTTTAGAGGTTAAGTTAGCAACTGAAAAACTTATCTGTCCCATGCAGGTTGTCCACCTTTGTGTAACACCCTATCTCTGAATGTATAAGTAAGTCATGAAATTTGCGACTTCTTCAGAGCTGATACTCTCCTTCATGACGTACAAATTCAATTTTGGAAACGTTGATATGAACTCACTGTGCTTTGTTAACAGAAGTTTCCACCACAGTACACGTATTCATTATTCTGTTGTTTTAATGCAACACCATTGTGACGTGCTAATTCAAGCCTTTGTGTCATTCCTCTTCATTTGCAAGATGCAGCAGGATTTTGGCAAATACAGAAGATTGCATTCCCACTGCTTACATGCCTACTCTGGCTTGTTGTAGTTTTCAGAAAAGATTTTGTCCTTCGAGTCAGCAAGAAAGACTTGAATCATGTGCATTGATTTTGTAGAAGAATCCTGTTTGTCTGTTTGTCTTGTCTGCCAATAGTGAGCATTCTTGTTCTTTTTCCTCTTGTCATTAATGTTGTTGTCGTCATAAAGGTGATGACACAGCAAATCAACTCTGAGCAGGACGAGAAGATGGTTCATGCCCAAGTGCTGTTGCGTTGCTATGGAGACAGCATGGAGGCCAACAGCAAACTGATGGAGAGAGTACTGAGCAGTATGGAGGACCCAGATGAAGTTGCCTTTGTTCAGGTGGGCTGCACCCGCTCAGATATAACCACTTTCAAATGAAATAAGCTCCACATTAGTGTCCATGTGCACAAAATGTTTGATTGATGGTTCTGTGTTTGCATCTAATGCTGAATCAAGAGGACTTATTCTTTAATCTGATCTGTTTCTCATTCATCCTCAGAATTCAAAGCAGCTGATCACAAAGTGAGTATTGTAGAAGCACGTGTGTGATTAAATTCAGTCTTTCTCTCAAAGTAAAAAATGTATGTGTTTCAGATTACCTTTCCTTGTCAATGTTTGCTTTGCATTGATCCGTTTTTAACTTCATTTTCTTTCCGTCACTTCTTCAGTGTGATAGCAGCAGCCACCTCCTGTCCATCTGAGACACTGAAGCCAGGTCATGAGAATCTAAGCCACTTCCAGTTTAATTTTAGCAAACAAGAGAGAGCTCTGAAGAGCATAGACTTCATCAAGGGTAAGTAAGAGCGAGCTTGTAGATATGTACCTTTTTCAAAGGTTGTGAGCACTTTTCATGGGCAGGAATTAACCTGCAGCAACAACCAAGTCAAGAGAAATCCATTTTCACATTTCATGAAATAAATCTTTTCAAAGTTTTGCATTTTATATGCAGAGCTATACTGAAACTTATTTAGGATGTTAAGAACCAAAAAAAGGAACATGGTGTGGGTAAAATCTTAATGTGTTTGGAAAGTTCGTATTGTAAATATGCCTGCCAGAAACAAGAGTCTGGATGGAATACAAACTTAGTAACCCTATCTGTCCAGTCTGAATCCAATCCAAAAATAGCTGTTCTCTGCACCAGTTAAAGAGCCAGTGAGTCAGACTGTCAGTTTATCCCAAATGCATAGAATACTACTAAACTAAAAGTGTAATTAATCATAATCAATCATTGGGGGTACTGCTGTAGCTCAGGGGCTGTTGGTGGTTTAAATCCACAGACTCTGAACATGTTATACCATGCATAGGCTGAAGAAAACTGTCATAACCAGGAGGTGCTGTATGAATATTAGGGTTACAAAAAAACAGATCAAATATAGCATCATATAAGTGTGACTCTTCCATTCCACCTCCACCCTCAGTTGTGCTGGATTAATCTCCCTTTTGTTCTTAACTAAGATTGCTGATAGATGGAAACTCACAAGGTGTATTTCTGATGTCATTCCCTTTGATTTATTCAAAGGTGTCTTTGCCAGCTGGTTCACTGGTAAATGGTTCAGTACCAGGAGGTTTTAGAAATGCATCTGCACATCCTCTCATGGAGACTCATTTGGATCCTAGGGATTATTTTAACACAAGACCAGCCTCTACCTTGCCTTTGTTATCTAGGGTTTTGGAGAAAGTCATCGTACGTCAGTTGCCAGTTCTTATACCATGTTGGCATCAGTGAGGTTTTTCGGTCTGGTTAGAAATGACATCACAGAACTGAATCTGCTCTGTTTTGATTGTCATTTACTCATTTCTGGCTCTGGCTTGGAAATGGGTTTAAGACAGTATTCTAAGATATTCTAATATCTTGCTTGACTGACTTCTGGGTTTAGTTTTTTTTCCTGACTGACTGCTCCTTTTTTATTGGCATTGATGATAACTCTTCTTATTCCACCCTTTTGACCTGTTGTGTACCTCAAGGATTCATAATGGGTACTGTTTTGTTTACACTTTTTTTTAAAATTAATATTTAAAGGACATTATCCTTACTACCACTTCTATGCTGATGATGTTCAAATTTACACTTACAGATTCTTTTATAAAATCTCTTATAAATAGTTTCTTTTTGCAAAATGCTGTTAAATAAAACAGATTTTGAAATTGAATCCTTCTCACCAGGCATTACTATCCACTAATATGCAGTCATTGGTACCCCATTACAAATCACACTTTTTTTTGTAAGAAAAACACATGATGGGGCGGTCGGTGGCGTAGTGGGTTAAGCAGCCGCCCCATGTACAGAGGCCACAGTCCTCGCTGCAGCTGGCCCCGGTTTGAGTCCCGCTCCGAGCGGCCCTTTGCTACATGTCTTCCCCATCTCTCTGCCCCTGCTTCCTGTCTCTCTCCAACTGTCTACTATCATTAAAGGCATAAAACCCGCCCCCCCCAAAAAAAAAAAACACATGAAAAATATGATACGAATAATACAGACTTTCGGTGTCAAACAAAACTCACATTCATGTAGTGGGTTGTCACTACACCCCCTGTTCCATGGTCACCTCATTCAGACTGCCACACAGGTTCAAACTCTAGTCTTGAAAGTTCTCAAAAAAAGTCATTTATTACATCAGTGGTAAAAATAGAATCAAGAAGAGACAAGAGGAGTAAAAACAACAAAAAAAAAAGGGTGCATTAATTAGCCAACATTGAAATACAGTCCAAACATGCAGTGAAACACTTCTGGAACTGTCTGACCATTGTTTCTGGGCTTCAGCTTTGACTTGTTAAGTGACCCTTCCTCAGTACCACCCAACCGATTTTTTTCTGTCGTCTAAACCAATACACCATTCTGATCTAATATCAGAATCTACCCGTGTATTCCTCCATCCTTTCTGCATTTTGTTACCCTTCTTTTTTTGCATTTTTTAAAAACATGCTCATTCTACTGTCTTCATAATTCATGTGTGTCAACTTTCCTAAATCTATGGACCTTTGGTTGGGTATTTTGTTTAAGGCCATCTGGAAAGCGTCTCATTTTCTTTTTATTTGCATAGACTGATAGTCACTTCTGTTTAATTGCATAGATTAATACTTCTGAGGCTGTGTGGTTACATAAAGGGTGCATAACACGTGCAGAACACACAGCACGACTGGTAAAACATCAACAGAAACATAAATGCAGCTGTCTCTTGGGCTCCTTTTCTCTACATTCATTATCATATGATTTTGCTATTTCTTGTTAGTTGTGGAAGTTTTTCCTGAAGAACAAGAAGTGGATCCTGAGCCAGAAGAGCTTAAAGAACCGGAACCAGGACAACATCAGGAAACTTTAGTCCAGAACCAGGGGGCTGTTGAACCAGATCCAGTAGAAGAGCCAGTGTCAGCACTTGTATCTCCACCGCTTGCACCTGTTCAGCCTGCTGGACAAGAAGGAACCTCAGAGTCACCAGCTCCAGCCCTGATGAGGGACTCTGCAGAGTCTGTTGAGGAATTTACGCAGCTGGAGACAGATGAGCTGGACTCAAATGAAGATGGATCGGGTCAGATTAAGATGGAGAGTAGGTGGGAGAGAGTGGAGGCTCAAAAAGAGGTGGAGGCATGTGCCACTCCCCATCCTGTAAAAGAGGAAAATGTCTGCGAACACCAAGAGGGAATGAGCACACAGCAGGTAGAATATCAATACTCCTCAAAACCACTTTCCCCTTTCTGCTATTCCTGACAAGACCTCTTAGGGAGGTTGACCATCAGCAAATGTAATGTAAAACTGATTTTAGTTTATAAATGATAACATAATGAGATTCCAGATGAAGTTGTTTGTTATTTCACTAGTTATTTCCATCCACAGAAAGAAAAATTAGATAAGAAATCAAATTTTAAAAGTCAACTCTAAAATATCATTAAAAAACACATTCAGATCAGAAAAATCAGTTCTAAAACCAACTGAAATGTTCCATTTACTCATTCATAGACTTTCAGCAGTCAGACAAAAGGTGCTTTCAGAGTTCAAGGGAGGTTTTAGCTTGACAGGTGAACAGCAGGGCAGGCTGTTCGGCATCCTGCTAGTTCTACAGCTAATGCTCCTGCATCTCCTACCAGGTGGAAGGTGGGAAAAGATGTGATGCAAAGGGTCCTCAATAATAGTGTGGTGGTGAGATGAAAAAGATCTGCTTTTCTGAGTGTGCACAGGGAGTTCAGCCATTGCTGTTCTGTTCCTGGCTGAGATCAGGACATCAGAGGTGAACTCCCAGGATCTTCCCGCTGCTGACCCTCTCCACAATAGTCCCGTCAATGTGCAACTTCGTATGATTGGGTCTACTCGCCCTCCTCAAATATACCACCATCTCCTTTATTTTGTTCACATTTAGGGAGAGGTGGTGTGATCTGCACCATCCCGTAAGCAGCTCAACCTCTCTCCTGTAGGTTGAATCATCATTGTCCCTTAAGAAACCCGCCACTGTTGTGACATCAGCGAACTTGATAATGTAGTTGTTGATGAGTCTTACAGTGCAGTCATGGGTGAGCAGGCTGAAGAGCAGGGGGCTCAGCACACAGCCTTGGGGGGAGTCTGTGCTCACTGTGATGGGTCTTGATGTGGGCTGTCCACCCTGACTTTGTGCTTCAGCTGTGTTAAAAAGTTAAAAAGGACCCAGTTGCCAGTTCCAGTCCAGCTTTAAGAGCCTCATCTTTCCCACCAGTTGCTGTGGGAGGATGTAAGGCTAAGTTGAGGTCAATGAAGAGGATCTAGGTGTTCTTCTGCTTCAGGTGAGGTGGAAATTACATCCTCTGTGGCTCGATTGGATCTGTAGGCAAACTCTCATGGGACCTTTTAACATACTGTATTTAGGACTGATACTACCATAATCTGAAATCCAAAAGTATACAAATGTGTAAATAAATGTATCATTATATATAATAAATGCTACTAAGATAAAGCAAATACTGTATTCGACAATAATAAATATGTAGAATATGAAATAAATGTATATCTCTCCTTTGGTTTCCCATTGTACTAACTTAACTTTGTGTTAATACGACTCAAGATATTCTACGTCTTACTTTACAGATTCATTTAAAACTCTCTTTATTGACTACATCATTCATTATTGGTTTCATTGTCCTATATTTACTTTTTATTCCTAAATTTATTTTGTCTTTGCATCCTCACCATATTCTTTTTCTTAAACTGAATTAATTGTGTATTTATTTAAATTTCAGTGTCTACATTTTTACAGTCTTTACAGCCAGAAGGCAGCACCCATGTGTCTAACTGTATTTGGGAAAGACATGTTTTCTCACATTGCCACAGATATTCTTGTTGGTGTGCGATGTACATGTAAAGTGCTTTGTAGAAGGTTAAAAGGGTGCTATATAAGCTATTTCTGCTTCATTATGCAAATGAAGGGGCTGTCTTTTAGAGTGTGCCATGGGCTCAGCTTCTGACCTATTAAATGATCATCAGGGTGCAGATTTCCTGTTTCACAAAAACCCAAAGTGGCAAAAACGTAAACTCCCTGTCTGGCAGCTGACTGATCTGCTTTAAGTAAAGATGTTCTTTTTAGAGTTGGAACAAAAAGTTACGCTGCAAGACCTTTTAGGCTATTGTTCAGGGTACAAGTTAACCAAGCCACGAGTACTGTATCCCTTTTCTGCTGTTGGCTTATGTGGTTGTGTTGTGAAACAGCCCTCCAATGAGACACTCTGAAAGACAGCCCTGATCGTTTGCATAACCAAGCAGAAAAGCATACAGGAATGTAAAAACGCAGATGCAGAACTGCACTGCTGAAAGGAGATCAATGGGCTTTGGGTCATAAATAGGTGGAGAAGCCGAAGGGGAAATAAAAATCAATACATTGATTTGCAAAGAAAAATATATAAATAAATGAATTCATGGTAAAGTTTAGGAAACTACAATTAGTGAAAATGCAAAGAAAAAAAAACACAAAATAAATACATATAAAAACAAATTCAGGGGTAAAGGAATGTATATATATATATAAATTAATAATAAATTATGAAATCCAAAAAAGAATTTAAAATTAAATGTCAAAGAAAATTAATAGGGCTATTAAGTTAAATGAATACATTTGGAAATTAGAGCAAACCTATATTTGCATACTTCGTATAATTTATGGCATAAATGTACTTTTTGCTTTATTTGAGTACCATTTTTTGGCAAATTATCTAATATCTCAAGTATTTTACAACTTTTAGTATTTATTTCAGATTATGACAGTTTTAGTCCTCCATACTAATAATCACGGCCTGAAGTCTGGCTTAACCTCGTCTTGTCCCATGATAAGGGGGGGGCTAGTTAAGGAAGCCAGCAAATCAAGTCAAACCCACACTTTCTAATTCGGTCCCAAGGGGACAGTGGAGAGGAATATTCCATTTTAACAGGAAGCTATTTACAGTTTGAGAGGATGGAAATTATTCTACAAATCATATTGTATGCTTTAGAAAAAAACATGTCGACTCTTCTGCGTGGCCCTTCAGCTTCTCTCATGCATCGGTGTGAAGGGGAAGAGGCGTAAAGACATGATCCACATGAAGAAGGGAGTGGATGCAGCAGTTTACCCCAGCTGGTATAAACTAGTCACTAGTCAGCACAGCCCTGTCTGCTCCTGAAGAAACACTGCCAAAGGTTTATGATTCAGAACAGATGAAGTCCAGGCCATATCTGATCCCCAAATCCAACTCCAGCCTACATGTATTCTGAAAAACCTCCTTCTGGACCTCCTTGTCCACCTGCAGACCCAACTTCTCCTGCTCTCCATTTAGCTTCATGCTAGACCTTATATACCTCTTCCCAAATCCTCAAGTTACTTTCCCCCACATCCTCTACCATTATTCCCCACTGTGGAGACATCCTCTTTCCATTTCCTCCATTCACCTGTCTGTTGTCCATCCCATCCTGTCTCCAGGCTGTCACGCTGCTCTTCTACCTGCTGGCCTTCCTGCTCATCCTGCAGAGGGTTTGGGCTTACATCGGCTGTTTTCTTTGCACATAACACCAGAAGGACACACCTGCATCCTTGGTGCTACACAGGTCAGTTATACTCACCACTGGCTCCACCTGGAAATACTGTTTAAGGCTTTTATGTTACAAACTAATTTAAAAGAGTTAGATTTTTTCTCTTTTTTTTCTCAAGGGAAAATACAAAGCCTGTCTTTAATTGTTCAGCTAAACTTTTAAAATCAATTCTGTTGTCATTTAAAAAAAATGACGTCTACTGAGTATAATACAATTAAAAGAAGACCATTTTGAAGGGACAATTTGACTTTTTGTGACCTAAATAGGATCTAAATAGCGTCCCATGGACGCCGATTTGAGTAGATCAGAGATACTCATTGCGCTTCTCGCGAGCCACATGCGGCTCCTCAAGCTTTAATTGGTGGCTCGCACTCGCATAGTAGCTTATAACAATATGGTAACAATAACAACACATTTTTTCAAATAATATACAGCAAATACTGCACAGTATTAAGTATTTTTATTGAGTTTGCGTTTTTGTAGTAGTAAGTATTTTTATTAAGTATTAATTAAGGCTTAATGGTGTTTCCTAAAAGGGGAACTGTTAAACCTGGCAACGCAGCCTGCTTAAACCACCTTACACTTGGCCGCAGTGCACGCTAGCTCCTTTGCACAAAAACCATGCTCATCTTGAATGTCTCACTATGATTACAACAACAAACTACAAATACAACATGAAGAAAGTTGAGGACATGCATGCCAGCTTCCGCTCATCCCAGTATTAAGGTAAATGTGGTCTTCATTGAAAATGTATTGGCTGTGTTTTCTTTTTTTTGTGGGATGTTTTATATGTAGAAATGCATATTTGCAAAAGGGGACTTTAGTATGTTGTCGTAAAAGTGGCTCTTCCCTTGATTTTGCTCTGCCAATGTGGCTCTTGTGAAACAAATAGTGAGTATCACTGGGGTAGATTAATGTATTTTATGCCAGAAATAAGGTCCAGGTTTATAAAAAACAAACTTTTCCTTTGAGATGAACTGAAATATAGTAAAAAAAAAAAGGTTTTCCTGCAGTCAGTATCAATCAAACATACATGCTGCCATCAAAATTTGATATTTTTCAAGGAAGGCCTTGCTTATTCCAGCAAGACATTCCACATGTATCACAGCAGCATGGCTCTGTAGTAAAAGAGACTGTGATCTAAAGTAGCCTGACTGTGGACCAAATCTGTCACCTTCAGAAAATGTTCGACCAACTATGAAACAAAAAAGAAAAAAAGAACATGAAGGCCCTGAACTGAAATCCAATATCAATCCCAAATGGGAAATAATCTTTTCCCCCCTCCAAAACTAGCTACAGTGATGGAGTGATGGAGTTCAAAATTGAAGAAAAGTCGTTTTTTTGTTCCTTATCAGTGCTCTGTCTGGTGTTTATTAGTCTGTTGGGCCATTCACAAATCATCTGTTGTCCTCTGCAGATGGAGAATGAGACTCAGAGCCCAGCTCACAGTGGCTATCCCCTCCTTCTCTTTTGCCCACGAAGAGTCTCCTCAACCCAGTTTTCATGTGGCCGGGCTGAACCCCACCCACAAAAAGAAGTGGAGGAAAAAGGGAAGTGTCCAGAGAGGAAATTCTGCTGTGAAGAAAAAGAAAGATGCACCTCACACTATATTCAAATTACATATATACATACATACATACATATATATGTGTGTGTGTGTGTGTGTGTGTGTACATATGTATAAAGTTTTTAAAAACCTTAAAGCATTTGTCATCAGCTGTTATCATAAAAAGACAGTTAAAAACACAGTTCTATAAGAGTGGAAGTGGAACTGAAAGTTGTGGCAATAGGATGTTAACACCTGAAGTGGTAGTTATCATTAGATTAACAGATTTTACAGATCAGCCTAAACACATCAGAAACACAGAAACGTACATAGTTTTGGACAGAAACAAGTCTTAGTAGTAATTAGTATGTTCACAGTATTCCATTTCAATAGGTAATAGTGGTGATATGCACAGTGTTTCTATGTTTATTATCAATGTTTTAATCATTTCAGAGATCGTTCAGATCATTTTAAAGGTTCTGTGCTCTTCATTTCTTACATTTTCTGTGTGCTTTGTTGAAGTTGCACCAAAATCCAGAGGCAGCTGATTAAAATGAGAGGGAGGAAAATCCTATGCTGCCTCTCTGTAGGAGCAGCAGGAGTTGTTCAAACAGTTTCACACGTAATAGATGAACCAGAAGCAATCATAAAGCACAGTGTCCTCTTTTATAGTGGTGGACACAAAAAGTCCAAAAATACATGTTTAGATGTCAATTCTACAAGAGTTCATAAGTTGTATACATAACCTAATTTCGATCTTTTGATTTCTTAAATGAACATTGTAATTGTTTTTCTGGCTTTGGACAGTATAATGATGGCGATAATGATGTCTGTGTTTGATTGGGTGGTACATTTATTCATAATGTGTACAAAATGTTGTAAGACAAAATAAAATGGTCTCAGTGTAGGTAATCATTCATCACCTACATTAATAATTGCAAATAATTTAAGTACAATAATAACTTTTACCCGATTGTTCTGCATCGTCTCCCTTTAAGTGCATTTAATGACAAAGTTGTAGTGTTGTTTTCCAAGTAACTTTAGAGGATTCTCTGAACTGGAGGTGCATTGATTGTTACTGTTAACATGTTAAAATGAGCCTTTTTTTCTCCCAGGATGCAACACAGTTGATTTGAACATTTTTGGTGTGTTTTAAAACCTTGTGTCTGCGCATGATGAGCAGCTCAATGGAGACACTGATTTTGTTTGATACTTCAATAAATTGGATCAATCTGATTTTAGGTGTTGACACTGACTTGATCACGCATGATCAAGCAAAAAAAAAAAAAGCATGTTTATGTTGGATTGGAAGGATTACTGCGAAGACCCATGTCGCCTGTCTCATGAACATAAATAGAAATGAAAAGGGAGGGTCTAAGACTTGTCCTAGTGACTTCATTTGACCACGCCGGAAGAGAAAGTCACAAAAAAATCAGTTCCTGCAAACACTGAAGGACATCATTTCCGGTTTGGCGCTCACACCTTCTAAATAAAAGAATAACAAAACAGCAAATGGGTTAAATGTGAGTTACTGCACATTTAAGAACACACTTTTCTGACTCCACAGTCTCTTTGGGCCCTTGGCAAAAATTAACAGGAGGCCCCTTCAACACACCTTAATAACATAATAATAAATCCACCTTAAAAGGCTTTATCGTTATAGCATCGAATTTCCGAATGCAACTGTTGAATGTCCTTTGGCATAGCTTTCACTATTCTTCTACTTCATTATTTACCATTTTTAATTCATTATGCAGGGGCCATATTTTTTAACAAGGTTCCAGTACAGAAGATTAAACTATGTGCTTAAGCCTGCAGTCCTTATGAGAACATTTACAGCATCATGTAGCACAGAAATAAATAAATATAGTTTTCAGAGGCATAAAGCCTAAGGACACAAAGAGAAAACAGAATGAAATACACTCATCACTTACACACACCAACTTCCATCCGTGCATTCTCCAAATGCTTTGTCTATAAACTCTATCTCTTAGTGTTAGCTTGACAGTTAGCCTTGGCTGGACACAGCTTTCATTTAAGAAGTAAAGAATTCTGGCCCGGGCCCCCAAGCACTTGCCTGCCTTGCCTGTTGGCAGCATAGACATAAAAATGATGTCTTAATAATGTCTATGGTTGGCAGTGCCCCTGCTCACAATGCCTTGAGTTTAGAATTAAGACTTCATGTGTCCCATAATCCTGAGGACACTAAACTCATCGAAATACCAAAAGTTACTCATCTTCATTTCAGCCATCACATGGACACAATCTTTTTCCAGATGAGTTCAAGACATGATCAATTTAATGTTTAGAAATAATTGGTGACCCACACTGTGCAGAGGTTATTGAGATAGAATGTCAGCTAAACAAGATCCTCTAAGGAAGGTGGATGCAGCTGCTTTACTCTAATACTGTATGTACTGTATTCTGCCATAAATTTGTTTCTGTTTTCACGACCCAATCTTTATCTTAGTTGCTATTGGGAACAAATCAGTGCACAACATATGTGATGTATGTCAGTGATCATGGGCCTGACATAGAAGAAGAAACAGAAATGAGTTCTAAATACAGAACAAAACAAAATGCTCTACAGTAGCATTTCTTTACACTGTGAAGGCACTGAGCTCTCTCTGTCCAAAACCCCTTTTCTGTGTTTTATTTCAATTGGTTTATTTGAAAAACTGAAAGCCACTGTATCGTCATTAAACATGTTATCTTTTAGCAACCTAAAACTCAAAGTGTCCCTGTGAAAAATGAAAATACAAAACTTAACTGTTTCATTCAGTACAGTACATGAGTTAACCACTAATGAGTACTTTTACACCTCAGAGGAAGATTTTTGTTTATTGTTTGTTTGCACTTTAATAATACATTACAAACAAGAGTAAACCACATAAAAGAAAGAAATATAATAAAATGAATAAATAAATATATATACAATAGATAATAAATGATAAGCTGCAATGAATCAGTGCTGGAGAGGTTAGAAATCCTGTGAGGGCTTATCGAGAACCTCACGATAAATAAACAAAATTAAATGTATCTTATCAGGATAAAACCATAAATGGATTAATGAGAGAAAAAAAACAAAAAACAATAAAGAATAAAAACAACATCACAAAACCAATAATCAAGCAATGAATCAAGAAATAAATTACAATAAATCAAAACACTAAATTGCAATGGCAAATATAAACAAAAAAGCAAAGAAAAAGTATTAAGACAATCCCATAAAGTACAGGTGATCTTTTAATTTCCTTTTATAAATGGGTAGGGAGGGAGAGCTGTTTGTCAGGTGAATATACTTGTTCCATAAAGTTACACCTTTATATTTGATGGAAAACTGTGCTCTAGTGGTACAACAGAGTGGGATATAAAGCACTGGATGAATGAAGATGAATTCCTTATTTCCAAGGGAGAGATTCATTCCACCCAGGATAAAAACTGGTATTTGATGAGCTTTATTTTGAAATCCCTGACGGGATGCGGCTCTCTTCCTGTCCGTAACTTCACAGGTTGCCGTTTAAGCTGAGCTGGCTGTTGTGCTGTTTGGAGTTTGGAGACAGTTCCTATCGACGACTTTCTCTTGGTGGTGGGAGCTGTCAACACTGTCAGGGATATTTCGACACGCCAAGTGGCAAGAATACAGTGCTAGTTGGCTATCCACATTTCATATAAGTTGCGTTTGACTCTTTGATATAGGAGGAATTCCTGCTCTGTCAAACTGACGCCATGGACCCTGCCAGTCAAGGTAACGATAATTGTTAGCTTATCGAGCAAGTTAGCTCGACTGAGCTTTAGCTAGCTGTTTAAGACGCGTAAACCGCAAACTATGTAGACAGCCGATGGTTTTACATTTGTATCTGTCATCAAATACCCATTTTTTCAGGTTTTTAGATTAACGTCTGACTTGGTAATAGCGGATAAATGGTATTTGTGAAGCTGTGTGGATAGGACGGGCCCGCTGGTTCATGACAGGGACAGCAGCAGGTGGAGAAGAAGGAAGGAAGGAAGGAAGGAAGGAAGGAAGGATCATGTTACTAATGTTAGCAACTTCTAGACTCTTTCATCTGGCAGTGCTTACATTGAATCATTTAAAAGCTGAACTAAGTCTTTAGCTTGTTTGTGATAGCTTTAGTCTCAGATGGTTTTCCTGCTCGTCTCATTCACCTTAGCATATTTGATAATCTTGTTCATTCTCGATCTCGTTTTTATCAGATAAAGTGTTGGATCTGCTGACTAACTGAGCACCGGTGTTGCTTACAGGCTAGAAGCCAGTGACTAAAGTTGCATCTGGAAACGAACAGACGGTTGTTTCTCATCTCTTGGTGATTTGAAAAGGAGGAAACTTCTCCAAACAGATGCTGAATTTTCCGCTTAGTCATTAAAGCTGTCTGACCTTGATTACCTTTACTACCACGTGGACCGCAAATATTTTTGGTGCTTGATGTTATAAAGGTTGTAAACGAGCATTAAAAAAAAACAAAAAAACAACAACAAATCATTACCTTTTTTGTATTTCTGATCACGAGGATCTTAGTTTTTCTGGATGCTGCTCCACACACAAACTTAAAGAGAAAGAAACTTTTTTTTTTTTTTTAAGGCAGACTGTTGGATCAACCTCTAAAATCCTGTTTCAGAGACAGTAATCTGTTCTTTCTACTGGTTAGTTTGTCTCCGTACCGCTCTGTGCTATGGCAGATGGATTTCTCACTATGGCTCCTTTATTGTCATCCGCCTCTGATTCCAGCTCTTCTCTTCTTCTCCAGAGTTGACAGTATTGGCCAACTTCTTAGTAAAACAGACCCTAAAGCCCAATTCGCACAGGATAAGTATTACCTATGGACCCCCCATAATTCGGAATAATTGCGGAGAATGTCTGAGTTCTTAGTCCTGTGCGAATGCGCCATGTCCGTGATTTGTGGGGTAATAATTCCGCCGCGAATTACCTACTGTATTTCGGCGAAACACAGACGTCCTGTGGTAATTTAAGTCCCGTCTGAACGCACACCTGTGTGTTCAACCTATGTGTACAACCAGGTACAACGGGGCAAAACAGGAAGTTACGAGAATTACGGAATATCCGCTCATGATGTCTGTGATTTCAGTAAATTACAGACTTTTGCTTGTCCCGTCCGAATGCGCCACAAAAAATTACAGAGGTGCGGGGGTAGTTGCGAATTACCAGTGATCCATAGGTAATACTTATGCCGTGCGAATTGGGCTAAAGACAACCAGATACCCGTGGTGGCAGGTAACAGCAGACCTCGCTTGCAAGAGGATGTTTTTGTCCTGAAGCCAACACATACTTGGACACTCTCTGTTTGACAAAACCTTTCTAAAATGCAAAAGTTAGTATTGAAGAAATGCAACAATATTAGAATAATTCAAATGAAAGAATTTTAGTGTTGGGTATCCTGCAGACCTTTGAGCTGCAGATTGTTTGGAACATCCTCATGAGTCTTGGCGGGCTGTGGGCCATAGTTTTTGATAGTGAGTGGCCATGATGGATATGTCATGTCTTATCAGGCTTCCTGAACCTCACAAAGAGTGCTTTTAGAAACCGATTATGGTTGACTACATTTCTCACGAGTCAAAGTGTAACAAACTTGACTGAACTAGGATATTGTATCTGTCTCGTGTGCTGATACTGTTTCTCTGAGCGAATTTTGACTACATTTTCATATGGCGCTGCACTTGTATTTTTCTTCTAAGTGAAACATTTAAAAAGGCCTAACATCAGTCCATGTCATCGTGTTCTTCGACTTTGTTGTGAATAAATAGGTCAGCTTAGTTATGGAAGGCTCAACTTGACCTATCTGGTTGGGTGTGAGTCTGAATCTAAGCACAAGCACCTTTATTTGAGAATTTGTCATCTAAAACGCTTTGTTTTCAGAACTCATTAAGTGAAACGTTGGACTAACTAAGACTATTAGCTTTTTTTTCCTTTTTGCTATCAAAAATAATGATAGATCAGGAATATCAATCAGAACTTCAAATTGGATTTTATTTTGAAGTATAAATTCCAGGACCACATGTTTCTCTCCAGGATTCTATCAGTGCCATTTTTCAACCTGACTGCTGGGTTTGTTTTGGGCTGGTCCGATTCTTGACTGTGTCAATATACCTTCCGGGTGGAGCCAGCATATCTCCCGGCAGCTCGTGCAGATGTTGGTGCACAAACGCTTTATTACAGAGGGTCACTGTAAGCGCTACCTGCTGCTAATCCTGAGCTACTTTCTCAGAGTAGGTTAACCCGCTGAATGTTGTTGCGTGCACAAAGCCTGTTCATATCCAGTATTCGCAGCAGTTTTTCTCTTCTTCTTTCTCCTTCTGTGTTTGCTATTCCAACTGTGACCCTGCCATGTCGCTGTAGCTGCCAAAATGATGTCGGAGTCCTCAGGTGAATAATTCAGCATGTGCTTAGTTTCATATAAAATGGACATTTAAGAGTTCTGTTTTTTTAACAAGAAGAATAGTTGAGTTTGTTAAGGTTTAAAAATGTTACAGAAGACATTCTTTGGTTTTTGGTGGATTTATCCTTTTTCTTTCAATCTGTTTCTCCATCCTGTTGTTTATGTTAATCATTTCCTGGTTTCTTTAAGTGAGAGGCGACTTCTGTGTAAGAGAGAAATATGTGAATAAACCATTGGTCGCTTTAAGATATTTGATTTCTGTTTTACCTTCTACTGCCTCTCCATTTTTACCCTACATTGACATCTTCTTCGTTTGATCTTGTGTTCTTCTTCCTTTATCTAGCATCTGCCATCGCAGATATCAACCTAAACTCTCCTAACAAGGGTCTTGGTGTGGATCGTTCAGACAGCCTGTCCGATGTGCCGGTGGAGGGAGCGATGGGGAACTCGGCCAACCCTCTGCCACCTGGCCTGACAGAAGAAGAAGCTGAAGAGCTTCGCACTGAACTAACCAAGGTCGGACCCTTGCTGCATACATCTAACTGTCTGTTCGAGTGGTCTTACATCTTTTAAGGATGTTTCAGAAAAGCATCTTAATAGTAGAGTCGGGGCCTCCTTGAACTTTTCTATTTTATTCAGTAAATTCTGACAAAGACCTGTGTTGGGTTGGAGAAAAATGATGGAAAAACAAAAGCCTCTTTAATCAAGGTTTTCTCCCGTTTCTTTGGAATATCTTGTTAGTCTAGATAAGTGTAATTCGCTGCAGTCACTGTGTGTGATTTCTACTGTGCAGGTTCTCACATCGAATCTGCAAACTCATGCATTTTGGCTCATATTTACCTTCATAGGAAAGTGACAAAAGTCTAAATGATTGAATTCCATCACTTTAACGGATTGATGAAGACATTAATGTTCCTTATTCTCGCACGTGTTTTTTTTTTTTTTTTAATTTTTTAAAAATAATTTAGGTGTGTCACTCCACATTTGGAAATTCAGAATTTTTATGGACTATTGGGTATGAAGAGAAGACTTCAGATTGAACTTTTTGTTGATGTGTCTCAGGTGGAGGAGGAGATCAGCACCCTGCGTCAGGTTTTGTCAGCTAAAGAGAGACACGCCGCAGAGCTGAGAAGAAAACTTGGCCTCAACCCCCTCAATGAACTCAAGCAGAATCTCACCAAGAGCTGGCAGGACGTGCAGACCTCTAATGCGTAAGTATGCTTAATGAGCTTTGACTAACTCCAATTTTTTGCAATTTACCTTTAATCACATCAGATGTCCGATATACTTATCACTTTAGTTTCTGTTCCAGCAGTGTTTTTTCTGTCTACTCTATAAATCTGCGAGCGGGGTGTCAGCCATTTTCTGTACAATTTTTCTGTTTATTATTATTATTAGTTGTTTTTCCCCCGAATAAAAACAGTCTTTTTCTTCATTGACCACCTTTCCAATAGATTGCTGCTCATTGTCATGGAGCTGGCAGCTGAGCCTAATCTTTCACATATTCCCTCTTATAAATCTGATACACTCCAGATGAGCTCTGTGCCAATCAAAAATCCAAATAGTTCATAATTGTTCTAGAAATTGGGGAGAACTTTTCCCTCCTGAGACTGAGAGGATTTGGGGAAAGTGTCGCCTGACTGGATGAATAGTTTGCTTTCACGTGACGTCACATTGGTGCATCGCGAGAGTGGGAAATTCAGATGGAGGGCAGGAATTGACCTGAGGATCTGCCATCTGGAAAAAATGCCCGTTTTGTGTGGTTTACAGTTGCTCTAATCGTTCTAACCGAGAAAAGGAAAAGTTTTTTTTTTTTCCAGAATCCCGAAGATAGTCATTCACAAAGGTGAGAAATGTAAAAAGCTGACAGAACAACAAAGAAAAAAAAAAAGTGGATTTTAAACCTACATCTGCGGTCGGGAGGAGCCGAGGTGCCCGTGTCTGCAGCGACCACTTCCTCAGAGATATGTTAGCTCGCCAAATTGGTTTTTGAGGCTGTGTTTATATAGCATTAGTTTGTCGTTAATTGCTCATTTACTTTGTAATGATTATAAGTTACCGGTAGTCTAACTTCATTGGGACTTTTTAGGCTGTCCTAGCGCTTTGGGTGATGTTGAGTCGCAGACTGGGCTCCGACGGTGTTTGAAACGATTTAACTCGCCACCTGAGGTTCATACTCGAGCCCTTTTATTGTTGGAACACCCTCAACCTGTTGTCTATGAAGTGTAGCGAAGAAACTCAAACATTTTTTTGCAACTATGTTGCTGGTCTAGAATATCTGCCTGCATCCTGTTATCCAACATCTTTAGGGAAGGAGAAAAGGGTCAACTTGCCCTCACAACCAAAAATACATTTTCTTGGAGACCTCTCCAAAACAAGAAGAAAGTACTGGGCTCTGAGCAGTAGTGGGGGATCACTTATTCTTTGTGGCACAAGAAGGTCCACTTTAAAAATAGTGTAACATGCATGCTTTAGCTGGGGCGCACTGTCTGGAGAAGGAAATCCGTTAACTATGACATGATAGCAGCTAAAAATTATGTGACATGAGCATTCTATCAGCCATTGTATCAGCCCCAGTTTTTTTTTTTTTTTTTCCCCCCCAGTTACGTCTCCTGGCCAAAGTTAAAATGTTTTTAAGTCGTCATGACCCTGAGAAAGCCATCCATGCCCTAATAAATTCAAGGTCAGACTATAGCAATGCACTTTATGTCGGCGTCTCCCAGTCTTCTCTCAGTCGCCTTCAGCTGGTGCAGAACGCTGCTGCCCGTCTTTTAACCAACACCAACAGACGTGTGCACATCACTCCTGTTCTGAACTCCCTCCATTGGCTTCCTGTCCTTTATAGAATTGATTTTAAACTTTTAATGTTTGTTTTTAAAGCTCTTAACGGCCTCGCCCCATCATATTTATCTGAGCTTTTAACAGTCCGCAATCCTGGTAGAGCTCTGAGGTCAACAAATCAATTTCTGCTGGAAGTGCCCAGGTCAGAATACAAACCCTGGGGTGACCAAGCCTTTTCCATCGCTGCCCCCAGGCTCTGGAATAAGCTCCCTGTCCAGCTGCGTCTTATTTCTGACCTGGGCCTCTTCAAATCTAGGCAAAAAACCTACTTATTTAGGATTGCTTTTAATACCCAGTAGTATGATGACACTTTTATCTTATTTAATCTTATTCGATTTTGTTGTATTTTATTGCTTTCACTGTTCTTTTATTGTTTTTATTTGTTTTTACTTATTCTTCTCTTTATTTATTACCTGCTGTAAAACACTTTGGTACACTGTAAGGATTGTCGGTAAAGGGCTGTATAAATAATGTACATTTACATTTACATTTTGAAAGGTAAAAGCCATGCATGAGTAGCATCATATCTGATAACATTCTAATAGCTTGCCAGTTTTTTGACATTGAAATGTAATTGATTTAGCTGCTGTTATCATTAAGCTCAACTTGAAGTCAAGGTTGTTGGAAAAATTCTTATCAGCACACAACAAACGTCTTTGAAATAACAATCCTATGGCAGAATATGTCGTACCAATGTTTCATCTTCATTCATTAATCTAGCACCTATCGATAGAGTAATAACCTCTCCCTGATCTGTCTCAATGTTTTTAGCAACCGCGTTTAAAAAAAAAGGTTCCTTTTCATGTTTAGTTCACCTTTAAGTAATGTTGACTGTGGCTAACAAACTCCCCTCATAGAATCCCCGAGACTTTTGTCATCATACACAATAATAAATCTTTGTGGTGTACCTCACTGTTTGCAGCCATTTTGCAGTGTATGGAAGGCTAATTCTTTGCTCAAACATCGGTGAAAAAAAAAAAAAAAAAAAGCAGGTTTGCCTCATCATGACTTATCTTGTCTATGTTGTTCACTAATGAGAGGACTCCAGTCAAGAGAACTGTTTGGGACTTTGTAACCCTGGCTGCTTTCATTCCTTGCTGAACCTCTTCGGGGTAACACCATCGTGTCTTTGTTTCTAGCTACGTGAGAACCTCTGAGAAACTGGGCGAGTGGAATGAGAGAGTTACCAGTTCGGATCTGTGAGTCCAAGTACTGTTTGCTGCTCGCTCACTGGTGATGTCTGGGCTTCTGCACTGTTTGCTCTCTCACGCTCTGACTTGTACTCATCCTCAATTCTTCCCGATTCTCACCCTCGCACCATGTTTGCAAAAACTAACATTTCAGCAGTCAGTGTTTAACTTTGAGTCTGCCAGCAGGGCAGCCATTTATATACTGTCTGCTAATCTTTGTGACTCATGTTGCATGAGATGTTGTGTAAGAACGCATTTAGAAAAATGCATTAATCTGCTAAGATTTATGGACTGTGAGACATTTTTTTTGTACCATGTACATAAATGAGTTTCACATTGCTCATTTTTGGGAAAGGAAGGAACTAGAAATGTCCCAATTAAGGTTTTTATTTTTTGGTCTAAATACTGATCTGATTGTTGTGTATAAGTATATTAGTTATTAAAATATTTTTAAACCAAAAAAACAGGAAAAAGTTTATATAGAAAATAAAATTGCAAAAAGCTCTGAACAGTTCTACTAACTGCAGCTTGAATTATTATTATTAATTTTTTTTTTTTTTTTCAAAAATGGCATTGACAAAATTAGTGTTAACAACATCAAGCTTTTTTTTTTTTTTTTTTTTTTTTTTTTTTTTTTTTTTTTTTTTTTTGCTTGGACAATCTTTAATACTATTTGGCTGTTTTAAGTATTACTAGGGAAAGATGGGTTTAAACCTGCTAAAAGAACCTGATTGAATCTTTCCCCACTGCCATAGTATGGGGCATCTGAGATGTTCCATCTTACCAGGATACCATTACCTCCCAGGGGATAAGCCTGTAACTACGACAACAGTTTATTTATAAAGCGCCAAATCACAACAGATGTCATCTCAAGGCACTTCAATGATGCAGTCCAATTCAAGCCAATTGGAGTTCAATTCATTGTAATCCTAATCCAATCAAATCCAATTAATTAAATAACAAATTAGTCCAATTCATACATATAGAGCCAATAGAAAAAAACAATTTCCTAGCTAAGGCCGGCTTTACACGACAACGCCCCCGGGTGAAACCGACAAAATATTTTATCAGATGTGCCTTTTGTTTAGACGGCGACAGCGTTTTTGGGGCTTAAAAACGCAAAAAAATGAACCCACCCTCCAGAGTGGAAATCTTAAAGACGCTCCACCGTCGCGTTCCCGTCTAGAGGGTTGAAAACGCAAATGTGTGCTCTGAGCTGCTCACGCTGGGTATCCTCGCGTACGCGTTGACATCATAACCATGTGCAGTACAGCCAAACAATAACAAACATGTCGGATTATTTCCATCAGTTAGACATTCAAGTTGTCTTAGCTGCTTTGATAGCTATTCAGGAGTCCTTTCAGCAAATAAGCAGAGTAACCATATTTTGGTTTTCGACTGTGGGCTATTTCCTATTTCGCGCTACTACGGAGAGAAGTAGAAGGAAGTTTCAACGCATGCGCGCGCTCTTGGTGTTGTTGTATGGCAGTGCTTCACAGTACCACCTAGCCACCTGGCATGCATACTACATCAAATTTCACACACTTTTGCGTCACCGTGTGCATGCAGATTTCCACCCAAAGACGCTCATCTAAACGCGAAATAAAAAGTGGGAACGCAACGCCACTTTTGCGGATTGTGTTCAGAGCGTTGTCGTGTAAAGCTAGCCTAAGGAAACCAACAGATTGCACCAAAACTTCCCTGCTATAGGCCAGCAGTCTAGGCCTATAGCAGCTGAACTATGGGATGTTTCAGGGTCATCCCTAACAATAAGCTTTATCAAAAAGGAAAGTTTGAAGCCTAATCTTAAAGTTAGAGAGGGTGTCTGCTTCCTGGACATTTACTGGCAGCTGGTTCCACAGAGAGGGGCCTGATAACTGAAGGCTCTACCTCCCATTCTACTTTTAGAAACTCTGGGAACCTCAAGTAAACCTGCAGTTTGGGAACGAAGTACTCTGTTAGGGGGCTGCACGGTGGTGTGGTGGTTAGCACCGTCGCCTCACAGCAAGAAGGTTCCGGGTTCAACACCCAGCTGGGGCCTTTCTGTGTGGAGTTTGCATGTTCTCCCTGTGTATGCGTGGGTTCTCTCCGGGTACTCCGGCTTCTTCCCACTGTCCAAAAAATCATGCATGTTAGGTTAATTGGCATCTCTAAATTGTCCTTAGGAGTGAGTGTGAGTGTGTATGGTTGTTTGTCTCTGTGTGGCCCTGCGATGGACTGGCGGCCTGTCCAGGGTGTACCCCGCCTCTAGCCCATTGACCGCTGGGATAGGCTCCAGCCCCCCCGCGACCCCACCGACGGATTCAGCGGTATAGATAATGGATGGATGGATGGTGCTCTGTTAGGAAAATATCTTATAATGAGATCTTTAAGATATGATGGAGCTCGGTCATTAAGAGCTTTATATGTGAGGAGAAGAATCTTAAATTCTATTCTGAATTTAACAGGGAGCCAATGAAGAGAAGCTAAAACTGGAGAAATATGATCTCTCCTGTTAGTTCTCATCAGAACTCTGGCTGAAGTATTTTGGATTAACTGAAGGCTTTTCAGAGAATATGTGGGACAGCCCAATAATGAAGAATTACAGTAGTCCAATCTTGAAGTAACAAATGCATGGAACAGTTTTTCTGCATCACTCTGAGACAAGATGTTCCTGATTTTAACAATATTACGAAGATGAAAGAAGGCAGTCCTAGAAACCTGTTTTATATGCGAGTCAAATGATAAATTCTGGTCAAAAATAACTCCAAGGTTCCTCACTGTAGAACTAGAAGCCAAGGAAATACCATCTAGAGTAACTATATAGCTAGACAATTTCTCCCTGAAGCGCTCAGGTCCAAAGATAACGACTTCTGAATTTAGAAGCAAACAGTTCTAAGGTTGATCAAATCCAATATGGAAATGTCAATTAATGGGAAAACCTCCTTGAACAGTCTGGTTGGGATTGGGTCTAAAACACAAGTTGATGGTTTAGAAGAGACTATTGCTGTTGTTAGTTCAGAGAGATCAACTGGGCAGAAGCCGTCTAAATACAAATCAGGTTCTAAAGATACTTCTAAAGCTGCTGTACTTGATGATACATCACTGATAATAGTGGGAAGGACTCCATTAATCTTCTGTCTGATAGAAACAATTTTATTGATAAAGAATCTCATGAAATCATCACTGCTGAGAGTTAAAGGAATACCTGGCTCAACAGAGCTCAGACTTCTTGTTAGTCTGGCTACAGTGCTGAAAAGAAACCTGGGACTGTTCTTATTCTCTTCTATCAATGATGAATAATGAGCAGTTTTTAGCTTTCTGATATGTTAATATATTATTTTTCCTCCAAATTAGAGGAACGCCATTGTCTCCAGCTTTCTTGCAGTCTGCTTTAAAGCAGGCAGCTGTGAATTATACCAAGGAGCCAACCTCTTCTACATTACACTGCCATTACTTGGCATTACACTGTATCCTGCAGACTATGCATGACTGCACTCCTTTCGTGTACGAGTTGTTGTTGTTGGTTTTAAAGCCTCCACCTGAAGGGTTTTGGTTTGTTAACATGTGTTGTTTTGTTGTTTAATTGCAATATGAGCGTGGCCAACTCTTGTGGCTCTGATCATCAGTGAAGATTAGTGTGTAGACCTAGGTGTTGTGTTACACATAAATGCTGGAGCCAAGAAAATAGCCACGCCTAGTGAAGAGTCATTGACTGCAGGACTGAATGATTATTAATTACCTTCCCATTACAAAAGCTGTGTAACTAACCTGCATTGTTGTGGTTTTACCTTTGCATCCTTCACTGGAACACGCTATTCTTGTCCCCTATCTATCGTCTCCTATTGATTCAGTGACTTTGGTGAGGTGCAGCAGTTTTATTAATGCGTGCATGTACATTGTTCATGTTATATGTGACATACTGAGAGATGGCTTTGGTAGTGCACATCTTCATGTATCGGCTAATCACTTTCCACTGAACACTGCTTTTGCTGTTCACATAAAACAACAGAGCTTGGGAGTTAAGGTGAACTGATCATCAGAAATGATCCATATTGAGATGGGGACCTCCTTTGACGGAACACTTAAACTCACCTTGGTGTAACTGTGTATGATAAGTGCCAGTAATGTTTCCAGGTTACTACATCCTGATCATCTAATTTACCCATAATTCTGTGCTGGTCCTCCTGCTGTCAGGAATTTGTTGTTAATATAATTAGACTTGGTTTGTGTCCCAGTTCTAACCATAACAGACTGGTAGATTATTTCTTTGTAACAGCCTCCACCAGTCGATGCAGCAATCAGCACAGCATAGCGTTCGCCGCGTCTTCTCCACAACTTGACCTTAAGCTCCAACTGCCGTCTGGGCTCATTGCTGCACATAACGCTGCTAATCTGGCACCAATTAGGCACTTGATTGTCAGCACCTGGGGTACCAGAAGCTCAAAACAAGGGTGAATAGCAGAATAAGCTGTTTGGCAGTGAAGATTTGGCAAGTTTTTCATGGGCTCAACCCACATACTCAACTCTTCCGCTCATCCCAAATGCATTTTCCTTAGATATGTGGCACCATTCAAATAAACAACAGTATAGGATTTATTACCAAGAAGCCTTGTTACAACAAAGGAATGATCAAAATTTCTTTCTTTTTGTGTTAAGTTGCACATAATGAGAGAGAAACAAATGTAGCAGCCATTTCTATCCATGCTGTTAACTTCTAGGCTTTGTTGGTTCATTTTCTATCTTTCTGTTCAGCTTTAGCTTCCTCTCTGAGAGGTCAGCTGTCCCCTCTTCCTGCAGAAGTGATGACACATGTCCGTCCCTTTACTTCCTTTCTGAATGAGCAGTTCATATTTTTTGCTTTTTCAGGTGCTTCCTCTCTGCATTTGTCAGCTCTTTGTAGCTGTGCTAAGAACGACGCTGTTGCCGGATTCTGGACTTAAAATAAATCGTTAATCACAGTGACATTTACTGAGCTAAGATTTTTTTCATTCTGAGAAAGTTTAAGAATGAAAAATCAGACCTGTTTTATAATGTGATCAGGCCAACCAGGAGTCATTTAAGTTGTTTTGGCTCCTTTTTTAACAAGTTGAGACGATTCATTCGGTAAATTCTCTCCAATTCTGTTGTTGGTTTTCCTCTATGGCACAAATTGAACATGTCGAGTCAGGCTCCGTTTAGCCACGTAATAGAAACTTAAAAAAAACATCTCAAATGAAAAACCTAAATCTAAAAAAGCTCAGGGGAGATGTATTCACCCCAAAGCCACAGGCCTTTCGGGAAGTTGTTTTTACTTCTATTGTTCTCACTGTGAAAGCTTCCCTTGTTTCTCCTCAGCTTAAAATACAACTCTGTGGCAATGCATCAACATTTTCTCGACTAAAACAATAATATTCCATGTTTTTAAGAATTCATTTTTAGAAGAGAGGGTAACTGAAGCTTAATAATGCCTGTAAGTCTCATTAGCCATGGTTTTCCTTTCCAGCTTCTCTGGAGGCTCCTTTAATAATCCATCCATGGTTCTAACTTCTGCCTTAAGGAGGAGATGCTGTGGAAGCCCTGCACTGAACAGTCAAATTCTCCCTTAGCATTACCATTACTTACTGTGAGAAAAAGAAATGCAGCTGTTTCAAAAGAACAATCAGAGTCAGCTAAAGATTTATTATAAACGGAGACATTTACTGATGGTGTTTTTCTGTTACCTTGTAAAGTACAGTTTGGTACAGCTCTCTAATTTTCATTTTACATTGTAGGTTGTACCACAGAACCGATACTTTAACTTTTTTTGGTACTTCCTCAGCTGAGGTTCCAAGCGAGTGGTTTGAAAATCCGGGACTCCAATTTGCAACAGAAATCCTGGATTTTTCTCCTGACTAATGAATACATGAGCATTGTAGGTTTACAGATTGATATTTACTTCTCCGCTTCCTTGAGCTGAGTGCTTAGTCATTATGATCACTCCCAGAATATTCTCAAACCTGCTGAACTAAAAACCTGTGGCTAACTCGTTTAGTGCAATAGCCCCTCTATACTCCTCACTCGTGGTTTATGAGAGTGTCATCTAATCCAGGTAATTTAATCCCACACGTTGCAGCAGCCACCTCTGAGGAAATATTATCTGTACTGAAAAACCAAGCAGGGAAGAGTCGTACTGTCCTGTTCCGGATCAAACCACCTACCACTGGAATTTTCCATGTGGCTGCTTCTGAAATTAACTGGATTGGCAAGCTTACCGAGATGGCCTAACTCGACAGGGTGACAGTGCCGACCCTTTTCTTGACTTTTACAGCTGTAGCTTCACTGGCCGAGTGTTCATTCAACTGTTGCAAACAGAATTTTTTTCCCTGAACACTGTCATAACATGTTTTCAGTTGTGTTTTTGGCCACACATTCAGAGTAATTGTGGATGACATATATTTTGTTTGAGCTGAACTAACACAGCACCCTACTGCACGCATGCACCGTGCTGGAAAGCGTCTGTATCTCTGAGCCACATTCCTCCACACCTACCTGCGACCGAGTCGTGGTTGGTGACGAGACGAGCTGCTCAGTTATGCTGCCTCAGGAACACGTGGGAGGAGAGGACAGGAATGTGAGAGAGATGAAGGCAGGCAGACAGACAGGCAGGCAGGGAGGGATAGAAATGCTCTTGTTTAGCCACATGCCAAGCAATGTCAAAAGAGAGAAAGGGCTTTATTAAGGAGACATAGGTCCAGGCTGAGTTAGTCAAAGAAATAAATGAGTCACGAAAAGGTTGAAGGTCTGTTTAGATACAGGCTGTTGTGTATGTTTGTCTTCAGTTTATGGACCTTTAATGGTTTATTAGTGACAATCTCTTTTTTTTTTTTTTTCTTTTGCCAAAGCATGTAAGAAGAAATCAATTTAAATCTAGTAAATTCCATTGTAGTCTTTTCCATCGTTGTATTCCACTTAAGAATGTTGTTGAACAAATGTTTCAAGCTAATGCTGCTCTCTGGCTTCTTTCTTTTCTCTTTCCAGGATCAGTTGATTGAAATATGCCTCTATCGTAACAAACATTAACAAAGACAAAGAAATCTACATTTGGGAGACCTAATCCCTGACTCTGTCAGACTGGGCTCTTTGAAACAATAGTGACAGTGTGTTGTGACAGTTGCTCTGTGCTGCACAGTGAGCTGCATTGTGCTGATAGGCGTCAGAATATAGACTTGTCTTGTCTGTAGGACAGAGATTATCTCTCTCCGTTGCATGTGTATGTAATTCCTCCAGATCTTAAAGGGGAACTCCGGGGCATTTGAAGCGTGTTTCCATTGCTAGAGGTTGTCAAATAATGATAGTAGGACACAGAGAGGTGCACATCTGCGCTCCCTGTGTGAAGATCGCTCTGTCCGCACAGCATGTCATGCGAGGCTAATACGTGGTGGCTAAGGGGCAAGTGCTAACCCTTCCACGTAAAACAACAACTTGCACACTGCAGAAACGTCACACCACTTTATAAACCATCCGACAATAAAGTCACAAGCCTTACCATCAAAACCATATGCATGGTTCTCACATTACTGGCATGGGGACGTTACAAAACAACTTTATAAACAGCATGTCACTCACCGGCTGGTTGTAGGCTCGCGCATGTGAAAGCCCAGAAGAGTCGATGGAGAATAATCCCATATACAAAACAATTATATTCTCTAGAAAAACTGCGTTCAAGTATTTAAAACATTACAACAATACATGCTCAGTAATATTCTTGTAATGTTTTAAATACTTGAACACAGTTTTTCTAGAGAATATAATTGTTTTGTATATGGGATTATTCTCCATCGACTCTTCTGGGCTTTCACATGCGCGAGCCTACAACCAGCCGGTGAGTTACATGCTGTTTATAAAGTTGTTTTGTAACGTCCCCATGCCAGTAATGTGAGAACCATGCATATGGTTTTGATGGTAAGGCTTGTGACTTTATTGTCGGATGGGTTATAAAGTGGTGTGACGTTTCTGCAGTGTGCAAGTTGTTGTTTTACGTGGAAGGGTTAGCGCTTGCCCCTTAGCCACCACGTATTAGCCTCGCATGACATGCTGTGCGGACAGAGCGATCTTCACACAGGGAGCGCAGATGTGCACCTCTCTGTGTCCTACTATCATTATTTGACAACCTCTAGCAATGGAAACACGCTTCAAATGCCCCGGAGTTCTCCTTTAATGAGGGAAAATAGTTAAACTTTTTCCTCCCTTATTTTTCAAAGGAAATAATAATAGGCAATATATAATTGGCTGCTTTGTCATTAAGCACAAGGTGGCTGTGTGTGTTTTTTTTTCTTCCGAGGTTTGGTGTGCATTTAGTGATTATTTTCCATGCTGTTGCTTATCTTCCCAGCTCCCTGAACAGCCTGCTTCTTTATTACATTGTAGCAGAGTAACAGTCATTTAAACACACTGATAGTGGTCGTATTCAGGCAAAAGGACTCAAAGGAAAATCTATTTTTTTCTGTCAGCATCAGTTGTTGTTTGCTTTGTGATAAGCAGGAGGGAAGTTGGTCTGAAGAAGAAATATAATACACGTTTCTGTACATTGTAGTTGTTTGAGATGCCTTCTAAATGTCATCACTAATTATTTTCCCCCAATCTCTATTCCTTTTGCATAAATAAGATGGGTTTGCTTTTAGATTTTAGGATAATTCTCGAAAGAGTATCTCTAGCTATAAGTATCCAATCATGCATGTCTAAGTCCAGTCTTCCAAGGGAAAAAATGTTTTTTCTTAAAAATACGTCGATACATTACTCATGACACAAGAGTTTTACTAAAACCTTATTAGTAACTAAGAAATCTATTTTCATTTGGCCAGTGAGCAGGAGTGTGGTGTTGCCTGCTCCTACATATGATCCAGCTGCATTGCATTGAGAGCCATTCAAATCTAAATAAGCTGACAGCAGTGTTGTTGTTTTTTGTTTTTTTTTACTGGTTTTATTTACAAGTTGGCTTTAGAAGCTCCTTAAACAATTGAATTGATTATTATGCTGCTACTGATGTGGTTCCTACATCTTATCTCCATAAAGATTAAACCTAAACCAGGTTCTTTCATGAAAAGGCACGATTATGTTACGGTTCTCATAAATACATTTGAACATTTTCATATGCCAGAATTCTCTATTGTAGATGATAACCAGTGTTTTGCAAAGTAAACTATACATGTTATTTGTTCTATTGATGCTGCGTGTACACCAAGAGCGACTTACGCTACCTGAGCGCCGGAAATCATTATTCCTCTATGGAGGGTGAGCTACCTGGGCTACCAGAGCGGATTCGCCAGTGGCGAAGAGAACTGCGCTACCAGAGTGGATTCCAGCGATTAAACTCAAGCTAACATTATGGTAATGAGCTATGACGCCTTTCGGCGAAAACCAATGACAATCCACAGATTGTAGGGGTCCGAGAATCCGCGGGGTTCGCGGAAACAGACGTGTAAACTTTGGTTCCTATCCAAACAATAGTCGTTTAATCCTGAGACTGTTGCAATTGCCGTGTCGAGTGCTTCAATACAATAGTGTAGCAATCCCACGCATACCTTTCTCACTGCAATTAAGTTTTATTTTGGATTTATTTCGGATTTTATTTCGAATTTAGTTTATTTTCACAGCTGCCTCTGCTATTCCTGCTCTTCTCAGGTGTACCTAATGTAGTTTTACATCATTTGTAACGTGATGTATATCTTGAATAACAAATTGTAAATAACAACACGTTTATTCGTGTCCCTGCCCTCTCCTTCCTCATGTTTTTTTTCGCGGGGGTGCTGCACAGCCTCGGGGCCTTTAAAAATTGAACATTCTAAATGTGACGTCACGAGCTACCAAAGCTACCAAAGCAAATTCTCAAGCGAAGCTTCGCCAGCGACCTCCGCTACCAGGTAGCGTAGGTCGCCCTTGGTGTGGACACGCAGCATTAGACTTTAATTGATTTTCCCCTTTCAAATAAATCAAATGTTGCACATTCTCATCTGTTTGAAGTTGTTTAGCGTAAACTACAGAACACTACTGTATTGTGAGAGTGTGTCTCTTCCTTTGTGTCATTATCCTGCTGTTGTGTCTTCAGATATCTGTCTGCCTCAGCCACTTTGGATGACATTACCCAGTCTGAAGCGTGAGTTGACCCCCTTCTCTATTGTGTTGTTTTTGTAGATAAGCTAAGGTTTCTTTAAGTTTGCTGTTCTTTTTTGGGAAGTTTCTCATCTTTTTCACTGTCCATACTTTCTCTTTTCCTTCACTTTCTTTCTACTTCTGTGCTTATCAGAGTCCTATAGTCGAGTCATGCTTTTACTAGGACTGGGCAAGTTAACTCGTTATTATCGCGTTAACTCGTTAATTATTTAACGCAATAAATATTTTATTGCGCATTAACGCAGGTTTTATTATTTTTATTCATTTAGAAAAAGAAAAAAAAATTGGGGGGGGGGCAGGGGCTTTTGTGCCCTTAATGGATAGGAAAGTTCAGAGAGACAGGAAGCAGGGGGCAGAGAGAGGAGGAACAACGTGCAGCACAGGGCCGTCCGATATGGAACTCGAACCGGGGCCAGCTGAACCCACTACGCCACGGACCACCCCTGTTTTTTATTTATTTTATTATTGTGAAAGTCTGTTGCTCACAGGCTTTTATTTTGTAAAAGTCTGTCGCTGTCTGCTGTGGAACCGGAAAAGAAAGTAATCGGCGGATCCACCAAACATGGAGAAGGGTACGGAACTTTTACTCGGCCATTTTCATTTTAAAGTTCTTCCAGACGGCGGAGTCGACAGAACCAAAGTCATCTGTAAACACTGCCAAGTTGAATTGTCTTCTCAGCGTAGTAGTTCCAGTCTAAAATATCACTTAAAGGCAAAACACACAACTGATAGCAGCAAGTCATTCAAGGAAACAGACAGTGGAGCGAGGCTTCTACATAAAAACTACAGAAAGATGCTGATGTTAAAAGTGTGTTTGCACAACAAATGTTATGGCACTTTCATTCATATGGCAGTACATTTAAAATAAAACTAAATGCTAAAAGCTATACACTACTTTTGAATTCATTTTTGGATTTTGCGTATTAATCGTGATTAATCAGGGAAATCATGTGATTAATTAGATTAAACATTTTAATCGTTGCCCAGCCCTAGCTTTTACTTTAACGTTTTATGTAAGAAGTTGAATTCAGGGAGATTTTGTAGTTGGCCATAGCTACTGCCATGGAGAGCGCAATAGAGAAGGCCAGGGTGCACGAGGACAGAATTACAAACATGGTCATAACCAAGAAACTGGTTAATACGGTTTAATATTGCAGAGAACACTCGTGCTTCTTTGATGTTTCCGCCGTTCAATGTCATGTCAGACTCAAAATAGAAGGTGCGGAGAGAAACTACCAGGTGAGCAAAACAGCTGGAATCCCCAGGAGCTACCTGTATCTTAGGGTGTGAAGAAAGTTCTCCCAATGAGGCTCAGAGAAAAAGTTTAATCTTGCAGCAAGGAGGCAAGTCTGCGTAACATCACGAAGCTGACGCAGGGTTGTCTGAGCTGTAAAATGATACCTCTGCTACCTCCGTCAGGAGTACAGCCTCGTAAATATCACAACGTCATATAAGACTTCTTTGTTCACAGAGGAGAGAGCTAGCAAAGTAGGAGAGGAGACCTTCTTGAGCATCCAAGGTTAAACTAACAAGATAGGAGGAGCCCCCCCCCCCCCCAGCACACAGTGCCCCATAACACCTGAAAAAAAAACACACACACAGTACTTCTTTTCTTATAATATAACCTTTTGATATTTTGCAAACATTGGGTAAAGTGAATTTTTAAAAGGACTTGTCTGAATGACGGCTGTAATTGCTCATGAATTATAACCAGGTGCTGGTAATGGGCTGGTGCTCCAGGGATTTCACGGCTTTGAAACTGTTCAAAAACCAGTCGTTTGGACTTTCTGTAGAGGACCACCGTGCAGCTCCAGAGTTGATCTGAACAGATCAGACTTTGTTTAGTTTTCCTTGCAAACCCATATCTTGATATTGGCAGTGTGCATTTTTAAATGCTGATGCAGTGGTGACCATTATTTCCAAATGCTGAGCTGTATTCAGAAGCAGTGCAGCAAACAGGAGTTCTATACACTGATTTTTAGGTGGGCTGTTTAAGAACCAGCTGGAAAAAAGCAATGGAAAAATGTTTTTCATTTTTCAATGATTATCGGAATCAAAGCGGTTTATGGTTGGGTCCAGCGCTCGAAATTAACGGTGTCCCGACGTCCCGGGGACCATAAAAAATTATACAGGGACACAACATTATCATATCTGGGACAATCGCGGGACAATGAGAAAAAAACTTAAAAAAAAAAAAAGTTATTATTATTAGTTACTTATTATAAGCCCCCTCTGTCCATTTTAATTGTTTAAAAAGCTAACAGCGAAAAATACATTGATGGTCATGCATGTCGGTGCATCATTACAGAGCAGCGCATTCTGTTCTAGAATCTTTGGCCCAAGTCTGCCCTCACTTGCTAGAGCTAGAACTAACACTAGTACTAGGTCTACTACGTGCAAGACACAGTTTACAGAATCAAATCATTCTCACACGCGTGACAAGAGCTGAAGACTGAAAATGTTAAGGTGGTTAAAACGGGCCGTGACGAGCAGTCAAAACGGCAAAACCGGAAGTGCGTTACTCACTGCGGCTAGCTTTAGTAGCGCCGAATTCTGAAAGCTGAAATTGAATAACCTCTCAGAACGCCGCTCTGAAGCTGCTTTTAAAGACTTCCCACCTATCTGTTTGTTCTGTTAAGTATTGTGTTAAGGCACGTATTGTATGGCATATGTGGTGTAAAGTTGGCTAAGCATTTGAGTGAAGTTCTTTTGATGGGAAAACTCAGTAGTACTGAGTCTGCACTACTGTGTGGTTGTCGCTTGGGTTTGTTGTTGTCACAATTCATGCAACACAACTCTTTATCAGCAGTGCATTTCTGATATCTGCTTTACAGTAGCTCTTTTCCGTTAACGGGACGAGAGCAGGCAAAATGGCAAAACCGGACGTGCGTTACTCACTGCGGCTAGCTTTAGTAGCATCAAATATTGAAGGTACAAGTAGATGAAATGAACATGAAAGGGGTGTTGTTTTCAACTATAGTGTAGTGCAGATGCTGTGAGATGAAACATTTTCTAAATGAGCTGTTTGGCTCCTTTAAATAAACAGGTGTCTATTCAGTGTGGTCGCCAAAGTTTAAAAAACTGGAAATGGAATAAGTCTTATTTTGAAGAAGATATTGTATATGACAGGACATGTCATTTGCGTTTTGTAACTTTTATTGTAACATTGCAGTTACAAATATAGGCCTAATACAATATTCAGATGATTCTTAACCACTCCGCTCAATTTCAGACAAGAGAAAATTGGGGACACTATTGCTTGCATTCGGGACAATACAACACAGAATTCGGGACCACTGGGGGACACAAAGAAAAAAAGTTAATTTCGAGCCCTGGTTGGGTCGACACTTTATTGTAAACGTATGCCACACTGAATCTGTTTGTTCAGTTTTTTTTATTTTTAGAAATAAAGAAAACACAGATTGGGAGTGAGAGGAATGTGGAACGGCCATGGGGAAAGTCATTGGCCTCAAGAAAGATCTGAACAAACAGTTTGAGAGCTCACAAAGGGGAAACCGTGCCCTGAGGAGCACTTTGATGGTCTCCTTAATTCAGCAACCACGTGCTCCACTGAAAAAGTAGTCTGAGAACTCAGGAACAATCCCCCACCATGCTGGCAGAGATGGGCAAGGCAGTTAAAAAGCTTCCCGGCAGCGGGGCGCCAGGAGTAAGATTCACCCAGGATGCTCAAGGCTCTGGACATTGTAGAGTGGACAGTGGGAGGAAGAACCCACGCGTACACAGGGAGAACACGCAGAAACTCCTGCAAACTGCCCTGTTTGCCATGGGCACTTAATCAGGGAAAATAGATGGTATAAACCCAGTATCCCTCTTTCACATCAGTGACACCATGTGAGGATACAGCAGATCAGCCTCCACAGCACAAACAGCATGTGTGTGCGCTAACAGTTGCTGCTCTCTGCTGTTCCTTGCTTGCTTTCCTTCTTTTCTTTCACTTGTCGATAATATAGAGGTGTCCAAATATATGATGCTGACTCCATATAACCACATATTGATAGTCGCCATAACAACTTTATGGAGGGGGTCACCTGTCTCTGTAATATGCTGTAAACAGAATGCTGCAGACTACAATGTGTTATATGCGTCATGTTCTGCCTCCTGTGTGCTGCCAGGGAGAACTTTTCTTGTGGTGAGATTCATCCTAATTTAATCCATTTTATGCATGTAGTCCTATTCACAACAAAAGTCATCTTATGGCACTTAAGAGATACAACCGAGATGGTAAAGAAGTTCAGGTCCAATCCTCCGGCTGAGAATTTCCTGCTGGAAAGTGCAGACAGCAGCAATTTTGAGAAAGTTCAAATCTAATTTTCAAGAATTCTCTGGTGCTCATGTGAGAAAACATTTCAATACTGTGACTGCACAGCTGTGTTACTTATTTATTCAATTATACTCCCTTCTCACCAAGTAAACCCATCTGAACACCAGTCTTTAGGTTTTTTGATATTGATGTTAGTTTATACCAGTTCGTTTCAGGAGTTTGTTGTTGTCTTGCAGTTCAAGTTGTGTTTGATAATCGGATCACATCTCACTTCCAAAAGAAAACTAAATACTTTAGTGGTAATACATAATAAAGGCAATAACATTTAACACGTTGTCTTTGTCTGGGTTGTACAGGTGCTGGTCAACGAATTACAATAATTTGAAATAGTGCAATCAATAAATTCTTTGAATGCATTTTTCGTGCAGAAAGCAAATCAGGTGTTCACCGCACCTGTCCTACTCGTTAGACTAATCACAGAACTTGTTACCTGTAAAAAATTTGCTCAGCTGATCTTTCCAAAAGGCCCATTTAGGCCATTTAACTGTGACACTGTTGTTTTATTGAATTAGAATAATGGCGAAACCGTTTCATTGAATTAGAATTATTTTTATTATAATTAGAATCATCACTTTCTCAGTATTTTGTGGCTGCCCCCTTGGCTTGTATGACTGCCTGAAGTCTCCGCGGCATCGATTTGACCAGCTTGTCGCAAGTTTCCGCACTCACAGCTTCCCAGGCAGTGGCGATGTTCTGCTTCAGTTGGTCCAGCACCGCACCAGACAGGTGCGGTGAACACCTGATTTGCTTTCTGCACGAAAAATGCATTCAAAGAATTTATTGATTGCACTATTTCAAATTATTCTAATTCGTTGACCAGCACCTGTAAACCTCCTGCCAGGACTGCTGGTATTATGCTGGGCTCATTTGATCACGATGATGGTTCTACCTGAGCTACTCACTCTCTTCGATTTTAAGTTGAACCACTAACATCTTCGCTTGACATTCCTGTTTCTGGGCCTCATTCTGGGATTCAGCTGAGAAAGTGGAACTGTGAAAACGCTAATCTTTGCTAAAAGACTGTTTCCTTCTGCTTTTGTAGGTGTGCTTTTGGACCTTTTTCAAAGTATCAAACATTGGGGCCAAAATGCAGTAACTTAAACCTTTTCTGTTCAGGCAGCTTCAAAGGGAGCATTTTAGCTTTTGACTACAGCAGAAATGCACTGACACTTGAACCAAACCTTTGTTTTAGGGTGTGTATTTAATGTGAACGTGTTATTTGAATGGATATTCTGAATGGATAACAGAAAGGTCTCATTCCAGCCTGTTGGGATCAATAATATTTGAGATGGGACGTTGCATTTCGGTTCCAAAGTATAAAAGGTCGAGGTTCCAAGACTGAATACGGACACAAATCTTTGGCAATATATGTTGAGTTGAGAGTTTGGAATTGACTTCTCCGAGTTGGGATGAAGCTTTGATGTGGCCTGTTTGATGGTCCTCTGGTTGACAGCAGCCATCGTGCTTATTTTTTTATTTTCTTATCCTTCCTTGCTAACTTTTAATGCAGTGTTCTGGTCAGATTTCTTGCTCAGCCGTCTTCTGCCTGATCCTTCACTGCCGGTTCATTTGTAAATCGGTACAGAATCCTCCACGTCTGCATCTCAGTGCATCTAAGATATTATTTCTCCCTGCCCTAATTCAGCCTCCCTGCTGGCACGGAGATGTGTCGCCCGCCCCCATTCTTCCTCTGCATTTTCTCACATGCCACCAATGCACAATGAGGGCACACCAGCCTGGCTTCAGATGTGAGACGGCATTTTGAAAATGGTCTTAGAGTTTAGAACAAGCGCATTGCCTGCAGAGGTATTCAGATGATACTTTTACAACCTTCTGTCTTTAACCCATTTAGGCCTAAAACGCCTGGAAAAGAATGCCTGTAAAACCTATGGGCGATTTCAGAAAGACCCCCTAAAACCTGAAGTTTTTCTGGAAATTCAGCAATTGAAAACCCTTCAAAATCATCCTCGTTATCGTCATCTTCAAACATATGTGCTAGCCATAAATCTCGATCAATTGGGTCAGCACGTTCATCAGCATCATCAAAGCCAAGAAACTCCTCAAATCGCTACCGTCTGAAATGTCTTGTTCGATGTAACTTACTTAACTTCAAAACAATGACACGAGGAACATGACGACACTCTCACGTGTTTATTATCATGGATTTCATTGGCGCAGAGGTCAATAATTGGTGCAAAACAACCCTTATACATGAAAAAAGACGTGTACGCTTTCCCGGCCTTAAAGGTAGAATAACGCAACAGCGCCCCCGGCTTTAAAGGTAGAAATGCGGCAATGCTTTCCCGGCCTCAATGGGTTAAAGCTCTGTGAAGACACGTTTTTATGGGGTTCAAGTGGTTTTTGTTGTTCCTATGGTGAGAACTTTGAAAAATGAACGAGCCATAGTTCAAGAGAGCTTAGGAAGAAGAGGACTAAGGATTTCAGTTGATACTGTTCCACATTCTGCTGGCTGAATCTTCCTAATATCTATGGGATGTTTCACATTGTGGACACACTTTCTCTTTCCTGAAACACTCTCATCCAAAGCCCTTGGCTCCAGTGGGACTTACTGTAGCTTCCTTTATTACTGCTGGTGTGCTTTCTGTGTGTTTAAGGTGTTTCAGAAAAAGGATTAACTGAACAGACTCTTCTCTGACATGGTATATCGGTGTATTTTACAGAGGAAGCTCTCTTTCAGTTTTCATGGAAATGTAAAGTTCAAATGCTTTGTATTCTTTTGTAGGATGTAGCAGTGTCTTTTTGTTGGTTTTTGTCTCTCAGTTCATTGTGCTAATTGACTTTTTCTTCTGTTTTTTTGTGCCCTCTTGTCCTCTCCCTCACCTACACATCTGCCTTTTATTACACACCAACCATCTGTCCTCCTCAACTTTCTTTTCTTTTCCCCACTGTTCTCTTTCCATTCTCTGGCTTCCACTTTATCCCTTTGTCATCATCCTCCACTCCTCCTTCTGCCTTCCCTGTGCAGATACAAGAAGACTCAGGAGACTCTTTCCCAGGCTGGACAGAAGACGAGTGCAGCTCTCAGTACTGTGGGCACAGCCATCAGCAGGAGACTGGGCGACATGAGGTACAGTGCAGCAAAGCCAGAGTGGTTGATAGCCTTTGGCAACTGGATGTGAATATGCATCAGTGTTTACTCAGGCACATGTTAATACAATCTTTGTGGGAAAAGTTAGCCAAACTGTGAAACATTTGGAACTTGTGTCTTTTGTTTAAGTGTGCTGTTATGCTATTTCTCCTGGATTCAGGGTAAATCAGGACCATGTGGCCTTCAGGAAACCACGATATGCCTGCAGGGTTGCACCAATGCAGGCCAAAGCTCTGTCGCACATAAACGGCTTAATGATGGTCTCTGGCATTCAGTGGTTATCAGGAACAACCAATGAATGTGTAGAGTGATATAATTTTTCTGTAAATTCAGCTAAACTCAGCTGAATTGTAGTGCCACTATATATCATCCATACTATTAATGTCTTTCATTTAACTTCTTTAAAAAACTTTTCCAAACTCATTATGGAGTTTGAGTTTGTGTGTGTGTGTACACATTCTTAAGGCCAGCTAAAAGCTAACAACTGACTTTTCCCCTTTGAAATCGCACTTTATTTTATTTTGTTTTAATTTCCAACTCCATAAATCCAACATGACTAAAACAATGAGTTAAAAGAACAAAAGTGTCTTTTGAGGGTTGGACTATGGAAAAATGCTTGACATTCCACATTAACCATCAACTCCTAAGGGTTAGGAAATAATACAGGTAGGTAGTGAGAATTATAGAATTGAAGCATGTCATTTTTTTATTTGATTTTACTTTTAAAAGCCTGCTAAACTTAAGCTTTTTGTGGTTGACCCTTATGTCATCCACCAAAACAACTGACAACCCAGACAAGTTGACATTTTTGCTGCTGTGATGTGCTTTTTTTCCCCCTGTCTCTAAATGCAGCATATCACCTCTTCTTGTAGCGGAGTTGGACGTATTTTGCTCAATAAATACATTCCCCTCCTGTGGTTGTATCTTGGGACGATAACGGTAGTTCAGTTAAATGGCAAAGTCCAGCTGATACCGTGACCTGACCTAATTGTACATGTAAACATGCTGAGTATCACTTTAGAGACCGGCTTGGATTGATTACCCTTTGTCTTCATATGCTCAGCATACTCTGAATGAGACCTTACTTCCATGCAGTCCTCTGTATTTTCACATTTAAAGCCTTGCAGCCTTCCTGTTATAGGTAACTTCATGTGGAAATATCAGGAAGTGTTGAGTTTTGTTGACATGGCTTAACATGAGTCACCAGCAACGTTTCACTTCATTTGCAGAAGGTCAATAACAGGACCTTCTTATCCTGATCGAATGAGTGCTGTACACTGAGCTCATTTTCCTTACTATAGATAATTCTACCACGGATGTTTCCTCAACCTGACCTCTGTAAGTGCAGTAAATGGTCTTGACTCATTTATTTTGCTGTTATCTAGACTTATCTGCTGGTGTCTCTGCATCAATCAAACAAATTTTCTTTAAAAAACAAGGATGCTGATACGAGAAGCGGTCCCCAAACTTTTCATCCGTTGTACTGGTGAAGCTGGTTCTACAGCAAACGGGGAACAACTGTGTCCTGTTATCTGAATGCCTTTCTTTTCTTACTCTTGATTTCTCTGCCGATAACATTGTTGCATCTCACCTGTGTGCTGCCTTTGTTGACTGTTGTGCTTTGTGTACTGATGCTTCTGCTTCTGCCTCACACCATCTCTTTCTCCTTTTTAATGGCTGCCTGGATTTGGCCTGCAGAGCTCTCCCTTTCTCTAATTCCTTTAGGTAAGGCTAATGTGTCCCTTTATCGCGTCGTCAGTCCTGTGGCCTGAAAGTTTTTGATTAGTTTAGTAGTTACAATATCAGAATGAAATTAAGTTCTCGTACAAACTCAACTTTTCATCCTTCAAGTTTATTAATAACCACTGAATTTTCATATATCAAATGCGTCTGTGTGTGTGTGTGTGTGTGTGCGTGTGTGTGCGTGTGCACGTCCTTGCTTACGTTATAACACTTGCACTTGTGTCTCCTCTCTTTAACGCTTACAAAGTAGCAACTATTCCATTCGCCACTCGATCAGTATGCCTGCCATGAGGTAAAGTAACACAGATCTGCTCCCTGTACTCACTCAGGATAACACACCTTACCTTTACCCTTTAAAGCGCAGTTACTGTGAATGTTGCTCTTCTGATGACTCTGCTTTCCTTTGTGTTTTTTCAGATGAAAATTGATTAAAAGTAGTACTGATTGTACAAAGTACTGTATGTTACAGCATCCTTACACTGTCCCATGAAACAAATTCTGTTTCACGGCTGAAAAGAGTTTCAGCTTAAAATCAAAAGCCAACTTCTAAACTCAACTCGTAATTTGTGCACAAATGACTTATTGATTTGGTTCCAACTCTATTTATTTGACACCAGATTTTGCAGCAGTTGCAGTTTAATTATTTATTTTTCTTCCTTTATTTGAACCTGCTGTGATATGATTGAATTATGTAGTTTTCCCTGTCATTTGGTGCTTTAGAAGTTTTGTTAGATGTTCTTTATCTGTCATGATTTTCAAATGAACTGCTCACAGTGTAAAAGGCCTTGCGCATTATCCACCCCTTTGGTCGTTTGCTTATTTTGTTGCATTACAACCTGAGTTGTAGACTATTGTTGGACAGATTTGTATCATTTGATTAACACAACATGCCTTCTACTGTGAAAGTGCAAATCCATTTTCTTTGTGAAAAAAGACAAAAAATTTGATTAAAAAAATTGCATTTGTGAGTGTTTATCCCCCAAAATCAACTCTTTGTTGAGCACATGTTTAGCTGTAGTTTCAGAAGATCGATGGCCAACTTGCCCCGTTCATTTGTTTCTGCCTGAACAATTTAGACTTTTATCTTACGGTCTATTCATAAAATTCAAAGACATGATTTTTTTGCATTTTAATTGCAAACTTAAATACAATTAAAATAGAAAAAAGTGAGATGTTTGATATTACTTTGATGTTTTCATTTATGTTTGTATATATGTGTACACTATATTGCCAAAAGTATTCACTCACTCATCCAAATAATTAAATTCATGTGTTCCAGTCACTTCCATGGCCACAGGTGTATAAATTCCAGCACCTATATTAAACCCTCTGGATTAAGAATGGGATGTTACTGAAGTTCATATGCATGTAAAGGCAGATGAGCCAATACTTTTGGCAGTTTAGTGTACGTATGTGTGTATGATGCCGTGTACAGATTTTATTTTCAAGACTTAATTTTTCTTGTCAACTTCAGTGTACAGTAAAGTGTTTTATTTTATGTCACGCAGAAACTCTGCGACCTTCAAGTCATTTGAGGATAAAGTGGGGAACCTGAAGGTGAGTATATGCAGTCGCTCTGTTTTAAGATGTCATGTGAGGGAAAATAAATGTAAAAAGCACTCTGTGTTGCTCGTCATTGCATCTCTGTCACTGCTCAGCCTGCTGTGACTCAGAATCCCGCTCGTCTAAACCCAAAATACCAGCTACTGCAGCTGCTTTGTTTCTCTGTCTGACAAAAAGGACTCTGATCTAACTCTCTTTGTAACTAAATATTCAATATAGTCATTATGGTTTTTATTCTTATTTCACTGTGCATGCAGCATCTGCTTGTCACTAGCAAACGTTGTATTTTTTCACCAAGTTCAATACAAATCTTTGCATTATCCAGAGTGCAGAGGAAGTTGCCTCGTAGATTAGTTATGGATAAAGTTTTCCATGTGTTGCACGCGGCAAAAAAGCAACGTTTCCCATTCCTGACACTGTATGTCCTGCAGTTTTGATATGGATTCACATCGTTTCATCAGTTCAGAAACATGGTGTCATGCAGCTCTGGTTTGGATCCATTATTCCAGATGAATAATGGAAAGGTTCCACTTTCACAGAAAGGCAGCCTCTTGCATTCCAAAAAGGAACCGTGCTGATTCCAAATGATGAAGAATATAGATTTTTATATATATATGTGTTTTATGCTTTTTTTTTCTTTTTTTTCAAACAAATCTGTGTCCAGTGTCAGCAGTATAATCATACAAAGGTGTGATTTAGTCTCTATAACTAATAACTGAACACAAAGTAATAATAATTAGATGGATGACAACAAACACACATGTCATTATAGCCTTTGGTTTAGTGGCAGCCAATGGTTATTGTTTCGTTATATGAGGATCCATCTCGTGGATGACGAGGGTTTTAATATAGACAACATGAACACGTAAAGGAAACAGAAAATGATGAGTAAGTGTATAAGCACCATGCAATCATTCACACTCGTCTGTTTCCTCTCTTGTCATCCTCCTTCCTCTCTCTCTGTACTCTCTCTTCTCTCAAGTACAAGGTTGTCGGCCCCAAGGGAAATGGAGAGGCCGTTGGCTCCCCAACTGACACCACCCCCACTCAGGAGAACCCACCTTTCTGAACGCACCACACGTCCTCCTTGCTGCCATTTTCCTCACGACCTGAGACTGTACTGATATCATTTGTCATTGCGGAGTCAGCCCGGACCTCTGACCCTCCACCGAAGCAGCTTGTGACTTCTCACTTGTCCCAGGATCTGTAACAGCAGCCGGCAGAGGATAAAGACTCATGGGTGTGAGGTGGGATGTGCTTTTCTCCACAGATCCATCTCTGCTGGTCCCATGACTTTCATTCTTCTTCCTCGCTGTTGTTAAAAAAAAAAAAGTTCTGATGTTTAAACCTTAATCATTTTCAGGCCTTGATTTAGAACATCACCACTTCCTGCCTTCACCTGCATCCTAATTTTATTGACACCACCTTGTTCAGATCAAATGACACCACTCTGACATCATTTTAAACAAGTTGTTACTGTTACAGGATTTCACTGAGTTAAAGAAAAGACTAAAGAGGCATTAAAAGGTGTCAGATTGTAAAAGGTTCCGGGATTGATTTTCATGGCAAGCCGATACCAACTTTTTTTCTTCCTGGCCTAAAAGTCAGCAGCTAAACTTTCTGGGACGAGGGACTGTGGAGGATTTTACAGGCTTATGCAAAACTGTGGTTTCAATGCTAGTTAATCCAGCAACTTCTGTCTTCTTGTTTCTAATTATTCTCATCTACTTAAGTGATGCATTCAGACTTTGAGCAAATGCTAGTGTCACCACGATACTTGCACTGTTCCCAGTGGAGTTGTGTGTAGTTACCTCACCGCTCTGTGCTTGCCAGCAGTGTAAACGGGGGATTTGCTCGGAGGTTTAGAGGTTAGTGCTTTTGACTGTGGGGCAATTTTCAGGTCATCTGAACCCTTCTAGATCTTTTGCTGCTACAACCATGTGTGTATTTCATCTCAGTTGTACCAGTCTAACCCTGAAATGACATTTAAGGCGCTGTCTAACGGCCTAAAAATCCCCCAAGATGAAAAAAACAACTTCAAACCATTTTTGTATTATAAACTATTTTACACTGCTTTGCACAATGTTTTTACATATTTTTTTTATCAATATATATATCTATATATATATAGATATATATATCTATATATAACTATTATATATTCTCTTTGATTATTGCCAAAAGGTTGTAAGCAGATTTTTGAGGATTAAAAAAAGCAGAATGAAATGGAACAAACACAGAAACCACACAGGTCGGTTTCACATCTACACGTTCCTGTCCGTCAGGAGGGTTTGTTTCTGTTTAAAGTACATTTGTGGTCTAAAGAAAATTAATCAAACCTGGCACCAATGAACACAGTCCAAACTGATTTCATGTGACGTTTAATCACATCCACAGTCACAGCATTACCATGTGCAAGTCAAAGTTAAGACCAGGTGCTTTTCAAGGGCAGGAAAAGCTCTGAAACCACTTTAACTGTGATCGTTTTCTGAGGCCGGGTTTGACTGCTGTTAACACAACGGGATGGGAGGCAAAGCTTTGCTCTGTGCACTACCTGCTGAATGTCACTGCTGCTCCATCAGCCTTGCTCACTTTAAATGGTCCCTTTGTTATTATTTAGCTGGTCTGTCCTTTCCTTCGTTCCTTTTGGTCTTTTTTTTTTTAAATTGTACAGTATGGTGGGATTGAAGGAGGCCTCAGAATGTGTCATGGAAAACACTTTGCCAACAGCCAGTTAATGCACACAAATACGCTGCCGTTTACATTCATTAGATGCACCTAAATGCTCTTATCCTACAAACTGATGTACAAGGTCAAATTAATCAAAACTTTGCTGCTTTTAACTCCAAAGTCTCTGACAAAGCTGAGAGAGTGACAGTTGGACTTGTTTCGTACCATCACTTTTCTCCTGAGGACGAAAAGAAAGAAGTTGTCACCTTATTCTAGTTTTTTTTCTTTGTGTGTATTGTTACTTCAGTTTCCCATCAAAAGTGTATCATTGCCAGATATTCTCCTGCAACTAGGAATCAGCTGACAGATTTATTTGTCTGTTCATTTAGATCTTTGAAGTGATTTTTCTCACATTGCCAAAGATGGTGTCTCTCTTGTAACTAGATGATAGTCTCCAGTGCTTCTCTTACATTCTGGTTCAGCTTTAGTGTGTTGAGTCCAGCTGCAGCAGATGTTCTATAGAGGCATTAGCAGAAAGTGTTGTTCAGCTTGACATCATGGAGCATTAGGCCAGAACTTCTCAGAACTCTTTATTTACTTGGAGGCCAGGCAATGATCACATAAATAAATGGATAAAACAGAAGCTTCAGAAGATGATTAACAAGCTTGGATTGAAAATACACAGCTTATAAACACAGCCTCACATGAATCTGCTTCATTGTATCTTAACGTCGGTGTATTTTCTTGTTTGGTATGCCTTTGTGTCTTTTAAGTCTTTTGGTAGATTATATATTTCAGTTAGGTGAATCATTTTTTTTCTTAAGACCTCTTTCTCTTTGAAGAAGTGGACTTCATTAATTATCCAACTGCTATGCCATCATTCGAAGTTGCCAATTTGAACATCTGTTACATAATCTCTTCCTGCCTCTGAATCTCATTGAGTCCATCTTCTTGGCCAAGAGAGAAACCTCATGCACACGCCCAAGAAATCTTCTTTTTCAGTTGAATTGGCTCCTAAAAGAATCCTGCAGAGAAAATCATTTCTGGGGGAAATTCTTCTTCAACTCGGAAAACCCAATTTTTCCAAACTGAATCAAATGACTTTTTGAGATGGATTTTTCTTGCAGTGCAACTGTCACCTGTTAAAAGGTACACATCACCTTTTGGAGACTGACTGGAAGACGAGGGGATGGCTTACTTTTGTTTTGGGTGCCAAGAGGAAGTGCAGCATATGACGGCCTGCACAGAGTCAGACAGTAGCGTGCTTACAGCTTTATTTAGGTCTTGGGCTTAGCTGATGTAGTTTATAAAAAGGGATCAGATTTGGAGTTTATGGTGAGTTAATTAAATACATTTTTGGTTTTGTTGTATATGTTTGGATATCAATAAAGCATTCCTTTAAATGAAGTTGTGTGTTTTGTATTTAAGATTGACTTTTGCATCTATTAATGGTAACACGCAGCCCACAAAAGATTTAAAGCTATAATGTGTAATATTTCACGGACAATGAATGTCTCCATGTCGCTCCGCCATTTTAAAACTACGGGATTTGTAGAAGGACATGTCATCAGCTTCGCCCTTTCCGTTTCCAATGTTCATTGGGGTGTAACACTGTTATGTACATTCGCATGCTGAATATAAAGAATATAAGAACACTGCACTTTTGTGATGGAGGTAATTAATAACGATTGAGGTAATACTTGTGAATGATAAGACTCAAATTTGTTAATAGACAACGTGAAATATTACACATTATGGCTTTAACACAACATTTTGTTCACTAAAATTTTTTTTTTTTTTTTTTTTTTCTACATCAATAAACGTGTCCCAGTTACTTTCTGAAGGCGTTTTTCTTTCCACGTCGACAAGAAATTAAATTGGTCAAATATATTTTAGGTTGAATTTGATGGTTTCTAATTTACAAGCACAGCTCAAAAAATTTGAATATCCTGAAAAAGTCCAATATTTTTGACACTCATTTTATATTATAGATTCATTACTCATAGAGTAAAATATTTCAAGCCTTTATTTCTTGTAATGATTATGGCTTGCAGATGATGAAAACCCAAAATTCAGTGTCTCAGAAAATCAGAATCTTGTGAAAAAGTCAAATATTGTAAACTCGGGGTGTCTCACCCTGATCAGCAAATTAACTCAAAACGCCTGCAAAGTTTCCTGAGCCTTGAAATAGTCTCTCAGTCTGGGTCAGTAGGCTACACAATCATGGGGAAGACTGCTGACGTGACACGTGTCCAGAAGACAGTCACTGGCTGTGTTCGAAACCACATACGGCATACTTCCATACTGCATACTCATCGATCAGACAGTATGCAGAGCGTTTACCCACAATGCATTTCACTCTTGCCCGAGCCGAAATCAGCCGGCCTGAAGCTGATTTCTCTTAAGCTCTAAACTCTGTAAACTTTAGCAACATTTGAAACATTTTCAGGCGAGAAAGTAGTCGTTTAGATCCCCAACGTGTTGAAAACCTGACAAAATACCGGCTATTTACAATTTTGTTCTGACGAATTTGGCGCTACTAAAGCTAGCCCAGTGTTTCTCAATTCCAGTCCTCGGGACCCACTGCCCTGCATTTTTCGATGTTTCCCTCATCCAGCACACCTGATTCAAATAATCAACTCGTCATCAAGCTCTGCAGTGGCCTGATCAGGAGCCATTCATTTGAATCAGGTGAGCCGGAGGAGGGAAACATCGAAAACATGCAGGGCAGTGGGTCCCGAGGACCGGCAGTGGGTCCCGAGGACCGGAATTGAGAAACACTGAGCTAGCCGCAGTGAGTAACGCACTTCCGGTTATTTTCACAAAATAAAATACCCGTTGCCTTTTATCATAGGGAAAGTCATTACGATACAATTGGTGCTTTTGTTTTGAAAACAGGAAGTGAACCTACCCTCGTTATAGCTACATTGAAACGGCCGTTTTGACAGGAAATGACGATTGTCAAGTTACGTTGCATCTTGGGTAGTTTGAGTATGAGTAGAAACCTCATGATGCATACCCAACATTTCGGCGAATCTAGTATGCATCCGGGAACTTCTCGCTTACTCAAACTCGCATACTAACTCAAAAAGTTAGGAGTAGTAGGAGAAGTATGCGGTTTCGAACACAGCCACTGACACCCTCCAGGGTAGGCCACAAAAGGTCATTGCTAAAGAAGCTGGTTGTTCAGAGTGCTGTATCCAAGCCTATTCATAGAAAGTTGAGTGGAAGGAAAAAGTGTGGTTGGAAATGGTGCACCACCTGGTTCACTTACCTGGGCGAAGGAGAAAAAGAACTGGACTGTTGCTCAGTGGTCCAAAGGCCTCTGTTCAGATGAAAGTCAATTTTGCATGTCATTTGGAAATCAAGGTCCCAGAGTCTGAAGAAAGAGTGGAGAGGCACAGAATCCACATGGCTTGAAGTCCAGTGTGAGGTTTCCACAGTCGGTGATGATTTGGGTGCCACGTGATCTGCTGGTGTTGGTCCACTGAGTTCTCTGAAGTCCACAGTCAACGCAGCCATCTACCAGGAAAATTTGGAGCACTTCCTGCTTACAAGCTTTATGGAGATGCTGGTTTAGTTTTCCAGCAGGACATAGCACCTGCCCACACTGCCAGAGGTACCAAAAGCTGGTTCAATGGCCAGGTGAGGTGTTCAATGAGGTGTTACTGCTCGACTGGCCAGCAAACCTGAACAAGAGGAAGATGAGACCCCAGACCCAACAATGCAGATGACCTAAAGGTCATCAAAGCAACCTGGGCTTCCATTACACCAAAGCAGTGCCACAGGCTGACCGCCTCCATGCCATGCTGCATTGATGCAGTTATTCATGCAAAAGGAGGCACTTTTCAGAAGTTTGACATTTCTATTTAAAATATCCTTTTTTTTAATTGATCTTCTGTAATATTCTTATTTTCTGAGACACTGAATTTTGGGTTTTCATTATCTGTAAGCCCAGATAAGCCCTAAAATGAAGGCTTGAAATATTTCACTGTGTAATGAATCTATATAATATGAGTTTCTCTTTCTAACTTTTTCACCATATTCACATTTTTTGAGCTATAGCCAACTTATATTTTCCCACAAGCTGAAATGCAAACTCACTCAATCTTATCTTTACTAATTTTCCAAAACAATACAGGGATTTTGGTGTTCTTGAATCCTTTTATTTAAACTTCGGAAGCAAAACTACAACACAGTAAAAAGGTAACAACTATTTAGATTTGAATGAGTTTATGAAATTGGAGCAGATGCATGAGCATGTCTGCTGTTATGAAAGGCCAAAATTTACTTAGTTTATGGTGAACAGTTTCATGAAAATACTGTGGCAAATTAAAATGAGTTCATAAATATTTCTGATCCAAACACACCTCGGCGGTATTGTCTGGCTCAGGAGGACCCTGTAAAAATGGCTATAGAAAATCAAAAAGCACGTGTGATTGTTCCGCATTCTAATTAACTATAGACGAGAGGGGACTGAATCATTCCCAGATGTGTCACGGTGCGTTCAGACCGGACGCGGTGCGAATTTTTCGCGCAATGTAATTACATACAAAGTCAATGCAAAGACGCGAATAGAATAATTCGCGCCAGCGGCGCGAATGACGCGAATTCCGCCGCGAGAATGACAAGACGCGAGTTCAGAAAATCCAACTTTGGCGAAATATTCGCGTCACGACAGCCTATCAGCGTTGAGATTCTGGATCCCGGGATCTTTTTTAATTGATTTATCTGCCACTCACCGGAGATAGATGGACAGGCGCTCCGCAGCTGAAATGGAGCGCCTGTAGTTGGTGTCCTGCCGAGAGATCACGGCACCGATCCTCCCGAGCAGGTCATCAAACTGGGTCCTGGTGAGCCTGAAATACCACTGGAAGCGGCCGTCATCCAGACGGAACTCCTGGAGAAGGCGGTGAAATTATCCGAGCTGAGTGCACCTCCGGATGATGTCACTGACCCAGACACGACGGCGTGTGCGTTTCCCACGAATCTCGGACTGCCACAGCAGGTACAAGGACGCGATGGTACTTATATCAGCCATGGTTGATGAGAGAATGAAATGGATAGCCCCTTGATTGAAAATTCGCTCGTTGTTTACTCGCGCGAGTAAATTCAACCACACAAAACTTGCGCGAGTAACGCGAGGTGAAAATTTGCACCGCGTCCGGTCTGAACGCACCGTCAGGGTAGCAACCGCCAGTCCGACATCCCACCAGTCCGACATACCGCTATTCCGACATCTCACTATTCCGACATCCAACCATTCCGACATCTCACTATTCCGACATCCAACCATTCCGACATCTCACTATTCCGACATCCAACCATTCCGACATCTCACTATTCCGACATCCCACCAGTCCGACATACCGCTATTCCTCCCACCATTCCTACAAGAATTTCCATATAAGGAAATTTGCCTTACTCAACAGGTGAGTCCCTTCTTTCTGTTCATGCATTTGACATGTTTTAAGACTTGTACAGATGTCTTTAAAAGCATTTTATATGCATTTATTGAGCAACTATTTGGATATGATAAATAAATGCACACATAGGCTGAGGGAACTGAAGTGCAGACTTGTTTTCATGTGGATTTGTTTGGATGTGTGCAGCTGCTCCGCTCTTGCATATCTGATTGCATGATGTGACAATAAAGCTATTAAGAACTTTTTGACAAGCCACAAAATGCATGTTCTTTATGGAGGCAAAATAAAAAAATGTTCTATATTATTGGGGAGTAAGATTAATCTTCTCCCAGGTGTGACCAGTTAGGTCCTGAAGACATCAATAGGCTAAGCCTTGCGCAGTATGTCGGAAAAACGGGATGTTTAAAATAAATAAAACATACCGTCTTTCCGACCATAGGAGGAAAAAAGTGTCGGAATGATAGAAAATTACGTGTTGCCATACCGTAGTGTTGCGCGGGCCGATGATTTTTTCGGCCCGCCCCAACCCGACCCATCACGCAGCCAGCCCAGCCCGCCCGACCCGAAAGATTACACAATGATTTTTAACCCGACCCGCTTAAATTTTTTTTTTAAATGAATAAGTATTTATTTATGCAGGCCTATTAAACACAAATGAACTGTCTGCGGCCGCGCAAGGGGGTGCGTAATGTCATAGGCTGCCAAAAGCTCCGTGCATTCACCCTTAATTTCCCTTGGATCAATACAGTTGCTACTCTAAAGTCTTGACCGCAGCACATCCATCTGACGATTATGATTGTAATTCCACTTTTCGTTGCCACTTCAGACACCCAAGCTCTGTGCATGTCATATGAATTTAGAGAGAGAGAGCTTCACATGAGTAGGCTGCCTGTTTGCTTGCATTCTGCGGTCTTCAGCATTGGTGCCGTGCGCAGGGGGAGAGAGAGCAAGCACACAAGTGCAGCCGCTGTCAATTGGCATTCTGCTGTCTCGGATGTGCGTAGGTGTGATTTTAACGGTGTAATTATGATAACTGTCTGTGATCTGACCCGACCCGACCGCAACCCGTGGATTCTAAGAAAATAATGGCCCGACCCCACCCGGCCCGCGGGCTAGGGCCGGCCCGCGCATCACTACCATACTGACAATTTGAGGACCATGTCGGACTGGTGGGATGTCGGAATGTCAGCATGTAACCGTGTGTTTTAGTGAACGTGCTTGTCACGGAAAAGGAAGTTTAAAATAAGTTTTTAAAAATCCAGATGTTAAGACGTTCTTCTTCGCTTATCGGAGCTATAGAGTAAATACAGAGTTGCGACACGCTCTGATGTCGCCGCTAGGGCTGTCACGTGGTTCATGTAAGCCTCAATAGTTCCAAACGTCACAGCGCTGTCAGTCAGTTTGAATGGTTTTAGCGGGAAGAAGCTCAAACACGACAACTTTAACATTTATGACGCAAACAGTTGATTGTGGCCTCACAGAGAATATGATTGCCTGCTTTTTTCATGGATTTTTCAAGAAGCAGGTCAAATTCAGTCAGTTTGTGAGTGTGTTGAAAGAGCCAATAAGTGTGTTTATATGGACACGTTTAATCTGATTAAATGCACGTTTAAACCGATTACACGTGTAAAGAGATTAAATATGCGTCATGTCAACAGTCAAATAATCTCCTTAAATATAAACGGGTTAAATATTTAAGCCGATTACAATAGGTGGTTTGGACCGTTCATATAATCCGATTGAAGGAGGAAATTCCCCATATATACAGGCGCACCTGGATAAACCGTTTATTAGAACACGTTTCATGTTACTGCGCAAGTGTAAGTGCGCACGAGATAACGTTAATAAAGACTGTGTAGTTCTAGTTAAACGGCAGATAACGGAAGATATCGAAGTTAAAATGACGGCGACGGTGAAGAAGAACAAAAATTGGTCGCAAGAGCAAAATATCATGTCAAAACTGGACGGGAGGAAGATGAGGAACTCGGAAATCTTTAATGATGTCCACACAGCCTTGAAAGAGGCAGGGTTTGACCGGTCCGTTGACCAAATTAAGTCAAGATGGAAAGCCCTGAAGGCCACCTACTCCAATGCCAAAAGGCAAAATGGTAAAAGCGGACCAATTTCGCGTACCAGACGGAAATGGACGACATACTGGGAGGCAGACCCCTTTCGGACGTCAGCCATGGTGTCGATGTCGGATTTGAGGAGGAGATAAATGTTACTAGTAAGTAGCCAAATATCTTTTTTCTATGTGTGTAGCACAGAGGCGGCGCTACAGGGTTGCTTGCAGTTGCTATAGCAACCCCAAGAAATTACTCAGCAACCCTAAAGTAACCCCAGACTTTTTGTCAAAACGACCTATTTAAAACAATAATCCACGCTTTGCTTGACATTTTAGTATAACGGCATTGAACACGTCCAAATAAACCTCTGGCCGATTGGCATAAGAGACGGCATTTTCACAGCAATGAATGAGATGGACAGGTATGCCTGTCAGTGGTGCGTGTGTGCTTGCGTGCGCGGACTGGGGCTGTCCTGCCCAGGGCCTTCTATGCAGTTTTTTTTTAAAGAAAAAAAAAACAGCACCTCATTTTTTCATGTAACACAAAGCAAAGAAACAGCTCAGAAATACTGCAAGATTTGTTAAAACATCGTCCTATCGGATTAAATTGCTGTAACATGTAAACTCGGAAGAAATTTAATCTCTTTATTTGTGGCTCATGTATACAGTTCGGTCGAATTCTAATAAACCGATTACATGTAATCTCTTTAAACGAAACGTGTCCATATAAACGCACCTAGTGGTAACACTAACTTTAGAGCCTTAGCCTTTAGAAGGATGCCAGCAGCCTACTTACTCAGCTACATTATGATAAGTGCATGTGAATGATGCAAGAGTACCATTACCACAAGTTTTGTTGTAGTCATTTTTGGCAAGATGGCACTTTTATTCAAAACTGATGTTGTTGTTTGAATGCTAGATACATTTTTATACCTGACCTGTTAAAAAAATGTAATGAAAGCCTGTAAATGCATTTTACTTATTGATACAGAACTAAAAAAAAAATGATTTGGCTCACCTGTCCTCGTTTCTGTGGGGGAAAAGTACTAGTTTGATTAATTCTACTAGTAGCTTGCTGTCTAATATTAAAGGGACACTTTGTAATTTCTTCCCCCATCTAGTGGTGCAATTTTATTTTGCAAAGTCGAATAAATTTGCTCTCTAGCGCCTCGCGTTTTCAAATGTGTGTTGCAACTTCTTGAACTACGGCAGGCGGTATGTGTCAAGATTCAAGAAGCTATAGCTTCAGACTCAAGGTCCATACAAACAAAAAGACATCAAGACACAAAGTACAAAGGATTACATAACACACATACAATAACACTATAAATACAGATGACAGATAACATGTCAGATAACAGAAGTTGACATAGCCTTTGGTGTGCAAGCAATGCAATTAGTCATATTCCGGGAGTTACCGGAAGTGACGTCGACGCAGCGGTAGCGTTAGCCGCAGTGTGTAGTTGCTATCTGGAAAGTGTTCTTTTAAATAAACTCCCGGTAAACTTACAAACTTTCTAATGCCTCGTTTTGTGAGTTAAGAGCCTATGTGTACTACGGCAGAAGTTTGGTAACAATCAATGCATTATTAGTGGGATAATTTACGAGATAAAATCTATTTACCATTAGCGCCAGTAATAAGCCATTCGGCGGACGTGACGTCAAAATGACGTCATTTCCGCTTGCAGGCCTGGCGTTGGGGAAAACGCGATTCGAAGTGCTTTTTGTCCCTCTCGGCACTTTGTGGTTTTTCATAGACCGGAAGGACATGGCAGCCTCCATAGAGCTTGCCCGCTCTATGTAGATAAAGACAAGTTATTCTTCACTCAGGAGGATAAGTGAGATTGTTGACAGAGATAACTTTACACCAATGAGGACTAATTTATGAATGAATATGTTGATTTGAGCTAATAAATGACTTAATTTATTACATAGTGTCCCTTTAAGGACATTGGAATGAGCTTGGTTATTAACTTGAGATAAATCTGGTTCAGTAATTGAGCATATTGTAATTGCAGTGGAGCAAATACAGTTTACACCAGGGGTCTTCAACGTTTTTCAGGCCAGGGACCCCCCTACTATTTATATAGCATACAATTGTGTTTTATATTTAACGGGGCCTAGTGCCGTGTATAAACATAGCTACTCTGTTATTGTACATTCAATACTAAGCTATTCAAATAATACACAGGTTAATATATTCATGTTTTTATTTTAAAACTGCCATTTATAAACAAACATCTTGCATACAACACTGAGCTATTCAAATAATCCACAGATTTGAACTTTAAACATGCATGTAGATGGGACAATGAATCCTCAAACCATCTGATGGCACACGTTTGCACACAATTTGTGAGAAAAAACTGTTTGAAAAAAAAAAAAAAAAGTTAAAAATCGTCTAATCAACCAAAGATTTCGCGACCCCCCTGCAGTAACGCCGCGGACCCCCTGTTGAAGACCTCTGGTTTACACAGTTACAGCCTCCGTTTATAAATAAATGCTGTGTTATTTTGAAGTATATCTTATGTGTGGCAGATGTTGACTTCAGAGCAGCCCTCATCTTTCTGCCACACATCTTCAAAGAGAAGGTTGATTGCTTTATTACTCTTGGAGAGGTATGTCTATCCTGCAAGCATCTTTTCGTTCACGTCACAATACCAAATACACTTGACAGAGCCACTGATGGAAGGATACCTTAGATTCTAGGTAGAAAAAAGTAACATTTTTAAAACAAAACCTCTCAAATTACTTAGGCTATCATGTTAATCTGATTTGGTTGTCTTTTTTCCTTTTGGTTTTGATTAGTGTAATCCTGCCACTCCATACCCAACTACCCAAGTGATGGATCGGGGCAGGAAAATGTTCTTCACCAGGAGAGCCCCGAATGTTGTGAAAGTGGATGGCGTCGAGTTGTGTCGCAGCTCAGCAACTGACGAGGGAATCATCTCTGCTTTCTGGCCTTACTTTGTGTTCAATTTAACATTTCCACGCCACCTGAAGAACACACTGATGTTTCTCCAAAACATCATATATCATCAAAGTAGTCGAGGATGGTGATAAGCCTCTGCCAGTAACTGTCACTATTGACTTTACTATGTCTCGTCTATACCAGTGCTCCAAATGCTCAAGGAGAACATTCACCTTGATGAAACTTATTCATGCTCGTGAAGCTAATTTCACTATTACATGTGGACTTAATGACTGCAAGTCAACATTTAGGAAATATGAGTCTTTTAGACGACATGTTTATCAGGGACACAGAGACAGAGTTTTATGTCAACAGAATGACTGTGATGGTGATGAAGATGGGGTGGCCTCTGAGGATTCTGATGAGCCTGGGACAGATTCCGTCACTGAAAATCCTCCTTCTATGGATGAACTGTTACTCAATTTCAAAGAAAATGTAGAGAGAAAAATCACCTTCCTGTCTCTGTTCAAAAAGAAATTGTTGACGATGTCAATTTCTTCCTTTGTTTTTTCAAGGAGAACTATGACACTTTCCTAGCTTACCACTTGCAGAAAAGGGGTTTTGATTTATCAAAAAGTCCAGAACTAAAAAGGTTCATACAGTCAAATGATTTTTTTGATGAGGCATCAAAGGCTGTCCGATCTCCATATATGATGAAAGAACATTGTAAATCCAAGCTCAATATGATAGAACCTGTCCATTATGAGCTAAGGTCCTCTGAAGGACACACAGTGGGCTCCTACTCGGATGGACCAATTGATAAGGTGCCAAAAGAATACTGTTCTGATGAGGATATTCAGGATCAAATTCTGTCTAAAACTAATCCCGAGACAGGCAGTGAAGTTTTAGCAGACTACTGTGATGGACAAATTTTCAAACAACACACATTTTTTACATTTTTATGAGGATGAGTTCGGAGTAGCAAATCCTTTGGGGTCAGAAAGAACCAAACACAAGCGGTGTGTATTTTATTACACAGTAGGCAATTTGATTAAAAAAAAATATATAGATCTCAGCAGACGCATTCATTTAGCATTATGGGTACGTTATTCATATGTAAAACAGTGTGGCTTTGATGTTGATGATCTTAAAAAACTTGGTACTGATGGTTTTACAATGACTGTTGATGAAACTGAGCACACCATACGTGCAGCTCACCACTTTATCTTTTAGTATTGCATGGCTACTCATCGAGATAAGAAACACTTGCTCACTGAGGGCATCTTTTTTATAAGAACATCTGAAGTTCATCTCTGTCCTCCAACAAGTCCCTGATGAAAAAGTGATTTATGGAGTATGCAGTCCTTCCACCTTTAATGAATTGCATTATTTTGATGTAACAACAGCTTTACCACCCGCCATAATGCACGATTTATTAGAGGGTGTAATTCCTTTAGTTATGGAACTAGTTATTTGCAAAGCACATTCAGAGAAACGCATAACAATGCAAGAGATAAATGAGGAACTGCAAAAAAATCCACATTGGTCAAAAAAACAAAGAAAACGAGCCAGTCCAGTTATGGGAGAGACTCCAGAATGTTGGTGTTAGTGGATCTGCTTCACAGAAGTGGTGCCTCTTCAGGCTGCTTCCTTTTAGAATGGCACACCATTGTAAATATTGGCACGTTTTTCTGTTATGTCGAGAGATTACTGAGATTGTTACGGCTCCAGAGGTGAGAAGAGAAAATCTTTTGTTGTTAAATTCACTTGTTCAAGAGTTTCTGACAGGAATGACAGATGTATTTGGGGATGTTATTACACCGAAGTGCTATTACTTAGTTCATTATGCAAGGCTCATAGAAATGTTTGGGCCTTTCCGTTCATTATGGTGCATGAGATTTGAGGGGAGGCACCAATATTTTAAAATGGTTGCCCATAACTGCAGAGATTTCGTAAACATAGCTACAACTCTGAGCAACAGACACCAGTTCAGACAATGCTGGGAGTTTTCTGGGTGAATTTGAAAAAGTGTGACTGCCCCATTTTTACATTTACCTGTGGAACTGCAGAGAGCCCTGACAGCCAATCACAGCCTTTGTAATGTAGATTTTTACAGACAAGCTATCCAACGTGTGTCTGAAGTTCGAGTCAACAAAGTCAAGTATGCTGTCATAGATGTATTTGTCATAGATGTACTGCATTCAGAGAGAATTCCACTCTTTTGGCAAATCAACTACATTTTGAACATCGATACCTTGTGGATGGTCTGTGGTAAAATGTTGGTTCCTCTTTCATATGACTGTCACTTCCATGCATACAGTGTAAAGGTCGATCGATGGAGAATGGACTATACTAAAACCAGGTGATGAAATGGGCTTCCGGGCATTTGACACTTACTCTGTGGATGAAAGTTTATACGTCACACTTAGACATAGTTTTTAAATATGTGCACAATTGACATGAGAAAATGTCCTATTTTCTGTCACGAGTGCTATTTTCATGTATGCAGTTTTAAAGTTGGTGGAGAATGGAGATCCCTATAATGGACAGTTTTACATTGCTTAAAGTGAAATGAAATTGAAATGTGATAATAAAAAGAATACATTCTGATAAATGTCAAAGTTATTTATCTTTTGTGTAATGTAGATAGACAAAACGTATATAGAATAATAATTAATTATCCTATACTGTACCCTATGAAGGCCAATTTTGTACCCTTTTTAAAGGTCCATTTTTGTACTTCAATATAAGGGTACAAAATTGCCAACAGAGGTACAAAATTGGTCTCCGTAAGGTACAAACCACAAGGGTACAAATAAGTACCCAGTGTAAGGGTACAAAACTGTACCTTCTGAGGGTACTGCCCCAGTGACAAGCCATTGTACCCCTGTTGTACCCCTGTTTTTATCATTTAAGAAATATTGCAAAGTTAAGGCCAATCCTGTCCAACTCTGACCTGGAAATTGTGATTCATGCTTTTATCTCTTCACGTTTGGATTATTGCAATTCTCTTTTTATTTGTTTTAACAAATCTGTTTTAAATCGTCTTCAAATGGTCCAAAATGCAGAAGCTCGACTTTTAACAGGATCAAGCAGACGGACTCATATTACGCCAATTTTATCTTCCTTACACTGGCTTCCTTACACTAGTGTTGACTTTTAGAGCCCTGCACGGGCAGACCCCCAGTTATGTCTCTGATCTGCTGTGTCCCTACAGCTCCGGCCGCTCCCTTCGATCCTCAGGCCAGAACCTCCTCATGGTCCCAAGGACTTCCTTTAAAACCAGAGGAGACTTTTGCTCCTAAATTACGGAACAAGCTGCCTGTGTCCCTTCGTGAGGCGGAGTCTGTGGATTCTTTTAAGAAGCAGCTGAAGACATTCTTCTTTAGACAGGCTTTTAGTTGATTGGCCCGATGTCACTTTTTGTATCTATATATGAACTTGTTTTCTCTTTGTAATTTTGTTTTACTGTGTAAAGCACTTTGTGATTTTTATCTATGAAAGGTGCTATATAAATAAAGTTCTTCTTCTTCTAAAGGTACAATTCTGCACTTTGTTTTCTGAGAGTGTGGCAGGGCACAGCTATACCTCGTTATTTCTTCTTGCTGATATGTTATTGTAAATAATTCTTAATTTCCTGGTCAGTCTTCGAATAGAGATCTTAATCACAAGTTGACTGCATGATGAAACACTAAATGAAGGAATGAAATAAAACTAATATCATTCACCATATTATTCACCATATCAGACCTACAGATACCCGGGGGTGGTCTGGCAACATAAGCCCCTTTCACACTGCGACCCGCTATCTTAGCGGGTCCAAATTGCACCTTCGACCCGCGTCGAGCAATGTGAACGCTTGGCGTGTCAGGGTGACCCGTGTCGCCTGAAGCCGAGTTCAGGGGGCGTTGCCTAGTGGCAGAGCGTCACACGAAACACATAAAATGCTGGGCGTGTACAATGACGTAGTCACAAGCCATGCGCCGGAGGTAGGGTTAAATACACCTGTCTGCATCAAATTTTTCAAACAAACGATGGCGGGACACCTTGAGAACTCGTTTTTGCAATGCAGTTCATGGAGATGTTACTTTACGGTGCGTCTTGCTGCGTGGGAAACCGCGCTCTCCCATCTTTCTCGCCAGCCCTTCCAGCAGAGGTCCATCCTTCACCGTCCCTGACATGTGGCGGTAAATAACGTCCTCTGCTCGGAGGCTGAGGAGCTCGCGGACCTCCTTGTCTCCCCAGTTGGCCATATTAAAAAATGTCTCGAACTTGATGTAGGCTAAAACAGAGTAAAACTTGTCCTCACCTGTCGCTGTTGTTCTGAATCAGCTGTCCATTCTGTCTTTTAAACTCCTCACGTCACGCCCACGTCCGACCCGCGTCGATTGCGTTCACACCAAACTCGGCTCGGCAAAAAGACTAGGGTCCGACGCGGGTCGAAAGGCGAGTCGAGTTGACGCGGCAGCCCGGGTCGGCAGTGTGAACACAACAGCGGACACGCTAAATTCGCGAATTAAACGCGGGTTATTCGGCAGTGTGAAAGGGGCTATAGATAAAGTGTAAAGGAAGGGACAGAGCTGACGGGTCATTCTAAATCCTAAACCCTACCCCCTACCTCAGGGACATGGTCGAAAAACACAATACAGCTTCAGTGACCTTCAGTCTAACACATTCTTCCCCAAGTTTCATAGAAAGAGAATTCCACATTTCAATAGTAGTCTCCTGTGCTCCATGTACACGGGCTGTAGATAGTTCTAAGTATACAATGTCCATATACATAAGAAGCCATGCCCGAAGTGAAAGACAATGCGGTGGCTTCCACCTTGTGGCAACCAGCTTTTTGGCCACCGTGAACCCAGCCAGCAGGGCACGGCTATTAGACAGCGACAACCCCAGGGTAGACAGATCATTGAGAATGAATATGATAGGTGACGGTGGTACCACAATCCCAAATAACTTAGAGAGACTGGAGGCAACCATCCCCCAGAACACTGACACCGGGGGGCAGTCCCAGATCATGTGAAAGAAGGTGCCAACAGCATTCAAAGAAAACAAACCAGCGTGAAGCAGCCAGGGGATGGGGATTCCCAGTGACGTAGCGGGGAGTGTGCTTCGGCTGTGTTTTCCGCACCGAAAACTAGTTCCCAAAACGACATGAGCAAACCAAGCCTTCCGTGTTGATTTACACAGTCATTTGCACTCGATGTGAAAGTACACCACTCACACAGTAATTAGAAGGTAAATCAAGTAAATTAATTCACGTTGGGCGAAATATTTCAATTGGCGACGCTGGCGACACTGGCATGTATGTATTACGCGCAACCAAGCAGTGGTCAGTGCTGTGAGATTCGGACAATGCCTGGGTCGCCAGGAAAACGCTCCCACACACTTATTTATGTCTCGGGAATGCGGGGATACACTTAATTTGGCCTGGGGGTGGCGTATCCCTTTAAGGTCTGCATTCAGCAGTGAAAGGGGTCTGTAGCTAGCACATTCCACTGGGTCCCTGCCCTTTTTCAAAAGCAAGGAGATCAGTGCAATGTTCACATTTCGTAGAAATGAGCCCTCCTGTATTGAACACTGAATCATATCATGAAGTAAGGGACCAAACAGAGGCCAAAAAGCAAGGTAAAACTCCGGTGGAATTCCATCCAGACCCGGCGATTTGCCCTTATGCATATCCTTTAGAGCCCGCTCAATCTCCTCCAATGTAATAGGCGCATCCAACATTTCAGATTCCCTTTCCGAGAGCTGCTCTAAACCAATGTTATTTAGGTAGCTATCATATGTAGGCTTATCCTTGACAGTTTCAGAGCTATACAGTTCTTTATAAAACAATCTAAAGGTGGAGTTTACACCCAAAGGATCGGTCAGAACAACCCCCTCCTTTGACCTAATGCTAAATATATCCGAGAAGTGTTCGCTAGTGCGAAGTCTCAGGGCCAACAAGTGGCTGGGCCTTGCAGCATGGAAATAGTATTTCTGCCTGGTTCTATGAATAAGAAATTCGGAACTCTGTTTGGAATCAAGTTGATTTCTTTTTTAACCAGCTCCTTTTGAAGGGAGACTGCCTCAGTATAGGTATGCTGGAGGGTGGCATCCAGCGCAGCATATTGTGACTCCAGAATCTCGAGTCTAGCGGTGCGTTTTTTGTTTAGATTAGAGGCAAAGAGAGTAGAGTTGCTTCTCACACAGCCCTTCACTGCGTTCCACAGAGTCCTAGGATCAGCAACCGAACCCTTATTAAACTTCAGAAACTCCCGAAAACTGTAATTTGTAAGCTTCATTGTTAAGTAGCAAAGTATTAAAACGCCACCTTGGAGCTTTAGATGTAGCAGGCTTAATGGAGGCAGAGCAATTAACAGGCTTGTGGTCGGACCAGGTCACCGGAATGTGAACTGCGTTAGTGACATTTTGAAACAAATCTTTGGAAGCAAATAGAAAGTCTATTCTTGAAAACGATCTGTGCCTGGCCGAAAAACAAGAATAATCCTTTATGGAGGGGTTCAATAAACGCCAGAGATCAATCATCCCCATTTGGTTAGCCTATTGCCTCAATGCCCCAGACGCGAGCCGCTGGTCTCTGGTCTCCGTCCCACCCGATCTATCAATATTATTGTCCCACACTGCGTTAAAATCTGCTCCCAGAAGTATACGGAAGTCTGTTAGATCAAGAAGAGTTTCAGTGAGGAGCTTATAAAAATCTGAGTCGTGTATTTGGTGCATAAGCGGAAACCAATGTTAGACTCCTTCCATCCATTCGGATTTTGGCCAACGTAATCCGCCCCTCCCTATCCGACCACGATCCAATTAAATCAAATTTCAAAACTGCGTTTGCAAACCACCATCACCCCCCCCAGTCTTTGTAGAGGCCGAAGAAGAAGCAATTGAATGATAAAACTTATTAGCGAAGCGACGGACGTCTTTACTCAGGAGGTGCGACTCCTGTACCATAGCAAAATCAACCTTTTTTTGGCGAAAGAATTGTAAAATAGTGGCCCTTTTGTGTGGGATATTAAGACCCCTGGCATTAATGGATACAAACTTGAGATTGGTCATGGAGAGACCACTGAAGAGGCATGTGACAACATTTTGAAAGGGAAAAAAAGTGCCATCTGTCCCTGAGGTAGCCTCTCCCGAAACAAAAAAAACACCGAAAAGTAAAAACACATAGCAAAACAATAGAAAGTAAAGTGAGGAGAAACCTTGCTCCTCATCGTTCCTGATAAATCAACTAACCTGGACAACTAACTCAACTCAAACCTCAAGATGACTGCATGAAAGAGGCAGTACCATCACCTATTAGAAAACACAAGATAACTGTACAAAACTATCATCCCTAACAAATGTAAGATAAGTATTAGAAACCATCCCTGTTATGTGCCATCTATTAATTAAAAGTGCTTATGCCTAGAGCAAGCTATCAATTTAGCTCGAAAGAAAAAATAAACTATCATCAATCTGCACACCAGCATGAAAAACATTTACACCTCAGCTCCTCTGCACTCATCTAGCCAACAGGGGCGGATTGGCCGTCTGGACTTCTGGGACTTATCCCGCCGGGCCGGCCGGCCTAAACATAATGTCAACGGCCCTTGTAAGCCGACTGGCAGTACGTGGCTGGCAGCAGCAGCATTCACTTCTTCTTCTCCTCCCTGGTTCCCGTACCGCCCATATGCCCCCAGTATGCCAACTAGTGGCAATGCACAGAATACAACAAAAGGCTTTTATACGCTTTTAAATCTGCACTAGCATTAGGAGGTGGGTTTCACTTGACGTCACTTCCGTATTTTTCTAAGCGCGTGAACCCAGGTGGTGGGCAACCTGAGCTGGAGCCCATTGAAAACACTGTGTTTTGTCTGCCACTTTTTGCCCAAAATGCCTCAGTTTTGTGCCGTTTTTGGATGTTGCTTGCAATCGGTCTAACCGAGAGAAGGGAAAGGGTTACTATCGAGTACCTAAGGTAATCGCCCATAGAGGTGAGAAATGGAAAAAACTCACAGAACAACGCCGTAAAAAGTGGATAGTTAACCTACGTTTACAGACTGGAGGGGCTGAATCTGCAAATGCTCGTGTCTGCGGTGACCACTTTTCAAAGGTATGTGGGAAATCTAACTGTCTAGTAGTAGTGCAGTAAAGTATTATGTTGTTAAATGCCAATCAACAGTAATGTAATACGGGCTACGTTTGGGCTTTGTTTTGAAGGCTGCCCCAGCGCGTTGTTAGCTACTGAGTCAGTGGACTGGGCTCCGACGGTCAAGCTGGGTTACCAAAACACAGAGCTAACACACCGTCATCGGTGTTTCATGCGATCTCTGAGAGTGGTTGATCTAAACAAAACAAATTTGTCAGAATCTTCACGTTTCAGTAGTATCCACAAAGTGCTAACAGCGCACATTAGCTCCCAAGTTCTCGACAACAGAATCGCTCACTCTCTCTCTCGTGCATTAGGCTAACAAAGACACAATGTCAGCATTTGGATATTTGGATCTCGGCATTTTATCAAAACATGAATGCCAACATTCACAGCTCGGCATTCAACATGTTAAGTTCTGCTTTACTGCCCAGCCCTGCACTACACACTGCATTTTCCATTGGGATAATGCACCATAAACAAACAAAACAAACTTACCCTGGCGAACACCAAAACACAATCATTCTGTAGACGTTTTACTCCCAGTTTGCTGATCCATCCGCTGTGGTAATAGTTGTATGCTTCCAAACTTTTGTGGGCCTTCATCTGTTGCTTGGTGTAGTAAGACGTCTGGAGAACCAGGTAGCTCGTCATGTCCACAGCCTCTATTTTCGGCAAATTGTTCCGGTTTTGCGAAAATTCGGACATTTTCATTAAGTATGTGTCACGCCCAATGTATTTCTCAACTAACGCCAAACATCTTTCCCTATGTGCCGGCTCCAAACCACTACAATATTCACTCATCTCCATATTCTCCATGTTGTTGCTATGCTGTAGTCCAGCTTCCTGCCCACCAGCTGAAATTCGTGCGCTCCCGTGATGACGTAACTGAAACCCCCTGTTACAATAGATTTTTTTTTGGTATGAGGCCGGCAAGGGAAAAATTGTCCCGGTGGAAAAATACTTCCCAATCCGCCCCTGCTAGCCAACATTAACTTACATTATATATCCAACATTATATATATTAACAGACATACACACACATAAACCTCTATAAAGTGTTAGGTGTTGGCAGAGAAAGGCATACAAACAAATATAGAATATCAGTCATGTTAAAACTAAACATGAAATAAAAGGCGCGAGAGTAAATTGTTTTAATCCCTGTATTAGCGTAACATGTTGTAAAATAAAAATGAAAATGATCCCCATCTAATGAGGCAGAACACACGGAATGGATATTAAAACCAATTTAAAAAAAAAAAAAAAAAAAGTGGTTACTTTACCGGACATCACGCCACAGTCACAAACGCAGAGTCAATGGCCCTCATTTATCAAACTTGCGTAAGACGAAAAACATGCGTAGGTCGTGTGTACGTTCTTTTCTGCGCAAAGGTTGGCATTTATCAAATCCATCGTGAGCGCAGGAAAGATGAAATCGCCACGACAGGTCTGAAGCCGTGTACGCACTTTTCCATTTTGACTTGCGGTGACTGCAATAGCATACATAAACAGCAGCGTCACTAGTGCGTGCCTCATGAGTCGCAACAAATCCCTAGGTTAAAATTACAGACTTATCACTTCAAAGAAGGCCCATGTTTTATTTGATTTCAACATAAATATAAACATAAACGCAAATTAAATAAATAAAAAAATTAAACAAGTACAACTCCGTAATTGGAAGAGTGATGGCTCATTATTCAACCGCCTATTTAAGAGCTGATTCTAGCGGCTCGGTAATGGCGAAACGATGGCAGATCTGGCTTTGTTAGAGCAGGGGTCCCCAACCTTTTCAGCACCAAGGACCGGTTTGGTTCTGCAATTTGTTCCCGCGGCCCGGTCGGGGGGGGGGGGGGGGGGGGGGGGAGAATATAGTGCCTTGAGATGACATTTGTTGTATTTGGTGCTATATAAATAAAAATTAATTGAATTGAAATTAGGATAATTATAATTTATTATTCGAGGACAATGGATTTGGTTCCATATATGGTGTTGTGCATGTGTTAAAAATAGCAACTATTTCAGCTATGAACAGTAGATTAAACTCGGAACAGGAACATAAACTTGAACAAGGCAAAATTGAAGGAACAGTGAAAAAACATGCACAACACAATAGGAATAGGTATTGAAACAATAGGCCTAATTCTATTACAAAGGGCAGAATCCGACAGGCTATTTTAATGGGATCCCTGTGCTTGTTTCCCTGCAGCAAGTATATTCCATCTGGGGGTGATGGCAGACAGTGACACTCTTAATGTATTTGAGATATCCAATCTATTGCGCAACTTTGTTTTTGTCACAGTCATCGCAGAAAACCCAGCCTCGCACAGATACATGGTGGGGAATGGCAGCAACGTTTTCAGCGCTTTTACGGCTATTTGAGGATATTCTGCTTTAGCTTTTATCCAGAACGCAGACAGAGAGGTCGTTTGCTCAAACGTGGTCTTAAGACCACCGTCATTTGCCAGTTCGATCAACTGGTCTTCCTCCTGAACTGACAGGTGATCGGTGACAGCGGTGGCAAATGGGTTGCGGATCCACGCGTTTGTTTGACGCGGATCTTTGGAGGCTGGGAAGTAGCGGTCAAATTCTTTGGACAGCGCAACAAGGTGATCACGGACCAACTCCGACAGAGCTGGAGCTGGCTCAGATTCTCCCAGTACCTGCACTAATGTGTGAAACATATCGAGCACACCCTTGTCTACTCGACGTCCCCACTGATCCAGCTTTGCTTTAAATGCAGCGACTTTATCTGCCACTTTAAAGACAGTTGTCATCCTCCCCTGGAGTGTCAGATTGAGCTCATTAAGCAAACCGAAAATGTCACAGAGGTAGGCGAGTTTTGACACCCAGTTGTCATCACTAAAATGCGCAGCCAAATCAGACTTTTTTTCTGCCAGAAATTTCTGTAGAGGCTCCCGCAACTCAAACACTCTGGCCAGTGACTTCCCCCTCGACAGCCACCTGACCTCTGCGTGCAAGAGAAGGCGTTTGTGCTCTGCATTCATTTCTTCGCAGAGCTGTTCAAATAACCGGGTGTTGAGTGCGTGTGCTTTGATCAAGTTGACCATTTTAACGACATCATTTAGTACAGCATTCAACTCGGGTGACAATTTACGGCTGGCCAGCATTTCTCTGTGAATGACACAGTGTGTGTGTTCGCAGTCAGGTGCAACCTCTCTGAGCCTAACAGCGAAACCAGACAGCCGTCCGGTCATCGCTGCAGCCCCATCAGTACAAACGCCAATGCAGAAGGACCAGTCTAACTTCCCTGACACTATCCAAAGCACGAAATAATTCTGCACCTGTGGTGTTTGTTGGAAGTGAGAGTACACACAACAGATCCTCCTGCACATCATCTTCAAAAATGTACCGCACAAAAACAAGCAGAATTGCCCTGTTTTCCACATCAGTGGACTCGTCAACCTGAATCGCAAACCACGGTGACACTGCGAGCCTCTCTAACAACTGTTTCTCAATATCCTCCGCTATGTCATTAATACGCCGTTGGACAGTACTGGCCGCAAGAGGTACCGAACCTATCTTTTTGGCAGCTGCCTCCCCAAGAACTTCTTCACACATGTCTTGGGCAGAAGGCAGAATTAGCTCTTCGCCAATAGTAAAGGGCTTCTTTGTCTTAGCAATTCGACAAGCCACTCTGTACGAAGCTCTTAGCAGAGCCACGTTCACAGATGTAGTTGTCCTAAGCACGAGTTTTTGTGAATCCTGTTCTTGTTTTTTACGCTCAAAGAATTCCAGGGGTTTTTGTGTAAGTGTCGGATGTTTGGTTTCAAGGTGTCGAATGAGCTTTGATGGCTTCATAGACTCATTCGACAGCTTGTCCCCGCACACCACACACATAGGATTTGGAGCATGTGAATCACCGGTCTGTGTGAAACCAAATTTAAGGTACAAATCGTTGTATTTCCTGTTGAAAGAACCCTTCTTTTTCTTCGGGTTTCTTTCTGGTTCACTGTTATCAGTGGTGGACCTTTTCTCGCCTTTACCCACACCGAAGAAACTTTCCAACGATTGCTGCTTTTTGCTCATTTTAGCTAGCTTGCACTCTATCGCTGACCAGGGCCGTCACTAGGTTTGAGAGACAGGGGTGGCTCAGCCTCCACAGGAAAGATATTGCGCGCGCCTTGCGTGCGAGGAAATTTTTTCAGTGCACCTGCTAAGGCTTTGTCTATCAATTCGTTATTTTAAGAGCATCATACCTTGGGGAAACACTTCCCACCATTTCTATTCTATTTAAAAATAGCTTTCTTTATTTAATTGCTCGCTAATACTACTTCACCAGCTAAACTACACCACCTAAAATGTGCTAAATTACAAAGAATAAACAATGGTAGGTGCCATGCATTGCTGCGTAAACGGAAGAGGGCAGGTGGTTCTCATTTTACAGAAGACTGTTCTCTAACCACCAGACTCACCAACATCTTCATAAACCAGGCCATCAGCATGGTGAACTCCCCCCGCCCCTCTTTCACCTTTCCCATCTCCCCCCAACATCATCGCAAAGAAGGATATCCTTGATACTTTTTCACATTAGTCTGAAAAAGTTTTAATGCAAATAACAAAGGAAGCATTATTAAGTACAATGTATTAATCAAAACACAAATCAACAGTATATGAAACTTACAATTTATAACTATAGTCAACCCAAGGAAGCACTACCGCAGCATGCGGTGCTGCACTAGCAGACTGGGAGCTTCTTTCCACAAGCCATCAGACTCACAAACACTGAAAAAACATATTACATATCCTTACATATTACATATCCTTACACATTACATATCCTTACATATTGTATCTACAATACTGAACATAACCTATGACCACTGATTGTACTTTCTGATGCTGTGTGTGTGTGTGTATTTATTGTCTAGTATGTAAATTACTCCCCCCATCAACCTGGCGGGTCAGGAGACTGGTCATACGCAATTTCAAACTTGAACTACAACAACTTCAACAACTTAAGCTTAACTTCCTGTTTACTTTGTTGGAGGAATAATCAACGAGTGTCTTCTCTGTCTCTTAGTGGCAAAACGGTCAATTATTTTGCCGTCATTGACCTGACTGACTATGCCATTTTCAATGGCCATGACTGCAAGGTTATGAAGCCTTTTTTGCCCCATTGTTTTACGCAGCCAAGTGTGCAGTCGGCGCAGAGCACTAAAGGACCTCTCACATGAGCAGCTACTTACAGGCACAGTCAGAGCAACTTGGAGGACTTCTTTCAGTGAGGGGAACATGTCTGCGCTGAAGAGATTGTGGACAGCTAGCATATCTTGGGGTGTATACCCAGCATCTGCTTTGCGAGCAAGAAAGTTTCTGGCAACAAGGACCTCCTCTGTTTTCAAGACAATGTTATAGTGCCCAGCAAGCTCTTTCAAATTCACTTCATTCAAGAAGTTGTCAGATTTAGGGCTGCATGCCTGTATTCCTTTAAGGAGCCCTGCATCTACACTGGCAAACCTTTGTTCAAGTTCACCAACCATCCTATCCAAACAGGGGAAAAGCAAATCTCTTTTAAAGACCTCAGAGTTCACTAATTCAGTGCGCAATCCAACAGTTGTGTCACACACAAAATCTTCCATCCTTCTCTGTTTCTGCCTTTTCTTGGCATGTGGTTCTGGAATGTCATGTGTGAGGCACAGAGCCTTGGTTCTCTCGAACATTTCTGTTGCAAATGCATCAGTGCGTTTACCTTTAAGAGTGTCGCACACAGCATCTTTTCCAATCAGTGCTTCAGCCAGGTCTAATGTCTCCTTCTGAAGAAGTTTGTGGAGGCCTTCAGTGATGGACAGAAGTGTCTGAAACATCAGCAAAGCATAGATAGTCGAGAACCTTGCTAGCTTTGCTTTGATACCGGTGGCCATGGGAGACCCGGTGGCTGACAGGCACTCAAATATGGCAGATAAGGTCTCAAGCACAGCATTGATCGACTGAAGCCGACATGCCCAACGAGTGTTGGAAAGTTGGACTAGTTCCACTGCCAAACCAAGCTTCAGCTGAGCATGTTTGAATGTGTGGTGATGTACAAGGGAGGTGGTGAAAAAAGAGTAAAGAGACTCCAACAAATCAAACAGCTCCACAGCCTCTGAAACAGCCCTGCAGGTGTGGCACAACACTAGATTGAGCTGATGTGCATAGCAGTGTATATAGATAGCCTCAGGATGAAGCCCTCTAAATCGTGCCTGCACGCCTCCCGTGGGTACACTCATGACGGCGGCACCGTCATATGTCTGCGCCACACACTTCACATCAGCAATGCCATTGGTTTGGAGCTGCTCTTGTAGCTTGTCTGCAATAGACTGTGCATCAAATGACATCAGCTCTGCAAGTGCCAGAAAATGCTCCTTTACCTCCCCCTCTGACACATATCTAACACAAACAGCCAGCTGCTCTGACCGACCATCTCTTGCCTCATCCGCCATGATGGCATACATTTTAGAGCGTGTGATCTCAGACACAATGACACTTGTCACTTCCTGAGCACAACACTCAATCATCTCATTCTGAGAGACTGGTGAGATGTATGTGGAATTTGATGGAGGAATATGGTTTTGCAAGAATGGATCAAACTTCCTAAGAAGACCCATGCAAGCCAGAAAGTTGCCTCTGTTTGTGCTCTCAACACTTTCATCATCCCCACGAAAGGGTAGTCCCTGGGCCCCTAACATTGAGGTGACAGCAACAATTCTCTTCAGATACTCCCTTCTAGCCGCTATCTCATTTGCCTCTGCAGACATCATCATTTGCACCACATCTCCCTGCTGGGTAGTTGCCTGGTACCCCCTCCATGCAACAACACTGTCCTTATGGGACTGTGCCAAGTCATGTTTACTGAAGACGGCCAAAGCTTTTTTCCAATGTCTGCAACCACTGCTAACCAAAGCGTCATGTTTAATGTTTTTTCCAAACACTCTACATGGGAAGCAGAATACAGCATTCCGGCTAACTGAATACTCTAACCAATGGTACTTAGCAAACCAGCTGTGGTTAAATGCCCTTTTCTGTGCACCAAAGCTGTCCTGTGGATAGCTATTCAGCTTCACCTGTCTGGGACCTGTGTCTTTATCACCTAAATCAGAAAGGGGAGCAGCAGCTTCTTGATCATTTTCTTCCTCGTTGCCTGCTTGTTCACCTTCTGCCTCTCTCTCAGATTCCTCTCTGTCTCCCTGCAGATGTATTTGCTCGACCTCCTCTGAATCTGGACTCCCTTCCTCACTCTCGTCCACAGTCTTTCTTTCTGCCCCACCCTTCATGGAGTTCAAAAACAAAAACATGGTTAAACCCTGAAGTTAATTTTATATCTGATCATATCAATATAATGTATGCCGTCGTATTTTTCCGAAACTACAGCATAGGGAAGGGAAGTAAGTATATGGCTGTTAAATTAAATGATGTTCTAATAATTAAGTTCATATTTTGTTGGCATAGGTCAATTTCCACATCTGTGTAAAGTTGGCCAGAAATAGGTCAAGACACTCTAAGAGGAAAAACGCCTAAGTTGAGTTTGGGATACATTGCACCAAGGGCGAAACCATAGTGTAAATATTTAAAGTGAATTTTGTACAATTTTCATATAGGTCTATTGATAAAGATGTGCTTGTCTAGAACATAGTTTTAAGCAATGCAGTATAATGACCAAAACGTGAGCAAGTATGCAGACATTCAACTTTATTTGCACATATGCACTAGGCCATGGCTGTCACTCTCATGACTAACATTATCCATTAACCTCACCTGTGAATTTCCAGCCTCTGTCTCTGCTTGTCTTCCTCCCTCTCCAACTGTGGGTTCTCCTCCACTACCACCCCCATCCTCTCCCTCAGCCTCTGCTCCTCTATCTCTTCCTGCCTCTTTTCCTCTACCTCCTCTGTCCTCACCTCCAGCCTCTCTGCTGTCCGTCACCTTAGTAAAATATGTTGATGCATGGCATACAAACAGATTAGGGATAGAATTTCATGCTGTTAAGTTAGGTTACCCTAGGCAACTTATTCTTTGGTGTGACAAATAACAGTAGTAGCATTAATTGATTGTATTTAAATGCAAGAATATTTCTAAAGGGAAAACAACAACAACAAAACTCTGGCTAGCAGAAAGGCCAAATGGCTAGTGACGCGGGAAAACCACTAGCCACAGTGACCGGTGGGCAAAAAAGTTAACGTCAAGTCTGGCTTCAGATACTGAGATGCTGAACACGATTTAATAAACTACTATGGCTCTTAAAACAAAAAAAAAACAAAACAAACAAAAAAGTAAATGGTAACTTAGTGGCCACAACGTTCTGAAACTTTAACTTGAGGAATGAGTTGCACAATGCTGTGGCCAATTTACATCGTTGTTTGTTGCTCTTTACTGACCTCCATCGAGACCTCATCCTCTCCTCCTTCTCTCCTATCCTCCTCCTCTGCTGTGCCCTCTTGATCCTTACTTGGTTCTACTTTCTTAAAAAATCTTCGTATATCCATCTTGCCAACGAAGAGACAGACAGTTTATACTTCCATGCCAAAACTAATGCTAGTACAACATCGTGTTGTCCCGCTAAGTTTGTTCACCATGGTAACGTACGTGCCTAATTTATTGTTGAAATGGACAAGCTACAATATTGTCTTTCCTCACTTCACGTAGCTCAATATACCCCAGGTAAAGTTAAGCAAATGAAATCCGCTGACATCAAATTGCAAACTCACCGTGTGTATCTTCAAAGGACGCGCTGCTGCGGTGCTTGCTAGAAGAACTATCCAACAACATGGTCCAACTGATGCACGCGTACCACGTGACGTGAGACGCTGGACGCAGAGCCAATGAGGAATATGAATAGGCCTAACGATATTAATAATTGCATTAAACGATAAATTAGTAAACAGGAACTTGTGTTCAGATTAACTTGCCTTCTTGGTGGCTCGTATTCAGTGCTTTACTGCATTAGTTTAAAAAAAATAATATATATAAATAAATTTAAAAATTGCAAAATAATTATAGGATGGTCTGTCAACGTCCCTGTCGCTGACCATGAACTGAGCTGAACTGAGACTGCGCTGGCGCTGCAACTTCACTGCGTGTTGAGGGCGGGACAGACAGACAGTCATCATTGAAAAAAATAAACGTGCACAATCGGCCTCCTATAATGCAATATATGCAGTTTCCAAGTATAGAATCTAGCGAGTGAAATGAAAGAATTCACGATTTCCATGTAATTTTTTTTTTTTTTTTGTAATTTAAAAAAAAAAATTTGTGTGCATTTTTTTTTCATTCCTCCCCAATCTCACGGCCCGGTTCGGAAGGTCTCGCGGACCGGTACCGGTCCGCGACCCGGTGGTTGGGGACCGCTGTGTTAGAGGACCTGAACGCGGGCATCAGGCGCGAGAGAGTGTTCCGGGACCGGCAGGATTTCTTTCGGGAAAATGATGAGTGGCTTATGAGCCGTACAGGAGAGGCGCTTTAACACTGCGCATACGCAAAGACGTAGCTCCGATCAGGCCAGCCACCCTCTCCTCCAAGGCACTCAAATCCAAACCTGGATCGGAGCTTCCTCCCCCCCCCCCCTGTTTGTGACATGCTGCGTCGGAGAGCTGCAAATTTCATATCGGACCACTTCTTCCTGATCTTATTGGAGAAAAAGTAAAACATCGTTCAATTTTAGATTTCATTTAATCACATTTTATTGACCATCACAGTAGGGGAAAATACATAACTCGTCCGGTCTGCGATTTACATCACCAACGCTGTTGACAGCGTTTCTTTGCCGCCTTTCGTCTATCCATGTCGCAAATTCTAGAGATGCGGCCTCTCAACCCCCTTTTGTAGAAGGCGTGGTTAGGATCATTACGATGGATTTCGGCCGCCGGATTTATCAACAGCCGCTCGGTTTTACGATGGGATTGGTGTGGTACGCATGTTCTGTAAATCTCACTTGAGCCTCTGCGTACGACGAGTTCTCCGCTCATATATACGATGCTTTCTACGACGGCTTGATAAATGAGGGCCAATATGCGGGGCTCCCTCACGGCCGGCACAATTGAAATTAACAGTCACAATATTAGAGCCAGGGAAATAATATAGTTTCAAACCAGTGCGAATTTCTCCGAGAACAAGGATGTAAATTCAGCATGTAGGCACCTGACCTGTATGTAAAGCAGCAGTGCCGAGTCAGAGCGTTTTGATGAACTGTATCGCCTTCTTCGGATCATCAAATCGGTGTTTGGACCTACCGGAGGTGGTGAAGGACAAGACAGCGAGATATCCAATGCCAAACGGGATCTTGGCCGCATGGAGTAACCGCTTACAATCCAAGAAAGCGTGTCGCCGGTCCTGAGTTGCCTTTGAGAAATCCTGATAAATGCTGATCCGGTTCCCTTGCCAGCGCACGGCATCGATCTCCCTAGCTGCTTTCCTCAGGCGCTCTTTCTGTTGGAACCGCAGGAAGCGCACAACAAACGGCCTCGGCGGAGCTCCGGGCTTGATGGGGACCAGCGCCCGGTGCGCACGCTCCAGGTCAAGGCCGTCTGGAAAATCAAGGTGAAGGATTTCTGGCAGATTTTCTTTTAAAAAAGAGATTGCGTCTTTCTTCTCACAGTCTTCGGGAAAACCATAGATGCGTAGATTAACACGTCTGTCTCTGTCCTCATACTCGGTCAATTTGGCGTACAGTTTCTCCACCTCCGATGCAGATGCCGCCGGGTGGTCATGGCGTTGTTTTTCAGCGTCCTCCAGCATGTCAAGGCGGGCTTCCGCGCTGGTTACTCTGGTTAAAACATCCGCCAGCTTTTCTTCGACGGCCGAAATGCCTCTCCGTGTCTCCGACAAATCCTTCCGGATATCAGCAAAATTTGTCTTTTGGTCTTCAGCGAGTTGCTGGAGAAACCCCATAATCGCCATGTTAGATGGCGCCTCAGGTCCACTAGTGCTCTCATCTGCGCCAGCAAGAGAGGCCTGGCTAGCCGTAGCCCTCGTGTCGTATGGGTGCTGTCGGGCTGAACTAACGTTATCGGTCGTCTCTGGCATTATTTCGCTTGTTAGGGATGTTATCATTATGTACCTCAGACTTTTAAGGTTGCTGTAATTAAACCTTTACTTAAAAAACCTACTCTTGATTCAGAAGTGTTGGCTCATTATAGACCTATATCCAATCTCCCTTTTATGTCTAAAGTTCTTGAAAAAATAGTTGCAGCTCAGCTTTGTGATCACTTACACAGAAATAATCTGTTTGAAGAGTTTCAGTCAGGATTCAGAGTGCATCATAGCACAGAAACTGCACTGCTGAAAGTTACCAATGATCTCCTCTTAGCCTCTGATAGCGGACTTGTGTCTGTGCTTGTCCTGTTGGATCTGTGCTGCATTTGATACGGTCGATCACAGTATCTTATTACAGAGACTTGAACATGTTATTGGGATTAAAGGAACTGCATTAGGCTGGTTTAAGTCATATTTATCTGATAGATTTCAGTTTGTTCTTGTAAATGAAGAATCTTCCTCACACACCAGAGTAAGTCATGGAGTTCCTCAGGGTTCTGTGCTTGGACCGATTCTTTTCACTTTATACATGCTTCCATTAGGTAACATTATTAGACAGCATGGCATAAATTTCCATTGCTATGCTGATGATACCCAGCTGTACTTATCTATAAAACCAGATGAACCCAATAGGTTGGTCAGACTACAAGCATGTCTTAAAGACATAAAGACCTGGATGACTCAGAACTGTCTGCTTCTAAATTCAGACAAAACTGAAGTCGTTATCTTTGGACCTGAACGTTTCAGGGAGAAATTGTCTAGCTATATAGTTACTCTGGATGGTATTTCTTGGCTTCTAGTTCTACAGTGAGGAACCTTGGAGTTATTTTTGACCAGAATTTATCATTTGACTCGCATATAAAACAGGTTTCTAGGACTGCCTTCTTTCATCTTCGTAATATTGTTAAAATCAGGAACATCTTGTCTCAGAGTGATGCAGAAAAACTAGTCCATGCATTTGTTACTTCAAGATTGGACTACTGTAATTCTTTATTATTGGGCTGTCCCACATATTCTCTGAAAAGCCTTCAGTTGATCCAAAATGCTGCAGCCAGAGTTCTGATGAGAACTAACAGCAGAGATCATATTTCTCCAGTTTTAGCTTCTCTTCATTGGCTCCCTGTTAAATTCAGAATAGAATTTAAGATTCTTCTCCTTACATATAAAGCTCTTAATGACCGAGCTCCATCATATCTTAAAGATCTCATTATAAGATATTTTCCTAACAGAGCACTTCGTTCCCAAACTGCAGGTTTACTTGATGTTCCCAGAGTTTCTAAAAGTAGAATGGGAGGCAGAGCCTTCAGGTGTCAGGCCCCTCTCTGTGGAATAAGCTGCCAGTAAATGTCTGGGAAGCAGACACCCTTTCCACTTTTAAGACCAGGCTTAAAACTTTCCTTTTTGATAAAGCTTATAGTTAGGGATGGCTCAGGTGATCCTGAAACATCCCATAGTTAAGCTGCTATAGGCCTAGACTGCTGGGGGGCCTCATCTGTCACACCTTTCCTCACTTTACTCTCTTTATGTATATGTGACATTATTGTGGTCATTAACTCGTGTTTCCCTGTTCCTACAGATATCCTTTGAATGGTGTTACAGTGCCCCCTAACCCTAACCCTAACCCTAACCCCCCCCTTTCTGTCTTCTCAAACCCCAGCTGGTCGAGGCGGATGGCCACCCTTCCTGGTTCTGGTTCTGCCAGAGGTTTCTTCCTGTTAAAAGGGAGTCGTTTCTCTCCACAGTTGCCTCAGGCACGCTCAGGCCGGGAGATTGGACCAAAAAAACAAATAAAAAAAAAAATAAATAAATAAGTTTCAGTGCAATCTGTTGGTTTCCTTAGCTAGGAAATTGTTTTTGAATTGGCTCTATATGAACGAATTGGATTATTTTATGAATAATTATGATTACAATTAATTGAATTCCAATTGGCTTGAATTGGACTTTATTATCTAAGTGCTTTGTGATGACATTTGTTATATAAATGAATTGAATTGAATTGAATTAAGATTAAGGTTTAACAGAACTATGCTTTTACCTGAATGATACCCATGAAGCTGAACTGAATCAGACTTCTGTCCAAATATGAACCACCGAACAAACCACGGTCCTTCAGGTCAGTAAAGAGGGAGATGAAGAATTCCATTGATTCCCTTTTGAGGAAACCCCACCAACTCTCTATGCGCTAATAAGCTGTGCTTGCCCGTTTGATGTAGCTGTTAATCCCAGAGATGTCGTGAATGTTGCGACGGAGAAAACGTTGAAAGTCTTTGACTTTAACATTCTCTGTGCCCCGGTCACCTCTTGCAATCCTTGCACAGCCACCGAGTCTCTGTACTGCTGCCATGTAGTAGCCTCCAATGATTTTTGGGTCACTGCTAGTAAAGAATCCATTCATCCAGATAATCTTCCAGGAAAAGCCATCAATACAGCCGTTAATACAGATACCGAACGGTTTCAGTTTGTTACAGGAGTCTAGTGCCAAATATGATTGGGCCCTTTTGCAAAATAGCTGCAGCGATGGAGCCATCTCATTCTTCTGAGTTCCACGCCCCTTGGGTCAAGTTCTTTTAAAATGAAACAAACCTCTTCTTCCTTTATGCGTAATCCACTCTCCTTGCATTTTGTGTACATCCGCCTATATCCACAGAGCTGGCCAGATGTTTGCAACTGTTCTTAAATGAAACTGACAACACGCTCAAAAGCGGTATATCCCCTGCGCCGAAACAGACTACATGCAGCGGCGTCAATTCAGCCAAAACTAAGGTATGGCAAGGTCACTATAGTCACATGACTACAGTATCAATAAATATACAATAATCACCACAAAAGTCTGCTTTGTAGCTTATCTGTGTGCAAATGCAGTCTCACTCACATAGCCGCTAACATTACAATGGACTCGTCTCCGTCTCCCTGTTAGCATTAGCATTAGCGTTAGCGGCGGAAGTGCTGAAGTGGACAGCCTCGTTAACAGCCTGAATCCCGCCTTCACTACCTGGTCCTCCTTCCTCCGCCGCTGGGGCAACATTGGACCCATCATCCCCTGCCCTTTTTTTGGTGATAAATAAATCTAAAGTTTTCTGCTTTCTTTTCATATTTTACATTAATTAGCAATTACATTAACCTGTTTTATATTTAATGTTTGCAGATGACTAAGACAGGGAAACCTGATGCTTACTGGAGGGACATCTGTGTAAAATATGCCCAGGGCCAGTACCACTTCTCTACTGGCAAACGTCCAGGGGCCAAGAAGTGGAAAAGAGCCCTGGAGAAAATTGATGCTTGTCCCCTGCAGAGCCACACGAAAGATCTGTTCGGGGGAAGCCTTCTGTGCTCCTGTGGGTTCCACAAGGTAAGTGAAATGATTTACTAAGTCCTGATAAGTCACTGCAGCATGTGGATTTATTTATTGAACAATATATATCTGTAACTGTGAGTGTAGGATTCTTAGTTGCATGTAGCATGGCCCTCTTTTTGTAACCCCCCCCAGCCAGCACATCTGTCATCAGCCGCTGGCCCCAGTAAGGCAGCAGAGGTTCAGATGGAGTCCGAGTCGGCGCAGAGGTAGGGAGAGGAGACACAGAGACAGGAAGAGGAGACACAGAGACAGGGAGAGGAGACACAGAGGCAGGGAGAGGAGACACAGAGACAGGAAGAGGAGACACAGACGCAGGGAGAGGAGACACAGAGGCAGGGAGAGGAGACACAGAGGCAGGGAGAGGAGACACAGAGACAGGGAGAGGAGACACAGAGGCAGGGAGAAGAGACAGAGACAGGGAGAGGAGACACAGAGGCAGGGAGAAGAGACACAGGGGGCAGGGAGAGGAGATACAGAGGCAGGGAGAAGAGACACGAAGGCAGGGAGAAGAGACACAGAGACAGGAAGAGGAGACACAGACGCAGGGAGAGGAGACACAGAGGCAGGGAGAGGAGACACAGAGGCAGGGAGAGGAGACACAGAGGCAGGGAGAGGAGACACAGAGACAGGGAGTGGAGACGCGGTGATAAGGAGAGGAGACACAGAGGCAGGGAGAGGAGACACAGGGGGCAGGGAGAGGAGACACAGAGGCAGGGAGAAGAGACACAGGGGGCAGGGAGAGGAGATAAAGAGGCAGGGAGAAGAGACACGAAGGCAGGGAGAGGAGACACAGAGACAGGGAGAGGAGACACAGAGGCAGGGAGAGGAGACACGAAGGCAGGGAGAGGAGACACAGAGGCAGGGAGAGGAGACACAGAGGCAGGGAGAGGAGACACAGAGACAGGGAGTGGAGACACGGTGATAAGGAGAGGAGACACAGAGGCAGGGAGAGGAGACACAGAGACAGGGAGAGGAGACACAGAGACAGGAAGAGGAGACACAGAGACAGGGAGAGGAGACACAGAGGCAGGGAGAGGAGACACAGAGACAGGGAGTGGAGACGCGGTGATAAGGAGAGGAGACACAGAGGCAGGGAGAGGAGACACAGGGGGCAGGGAGAGGAGACACAGAGGCAGGGAGAAGAGACACAGGGGGCAGGGAGAGGAGATAAAGAGGCAGGGAGAAGAGACACGAAGGCAGGGAGAGGAGACACAGAGACAGGGAGAGGAGACACAGAGGCAGGGAGAGGAGACACGAAGGCAGGGAGAGGAGACACAGAGGCAGGGAGAGGAGACACAGAGGCAGGGAGAGGAGACACAGAGACAGGGAGTGGAGACACGGTGATAAGGAGAGGAGACACAGAGGCAGGGAGAGGAGACACAGAGACAGGGAGAGGAGACACAGAGACAGGAAGAGGAGACACAGAGACAGGGAGAGGAGACACAGAGGCAGGGAGAGGAGACACAGAGGCAGGGAGAGGAGACACAGAGTCAGGGAGAGGAGACACAGAGACAGGGAGAGGAGACACAGAGACAGGGAGAGGAGACACAGAGACAGGGAGAGGAGACACAGAGGCAGGGAGAGGAGACACAGAGACAGGGAGAGGAGACACAGAGACAGGAAGAGGAGACACAGAGACAGGGAGAGGAGACACAGAGGCAGGGAGAAGAGACACGAAGGCAGGGAGAGGAGACACAGAGGCAGGGAGAGGAGACACAGAGACAGGGAGTGGAGACACGGTGATAAGGAGAGGAGACACGAAGGCAGGGAGAGGAGAGACAGGGAGAGGAGACACAGAGGCAGGGAGAGGAGACACAGAGACAGGGAGAGGAGACGCAGGGAGAGGAGACACAGAGGCAGGGAGAAGAGACACAGAGGCAGGGAGAGGAGACACAGAGGCAGGGAGAGGAGACACAGAGACAGGGAGAGGAGACGCAGGGAGAGGAGACACAGAGGCAGGGAGAAGAGACACGAAGGCAGGGAGAGGAGACACAGGGGGCAGGGAGAGGAGACACAGAGGCAGGGAGAGGAGACACAGGGGGCAGGGAGAGGAGACACAGAGGCAGGGAGAAGAGACACAGGGGGCAGGGAGAGGAGATAAAGAGGCAGGGAGAAGAGACACGAAGGCAGGGAGAGGAGACACAGAGGCAGGGAGAGGAGACACAGAGTCAGGGAGAGGAGACACAGAGACAGGGAGAGGAGACACAGAGACAGGGAGAGGAGACACAGAGACAGGGAGAGGAGACACAGAGGCAGGGAGAGGAGACACAGAGACAGGGAGAGGAGACACAGAGACAGGAAGAGGAGACACAGAGACAGGGAGAGGAGACACAGAGGCAGGGAGAAGAGACACGAAGGCAGGGAGAGGAGACACAGAGGCAGGGAGAGGAGACACAGAGACAGGGAGTGGAGACACGGTGATAAGGAGAGGAGACACGAAGGCAGGGAGAGGAGAGACAGGGAGAGGAGACAGAGAGGCAGGGAGAGGAGACACAGAGACAGGGAGAGGAGACGCAGGGAGAGGAGACACAGAGGCAGGGAGAAGAGACACAGAGGCAGGGAGAGGAGACACAGAGGCAGGGAGAGGAGACACAGAGGCAGGGAGAGGAGACACAGAGACAGGGAGAGGAGACGCAGGGAGAGGAGACACAGAGGCAGGGAGAAGAGACACAAAGGCAGGGAGAGGAGACACAGGGGGCAGGGAGAGGAGACACAGAGGCAGGGAGAAGAGACACAAAGGCAGGGAGAGGAGACACAGACACAGAGGCAGGGAGAGGAGACACAGACACAGAGGCAGGGAGAGGAGACATGGTGACACGACAAACAAAGCAACACTGATTGACCAGAGTATTACATCCCCTCCTCCTCTTTTCCTTAGGCTACCAGCTACTCAGAGGACATGCATTTCTGTTGTGTGATGATTGTGCTACTCATGTTGGAGATGGATGTGTATTCATGTCCTTTCTTGATCTTTGTGTTTATACTGGTTACAGGCGAGCGCATAGGAGTGGAATATTTATTGGCCCAGATCAACAGAGGTGACCTCCTGGCTCCATCGCAGGTCCCTGAAGTCCCCTCGCAGGTGCCTGAGGAGGAGGATGAGCCGGATGACACCAGCAGCACGCCTGACATTGTCGGCCAGTCAGCTGCGATAGGGGCTGGTGATCCTCTGAGTGCTGTGATGGGTGACGCTGAACCCAGACCCCTCGTCACAGAGGTCAATAACACTTTTTGTAACACCTTACTCTAAAACACAATATTTACCTGAAGTAAATGTGGTTACATTTTAATAAGATAAATGAATGTAAAATCAGCATGGCTCACATATTAGAAACAAGAGCAAGCTCCCTTTTCATATGCTCCCTCATTTCCCCACTTTCCATCTACAGATGCTCCTCCTTTTTCTCAGGCTCCTCAACCACAAGCTCCTCCAGAGTGCCTTCCAGGTGCCCAGCCAAGGCAACGTGCCTGGAGGCTGAATAAAGCTGCCCAGGAGGATGAGGAGCGAATGGCAAGGGGGGAACAGCCCCGGAAGAGGCTGAAAAAGGAGAAATACCACTACACCTGCAAAGTGTGTGGCCAGGACAAAAACAAACAGACTGGACACACCCAGCTAAAGGGGCGGTGGTACTGTTCAGAGTCAGGACAGACCCTGGATGACTGGAGGAAGAGTGGAGGCCTATAGTCACCATTACTTTGCTCTCTCTGTTGTTTGTCTGTCTGTCTCTAAGTTGTTCCGGTCCGTCTCTCTGTCTGTTGGCGTGGATATATGACAGGGCCAGAGCTGAGGTGCGCAGTGTGGGAGCTGCTGCGTGTGTGTGAGGGTGCCAAAAGTTCTGTTCTGTTCGGTTCTGTTTCAGTGAGACAGGAGGGACTTAACATACTTTAATGCACTCCTGAGCTCCTGAACGATATGTATATAGTGTATGTTAAATTAAAGTTAATAATTTTTGCCAAGAACAGCCTTCATGTTTTTATTTCATTTCCTCTTGAATAACAGGACAGTGAGTGTCATCCACTGAATGTGATTGTGAAAACCAAAGCCAGAATCATTTACATTTATTCACAAAACACAACACTCTTTCCTGCTCAATTTGGAATTTGTTTTATTCATTTGTGCTGCACAGATGTAGTCTCTCAAATAATTGAGATTACAATAAAGAAGGAGGGGAAATATGATGTGGGAGTTATTTACATTTACAGTTATAGACTTTTAATACTGTTTTAACTTTAAATGTAGCATATGGCAATTTGAGTTAATTATTTGAATATTGTATCATATTCATTTCATCATATTAAATGCATTAATGTGCGTAATTGCATAATCACAGGGTTATTACTTTGCAATCTGATTAGAGTTCAGGCTCCCTGAGGTCACGGGCTCTTAGAACACTTTGTCAGCAAGCGTGGTGAAGTTGGTTTTATATTCGACATTCGCCTATTTTCCGGTGGTGTAATTGTAATAGCGTCACGAAAACCGCACCAATTAGCCTCATGATGGTATTATTTTGTACAGAAAACTAAGACTAATATTCCACAGGCTTTATCAACTCACCAAAGTAAGCAAGTCTGGCGAAAGATCAGAGTAACCGCGCCGAATATACTTCTAAGTGAACTACGGCAGCCAGAGCGCTTAGGGACCATCGCAAAAGTGCAACGCCTTTTTTTTAAAATTTTTATAATAACTCACTGGAAATTCAACCAATGAACACCAAACCACTTCTGATGTGTTTGTGAACTCACTATAAAGCTTTCACAGCCATTCAGTTTCCAGAAAAAATCATTTTAGGTAGAACATGTACTCAGTGTGCATAATTAATTCCATTTTAGACTTTTATTTTGTAATAGCTCTCTATTGTAGTGTACTTCTCACACCCTTTATTATCAAGGATAACCTTTTTAATTTAAAAAAGCATAACTAATCATTGTATATGATTGTCTTATTTATGGATTTTTAATTATGGATGGGTGTGGGAACTACACAATGAGTCCATGAACACATCAGAAGTGGTTTGGTGTTGATATATTTAAAAACAAGAGAGCTATTACAAAATAAAAGTCTAAAATGGAATTAATTATGCTCACTGAGTACATGTTCTACCTAAAATTATTTTTCTGTAAACTAAATGGCTGTGAAAGCTTTATAGTGAGTTCACAAACACATCAGAAGTGGTTTGGTGTTCATTGGTTGAATTTCCAGTGAGTTATTAAAGGGGACATATTATGCAAAACTCACTTTTTGCGGGCCTTTGTGTTCATATTTGGGCCTCTACTGTTCTTTTAAACACTCCAAGCGCGAAAAAAACCCATCCATCCATTTTCTGTAGGTCAGTAGAAAGACTTTGGTGTCAAGAATAATATGCTGCTGTGAGTCATTTGGATGGCTCCCTTATCCTTACGTCACTCTAAGGGAATTTGCATAGACCTGTTAAGTCCCCACCCACTAAATTAGTTGAAGATCCGCTATCTTGTATCGAGCATACAAGCGCAATGGCTACGAAAGGAAAATCACACATGAAGTGTTGTGTTGTTGGCTACAACACAAATCTTTGCATTTTCTCCCGAGCAAAGAAACTCGAAGAACTGCGTGGCTCCAATTAATTTTTGATGGCCATGTCCCTGCTACAATTGGCAAGAATCTTGTGGTGTGTGCGAACCACTTTTCAGTAGACTGCTTCGAAAACCTCAGACAGTACACGGCAGGACTAGCTAGCAAACTTCGGCTGAAGGATGTCTCTGTGCCAACTATCCGTGGCAAGTCAGCAGATGAAGGAGATTCAAATAATGAGTTTCATGTTTCTATTGCAGTTTATATTTAGCCAAAGCTAACATCGCTTCCTGTCAGCCCTGTACCTGCTTAGATTGAGAGATGTTTCTCTCCGTTCTATAAAGCATTGCAGTACACCGCCGATCGAGTAATTTTATACCCTGAAAAATTTTGATAGTAATGATTGTTAAAATGTTGTCTAGGCTCAAATTAAATATTGTCATGTTATTATCAATAGAGGCGCCATCAAGTAAAAGCCCTTAGTCTGACGTTAGCAGTTGTAGCCTCACTTTATTCAATTCAATTCAATTCAATTCAATTCAAAAATACTTTATTTATCCCAGAGGGAAATTAAATGTTGATGTAGCTCAATTAAATCAAGGAGTTATTATAGATGCTGATGGCTGTGGGCAGGAATGATTTCCTGTAGCGGTCCGTTTTGCATCCAAACTGAAGAAGCCTTTGACTGAAGAGACTCTGTTTTCCGATAACAGTCTCATGGAGAGGATGTTCAGGGTTGTCCATAATTCTCTTGATTTTATGCAAAATCCTTCTTTGCATTGTTGTCTCCAGAGGTTCCACAGTCGTCCCCACAACAGAACCAGCCTTCCTTATCAGGTTGTTGAGTCTTTTTAGGTCCCTGGTTCTGATGCTGCTGCCCCAACAGATGACGCAAGAGGAAATGACGCTCTCAACAACAGACTTGTAGAAGATCTGCAACATCTTGTTGCAAACCTTGAAGGACCTTAGCTTCCTCAAGAAGTACAGTCTGCTCTGTCCTTTCTTGTAGATGGCTTCACTGTTGTGTCTCCAGTCCAGTCTGTTGTCCAGATGAACACCAAGGTATTTATATTCCTCAACCACCTCCACTTCTTCTCCCATGATGGAAACAGGGTTTGATCTGACCCTGTTTCTCCTGAAATCTATAATCATCTCCTTTGTTTTGTTAACATTCAAGATGAGATGATTGTTCCCACACCATGCCACAAAGCGGTCCACCAGCTCTCTGTACTCAGCTTCTTGTCCATCTCTGATACACCCGACAACTGCAGAGTCATCTGAATATTTCTGTAGATGACAGGAGTCTGACTTGTACTGGAAGTCTGAAGTGTACAGAGTGAAAAGGAATGGTGAGAGTACAGTCCCCTGTGGTGCTCCTGTGCTGCTGATCACCTGGCTAGACACACAATTCTTCAGTCTGACAAACTGTGGTCTGTTTGTCAGGTAGTCATTAATCCAGGTGATTGTTGAGGCCTCCACCTGAGTCTTCTGGAGTTTCAGACGAAGTAGATCAGGCTGGATTGTGTTAAATGCACTGGAGAAATCAAAGAACATGATCCTCACAGTGCTGCCTGCTTTGTCCAGATGACAGTGGGTTTGTTGAAGCAGGTGTATGATAGCGTCTTCAACTCCAACTCCATGGCGATAAGCAAACTGCAGGGGGTCCTGATATGTGCTGGTTTGCTTACACAGGTGGGTCAACAGGAGTCTCTCCAGGACCTTCATGATGTGGGATGTCAGGGCAACAGGTCTGTAGTCATTGATGTCTGAAGGATGAGTTTTCTTTGGTACCAGAATCAGACAGGATGTCTTCCACAACAGTGGTACCTTCTCTTGGGTCAAGCTAAGGTTGAAAAGGTGTTGCAGAATCCCACAGAGCTGCTCTGAACAGGCCTTCAGGACTCGGGGGCTGACACCATCTGGACCTGCAGCCTTGTTCCGGTTCAGTCTCTCCAACTGCCTCTTCACCTGACTTCTAGAAACAGAAAAGTGGGAGGGGGAGGCAAAGGGGACAGCAGCATCTCCTGATTTGGTTGAAGACAAACTACCGGAAGCAGAAGAATCCATGACTGAGGTGGAGGTGGAGATGTTACAGGAAAGCTGTGGGTCAGAGGAGGGTGGGATGTCTCTTTGGCTGGGAACAGGAGGGGAGGATGGTGAGCATGTTCCTGAACTGAACCTGTTGAAGAATGTGTATATAGATATAACGTTACTCGAACATACTCAAGGTCAATGCCACTGACGTGAAGTAGTACTTGTTTTGTTTGAGTAAATGCGTGTTTACATGTTGCCTAGACTGAAATTAAATATTATGCTATCCGCAATGGAAGCGGCCAGCAAGTAAAAGCCCTTAGTCGAGGCCAACCTTTGCTGTTGTAGCCTTACCTATATCTTCCAAAAGTAAATGTACATTTGCCAAGGGACTCCATAAGGCATTTAGAAGGGGTCGTCACAATTTATAGGTGAAACAATATGCAGTGGCGGCTCCTGACATTTTTTTTAGGTAGTGCAATTTCCAGTGTGTGAAAGCTGCATCAGAGTGTGCTGTGCAAAGCTGAACCGATTGCACTGATGCAAACCTTTTATGCTCCCACACAGGAAATAAAATGTCCAATCGTCCAGAAACTCCTTGTCTTCCTTAAATAAACACAACGCAGAGTCGAGGGGTTATTTGGTCTTCCAAATAACCAAAGTGACTCTGCAATTTCCCCCGTTACGTCCATAAGTACCATAAAAGTCCATAGGACTGAGGTATATTTGTCTAGGTAGCATAATTTATTGTAATAATTTTAAATAATTTTTTGTTATTTTTTGCATAATTTGCCAATCAGTTAATATTAACTTAACCATTATTTATTTATTTTCCTCATATTGTTCCAGGATTCTATGAAATAAGTAAACACATAAGCTCTTAATGATAAGATTCATTCAATTTTCATTCTAAAGAATGTAATTAAAATGACAACATATAAATCCAAGTCAAGTGTTTATTGAAGTTTTGGAAAATATGACTTAGAAAAGCATAACCAATTGTCAAACATGGTTAAGTGCAGCTTACTTATGTGAGATTTCTCTCTTTTTTAAATATAATACTGCACCATTAACAATGAATGTGTCATTATACATTCTGCTATCATTGTCAACATTATATAAAAGATTTAAATCATTACAAGTCAATGATTGAGCACAAAAGGGTAAGTTATTTAGCTACATCAAATACTACCTGGAAAAATAGCAGGGTTGGTGGAGCCCTGGGTTTCATCTTTGCCTCGCAAGGCTAGCTCGAAAATACCGCAAAATTCTTCCAAACATCCTTCTCCGCATTAGTACGACGACTAAAGGGTACTTCTTTCAGAAACACTACCGTATTGTTGCACTCGACACTCGCCATCTTCTTCATAGAATGTTTTTTTTTTTTTTTTCTTTATTGAAAACCACAATGTTACAACAACAAGTAGAAAGTTCATGGTCCCGCGCAACAGACATATGATGAAAGCACGTTGTGCGTCGTTTGTGCGAGCACATAAACCCTCATAGAAAATGCATTGGGAGCATGATTTTTGAAAAAAACCGAGGTCCCATTCATGTCAATGGGAGCTTCCTGGTGCAAATTCGACCCTGACAGAAATCGCACAAAATGGGCGTAGCAACACCAGGCACGACCTTAATCTGATTGGACAATGACATATACAACCAGTTTGCCTGCAGTAGATCAGTCCCACCTTAGCAACTAGATTAAAAAAAAAAAAAAAAAACTCCGTGTTTGGTAGTGCGTCGCACAAATTGCCCCTATGGAGGAGCCGCCACTAACAATATGACTGATCAGTGTATACACGATCAAAAGATGACTTTCAAGATTTATCCTGTTGTCAGTCTGTAGGCTTTGTAGCTGTTGAATGAAAGCTTCTTATCTCAAGTTGTCATAAATTGTTATGGAATATTTCAAAATGTCGACTATCTCCTCAATTACTTCTTTTTCCTCCTTTAGGCTAGAGTACAGCCACAATTGTTTCCGGCAACAAGAGAGATTGGTTGTCAAACAGACTCACCAGAGAGACAGAAATGAACTGTTGGTACACAGCTATCTCTACGGACTCTTCAGTCTCACTTCAAAAGTGAAGGTACATAGATCTCTCACAAATGGTTTACCATCTAGCTGTTGCACCTGTTAATGCTTGAATTTGTACTGCAGTAGGTTTATTGTCATTGTCTCTCATATAGCATTTCTGTTCAAGGTGTCCAGGCTACTGTGTTCACGAAAGACTGTGGTGTTGGCACATCCACTGTACACCTCACTGCCCCACCGCCTTTCCAACTCCAATCCATGAAGTTAACAAATACATTGTTTATGAGACCTGCTGTTCAAGGTGTGCCCTGTGTGCCAGCATCCATGCACCATTCAAACAAGACGGCTCGGGACATTCATCTCAGTGGTGCAGCAGTGACCCCATTGTGAGTACCGCCGAACTTGGGGCAGCCAACCACTTCTCAACGCTTCACTAAGAGGAAAACTTAGTTATATTCAAATGGTTTATCTTATTAATGAAAACTTAGTCATATTCAAATGGTTTATTAAGACCTATTATCACTGTATAAACCTTAATATTTCCTCTCAGATGAAAGTTTTTTACCCAAGTCCCCTTTAATTTAATTTATGGACCATCGAAGGGCTTCTTAAATGCTCCCTCTTAGAGGAAAGCTTATCCATGTTTCTGATCTTATTAATGCTTAATGCTTCACTAGGAAGCTAACTTAGTCATATTCATATATTGAAGATCTGTTATCATTTATTATACCAACCGTTCTGTTATTAGCTATATTTTTAAATACTTCCTCTTAAAGGAAAGTTTATCCATGTTTGTTAGCTTTTGTTAGTTTACTCAAATTACCTGCTCTGTATTTCTGTGTTGTATTTTTTCTGTGTTGTATTTTTTATGTCTTTATGTAAAGCACATTGAGTTGCCTGTGGTATGAAATGCGCTATATAAATAAAGATTGATTGATTGATTGATTGATTGATTGATTGATTGAACAACACGCCAGGCGGCAATGTTCAGCTCTGTCGCAGTCCATGTCTGTGGAGCCTCTTCTTTCAAAATTCAAAGGGTAAATGAATTTGGTCATAATTATTGCATAAGGAATGAAGTGCAAAGTAATACCTATTATGATAGTGTAGTGTTGCAAGCTGCAGACACAATTACTGTAATTTTTTTAACAACCTTTTTGTCATCTCTGTCCATCATCAGGTATTCCGGACTATGCACCTGCAATTGTTTCTGTACGACACCTTTCGTCGGCATGCACGTACATATATTTAACCTGCCATTGTCACCAAATGGAAGGCTTCTCAGGATGACATGCTACTGCGCCTTCGTGAGGAAAATGCCATAATTGGTGGCGACATGAGGGCTGATTCTCCAGGTATTTGAATAAAGCACAGAAATTGGTAAATGACGAAATATCTATGTTTTCATAGGCCACTCTGCAAAATTTGGTAGCTATACAGTCATGGACCTGAAAACAGACACTGTGATTGATGTCCAGTTGGTTCAGGTGAGTGGGAATAAATCAAACTGTAAGTACATTTGATACACTACAACTAACAAGATTTGCCCAGCACCTTTTACTTATGGACACATGCATCTGATTGCTTTCATAGAGCAACGAGGTTGGCGGCAGCTACCACATGGAGAAGGAGGGCCTGAAGAGAAGCCTTGCATTTTTTAAGGAGCGCGGGGTGACCCTTGACTGCATAGTGACAGACCGACACCCGCAGATACAGAAGTTCTTGAGGGAAGCTGGCATCAACCAATACTATGACGTTTGGCACATGGAGAAAGGTATATTTTGATTGTTAATTTACATATGATCAACACCCCTTTACATAGTTCATGCCAAGGTCTTGAGTGGGTTAATGGGCTAGCCTGTGTAGGGCTAAATGTGAGGTGTCTGCCTCGGCTATCTCGTAGCATATTGTATGTATGGTGAAATTCATAATCTGATGGATTTTATTAAAGAAATGTATGAAATGTAATGAAATTACAGGATTTTCAAAGAAACTACAGAAGAGCAGCAAAAAAAAAGAATGTCAGAAGCTGAAGAAGTGGATGCCGGCCATAAAAAATCACATCTACTGGACTGCAGCATCATCCACAACAGGACCAGAGAGAGTGGCGAAATGGAACTGTGTCCTCAATCATGTCCGCAATGTCCACACCCACAAGGACCCCCTTTTCCCAGCTTGTCTTCATCCAATTCGAAAAACCAGTGACAAGAACAAATGGTTGACAGCAGGTATCTTTCACATATAGGATTCAAACACTTCAAACACATGGTATAACTCATTTGTAGTTGCCAATGACAAATAGTCAGTCTATGGGTTCAACTAATTTGGTCATATTAACCCATTGAAACTGTTGTCATATCATTGTTTTGCAGTTTAATAAGTAATTATCTTTATCTGTTTTAGGAACTCCAGCGTTCTATGAGCTGGAGAAGGTGCTGAGTAGCAAAAGGATCCTCAAGGACATTGCTAAACTTAGCCCCCACCACCAGACCTCATCATTGGCGTCATTTCACAGTGTCATCTTGCAATTTGCTCCTAAAATGGTGGTGTATCCACTTCTTGGGATGCTTTGCAGGTAAGGGAAACTTTCATTACACAAAATGTTGATTTGTACAGTACATACCATTATTTTCATGTTTGGTTTCATCTTTACTGTACAAGACTCTAACCGGCTGCTCTCCATTTCAACGAGAATGCTGCACGAGACCAGGCCACTTCATCCTCTGGGGACCCTATGTACAGGATTCATTTCCCAAAGGCCAGAAAGGGAGAGTGCAGGGTGAAACCCAAAACCGAGGCAACTTTTGGTAAGTTATCTTTTTTTTAATTAGTCAACAATAAGACCTGTACATTTTGACTACTGTTGCACTTCAGTGTCTAATTAAAACAAATAAGTAAACAACTAAAATTAACAAACAAATTAAAAATAAAATCTTGTATAACTATGTACATGGTTAGAGAATGGTTTGTGATTATGAAATATTGCACAGGATATATGAAAGACTTGATGGGCCTCATCATGGGGCCAGTCTTTGAGGACCCAGCAGCATACAGGGAGGAAATCTTGAAAATGCACGTCCCTCCGGACCTGTCATCAGAGTTTGAGCATCCAGAGAAGGAGGAGGGGATCGCCAGCTACGTTTCTCGCTTCAATCGAGGGGAGGCCGTCTGAAGCCCACGTATTGTCCTTGGCTGTCAGGAAACTCCCGACGAACACGCAGGACCACACAAGACGGGATAACGACCCTTATTCTACGTCCAAGGAATCCCCAACACCAACTCACAAAGCTCCTGTAGGCAAGATACCTATAACGACTACAAGTTGAACATTGTATTAGTAAGTTAAATAGTTCTGTTAGACAAAGTACAACTGTCACATTTCATGGTGCCTGAAAATTTGTTCATTTCTATTTCCATTTTTGCTTCATGTAATAAATATTTTTTGGTAATGGCATTTCTAAATTTGTTGTTTGAGTGCTTGCTACTACCTGTATTTGCAGATAACAAACATAGATAAGAAATAAAGCAATCATATTGTATTGGGGCATTTACCAAATATGTATTTGGAGTGTAAGGCTAGTGACCTATGAACACAGTGAAGCAAAATCAAATCAAATCAAATCAAATTTATTTGTATAGCACATTTCATGTACAAACAGTTCAAAGTGCTTTACATAAAATAAAAGCATTGCAGCAGGGAGTGCAAGAAGCATTAAAAATACATAAAATAATATAAAGAGAAACAAATAAAATCATTTAAGTGAATTTAAAATCAGGCAACAGTCTAGATAAGTTAAAAGATATTTCATGCATAGACACATGAGAAAATAAATGTTTTTAACTTGGATTTAAAAATGTCTACATTTGGTGAAAGTTTAATCTCCACTGGCAGTTTGTTCCACTTGTTTGCAGCATAACAGCTAAATGCTGCTTCTCCATGTTTAGTCTGGACTCTGGACTGGACCAGCTGACCTGAGTCCTTGGATCTAAGAGCTCTGCTGGGTTTATATTCTCTGAACATATCACAGATGTATTTTGGGCCTAAACCATTCTGGGATTTGTAAACCATCAGCAGGCTTTTAAAATCTATTCTATGACTGACTGGAAGCCAGTGTAAAGATTTTAAAACTGGTGTGATGTGTTCAGATCTCTTAGTCCGGGTTAAAACTCCAGCAGCAGCGTTCTGGATGAGCTGCAGATGTTTAATGCTCTTTTTGGGAAGTCCAGTTAAAAGAGCATTACAGTAATCGAGTCTACTGGAGATGAATGCATGGATGAGTTTCTCCTGGTCTTTTTGGGAGAGGAAACCTTTAATTCTGTTGATATTTCTGAGGTGGTAAAAAGCTGCCTTGGTGACAGCTTTGATGTGGCTGCTGAAAGTCAGATCTGAGTCTATCAACACTCCGAGGTTACGAACTTGGTCAGTGATTATAAGGTCCCGAGTCTCAAGATATGTACCAACGCTGACCCTCTTCTCTTTGCTCCCAAACAGAATGATCTCAGTTTTGTCTTCATTTAATTGTAGAAAATTCTCTCTCATCCAGGTGTTTACTTCCTCCAGACACTGACACAGAACGTCAGCTGGGCTGCAGTCGTCCGGTGACAGAGACACATAAAGTTGTGTATCGTCTGCATAACTGTGATAATTGATGTTAAAATTCTGCAATATCTGACCCAAAGGGAGCATATACAAGTTAAACAGAAGAGGTCCAAGAATTGACCCCTGGGGGACTCCACAAGTCATGGCCACTCGCTCAGATTCATAGCTGCCAATAGTAACAAAATAACTCCGGCCTTCTAAGTAGGACCTGAACCAGTTAAGGACCGCTCCAGAAAGTCCAACCCAGTTTTCCAGCCTGTGCAACAGGATTCTGTGATCTACAGTATCAAACGCAGCGCTGAGGTCCAACAGAACCAGGACTGAAACATTACCAGAATCAGTATTCAACCTAATGTCGTTTAACACTTTGACCAGAGCTGTTTCAGTGCTGTGATGACGTCTGAAGCCTGATTGAAACTTATCAAGACTTCCACTTTCATTCAGAAAGTCGTTGAGCTGGTTAAATACAACTTTCTCAATAATCTTGGATATAAAAGAGAGATTAGAGACAGGTCTGTAGTTGTTCATCATAGAGGCATCTAGAGTTCTCTTCTTTAGGAGTGGCTTAATGGCAGCTGTCTTTAGTGACTTGGGAAAAATGCCTGATGCCAGTGAGCTGTTAACTATTCGTAGGAGATCACTTTCTACTGAGGTAAAAACAGTTTTTAAAAAGTCGGATGGTATTATGTCCAGAGTACAAGTGGTTGATTTCAGATGCCGAACTGTTTCCTCTAGGATTTTTAAATCAACATTATTAAATTGTGACATAACGTCAGAGTTATTTCTAGGTTTTAGACACAGATTAGTTTTCTTGTTTGTCTGTGTTGCGTGAATGTTTTGTCTAATTGTTTTGATTTTTTGGCTAAAAAAGTGGGCAAATTCGTTGCATTTCTCAGTGGAGAGGAGGTCTGGGTTTGACTGTTTAGGAGGATTTGTGAGTTTTTCAACCATAGCAAACAGAGTTCGAGAATTGTTGACATTCTTATTAATCATTTCAGATAAATGCAGCTGTCTGGCCTTGCACAGCTCATTGTTATAACTACGCAGGCTTTCTTTATATAGCTCATAGTGAATCTGAAGCTTTGTTTTCCTCCATTTACGTTCAGCTTTCCTGCATTCTCTTTTCAGATTTTTGACCGTAGTGGTGTTTCTCCATGGGGTTTTCTGTTTGATCAAGGTGCTCTTGATTCTTATCGGTGCAACAGCTTCCATTACATTAAAAATTTTCAAGTTAAAATGATCCAGCATTCCTTCAACCGACTCTGCGCTCATTGTTGGTAACATAACTATGGCCTCCCTAAACTGAGCACTTGTTTTCTCATTGATATACCTCTTCTTAACTGAGAAGCTGGTTGTTTGAACATTCTGAGTAATATGTAAATCAAATAAAATACAAAAATGGTCAGACAAGGCCAAATCAGTAACAACAACAGAAGAAATATCAACACCTTTAGAAATGACCAGGTCCAGAATGTGACCTCGAAGGTGGGTAGGTTCTGTTACATGCTGCCACAAACCAAACATGTCCAGCACAGAAGAAAATTCTTTGGCAGTACCATCCGTCATATTATCCATGTGAATGTTAAAATCCCCGGTCAAGATAAAATGGTTAAAATCAGTCGAAATAACAGACAATAATTCAGAAAAATCATCAATAAAACTTGCACAGTATCCTGGAGATCTGTAAATGATTAAGAACAGGATTTTAGGAACACCCTTTAAAATAAAACTCAGATATTCAAAAGAAGTGAAATCACCAAATGATATCTCTTTACACTGGAATGTATCTTTAAATAAGGCAGCCTCCCCCCCACCTTTCCTCCCATTTCGGCATTTATCCATAAAACTAAAGTTTGGGGGAGCTGCTTCATTAAGAATAGTAGCACTTGTGCTCTCTGTTAACCATGTTTCTGTCAGAAAAAGAAAATCTAAATTGTGTGAAATTATGAAGTCATTAACTAACAGTGACTTATTGGACAGAGATCTAATATTAAGTAAGGCTAGCTTTGTGGAGTTTACAGTGGCCTCTGTTGTATTCTGAGTTGTACGTGGTACCGATAACAGATTAGATAAATTCACCCAAGCAAGACTAAAATCTGTTTGCTGAAAATGCAGTATGTTGTCATAGATTTACCATGCATACTGGTAAAAAGAAAAATTAAGAAATAAAACGTACTGTTCTATTCCCCTTAGCCGTAAAGGCCCATGGTCAGCTCTGTAGACGTTGAATGCATTTTGTAGAGAGTATACATTCAGGCACACTGGATGTAAACCGGGATGATCGATGATACATCGAGGCATTTCCTCCAGCTGCTGCACACGTCGTGTGACCTATTATTTATGATGTACGGTGAGTGCTATGCTAGCAGCACGGATGTTAGCATATCAGTGTGCTATGGTGGGACAGTCGCTAGCATAAGTAAATAAGTGAGTGCTATCATAGCACAGTTGGTAACTGGCTAAATAAATGTTGCTAATGATTACCTGTGGAATTTCCTGGCAGCATATACTCTCAGCCTCAGTTGGCATTGCCCCACAAGTGCACCTATGATATTAATAAAAGCTATTTGATTGTTGTGAGCTTTGTAAAGTTTAAAATGCTAGCAAATACTAAATGTTGTAAAGAGATGGCATTATGTTTCTAAAAATAACCTTATTAGGCTACATAGTTGTGGCAGACTAAACATGGTAGGCTGACAACTAAGGAGAGATGCGATGGTAACAAATAAGTATATTTAAAAAGTTGACTTAACATTCAGAAACCGCTTGCTGCATTCTTGCTGTTTGTGCAGGTGGATCCTCTTCCTCTTGTTCGGGATCGGGGTCCGACTCAGGGTCAATATATAATATATGTGGTTGGATACCGGCTCTGTTTGCAGTCATTTTCACGCGTGAAACGCGCAGGGTAAACAGTAAACGCAGCCGGAGGCTTCTCATGAGCAGGGCGGGGCGTGGCCAGCAACAGCTTATTTGCATAAAAGTGACAGAGCCCTTAAACCCATGTCTAATTAGCATTAATGAAGCAACTCCCTCTGACTGTTTAAATGTTAACGTTCCTCGAACCACAGGCAGAGGAGGAGGAGTGGCAGCTATTTTCAGATCAGGGTTACTAATCAGTCCCAGACCCAAGATTAGTTTGAGCTCTTTTGAATCTCTGATTCTCAGTTTTTCCCACGCAAAGTGGAAATCACAGAAACCTCTTGTGTTTGTTGTTGTCCACCTGGCCCTTATTCTGAGTTTCTGTCTGAATTCTCAGAGTTTTTATCCCAGTTAGTGCTGAGTACAGATAAAGTCATTGTAGTGGGTGAATTTAATTTTCATGTAGATGTTGAAAATGACAGCCTGAATATGAACTTTAATTCTATATTAGACTCTATTGGATTTTCTCAGAGTGTTCACAGACCGACTCACTGCCTTAATCACACCCTTGATCTTGTGCTGACTTATGGTAATGAGAGTGAACAGTTAACAGTGTTCCCTCATAACCCTGTCTTATCTGACCATTTTTTGATAACCTTTGAGTTTACATTACTTGACTACACAGTTTCTGAGAAGAAATTTACATATAGAAGGTGTCTATCAGAGGATGCTGTAACCAGATTTAAAGCTGCGGTCGGCAACTTTTTTTTAGTCATATTAGCTTGAACTGTCATGGGATTCTGGAAGTAGAATATTAAATAGGCTGTTTAGGAAAAATAACGAAATCTGTAGCTCCCTCTGAAGCCTGTAATCATGCTTGCAAAAACCGAGCGCTCCCGGCTGTTTTTAACCAATCAAGTTAGGGTGGAGGAATCCTACCTGTCAATCACAGCTTGTGCACACGCTGCTGAGCGTGAGTCTGCCCCAGCTTGTGTGCGCTCACACTGGTGTGAACTCATGTGCACAACCTCGTCCACAGAGGGGGAGGGGTTTGGGGGGCGATTCGGAGCTTGTTAGAGGTTGGGGGAGGGACCTAAAAGTTGTATCAGTTCGAATTTTCCGACTTTAGACTCGTAATTTTGAAAACCTGCCGACTGCAGCTTTAAATAATTAATTCCATCATCCTTTTCTTCACTGCCATGTGCAGATATGACAGAGGACGACTACCTAAACTTTACTCCAGCAGCACTTGACTCTCTTGTTGACAGCACTATAGTTTCAATGCGTACAGCACTGGACAATGTTGCCCCTCTGAAAAGGAAGGTAATCAGTCAGAAGAGGTTGGCTCCTTGGTATAATTCACAGCTGCGTGCTTTAAAGCAGACTGCAAGAAAGCTGGAGAGACAGTGGCGTTCCTCTAATTTAGAAGAGTCTCAGTTAGTCTGGAAAGATAGTTTAACAATGTATAAGAAAGCCCTTCGTAAAGCTAGAACTGCTTATTATTCATCATTGATAGAAGAGAATAAGAACAATCCCAGGTTTCTTTTCAGCGCTGTAGCCAGTCTGACTAAGAGTCCGAGCTCTGTTGAGCCAGGTATTCCTTTAACTCTCAGCAGTGATGATTTCATGAGCTTCTTCATCAATAAAATTGTTTCTATTAGAGAGAAGATTGATGGAGTCCTTCCCACTATTATCAGTGATGTATCATCAAGTACAGCAGCTTTAGAAGTATCTTTAGAACCTGATTTGTATTTAGACGGCTTCTGCCCAGTTGATCTCTCTGAACTAACAACAGCAATAGTCTCTTCTAAACCATCAACTTGTGTTTTAGACCCAATCCCAACCAGACTGTTCAAGGAGGTTTTCCCATTAATTGACACTTCCATATTGGATTTGATCAATCTGTCTTTGTTGACAGGATATGTACCTCAGACTTTTAAGGTTGCTGTAATTAAACCTTTACTTAAAAAACCTACTCTTGACTCAGGAGTGTTAGCTCATTACAGACCTATATCCAATCTCCCTTTTATGTCTAAAGTTCTTGAAAAAATAGTTGCAGCTCAGCTTTGTGATCATTTACACAGAAATAATCTGTTTGAAGAGTTTCAGTCAGGATTCAGAGTGCATCATAGCACAGAAACTGCACTGCTGAAAGTTACCAATGATCTCCTCTTAGCCTCTGATAGCAGACTTGTGTCTGTGCTTGTCCTGTTGGATCTCAGTGCTGCATTTGATACGGTCGATCACAGTATCTTATTACAGAGACTTGAACATGTTATTGGGATTAAAGGAACTGCATTAGGCTGGTTTAAGTCATATTTATCTGATAGATTTCAGTTTGTTCTTGTAAATGAAGAATCTTCCTCACACACCAGAGTAAGTCATGGAGTTCCTCAGGGTTCTGTGCTTGGACCGATTCTTTTCACTTTATACATGCTTCCATTAGGTAACATTATTAGACAGCATGGCATAAATTTCCATTGCTATGCTGATGATACCCAGTTGTACTTATCTATAAAACCAGATGAACCCAATAGGTTGGTCAGACTACAACATGTCTTAAAGACATAAAGGTCTGGATGACTCAGAACTGTCTGCTTCTAAATTCAGACAAAACTTAAGTCGTTATCTTTGGACCTGAGCGTTTCAGGGAGAAATTGTCTAGCTATATAGTTACTCTAGATGGTATTTCCTTGGCTTCTAGTTCTACAGCGAGGAACCTTGGAGTTATTTTTGACCAGAACTTATCATTTGACTCGCATATAAAACAGGTTTCTAGGACTGCCTTCTTTCATCTTCGTAATATTGTTAAAATCAGGAACATCTTGTCTCAGAGTGATGCAGAAAAACTAGTCCATGCATTTGTTACTTCAAGATTGGACTGCTGTAATTCTTTATTATTGGGCTGTCCCACATATTCTCTGAAAAGCCTTCAGTTAATCCAAAATGCTGCAGCCAGAGTTCTGATGAGAACTAACAGGAGAGATCATATTTCTCCAGTTTTAGCTTCTCTTCATTGGCTCCCTGTTAAATTCAGAATAGAATTTAAGATTCTTCTCCTTACATATAAAGCTCTTAATGACCGAGCTCCATCATATCTCAAAGATCTCATTGTAAGATATTTTCCTAACAGAGCACTTCGTTCCCAAACTGCAGGTTTACTTGAGGTTCCCAGAGTTTCTAAAAGTAGAATGGGAGGCAGAGCCTTCAGTTATCAGGCCCCTCTCTTGTGGAATAAGCTGCCAGTAAATGTCTGGGAAGCAGACACCCTTTCCACTTTTAAGACCAGGCTTAAAACTTTCCTTTTTTATAAAGCTTATAGTTAGGGGTGGCTCAGATGATCCTGAAACATCCCATAGTTAAGCTGCTATAGGCCCAGACTGCTGGGGGAGCTCATCTGTCACACCTTTCCTCACTTTACTCTCTTTATGTATATGTGATATTATTGTGGTCATTAACTCGTGTTTCCCTGTTCCAACAGATATCCTTTGAATGGTGTTACAGTGCCGCCAACCCCCCCTCTCTTTCTGTCTTCTCAAACCCCAGCTGGTCGAGGCGGATGGCCACCCTTCCTGTGTCTGGTTCTGCCAGAGGTTTCTTCCTGTTAAAAGGGAGTCGTTTCTCTCCACAGTCGCCTCAGGCACGCTCAGGACGGGAGATTGGACCGAAAAAGAAAAAGTTTTCAGTGCAATCTGTTGGTTTCCTTAGCTAGGAAATTGTTTTTCATTCATTATATAAATAAAAATGAATTGAAAAATTGAATTGAAATTAAACAGCTCTGGGAGAGACTGAAACTGGCTGAATAGAGCTGGTGAAATCTCTTTATGTGAGAGTGATTTTGTGCAAAGAACTTCATGAACATGTTTTGTATAGCCCATAGACCAATTCTAACTTGTTTAAAAAGAGGTAAAATATGTCACATTTAAAAAAAAAAAAAGGCGTTGCACTTTTGCTATGGTCCCTAAGCGCTCTGGCTGCCGTAGTTCACTTAAAAGTATATTCTGCGTGGTTACTCTGATCTTTCGCCAGACTTGCTTATTTTGGTGAGTTGATAAAGCCTGTGGAATGTTAGTCTTAGTTTTCTGTACAAAATAATACCATCCTGAGGCTAATTGGTGCGCTATTACAGTTACACCGCCGGAAAATAGGCGAATGTGGAATGTAAAACCAACTTCACCCCGGTTGGCAAGCGACCGAAAAGGACGGGTTTTGTTTTTTAAACAGAAATGGCGTAAAAAATGACTTATTTAGCATAATTAATAACAACAACACAGGGATTCTGTTTCAAAATAAAAAAGGAGGACATGACGGTGACGGTATGGAATTAATTTCCAAGACTAACAAGTGTCCTGACTGTCTGTCTAGCATTTAAGGATTTTTAAAATAATAACTTTTTTCCACAACATGCACATACATCACACACACCCACAAGGCTACAGCGAGCCACAGCCACTCATCACTCATTTAATAGGCTATATAGACCTGGCCCAGTGCAAATTAAGTGTTCTAATGAACTTCTTTGTTTTTCCTTTGCCTTGAAAAAAGTTTGTATATCCATTTTATGCTTTTTCCAAAATGATCACCTTACCTGATTGTCACCAAGGGGCTGCAGCGACAACACCCGCACACCCACAATATAATAGCCTATATAACTTGTGTACATATCATTTGAAAAATTCCCAGCATAACATTTAGGAAGGCACAGCCTACCCTAGCTCTCATTACCCGCCGCCCATGGTAGGAATGATGTTAGTTATTATGTTCATTATTTATTAATCTGCTGTTTAATTTTGTTCTAAGTTTGTACTTTTGTAAAAACTAAAAAGTTCGCTTGGTGATTTCTTGCAATTTGTCCAACTAGCAATCCAAACCTCAAAGTTAGGCTATCTTTTTAACTCTGTGTAAGTTGAACATTTCTGTGCTACTGATATTTTCTAAAGGTTTAATTTAGCTTTAAACATCAAACTAACGTCGCTGACACTCGATTAAAATGCCACTCCTTCGAATGTGTCCGCTGTTTACATTTTTATCATTTACCACCATTGAACGCTTTATAATAATTCCAGTAATATGTGTCTGAAAATAAGATTTGTTAGAAATACCGACTGCCTGCATGTTGTTTCTTATATTTCCTCAATTACAGTTAAGTAATCTCACCAGAAGAGGGAACTACTTTCCAGTTCGTCAGTGGTTAGAAACACACTCATTGGGCCTCATGCAAGAACATTTTCGTATTTTTATTCTAAATTTCTCTCACTTTTTTCGTAAGAAGGTCTCGTACGAACACGCCACGTCAGATTCAACAAACGCTCTTAACTTCAGAAAAAGTGTGTAAACGACCTGCGTAAATGATGAATGAATCACACCTGTGCGTATATAATTGCACGTGCACGAGGATAGTAAATTTGCATACTCCACGCCCAAAATGATACCAAATAAGGCTGTGCTTCCACGCTCCTGTGCCAGGAAGTGTTGAGTGTTGAATCATGAGAATACGGGCTCTGGGATTGAAGTTCTGCTTTCAGAGATCCAAAAATGAAAATCTGTCAATTTTTGCAGTGTCAGCAGTGGAATTATGGGACCTGCTAAAGCAAAGAAATGGGAAGCAATTACGAGTGCTGTTAATTCTGTGTCACCTGTAGTTTGTAATGTCACCGAAATAAAAAATAAATGGTTTGATATGAAAATGGCTTTAAAAAAAACGTCTCACCATGGGCAGGCGCTCGATGACTGCAACTAAAGCCGTGCAACCAGTTATTGCCTCATCATGATGGCACTTTGATGGGACGGTCCATGAGGGGGGTCTTCTGACACCACACCTTCTGGTCTGTCTGGACTGGTTCAGGTTGTAGGAGACCCTCGTTCATGGCAATATTGTGCAAATCTGGCATGCCTTCTCTGGACTATAGAGCAGTTTGCCCCCCGCTGTATGGAGACACACCCACCTGGCCTTCAGCTCAGTGCGCTCCACCACAGCACGGGTGTTTTGATGCGTATATGTGTGCAGTCTATTGCTCCGATTATGATTGGCAGCCACGGCATGAAAGTCCCTCTTAATTTGTACTTGTTGGACAGCGGTGTATGGGAATTTGATATACCATGATGGGTGATAAACTGATGAGAGTTTTGATGACCAAGGGGAGCGCACGACTCACAGAGGACTGGGACACCCCCAATCTGTCTCCAATCTCCCTCTGAAAGGTTCCCTGGCCAAAAATCCAAGGGTGGTGAGGACCTGGACGTGTGGTGGAATTGGGTTTGATCGGCGTGTTTTTCTCTGGAGTTGTGGCAGCAAGCTGCATATTTGCAGCAGCACAGTCCTTGGGAATCTTAATCGCGATGACAGCCATTCATCTGTCTGCACATGGTCTCTTCCAAGAGCCTGATGCGCTAAGGCATTCAAAAGTAGAAAATCAGCCGCTGGTTACGCTTCCCATTAACCTTATACAGACTCAAATTAACCTTCTATTAGTGCATAATTTAAGTCAAACAGAATAATGTCAGCATCATTATGGGGTATAATGTATATATTTATTTATGTTTGCTTCAAAGTAATTAAATATACAATCCAAACTTGATTGGAATAACAGCGGACTATTTTACTAAACTCCTACGACAGGTCTGGATCACTCGTAAATTCTGTTCGTACCTGAAAGAAAACGTAAAATACGAAAAGATTGGTGAATGCGCAAATTCTCTTAAATCACTCGTACGGACGATTTAAGAACAAATCTGTGCGTACGAACGGTTCTTGCATGAGGCCCAATGTTTTGGATGGGGTGGACACAGGCCCCCAGCTTTGGGGGCAACATGGACATGACTGGGATGTTTCTGTTTCTGCATTTAGCAGACGCTTTTATCCAAAGCGACTTACAAATGAGGATATAACAATACAGCTAACATCAAAGCTAACAATAAGCTACATATCCAATCAAATCAAATCACATTTATTTGTATAGCATATTTCATGTACAAAACAATTCAAAGTGCTTTACATAGAATACAAGGAAACTACCCAGGATGCAACGTAACGTGACGTCGCCGATCGTCATTTCCTGTCAAAACGGCAGTTTCAAGCTAGCTACAACGAGGGTAGGTTCACTTCCTGTTTCAAAACAAAAGCAACAATTGTATCGTAATGGCTTTCCCTATGATAAAAGGCAACGGGTATTTTATTTTGTGAAAATAACCAGAAGTGCGTTAGCTCACTGCGGCTAGCTTTAGTAGCACCGAATTCGTGGCAACAAAATTGTAAATAGCCGGTATTTAACACGTTGGGGGTCTAAACGACTACTTTCTCGCCTGAAAATGTTTCAAATGTTGCTAAAGTTATATATTTACAGAGTTTAGAGCTTAAGTGAAATCAGCTTCAGGCCGGCTGATTTTGGCTCGGGCAGGAGCGAAATGCATAGTGGGTAAACGCTCTGCATGCTGTCTGATCGAATGAGTATGCCGTTTGCAAGTATGTAGTATGTAGTAGGCGGTTTCGAACACAGCCAGTGTAGAGATAGAGAGCAGGCATAGAGGGAAGTACAGAAAGATAAAGTGCAGTAGAGGGGGTAGGGAAGTACAGGGTAAGTGCTAGGGTAGGAGATGCTCTCTGAAGAGCTGGGTTTTTAAGAGTTGAAGATAGACAAGGACGCCCCTGTTCTTGTAGCGCTCGGTAGGTCATTCCACCATCATTGAACGTTACATGAAAAGAGTCTGGATTATTGTTTTATTGTTTTATTTGGATCCCCATTAGCTGCAGCAGAACTTCGGCTGTTCTTCTTGGGTCCGACATATATTGTACAGTACAAAACAAAAATTAAAAGAAGAAACAAAACAAACAAAGAAACAAAACAAATATATATATATATATATATATATATTATAAAACAGATTTTACAGAAAAAAAGAGGTAACATGTATTTACAACAATGCCTCAAAATCTAAAGCAATTCATGCATTCTATATTCCATTTTATAATTTCACTCAAAATCCCTGTATCCATTTGTTTTAAGATATTATATATATTCTAACCTTCTAGGCCTACATTATTAATGATTAGGATAATTCCATCCATCCATCCATTTTCTATACCCGCTGGATCCGTCGGTCGGGTCGCGGGGGGCTGGAGCCTATCCCAGCGGTCATCGGGCGAGAGGCAGGGTACATCCTGGACAGGCCGCCAGTCCATCACAGGGCCACACAGAGACAAACGAGACAAACAACCACACACACACACTCCTAAGGACAATTTTTCAGAGACACCAATGAACCTAACATGCATGTTTTTGGACATTTAAAAAAAAAAAAATGTTTTTTCTTTTTTCCACAACACAAGCACATACATTACACACACCCACAAGGCTACGGCGAGCTACAGCCTTGGGAGGAGGCCGGAGTACCCGGACAGAACCCACGCATACACGGGGAGAACATGCAAACTCCACACAGAAAGAACCAGCCGGGAGTTGAACCTGGAACCTTCATGCTGTGAGGCAGAACAGTTTAAATTCTCTTGTGCTAATAGTTTGTTCAAGGTGTTTGGGGAGTAGGTTCCAAGCATGCATTGCTCTGTACATTACTGTTCTCTTACTGTAGTTCATCTTTATTTTTGGCAGTGAAAACTTTCCACTGGCCGCATGTCTCGTTGTATAGCTATGATTGTTTGAACTATAGTGTAGTTTTTTGTATAGAACTTGTGGGTTTTTTGTTATAGATACATTTCTTACAAATATCAGTAATGAATAAAGCAATCTATCACCTACCATCAACCAACTGAGATTTCTATGCATTTTGAGTACATTAGTTCTCAGATCACAACCCAGGACAATGCAAATTGCTCTATTTTGCACTTTTTGAAGTTTATTAATTATATCTGCTGTGGCTTTTGACCAGACCACTGGGCAGTAGTCAAGATTTGAGAAAATTAAAGCCTGTAATATTAGTTTAGTTGATTTTGGTGATAAATATGCATCTTCTGATGACAGAGATGCCACTTCCCATTTTATTAACCACTTTATTTATATGTGTTTTCCATGTAAGTTTGTCATCAATGACAACTCCCAGCAGCTTGGTTTCCTGCACCTGGTTGATACATACTTCATTTTCAGGATTTTTGCTAATGTTGTATTGCGAGTCAATTACCATACTGTTGGTTTTAGATACATTCAAAACAAGTTTGTTGCAGTTAGCCCAGTCCACAACTGCTTTTAACTTTTCTTTCAAAACTGCATTTAGCTCCCCGTTGGTTAGTGCAGAGGCATAAATGGTTCAGCAGACATCAGCATATATCCCTATGTTTGCATTTCTCAGAACAAGTGGTAGTGACCATAAGTATAAATAGTGTACAATAACAGTCCCAAAGAACTCCCCTCTGGTACTCCACATGACACAACATTCTCTTCAGAAAAACACCCATTAAAGAAAACTGTCTGTGTTCTCTCCGTTAGATAACTCCTTAGAAAGGACAAAGAGGACACCTCAAACCCATAACTTTCAAGTTTTTTCAACAATAAATTGTGGTCAATTAGGTCGAATGCAGCTAAGAAATAAAGTATAACCACACCAACTAGTTTCTTTTTATCTATTTCCCTCAGCCAGTCATCTGTCATTTGAGTTGGATCTGATGTTGTGGAGTGACCCTTACGATATGCGTGTTAAAAATCTGTTCGTAAATTATTCAGAGATAAGTAGTTTGTCATTTGTTCAAATGTTATACATTCCATAATTTTACTTAGTACAGGTAAAAGGCTAATTGGACGACTGTTGGCTCCAGAAAATTGCAGTTTCTTGTTTTTTGGTTGTGGAATTAGCTTGGCACGCTTGCATTGGACACAGACAGTTAGCAAAACTCATATTTAGAATGTTACAGATAGGAGGTGCAATTTCCTCTGCGACCAGCTTTAGTAGCTTGCTATCAAGATTATCAATGCCTGTTGGTTTATTTTTACAAGTTTGTAACATATCTTCTACTGTCTTAATACCTACTTTATCAAACTTGAATGAATATTATTTATCCTTCATAATGTTATCTTTTATCAATAGATTGGATATTTTATTAATATCAATAGGCGGCATATTATTATTTAATTGATCAACTTTAGTCTCTAAAGAAATTGTCCCTAGGAGTGAGCGTGTAAATGAAAATTAATTCTTATATGCATTGTATTGAGTGTTACTGTGTATAACCTATAATAACCTCCTGCAAGGATACCACCCTGTCCTGTTTTCTCTCAAATCCTCTTATACAATGGTGGGCTTGTTAGAATAGAAAGAGAATCTGACAGCTGCACTTTAAGGAGGATAGTAGGGAAGAGGGTACTGGGAGCGGTGTCAAGGTAGCCTTGGCTGTAGTTAGGGAGGAAAAGTAGATAAGAACGCTCAACTATATCAAAGGAGCGATGACGCAACAATCTGCATTATAACTGAATTGTCTTTGTCTCAGTGGTCAGAGCAGCTCTGTACTTTGTACTGTGTTGTTCTCTCTTGCAAGATATTATTAAAAGCATCTTATCTCCTCAGAAGAAAATTACTGACTCTGTGCCTTTCTAAAATTTCCACCACAATGTTGGCGTCACGAACTGGATCCCTCAACTGGTTTACCTGGACCGGACCGCAGTGCATGGCCAGCCTCGACTGAAGTTCCAGCCTCACACCTCCAAGGCCTTCGGAGAGAGAGAGCTGACGGGTCCGTTTCCTGGATATCAGCGCTGGGAACTTTTTTTTTTTTTTAAAAACACGATAATCTGAGGCGGTAAGACTGCTTTCTATTTTTTTTATTGAATGAGAGGGTTTCCCGGTTGTGTCATTAGTGAGACAGAGATTTCACCTGTAAGTGAAACAGTCCGGAGAAGTGTGACTAAAGTACTCCAAAGAAGTGCGAGTATAGATTAAGGTCCTCATTGGAGCCGTCTTCTGAGTGGAAGGAATATATTCCCCCATTCCAAATCCGAGAATGGGAAACAGTAAGTCTCAGACTTTTGACTCTCCCAGGGAACCCAAGCATGATGAAAGGAGAATCCAAGCATGATGAAAGGGGGACCCAAGTATGATGAAATGAAAAAGAATATGGTCCGGAGAGTGTAAAATGGACTAGTTATTGGGTAGAATATTGGGGTTTTCCACTTAAAGGTTCTTTCAGTATGTCAGAAATAAGAAAATTAGAAGAAAAATTTTGAAAATATGAGAAAGATATGAAGTAGAAAAAGAAAGTGAAGGTTAAACAATGGGAACAGTTGGAAGAATGGAAAAAAGGTTTAGAATGTTGGAAAAAGGAAAGTGAAGTGAGAGAAAGAAAGAAAGAAAAATTCTAAACAAAATGCCAGGACGAAATGATGATGATAATTTAGTATGTGGACGAAAAGATAACTTATCTCTGACTAAGACTGAATCTCCTTTTAAACCACCACCATATTCTACTGATAACAATTTCACGACGCCTACAACAACAACTACCAGACCCGCCACAAGCCTCTGGCTCTCGGGAAGAGCAGGGACGCAGGAACACATTTTCACCAGGGGGTGCTGGGGGGGGATTCATTTTTTTTAGATGCAATTTCCTACATTCTAATCAATTTTAGGGTGAGGTATGGCGAATCCTAGGCTATCTGATTTACTCTCGCATGTTTTATGTAGCCTAAACAAGGAGGCTAGATTTTACCATTTTTTTATTTTAAATCTCACGTTGAAATGATCAAGTTCTTCTTGCGGAAGGGAAACGCGCACCTGATGTGGAGACGAGGACGCGCTCAAGAGCAAACTGCCCTGGCAGTTTGTCTTTTGTGCATGGGCAGTGTGAAATATGTCAAAGTGGTAGTAGCAATGCTTCATTTCGGCTAGGCGATGCACTCCAGGATTTCAAACAGTTTTGATTTTCTTGCGATGACTGCTGATCGCAAGTTGGTCGTGAGGTGAAATCGCTTGTAGGCCAACACTCAGCCAAAGCGCGAAACTGTACCAGAGAGCGTAGCTGTCCATGGTACCAAACATCTAAACTATGTTAGGTCGTACATTTTAGGTGGCAAAAACAAGATAACCATAACAAGATAACCATAACCTTAACAAGATTAAGCATATGTATCAACAAGGCTATTAGGCATGCATTAGTCTGCTATTCTGAAATAGTAGCCTGATAACATAAAGGAAACTAGAAAAATAATTAATCAAGCAGCAAAACCACACAACTAGCTGAGAACAATTTAACCAAAGTGAACTTAATTAGAGTTCACTTTGAAAATTCATAGTTATTGCTAAAATTCAGTAAAAATAAAATAGCACTTCAAGGTTTGAGTATAATTATTGTTGTGCATGTTGTATTTATCAGTATACCTGTACTTATTTTTTTTTTAGCACATGTTCAATATTTTCCATGGTGCTAATTCAGTTCATAGTGCTGTTGTCTACATAGAGTGCCCCTCTATTAGCACTTATGCACTTCTCTACTGTTCCGATAAAGCTAGAGCTAATATGTGCTTCCAGTCCACATTCTGATATCAAATCATTATGTTGTGGATGCATTTCATTTTCATTTTAAAAGACTAAGATGATACTTTTTGTATTACCATACATAAACTAATTTTATTAGTTTTATTAATGTGTTGGTGATATTTAACTGTGGTAACTTGAATATTGTTGTATAACATGAAAATACTTGAGGGATGACTGAATCACTTTAAATGGTAGTTTTAAGCTACTTTATTCTGGCCTTGTTCTAGGTCAGGTTTTTTTGTTGGTGCATTATACAACCTATAGTGCTGCAGAGAAGACTGGATCAGCCTTTCCAGAACTGGATGGCAAGCCCCAGCCCAAAGGATCGAACGAACTGGTAGATTGTGACCCCAAGGATCAACCAAACTGGTAGATTGGGACCCGACTGGTTACAATAACGGGATATCACAGAAACATTTGACAGACACATTGCAGAGGACTAAAAGATTACAAAGACTGAAAGACTTAATTTTGTTTTCTATTTATTTTTCTTCTTTCCTTCAAAAGCGCGCAGTTGTATTGTTGTTATTTGTATACAAACTTGGGTCCCTGTGTTCAACCAGTAAACTATACTGTTTTTTTTTTTACTATGACTGTGTGTACTTTCTCTGTTGTTGCTCACACCTAGGCTCCCACAAATCCAGAGTCTTCTGATCAGGCCCAATATCCCTTAAGGCTATTCGAAGTAACCTACCTGTGGTTACAAGGTTACAGTATCCATGACCATCGCTGAAACCACCCAGAGTGAAAGGACCGGGAGAAATATTCCTTGCCAAAACGTCTGGCTGGGAACGAGTGGTCTGATGGTTGAAAGGGTTCATCAAGTACATACCCACTTGTTTCCTCGACAGTGACTGGGGAGGTGGTAGCCTTACTGGTGCTCTCACTACAGCCAGTTAGCGTTAGCTGCTCGTCGTCAGTGCTGGAGTGGGAAAGCTGCCCTGATGATAATGAAGGCGTCTCGTCTTCCTGAACTTCCTCGTCATAGGATGACTTTTTTTCTTTGGCTTTTTGCCCCCCTCCATCTTTAAAGAAATCTGAATTCCTTTTCTGGCTCATTGCTGCTAGCTTGACACCACAACCTAAATAAACAAACGTCTCTCCCGTCACACTGTTCTACGCCACTGTTCTTTCCGGTCTGGTTGAGGTCTAAAAGTCAAACCAAACCAAAATTTTAAAAGACATTTAAAACTACTTATAAGTATGAAAAAAGTAGAAAACATTCATATTTTGTGGTTTTATTTTAGAATAACTTTGCCTGAATTTAGGCTAATACACAAGTGGTGTAGTTGCGTCTGTTGTCCAGTGGGGGGTGCTGCAGCACCCGGAGCACCCCACTTCCTGCGTCCCTGGGGAAGAGGGAACTTCTTCAGTCCTCCCTCGGGAAGAAATCCCACCTTACCCACAACATCAATTACATCAGTCTGATGATGAAGGAAAGTAAGAAGTTGGGTTCACCAGCGTAACAGCCCAAAACTTATTAAAGCAAGTGACAAAACTCCTCTCCCCACTATCTGGACTTCGGAGATCTCAACGTGAGAGAAAACAAACCCAGATCCAAACCATGCCTATGGTTGAAGTTGCAGGTCCCACTGGACTGGTCTATCGACCCTGGACTGAGCCTGACATCATCGAAGCATCACGATGCCTACCGGATCCAGAAAATTCTGGACCCCGTTTCGCTGACGAGTTGGGAGGTTTCTGCGCACAATTCCGACCAACCGGGATTGAATTGCGTCGCATGTTGGCAGAAAAGTTCAAACCAATGTAGCAGTCACAGTGCCATGTGGATTAAGAGGCTTTGAAACCTCTGACGATACCAACATTCCTACCGGGGGATGTTTACGTATGTGGATAAAACCCAGATCTGCAATTCTTCTCCACCAAGGAAAAAGAGACAGAAACTGCCTAATTTACAACAACCTTCGGCCCTTTAAAAGCTTTTGGGAGTGGAAATAAGCAACAGACACTTGCCATAAAATTGGAATAAGCTCAAAAGAACAAATAATCTTTCTGTTGGAAAGTACTATCTTATCTTGACCATAAATCGAAGTTGACACTTTAACACCCTTTTCCACCAGAGAACCGACCAGATGACTAAACACGAACTGAAAAGACTGTACTAATACTTACTTTTAGTCGAATCTTAAAACTGTATTAACTGTGTTTGATAACCTTATACAAGTTCTTTCAGGTTTCCAGCTAGATCACAAGACGCATATAGAGACAATTTGTACGATTCTGGCTTAAATATTGACTGAGAAATAATCTTGTTGGGAAAAGACAAACCCGCCGATGGAACAACATTGCCCCCTAGTGGTCTGTAGTGTTGAACATTTAAATCCCCACAGACCCAGTCAACCGGACAAGATATATGCAACAATTTAACTTTTAACGATGTCCCTTCAGTATCTATTTGGTATTTGTTTGGTATCCCCATTGTTAACACAGAAAATTAACATTGTGTGGTTCGCTATCCATATGTCACGACTTTATAGATATCCATCTGAATTTTGAAACTCATAATCGTCTGTATTATGTTGTGTGTTATTTTGATGTCTTTATATTGCAAGTCTATGTTATATCTTTAATCTGCATATCTTAACAAGTTGTGGTGTTTTCAGAATCACCGAGACAAATGTTCTATGAGACAGAGTAATGGAGAAATAAGAGTTTCTTTGTTATCCAGAAATCCCCATATAAATGCTGATCGCCTTACACAGACACCCAGGCAGACGTTCACCACAGTTCAGGCATATCATTGGCTGAAAGAGTAGTGTAAGCTTACGTCATGCCCCGCCTCCGAGAGTCAAACCCCGGACCCCGCGAATCCAAACTCAGAAGAGAGAAGAGAAGAGAAGAAGGAGTTTTCACAGATTTGAGACAAAGAGCAGAGCAGAGAACAGGACGCAGATCACAGTTGCTCAGAGAGAGTTGGAGATGACTTGAGAAGACAAGAAGAGCTCACCAGAGTTTTGGGAGTTTCCCAAAGTCTCAGGAGAGAGGGAAAGACGAGAGGATGAACGGTGCCGAAGACGACAGAAAGAAGGACCCAAAGAAAGACGAGAAAGAAAGACCCTAACAAAGAAACAGAATGAAATAGTCTGAAGATACACGTTTTCCGTGTTTTTGTTCGTCCATCGTCATCCATGTCCTTTTTACGTCGCACGTTCTAACCTCCGCTGTTACACGCCATCATCACCTTTTCCTACCAAGAAGCCAACTCCAAGCAACCTTTTATTAATCTTCTGTGAACTCAAGTTCGCTTCATCAGAGAAAGCAGCAACGGACCAACTCTAACACTCGGAGGATTTGATCATCCCAAGCCCTCGGCACCATCGTTCCCGTTTCCCAGTGAAAAGAAGCAACTGAGAAGTCTGCTAAAGTCAGCCACCACAACCAGGAAGGCCCAGAGAGCGGAAGAGAAATCCCCTCGGACCCCGCGTGGCCGCTGCCGTGTTCCGAGCTGACTAAACAGAACTTCAGCACAGTAAGACCGACCCGTTTTCACCTTAAAGTGGGTTTGATGGATGTCTCGAGGCTTTCACAGAATGATAAATGAATCCGAAATGTCAGTATTTAGCGTCAAATAGTCAGCCAACCTGAACTATTTGAATACATCCAGTATCTCTCCATTCCCCATATTTTATTTTCCATTCACTAAGTGTTTTATATAATCACCCATATTCAATGCATCTCCTGTCTGTTTAAGGTTCATGTCTTTGGTCATATCATTTTAATAAATAGTTCATATATCTATATATATATGTTATAATCACAGATTGTGTCGTATGCTTTCTTTACGTAATGTCTGTCCAACCAAACGAGAACTTTCACGAAAGTAGCGAGATATGAGACTGATTATTAATTGATTATTAAATTGATTATTAATTTAACATACCAGAATCGTAAGATTTTAACAGTTTTCCTCCCTGACTGTAACTTAAAACAAGTTAAAATAAAGGAAGGTGGTGCCCTAAATTCGAGGTTTAAGATTTATTGAGACTGTGAGAACATCTTATAAATCCTTATATTTAATACATATATAAATGCCCAATAACGCTACACCAACCAAACTCTGCAAAATAGAGGCCAGTTTGCTACAACCAGACGTGCGACCTACTAACAGTGAACCAGGACATAATGACAACATTCAATACGAAGCAGCCATCTAAAGACTGTGTCAAGTGATCACCGCTCAGTTTCCAACCAAAATCAACATGTCCCAAATCTACACCAGAAAACCCGGTGAAGGAACTGATGATTTCGTACACCGCATCCTTGAGGAAGTCGGTAAGCACAGCGGTCATCAGTGACCAACGGATTTGAGCCATGAACCAGGACCATGGGAGAGTATTGCATGCGATGCGATAATTAAAGGCCTTATGCCAGATGTCGCCACTGAAGTAAAAAAAATTACGTGGGATGGTGTGAGGGTCCTCGTCTGGGTGACGTTCGTCGATATGCTCGCCATACCCAGAACCAAGTTGAGACCCGTAAGACAACTAAAAGGGACAAGTCTGAAAAAGATCTGCATTTGTCAGCGATGACCATGTTTGTGTAAACAGAGGTCGTGGACGTGGGCTTGGACATGGACGCGGAAGAGGTCGACGTGGGCCACTCCAGAGCTATGACCCAAATCAGGGCTCTAGAGTGAGACCAATTTGGTCGCACGTGCGACCTATCTTCTCAATGGTGCAACCAACCGTTCGAGGAAAAAAAAAAAAAAAGTCTACGTGACTCTGAAAGTCTCCCTGTGGTTCAACAACAGACACACGTTAGACCCATATTGTGGTCTAAACCAATCAGAGATAGTGAAGGGCGGGACCCCCTTCTGATTGGCCCGTGTACGTGTGTATGTTTGAACACGTGCTTGCTAAGACAGAGGTTATGAACCTCGGCCGGTCAGATAAACAGTGGATTTAGCCACGGGTGATAAGATGAAAAGAATGATTGACAACTTTTTGGTTAAGTTAAGGCCTGAAAATAACCACAACCAATGCTCTGACACGGAGCCATCAACCTCCCACGTTATGTCAGGCCCTGGTCCGGAGCTAGCATCAGATAATGAGCCACATACCATCGAATCCGAGCCAGAACCAACTGACATTAAAAGGGGTAAAGTGTATACATTTCCAAGAGAGTGGCTCGACCAGTTTCCCTGGCTAAGATGCAGTAAAGCCGATAATATAATGCACTGCATTTACTGTAAAGTGTGGCAATAGTGCATTTGTGACTGGTTCTAATACATTTCGAATTGAAACGCTGAAAAAGCACAACGCATCTATGAAACACATTACCTGCTCAGTGTCCCCTCTCCCCGCTGCCTTTCAGCGGCAGGCGGCAGCAAACACATCATCAGACGAGGCCCAGATGATAATCAAGTTTAACGTTGCCTACTATTTTTTTTTCTAAATTTCATTCCTGTTTTTTCTTGGAAGAAATTGCATTTTTTGGACAACTGTTCCTTCCTGCCTTGGATACTGTACAGCTGGATTGATTTTTCCCAATACTTTTGTATATTTTGCTCTTTTGTTATGATGCATAACCATAGCAACAGGGTGGTTTACAACAGGGAGCAGCTGATTAACATTGGAAAAGCAGAACTAATTCGACAACTGAAGCCAGAAATCCCACTGGAATTGAAAAGGAGGCGTCGTGGATGCAGAGCAGGAGCAAAGAGGAGAGAAAGAAAGAAGAAGTTCAAACCATCTCTGCCATCCGTCATCATGGGCAATGTAAGATCATTAGCTAACAAGTTGGATGAACTTCTAGCCTTGACAAGGACTCAGCAAGAATATCGGGAATGTAGCATTATGTGTTTTACTGAGACATGGCTGCAGGATCATATCCCCGACTCCATCGTCTCTCTGCCGGGCTTCCTGACTGTACGAGCAGATCGAGATTTAAAGAGTAGCAGGAAAAGGAAAGGGGGTGGATTGGCAGTGCTTGTCAACAACAGATGGTGTCACCCAGGACATGTTACTGTGAAGAGTCGTCTCTGCAGTCCTGACATTGAACTATTGGCAGTAAGTTTTCGTCCATATTATTTGCCAAGAGAGTTCACCAGTGTTGTTTTGGTGGTTGTTTACATTCCACCCTCAGCTGTTGCCGACACTGCATGTGATGTCATCAGTTCCGTTGTTGCTAAAATACAGACACAACACCCCAATTCTTTTGTGGCAATATCTGGTGATTTTAGTCATGCCTCACTCTCTGCTACACTGCCAACTTTTCAACAGTTTGTCAGCTGCTCTACCAGAGAAAACAAGACATTGGATTTGTTTTACACAAATGTCAAGGATTCATACATTTCCAAATCAAGACCTCCCCTGGGTAAATTAGATCACAACCTTGTTTTTCTCTGTTCAGCATATAAACCCCTTGTCCAGAGACTACCTGTCACAATAAGGGCTGTTAGAAAGTGGTCAAAGGAAGCTGAAGAAGCCTTACAGGGTTGTTTTGATGCAACCGATTGGATTTCTCTTTGTAAGCCACATGGAGAGGACATTAATGCCATGACTGAGTGTGTGACTGACTATATAAACTTCTGTGTGGACAACACCATCCCCACCAGAACAGTGAGATGCTTCCCTAATAACAAACCCTGGATCACCAGTGAGCTACAGGAACTATTGAACAAGAAAAAAAGAGCCTTTAGGGAGCGAGACAGGGAGTTACTGAGGAGTATACAGAAGCAGCTCAAAGTCAAGATCAGAGAGAGCAAGGAGGTGTATAGAAAGAAGCTTGAGAGTAAACTGCAGAGGAACAATATCAGAGATGTGTGGTCAGGAATGAAGAAGGTCACAGGCCTCAAACAGAGGGAGGATCGGATGGATGGAAGTCTGGACAGAGCAAATGAGCTGAACACATTCTTCAACAGGTTCAGTTCAGGAACAAGCTCACCATCCTCCCCTCCTGTTCCCAGCCAAAGAGACATCCCACCCTCCTCTGACCCACAGCTTTCCTGTAACATCTCCACCTCCACCTCAGTCATCGATTCTTCTGCTTCCACTAGTTTGTCTTCAACCCAATCAGGAGATGCTGCTGTCCCTTTTGCCTCCCCCTCCCACTTTTCTGTTTCTAGAAGTCAGGTGAAGAGGCAGTTGGAGAGACTGAACCGGAACAAGGCTGCAGGTCCAGATGGTGTCAGAGTCCTGAAGGCCTGTTCAGAGCAGCTCTGTGGGATTCTGCAACACCTTTTCAACCTTAGCTTGACCCAAGAGAAGGTACCACTGTTGTGGAAGACATCCTGTCTGGTTCCGGTACCAAAGAAAACTCACCCTTCAGACATCAATGACTACAGACCTGTTGCCCTGACATCCCACATCATGAAGGTCCTGGAGAGACTCCTGTTGACCCACCTGTGTAAGCAAACCAGCACATATCGGGACCCCCTGCAGTTTGCTTATCGCCATGGAGTTGGAGTTGAAGACGCTATCATACACCTGCTTCAACAAACCCACTGTCATCTGGACAAAGCAGGCAGCACTGTGAGGATCATGTTCTTTGATTTCTCCAGTGCATTTAACACAATCCAGCCTGATCTGCTTCGTCTGAAACTCCAGAAGACTCAGGTGGAGGCCTCAACAATCACCTGGATTAATGACTACCTGACAAACAGACCACAGTTTGTCAGACTGAAGAATTGTGTGTCTAACCAGGTGATCAGCAGCACAGGAGCACCACAGGGGACTGTACTCTCACCATTCCTTTTCACTCTGTACACTTCAGACTTCCAGTACAAGTCAGACTCCTGTCATCTACAGAAATATTCAGATGACTCTGCAGTTGTCGGGTGTATCAGAGATGGACAAGAAGCTGAGTACAGAGAGCTGGTGGACCGCTTTGTGGCATGGTGTGGGAACAATCATCTCATCTTCAATGTTAACAAAACAAAGGAGATGATTGTAGATTTCAGGAGAAACAAGGTCAGATCAAACCCTGTTTCCATCATGGGAGAAGAAGTAGAGGTGGTTGAGGAATATAAATACCTTGGTGTTCATGTGGACAACAGACTGGACTGGAGACACAACAGTGAAGCAATCTACAAGAAAGGACAGAGCAGACTGTACTTCTTGAGGAAGCTAAGGTCCTTCAAGGTTTGCAACAAGATGTTGCAGATCTTCTACAAGTCTGTTGTTGAGAGCGTCATTTCCTCTTGCGTCATCTGTTGGGGCAGCAGCATCAGAACCAGGGACCTAAAAAGACTCAACAACCTGATAAAGAAGGCTGGTTCTGTTGTGGGGACGACTGTGGAACCTCTGGAGACAATAATGCAAAGAAGGATTTTGCATAAAATCAAGAGAATTATGGACAACCCTGAACATCCTCTCCATGAGACTGTTATCGGAAAACAGAGTCTCTTCAGTCAAAGTCTTCTTCAGTTTGGATGCAAAACGGACCGCTACAGGAAATCTTTCCTGCCCACAGCCATCAATATCTATAATAACTCCTTGGTTTAATTGAGTTACATCAACATTTAATTTCCCTCTGGGATAAATAAAGTATTTTTGAATTTGAATTTGAATTTGAATATTGCAAAAGTTCCCTTCACTAAGTTCAAGTCCGAAATAATTCTTCAGAAGAAAAATGGCTTGAACAGAAACCCGACGTACAGCAATGATGTCGCGTGCGCGCAATTTATAGGAGTCATCGCAGATACATTGAAAAAAAAAAGACATCAGTGCTAATTGAACAGTGAGTACATGGCATTCCTGATCGTTCAGGAATGCGTCATGTACGGCCGTATCTTGAGGAGAGGAAGACCGGTGAATATACAGATATATATATTTAACCCAACTACAGGAGTTGGCCATCGGAGGGACATGTGACTGCAATGGAGGATAGTCCATAAGACATTGAGCCATGAGATGTTCAGTTTGAAGCCCTTAAAACACTTGCAATTTTAATTTAGATTTTCTTTTTATTTCATTTATCTTGAGATGTTTTAAGTTTAAATTTCAGGTCAGTGAAGCACTTTAAGCACTAACACTTTTTCAGTAAGTTTCAGTAAGTAGTTAGTAAGTTAAGTTCAGTAAGTTTGTAGAATTGTGCTTCAAATGAAGAACTTTATTTTGACCAGATTGCTAGTTAATAGACATATATGGACAGCGATTTAAAAATAAATAAATAAATAAATAAATAAAATGAACCTGTAAAACTGCAGTGTTAAATGCAATGCGTTTAAAAATTTGCGTGCACCTAACTTTTGTGCTGGTGCACCTAAGTAAAAAAGTTAGGCGCACCAGTGCAACCAGTGTAAAAAGTTAGTCTAGAGCCCTGCAAATGTTTGTTTTTACTGTGGCCTCTGGAAGAAGGACTGTCCACAGCTGAGAAGAGATGAAACTGAGCAAAAGGCTGACTGAGGGTAGGAGGCGGGTTCCGGACTTCACACACCAGCAGAGCCCCGACCAATGGGTGATAACTCTACACACACACTTTTCCTGCTCTGTGCAATGAAGAGATGCTTGCTGAGTGTGACTCACATAGTAAAGTTTTGCATGCTATTTCTGTCCTAGAGCAAAGATGTTCACCTCAGGTGATAGGAACTTGTGTTCACTTAACATCTGAAGCCTACAAGGCTTTTCCAAATTTTCAGCTTATTGTTTTGGGGAAACAAGTAACATTTATGGTTGACTCTGGGGCTACATCATCAGTAGTGAAGTCAGGGGAATTTGATCGTCCTCCAAAGCTAAGTGGAAACTACGTCTATTCCATGTCTGCATCAGGTCAGGTTGTGAAGGAGAAAATGACAACACCCATTGCGTGTGTCACTCCCGATGGGCTCTCCTTCAAACACTCATTTTTGTTATCAGAGCTGTGTCCCATTAACCTGATGGGCCGTGATCTCATGTGTAAACTGGGCATTATTTTAACTTCCACACCAGAGGGTGTTAAGGTTATGTCGCAGCCTGACAAAGTTTTCACGGCAGTGCAGTTTGATTCATCAGCACTTACATATGCTTATGAGTGGAAACTTCCCAGCTCTCCTTTCTCACAACAGCTCGTGGAGGAAGCAAAAGCTTTAGTTTCACCTCTTTCTGATTTCATGCAACCTGCTGATTTGTACTGCACATCATATATTTCTTTGGGGCCTGACTATGACTATGAAAAGAAGTGGTTTTGTACTCCTTTTGAAAAAATATGAACGTCTATTTTATTTTGGAATTCACAAACTGCTGCACTGGCTGTGTCTCACTCCAGAGATATCAGATTGTTTTAATGTTTGGGATACTCGCCCTCGTGTTTCCTTGGCCAAAGCTACACATTGGCACTGGCAGGGTGTGGGAGAGTTTGTTGCTACCAGAGTGGTGTAAAAAGAGAGTGGTGACACTCCCATAGACTTCTATAGAAAGAAAGGAATGCGGAAGTCACGTGGGTCACGGAGACGCCAATAGTTCCAAACAAGGGGCGCAGCTCCATTGACCTCAATTGCTCGTTAAGAGTTCATTAATGAAATAACAGCATTTTAAACATTTGTTTTACATTTCTAAGCATTAGCTATCTGATGTATGCCCTTAGACATCGTTATTTTAACATTTGGTTGGCATAAGATGTCGATGTTGATCACAATACAAGGAGCATTTCTTTTTTGTTATTTGTATGCCAGTGGCGGCTGCTGACTTTTAAAACAGGGGAAGCCCATATTACGCGTTCAGGGTTGTCGTGGCTCGTGCCATCCCAAAGCAGAAGATAGCAAAGTTAAAAAGAATTAGTTATAACATAGCTGTGTCTAGTATGACAAGTGTGCTCAGCAAATACACAGAAAGAAGGTATAGACTTTGAAAATTCACACAGCAAGGCCAAAATCAGGTATGATCGAATCTAAGGCCTGTAAATGGCTGGATCTGTGGCTGGATCAGAATCTGTGGAGCATTTTTCCCTGTCATAATGAATACTTAGAGTTTGATGGAGCATAGCCGCCATTGTGACAAAACTACTAGCTAACACGACAAACAAATGCACAACAGAAATATGATTGACAAAACTTCTAAACAACAAGGATGTGTTTCTTATTTACAGTGTAATATTTACAAAAGTGTATGTGTGTGAAAATGGAAATGGAAACAATGGGAAATGAGTGAAACTCCGACAGCACTTTCACAGACAACCAGTCTCTTTTGTATCCGCTTTGGGACTGAAGTTCCAGCGTGCTTCTCCCCGCTTAAAATTCGGCTGCCACAAAATCTCTCATGATGGACAAACACTAACTCCAATCATCATGACATAGCCCCTCATATTGACAAGCCCACGTCTAATCTACCCCCAGAGACGCCGATCATTTCACTAAAGTCTGTTAACTTTTTTATTTTATTGTCAGGTGACATTATGTAAAGTTGATTTGATTGTTAGGTTTGAAAACATTACCAAAATACTATATAGGCCTATAGTAATAATACATTTAATACATTTTTGGGTATTTCTGAAGTATTTTAAATTGATGAAATTGCAACATTTTTTGGCATTGTGAGGCATTAGCTGACTGGTCTTTAACTAATTAAGGAAGTTTTTTTCAGCATGACTTTGCAGCTGTGATGATGAATTTATGAATTTATCTGTTGTTGTCAGGGAGGTCAGCAGATGTGGTGGTCGCTGCTGTCATGGATCAACCCTCATTAGAACTTCAACACTTTTCTACAATGTCCAAACCCTGAAATTTGATCAAATACAGTTCATTGTTGCAGATTAATCTACCCAACAGTATAAATAGCAGTAAAATAACTTCTTTATCAAGGCTTGTTTTACATTTCCCATGATGACATTTTATAATAAAATATTTGGTTAAAATCTGCTTGTGTTTGCACAACTGACACACTTATTTTGTCATTTAATATGGTTTTAACCAGAAAAAGTTTTTAGATTAATATTTTAATCAATTAATTCATATTTTACAGTAGTTTTCTGGCTTGAAGCACAATAAACAAGGTTACAGATGCATGTATTCAGTTCACAAATCAAAAAATGAAATATAGAACAATTAGGTCTTCTACAGAAAAGAAGAATTGATCCCGGCTCATCAGTCAAAGCATCTACAGCCACATATTTCCCTCCAAGACATCTATAGCTTCTTTAAAATAATTTATTCAGCTCAGCTTTGCCATTCAGCTCATTTTCCATCTGACACCAGAGAGAACAGACAGACTGAATGACCTCTTCTACAGATGGAGTGTTTGGGACAACAGGAGTAAGTCCTGGGAACAGAAAGTAACATCAGGCTCTGTTGGAGGATCTGAAGGTAAGCTGGACCACTGGCATGATTAAGTATAAAGGAGGACGAGGTAGCTGTGCCCTGCCAGCATGCAGGGGTACTCTCTACAATTTAAAACAGTGATAAATGTGTCTCTGCTGCTCCAAAAAAGGAAAAACGTTGATAAAATACATGGTCAGTGAAGTGATCAATGCACTTTATTGGTCAATATTTACCAAAAATTGCATCGTAAATGTCGTTTTTGTGCTCCATCCCGCTAAGACCTGTTCAAACTGACAATGCATTGCCAAAGAACTGTGGAACTAGTTCCCACCACAGAATCCTATTTTGAAACAATGCTTTTTATCTGAAACAGATCTGTCTTCATTACCCATGTTGGCAGAAGTGCCCACTGATCTTTGGGCTAAAAGCAAAAAGGATGTGGGGTTGATAAAAGGCTGTGAACCGGTAATTGTCACCCCTAAATCGCCTGTGTAAAAAACAATACCCTTTGAAACCTGAAGCAATTAAAGGGATCAAGCCTGTTTTTCAATCTTTTCAGAAAACAGGCATCATTGTTCCCTGTGAAAATTCACCTATGCGCACTATATTATTTTGTTTTTAAATTCATTTAAATGATTTTATTTGTTTCTCTTTATATTCTTTTATGTATTTTTAATGCTTCTTCCACTCCCTGCTGCAATGCATTTATTTTATGTAAAGCACTTTGAATTGTTTGTACATGAAATGTGCTATATATATATATATAATGTCCGCTGGTCCGAGGATCGGGTCGCGGGGGCAGCAGCTTGAGCAAAGAGACCCAGACGTCCCTGTCCCCGGCCACTTCCTCCAGCTCTTCTGGGGGGACCCCGAGGCGTTCCCAGGCCAGCCGAGAAACATAGTCTCTCCAACGTGTCCTGGGTCTTCCCCGGGGCCTCTTCCCAGTGGGACGGGCCCGGAACACCTCACGAGGGAGGCGTCCAGGAGGCATCCTAACCAGATGCCCAAGCCACCTCATCTGACTCCTCTGGATGCGGAAGAGCAGCGGTTCTACTCCAAGCCCCTCCCGGATGACCGAGCTTCTCACCCTATCTCTAAGGGAGAGCCCAGACACCCTGCGGAGGAAACTCATTTCGGCCGCTTGTATTCGCGATCTCGTTCTTTCGGTCACTACCCACAGCTCGTGACCATAGATTGACCGGTAAATCGAGAGCTTCGCCTTCTGGCTCAGCTCCTTCTTCACCACGACGGGGCGGTGCAGAGCCCGCATCACTGCAGACGCCGCACCGATCCGCCTGTCAATCTCCTGCTCCATTCGTCCCTCACTCGTGAACAAGACCCCGAGATACTTGAACTCCTCCACTTGGGGAAGGATCTCATTCCCGACCCGGAGAGAGCATTCCACCCTTTTCCGGCCGAAGACCATGGTCTCAGATTTGGAGGTGCTGATTCTCATACCAGCCGCTTCACAGTCGGCTGCGAACCGCTCCAGTGAGAGCTCAAGGTCACGGCCCGACGACGCCAACAGAACCGCATCGTCCGCAAAAAGCAGAGACCCGATTCTGAGGTCGCCAAACCGGACCCCCTCAACGCCCTGGCTGCGCCTAGAAATTTTGTCCATAAAAATGATGAACAGAATCGGTGACAAAGGGCAGCCCTGACGGAGTCCAACCCTCACAGGAAACATGTCCGACTTACTGCCGGCAATGCGGACCAAACTCTGACACCGGTCATACAGAGACCGAACAGCCCATATCAAGGGGTCCGGCACTCCATACTCCCGGAGCACCCCCCACAAGAGTCCCCGAGGGACACGGTCGAACGCCTTCTCCAAGTCCACAAAACACATGTAGACCGGTTGGGCGAACTCCCATGCTCCCTCCAGGATCCTGCCGAGGGTATAGAGCTGGTCCACTGTTCCACGGCCAGGACGAAAACCACACTGCATCTCCTGAATCTGAGATTCGACTATCCGGCGGATCCTCCTCTCCAGTACCCCCGAAAAGACCTTACCAGGGAGGCTGAGGAGTGTGATCCCCCTAAAGTTGGAACACACCCTCCGGTCCCCCTTTTTAAAGAGGGGGACCACCACCCCGATCTGCCAGTCCAGAGGCACTGCCCCCGATGTCCACGCGATGCTGCAGAGGCGTGTCAACCAAGACAGCCCCACAACATCCAGAGCGTTGAGGAACTCAGGATGGACCTCATCCACCCCCGGGGCCTTGCCACCGAAGAGTTTTTTGACCACCTCGGCAACCTCAGCCCCAGAAATGGGAGGCCCCACGTCCGAGCCCCCCAACTCTGCTTCCTCATTGGAAGGCGTGTCGGTAGGATTGAGGAGGCCCTCGAAGTATTCCCCCCACCGACTCACGACGTCCCTAGTTGAAGTCAGCATAGCCCCACCCTCAACATACACGGTGTTGACGGTGCACCGCTTTCCCCCCCGAGCCGCCGGATGGTGGACCAGAATCTCCTCGAGGCCGTCTGGAAGTCGTTCTCCATGGCCTCGCCGAACTCCTCCCAAGCCCGAGTTTTTGCCTCAGCAACCGCCGAGGCTGCGTTCCGCTTGGCCTGTCGGTACCCATCAGCTGCTTCCAGAGTCCCACTGGCCAAAAAGGCCCGATAGGACTCCTTTTTCAGCTTGACGGCCTCCCTCACCACTGGGGTCCACCAGCGGGTTCGGGGATTGCCGCCACGACAGGCACCGACCACCTTACGGCCACAGCTCCGGTCGGCCGCCTCAACAATGGAGGCATGGAACATGACCCATTCGGGCTCAATGTCCCCCACCTCCCCCGGGACATGGTTGAAGCTCTGCCGGAGGTGGGAGTTGAAACTCCTCCTTACAGGGGATTCCGCCAGCCGTTCCCAACAGACCCTCACAATACGTTTGGGCCTGCCAGGTCTGACCGGCTTCCTCCCCCACCAGCGGAGCCAACTCACTACCAGGTGTTGATCAGTTGACAACTCCACCCCTCTCTTCACCTGAGTGTCCAGGACATACGGCCGCAAGTCCGACGATACAACCACAAAGTCGATCATCGAGCTGCGGCCTAGGGTGTCCTGGTGCCAAGTGCACATATGGACACCCTTATGCCTGAACATGGTGTTCGTTATGGACAGTCCGTGACGAGCACAAAAGTCCAACAACAAAACACCACTCTGATTCAGATCGGGGGGGCCGTTCCTCCCAATCACGCCCCTCCAGGTCTCACTGTCATTGCCCACGTGAGCATTGAAGTCCCCGAGCAGGACGAGGGAGTCTCCCGGAGGAGCACTCTCCAGTGCCTCCTCCAGGGACTCCAAAAAGGGTGGGTACTCTGAACTGCCGTTCGGTGCATAAGCACAAACAACAGTCAGGACCCGTCCCCCCACCCTAAGGCGGAGGGAGGCTACCCTCTCGTCTACCGGGGTGAACCCCAATGTACAGGCGCACAGCCGGGGGGCAATAAGTATGCCCACACCTGCTCTACGCCTCTCACCGCGGGCAACTCCAGAGTGGAAGAGAGTCCAACCCCTCTCGAGGAGGCTGGATCCGGAGCCCAAGCCATGCGTCGAGGTGAGTCCAACTATATCTAGCCGGAACCGCTCAGCCTCGCGCACCAGCTCTGGCTCCTTCCCCAGCAGAGAGGTGACGTTCCACGTCCCAAGAGCCAGCTTCAGTAGCCGAGGATCAGACCGCCAAGGTCTCTGCCTTTGGCTGCCGCCCAGCTCACACTGCACCCGACCCCCATGGCCCCTCCCACGGGTGGTGAGCCCGTCAGAAGGAGGACCCGTGTAGTTTCTTCGGGCTGTGCCCGACCGAGCCCCACGGGCACAGACCCGGCCACCAGGCGCTCGCTGGCAGGCCCCACCCCTGGGCCTGGCCCTAGGGGGAGGCCCCGGTGACCCGCGTCCGGGCAAGGGCACACGGTGTCCAACTGTTTTTTTCGTCATAGAGGGTCTTGTGAGCTGTTCTTTGTCTGGTCCCTCATCTAGGATCTGTTTGCCATGGGTGACCCTACCAGGGGCTTAAAGCCCCAGACAACATAGCTCCCAGACTCATTGGGGCACGCAAACCCCCCCACCACGGTAAGGTGACAGCTCATGGGGAGGCATTCCTAACAGTCCTCACAAAATTGTAACAGTCCTACTTGTCACAACGGGGTGATGAGGTAGGACACGGATGCGGACTCAGAAGATGTAAAAAGCAAACTGGGATTTATTCACAAGAAACAAATGTTAAACAAAAGGCGCGGCTGAGCCGGATAACAAAAAACCTAAACTGTGGAATAAATACTTGACAAAACAAAACAAAAGACTTGACATGGCATGGATAAATACTTAGCTTGGACGTAGGGTCGTGGCATGGCATGGTGTGGCATGAGGGATAATGACGGGTAAGGATCTGGCAAAGAAACAGGGGAACCTGGAAACTAAATAGGGAACTGAGTGATTGTGAATGAGTGCAGCTGATGAGGAAAACACAGGTGAAGTGAGTGAAACTAATGAGCTGGGTGAGGGAAAAAACAATGGAAAAACCTAACTAAACATGAACTCAAAAACCAAGAAATAAAACTACCTAAAACATGAAAAAACACAAAACCAAAAATGGGGAAAATCCTGTGGGCGTGACACTACTAAATTCCTAACAAATAATAGAATAGAATAGAATAGAATAGAAAAATACTTTATTCATCCCCCAATGGGGGAAATTCAAATTAGTCAAGTAGCTAATTTTTAAAAAAAATATTTACAATGATTGTATTAACAACAACAATAATAATACCAATTCTAGTAAAAAAAATACTGCTACTAACTAATAATAATAATAATAAATGACTAAATAAACAAATAAATAAAAAAATAAAAAATCAATCAATCAATTTGAGAAGCACTCAGCAGTCACTGTTAAAACGCCTTCTGGCTGTGGGAACAAAGGACCTCCTGAACCTCTCAGTCCTGCAGCCTCTCACTGCAGCTGCTCCTCTGTCCTGCCAGGATGCTGTGGAGAGGATGTTTATTCTTCTTCTCATTCTAACAAGTTCTAAGAAATTCTAACAAGTCCTAACATTCGACGTGTTTCGTCATCACGTAAGTCATGCGATGGGTCGATGGGAAAACCAAAAACAAATATGCCGCCACCGTCTCCCACCTTTTGAGTCCCGTTTAAAATCGAGATAAAATTGGTATGTATGGTGAAAAGATTATTTGATCAGTTTAATGCAGTTTAACCTGGGTCTGTCCGTATCTGTCGTTCTGTAGGGTTTAAAATATCCTTTCAAGCGTTATAGTCTTATTTTAACGCTCCTTCCTGGCGTTTTTTTTTTTTTTTTTTTTACTATCATTCGGCTAAAGAGCAACTGTTGTTTGAAATATTATTGTGAGATCTGCTGTGCATTTTACAGTTTTTTGGGATGACGAAGACAGGGAAGCCCGATGCTTATTGGGCAAATAACTCAGGGAAAGTTCAAGTTTTCCGCTGGGAAGAGACCTGGAACCAGAAGATGGAGGGCTGTCATCCAGCGGATAGACGCCTGTCCAATGACTCCTGTCTTCAATCAGAAAGTTCGGACAACCGACATATTTGGAAAAGAAATACCCTGCAATCGTGGTTGTCATAAGGTGAGTTAAAATTTTTTAATTTACAATAGATGGGAAAAAAAAGCTGTTTCACACTGCAATATGTGACTGTTAAAAGTTGTGATTGTTTCACAGATTTTTATCTTTCTGAATATATAAGACACAAAATTTAATTAGAAATTGTTCTAAAACACTGGAAAGAATTTAATGTTTTATTACAAAAGTTTTTCAAGCTTTAGCAACAAATTCAATGTTGTTTTTCCACAGTCAGCTAAGCAGGCAGGTTCAACAAGGGTTCAATCCGAAATCATGTCAGGTGCAGGGACAGCGTCAGCTTTCCAGGCCAACCAGAGCAGCTAAGGTGTAGGGCTGGGCGATATATCGATATTTAAGATATATCGATAGATTTTTAAATAAGATATGGAATTAGACCATATCGCATATATCGATATAGTTCAAATTTGCGCTGTAATACTTGCTTCAGGCAAGCCGTTGATCAGAGCTCTCTGCACTGCTTCCCTCGCTCCGGCTCCACCCCTCCTCTTTCATGCACAGAGGGGGGAGGGGGGAGGGGGAGGAACACTCCGGCACTCTTAAGCCCCATACACACACGTCGCTGCTATTTACTCGCTACTCGCTCACTCGCCTACTCGCCACTCGCTTGGGTGCTTTTGCTGACTTGGTGTGTAGAAGTTGGGTGGCCACTGTTTGGAGAACACTGGGGGAACGTCACCTGTCAATAATCTGTATTCTGCATTTTAATTGGCTACTCGCTTTTACTCGCTTACTCGCGTCGCTCGAAGTTGAAATATGTTCATCTCGGAATCCGCCCACATCGCATCGCTTGTACTCGCTTGTACTCTCCTCGCCTACTCGCCTCCTCGCCTCGCGTGAACACATAGACATTCTATTGACTTCACTCGCTGAGCGAGTAAATAGCAGCGACGTGTGTGTATGGGGCTTTAGGCTGCGGCTACACGAAAACGTTTTTCACTGTAAACGATACTTTTTCTTATCGTTTCGCTGTCGCGGCCACACGGAGCCGGCGTTCCCACTACCCCAAAACGATAGTTTTTGAGAACGGGTTCCAGAGTGGGAAAGTTTGAAAACGGCCTCGTTTCGTTTCCATTGTTACAGCTAAAACGTTTTTGCGTCAGTCAAACGTTGACGCTGTGAGCCAATTTTAACACTTCTCTATTGTCTCAGAGCGTGGCGTGACACAGTGGCGTGTGTACTGCATCGTTTCATCGTTTCCATCCGTTTTCGTCTGGACAGCAGCGCGTTTCCGTGTGGTCGCAAGAATTTTCGTACCCGTTTTCAAAAAAAAAACTTGTTTCGTTTTCGTGTAGCCGTAGCCTTAAACAAACGTGGAGAAGGCAACAACACCTGCGGAGCATACGGAGGAGAGCCCCTTGGTTGGTAAAAGAAAAAGCAGTGGCTCAGTTATTTGGAGATGGTTCGGATGCAAATTGTCAGACGAGCAACAAAACCAAGCTATATGTAGGGAGTGCCATAAGCACATTGCAGCCAGTGGTGGAAGCACTACGAATCTTTTTTATCACTTAAAAACGTGACAAAGTGCAATATGAAGAGTGTGTGAAACTGCGCGCTGCAGCAGCCACAGGCACAAGCCGTCCCCAAACTGACAAAGCTCCAGCCCCAAAACAAAGCTCACAGCAAGCTTCATTTTCCCGCTGTGTGCCGTATGAGAAGAAAAGCAACAACTGTCCTTTCACATTGCCAAAGACATGGTCCCTGTTGCAACAGTGGAACAGGTCGGGTTCAAAGAGCTAATTAAAAAGCTGGGCCCGAGATACGAGCTTCCCAGTCGCAACTATTTTGCACGAGAAGCACTGCCGCAAATGTATAGTGAAGTCAGGCAGAACGTTGCTCGCTAACGTCACCCATTTTGCGTTGACCAGCGATATGTGGTCAAGCAGAACCTGTGCGAACCTTATATGAGCGTGACAGTTCACTTCATGCAAGACTGGGAGATGAAAACAGCTTGGCAACTGGTTGAGACTGTTCAGATAAGCTATTAAATTAACAAAAATAAACAGGTAATCTCAAGCTGATGTTTAAAAACGTTTTTCTTAAACTGAGCATTTTATTTTGTTATCTCTTTATATATAAATGCTGCCCTCAGAAAAAGATTTACCTATTTTATTTGATAGGCTAATTTTATTTAAGATATTTTTTTTATTTAAATGTGCACCTTACGGAGCTTTGTTATACAGTGTTTACATTTTATAGTGAGTTTTCAATAAAACTACTCGTATTTGGCTTTGACTTTGACTGAGCATTTCACAGCTCTCACTTTGCGGAAAAAAATATCGGGATATATATCGTATATCGATATTCAACCTAAATATATCGAGATATGACTTTTGGTCCATATCGCCCAGCCCTACCAAGGTGTACCTAGGGCCCCAGCAAAACCAGCTGCACAGAGCAGTTCAGATGTAAAAAGAGTACCAGTAAACCCGGCCATGCACAGGAGCTCAAGTGTAGCCGGAGGTGCAGCAGATCCAGCCACACAGAGCAGTTCAAGTGCAGGCAAAGTTCCAGCTGACCCCACAGCACAGAGGAGCTCAAGTTCAGGAAGCTGTCAACCTCAAAGCATCTCAGTCAGTCAAACCCCAGTGTGCATTATGTAGTGAAAACATCAACATGGAACTTTTTAATGAACACTTGTCTGACTTTCATGCAAAACAATGTTGTGAGCATTGTGGGAAAAAGGTCAAGGGTGCAGTTGGGCTGCTTCATCATATTGAAGAAGGCCATAAGCCACCACACCAAACGTCAGCATCTCAACCACACCAATTACCAGCATTCAAACCACCACAATACCAACCACAACATGGGAAACCAGAAACACCACCCCAACAACCACCACAATACCAACCACAACATGGGAAACCAGAAACACCACCCCAACAACCACCACTTCAGCCACAGCAGTGCCTTCCACCAGTGCAACGTCCGCCGCCAATTCCTCCAGCTGCTTCTTCTCCTGTTGTCCACCTTAGGCCTCCAGAGGTGAATTGGGTGAGTTTTCTTCCCAAGCAGTTTATGTGGGTCATCAAGCCGGCAGACCAGGAGTGGATTGCACAGTGCCTTTACAACCCCACAGGCCAGTTTAGACAACGGTTTTCCCAAAACTGGTTTCATCCATCCAGTCCACCAAAGGTAATGACTGCACCTCCGGTTCCCCTGGTCTACTTCAGGCAGCGGATGTTTCTATGGGCACCTCTGCGGATGTTGGGTATTTCACTAAAGTGTCAACAGTGCAACACCAAGATGCACCACTCTGGGATCTACACGTAGGTTAGGGAAGTCGTTGACCTGGAGTCGAGGTATTATTTGATTGGAGGAGATTATCCACGATGCAGTAAATGCATGATTCCTGTCTGTCCGTGGAGCACCGCAGTTTGGAGCCAATTAGATCCAGCCCACAGAAACAAGTTTCCAGCTATTCTCACCACACAGCTGGCTCTGGACAAAAGGTGCGTAACTTTGCTGAAACCTTGTTGGAAATAGCTCCAGTTATGTGCAGCAAGCGTTTGAAGAGCTGCACAGTGAGGAGTGGGCAAGGCGCACCATAGAGTATCTGTCTGACTGTGAGCGTCACAAAAAGAAGAGTGTCTTAGCCAGGAGCCATGAAGTAGTCTATCAGAATCCGCCACGGTTTTGCTCTCTTCCTCTTGCACAGTGGTTTGAGACTGTGCATGCCAACGAAATACTCAGTCACTTGTCAGAGATGAAGGGTGTCATCACCTCAACATACGGCAGGATTTTAAAGCTTGACTCTACCAAAAAGGTAAAATAAAACACCTCTAAAATGTTGTCAATTCTAATTATTATTTGCATTCTGATGTTCTTGCTTTTCATTTTCTTTACACCAAACAGATCACCAAAAAGCTTGCTGGTGGAATTTCTGAGACGGCTACGTGGATGACGAACATCACCAACGAACATGGCCAAGCTCTGAACTATGTGCTGACCATAGGTGAGGAAGCAGGTTTGGAGGAACTGTTCCAAGGGATTGTCCTGCGCTACCAGAATTCCACAAATCCTTTACGTTGACAGAGACTGCTGTAGTGCATCAGGTATGTGATCTTCAGACTTTGTTGCACTTCATTGTAACATTAGTTTACAGTTCAAAGTTTAAAACATTTTAAACTTTAAATTGAAAACCCAATTTAAAAGAAATGTGTTTCTAACAAGGTATTATAATCTGGCAACAGTTATGTTTTATGTCACAACATTAATACCATAAGCCCTGAGTCATCAGGAAAAAGGAATAAAGAAATACTGTAGAAAGTTTTTGTGTTTTATTTTGCTTATTTTTTGTCTAAGCAGGTGCACCTCCAGTGCTTGAGTGGTTTTGGCCATGGAAGACTACAGTGAGACTGGACATCTTTCATTACATGAGACGATTCACAACCGGTCTCACCACAGAGCATCATCCTCTTTATGGCACTTTCTGCTCCAAGTTGTCCTGCTGCATTTTTGAATGGGATCAAGATGATGTCAGCCGCCTTAAAGAAGCCAAGAGCTCAGAGCTGAGGAAAAAGTATCCTGGTCAACCTCCCACAGAAGCACAAGTTTTGGCCAACATTAGCTCCAGTGAGCTTGCTAAACATTGCAGAAGAAGAACCAGTCTCTCAGTCCATCTGTTTTTTTTTTTTTATGTGTATGTCTCTGAATTTGAATTGGAATGTCTCCAATATTTTTTGTTTCCTAAAAACTGTTTCTTTCCTGTGACAAACTTTATAGATGAAGGACGTACTGTCAGGGTGGAGTAGAGAGGATGTAGGACACGGACTTATAAAAGGAAAATTGAATTTATTCACAAGGATCAAAAAACAAAGGAGAAGCAAAAAGCGCGGCTGAGCCGGATTAAAAAAACTTGACTATGAAAAACAAACAAAAAGACTTGGCAAGGCATGGGATAAATAGAATAAATACTTAGCTTTAAGGTGGTGACGAGTAACATGGGAAACACAGGTAACATGGGTAAGTAGGTGGGTAAGTAGACAGGTAGGGAAGATAAGCAATAAAGGCAAAGATCCGGCAAACTGAGAGGGGAGACTGGAAACTAAATAGGGAACTGGGTGATTGTGAAATGAGTGCAACTGATGGGGAAAACACAGGTGAAGCTAATGAACAAGCATGGGAAGTGAGGGGAAAAACAATGGCAAGACTAAACTAAACATGGACTTAAAAAACTAACACATGATCAAAAACCAAAACGTAACCTAAAACATAAAACTTAAAACACGAGTCCCAGGGGCGTGACACGTACAGCTTCCTCAACCAACACCTGAGAAGGGCCAAAAAGGGATGGACAACTGATGCAGACAGACAACTCCAAGCTGATGATGGTGACCCTATTCATTTTTATTTATATAGCGCCAAATACAACAAATGTCATCTCAAAGCACTTAGATAATAAGTCCAATTCAAGCCAATTGGAATTCAGTTAATTGTAATCATAATTATTCATAAAATAATCCAATTCGTTCATATAGAGCCAATTCAAAAACAATTTTCTAGCTAAGGAAACCAACAGATTGCACTGAAAACTTTTTCTTTTTCGGTCCAATCTCCCGTCCTGAGCGTGCCTGAGGCGACTGTGGAGAGAAACGACTCCCATTTAACAGGAAGAAACCTCTGGCAGAACCAGACTCAGGAAGGGTGGCCATCCGCCTCGACCAGCTGGGGTTTGAGAAGACAGAAAGAGGGGGAGGGGGGAGGGGGCCGCGGCGGCACTGTAACACCATTCAAAGGATATCTGTTGGAACAGGGAAACACGAGTTAATGACCACAATAATGTCACATATACATAAAGAGAGTAAAGTGAGGAAAGGTGTGACAGATGAGGCCCCCCAGCAGTTTAGGCCTATAGCAGCTTAACTATGGGATGTTTCAGGATCATCTGAGCCACCCCTAACTATAAGCTTTATCAAAAAGGAAAGTTTTAAGCCTGGTCTTAAAAGTGGAAAGGGTGACTGCTTCCCGGACATTTACTGGCAGCTTATTCCACAAGAGAGGGGCCTGATAACTGAAGGCTCTGCCTCCCATTCTACTTTTAGAAACTCTGGGAACCTCAAGTAAACCTGCAGTTTGGGAACGAAGTGCTCTGTTAGGAAAATATCTTACAATGAGATATTTAAGATATGATGGAGCTCGGTCATTAAAGCTGCCGTCGGCAGGTTTTCAAAATTCTGAGTCTAAAGTCGGAAAATTCGAACTGATACAACTTTCAGGTCCCTCCCCCTCTGTGGACGAGGTTGTGCACGTGAGTTCATACCAGTGTGCGCGCACACAAGCTGGGGGCAGATAATAGATAAATAATAAACGGGATTGGTTAAAAACAACCGGGAGCGCTCGATTTTTGCAAGCACTATTACAGGCTTTAGAGGGAGCTACAGAATTCGGGATTTTTCTTAAACAGCCTATTTAATATTCTACTTCCAGAATCCCATGACAGTTCAAGCTAATATGACTAAAAAAAAGTTGCAGACGGCAGCTTTAAGAGCTTTATATGTAAGGAGAAGAATCTTAAATTCTATTCTGAATTTAACAGGGAGCCAATGAAGAGAAGCTAAAACTGGAGAAATATGATCTCTCCTGTTAGTTCTCATCAGAACTCTGGCTGCAGCATTTTGGATCAACTGAAGGCTTTTCAGAGAATATGTGGGACAGCCCAAAAATAAAGAATTACAGCAGTCCAATCTTGAAGTAACAAATGCATGGACTAGTTTTTCTGCATCACTCTGAGACAAGATGTTCCTGATTTTAACAATATTACGAAGATGAAAGAAGGCAGTCCTAGAAACCTGTTTTATATGCGAGTCAAATGATAAGTTCTGGTCAAAAATAACTCCAAGGTTCCTCACTGTAGAACTAGAAGCCAAGGAAATACCATCTAGAGTAACTATATAGCTTGACAATTTCTCCCTAGAGCGCTCAGGTCCAAAGATAACGACTTCAGTTTTGTCTGAATTTAGAAGCAGACAGTTCTGAGTCATCCAGGTCTTTATGTCTTTAAGACGAGCTTGTAATCTGACCAACCTATTGGGTTCATCTGGTTTTATAGATAAGTACAGCTGAGTATCATCAGCATAGCAATGGAAATTTATGCCATGCTGTCTAATAATGTTACCTAATGGAAGCATGTATAAAGTAAAAAGAATCGGTCCAAGCACAGAACCCTGGGGAACTCCATGACTTACTCTGGTGTGTGAGGAAGATTCTTCATTTACAAGAGCAAACTGAAATCTATCAGATAAATATGACTTAAACCAGCCTAATGCAGTTCCTTCAATCCCAATAACATGTTCAAGTCTGTGTAATAAGATACTGTGATCGACCGTATCAAATGCAGCACTGAGATCCAACAGGACAAGCACAGACACAAGTCCGCTATCAGAGGCTAAGAGGAGATCATTGGTAACTTTCAGCAGTGCAGTTTCTGTGCTATGATGCACTCTGAATCCTGACTGAAACTCTTCAAACAGATTATTTCTGTGTAAGTGATCCCAAAGCTGAGCTGCAACTATTTTTTCAAGAACTTTAGACATAAAAGGGAGATTGGATATAGGTCTATAATGAGCTAACACTCCTGAGTCAAGAGTAGGTTTTTTAAGTAAAGGTTTAATTACAGCAACCTTAAAAGTCTGAGGTACATATCCTGTCAACAAAGACAGATTGATCAAATCCAAGATGGAAGTGTCAATTAATGGGAAAACCTCCTTGAACAGTCTGGTTGGGATTGGGTCTAAAACACAAGTTGATGGTTTAGAAGAGACTATTGCTGTTGTTAGTTCAGAGAGATCAACTGGGCAGAAGCCGTCTAAATATAAATCAGGTTCTAAAGATACTTCTAAAGCTCCTGTACTTGATGATACATCACTGATAATAGTGGGAAGGACTCCATCAATCTTCTCTCTAATAGAAACAATTTTATTAATAAAGAAGCTCATGAAATCATCACTGCTGAGAGTTAAAGGAATACCTGGCTCAACAGAGCTCGGACTCTTAGTCAGACTGGCTACAGTGCTGAAAAGAAACCTGGGATTATTCTTATTCTCTTCTATCAATGATGAATAATAAGCAGTTCTAGCTTTACGAAGGGCTTTCTTATACATTGTTAAACTATCTTTCCAGACTAACTGAGACTCTTCTAAATTAGAGGAACGCCACTGTCTCTCCAGCTTTCTTGCAGTCTGCTTTAAAGCACGCAGCTGTGAATTATACCAAGGAGCCAACCTCTTCTGACTGATTACCTTCCTTTTCAGAGGGGCAACATTGTCCAGTGCTGTACGCATTGAAACTATAGTGCTGTCAACAAGAGAGTCAAGTGTTGCTGGAGTAAAGTTTAGGTAGTCGTCCTCTGTCATATCTGCACATGGCAGTGAAGAAAAGGATGATGGAATTAATTCTTTAAATCTGGTTACAGCATCCTCTGATAGACACCTTCTATACGTAAATTTCTTCTCAGAAACTGTATAGTCAAGTAATGTAAACTCAAAGGTTATCAGAAAATGGTCAGATAAGACAGGGTTATGAGGGAACACTGTTAACTGTTCACTCTCAATGCCATAAGTCAGCACAAGATCAAGGGTGTGATTAAGGCAGTGAGTCGGTCCGTGAACACTGAGAAAATCCAATAGAGTTCAATATAGAATTAAAGTTCATATTCAGGCTGTCATTTTCAACATCTACATGAATATTAAAGTCACCCACTACAATGACTTTATCTGTACTCAGCACTAACTGGGATAAAAACTCTGAGAATTCAGACAGAAACTCAGAATAAGGGCCAGGTGGACGATACACAACAACAAACACAAGAGGTTTCTGGGATTTCCACTTTGCGTGGGAAAAACTGAGAATCAGAGATTCAAAAGAGCTCAAACTAATCTTGGGTCTGGGACTGATGAGTAGCCTAACCCTGATCTGAAGATAGCTGCCACTCCTCCTCCTCTGCCTGTGGTTTGAGGAACGTGAACATTTAAACAGTCAGAGGGAGTTGCTTCATTAATGCTAACATGATCCTCCTGCTGCAGCCAGGTTTCTGTAAGACAAAATATATCAATATGATCACAAATCAACTCATTCACTAACAGAGACTTCGAAAGGAGAGATCTGATATTCAGCAAACCACATTTAATAGTTTGATGTTTTTGTTAAGTTAAAGTTTTTGTTTTAATAATTTCTTTTTGCACAAGAGGATTTGCTCCTTTTGTGTTAATCGATTGGGTGGGTAGCAGCAGGTGGGAAGCTGCAGAGAAGTGTGTAAGACTACAACTCTGCATCCTGGTCTGAGCCCTGGGTTGTCATGTTTTAGGGTGGCAAATAAATTCTTCCATATTTCTAGAAATGAGAGCTGCTCCTTCCAAAGTGGGATGGATGCCGTCTCTCCTCATCAGACCAGGTTTTCTCCAGAAAGATTGCCAATTATCTATGTAGCCCACATTGTTTGCTGGACACCATCTAGACAGCCAGAGATTGTAGGATGACATGCGGCTAAACATGTCATCACTGGTCAGATTTGGCAGGGGTCGAGAGAAAACTACGGAGTCCGACATTGTTTTGGCAAAATTACACACCGATGCAACATTAATTTTAGTGACCTCCGATTGGCGTAACCGGGTGTCATTAACGCCGACGTGAATAACTATTTTACCATATTTACGTTTATCCTTAGCCAGCAGTTTTAAATAGGATTCTATGTCGCCCGCTCTGGCCCCTGGAATGCATTTGACTATGGCTGCTGGTGTCTCTAATGCCACGTTTCTGACTATAGAGCTGCCAATTACCAGGGTTTTGTCCTCAGCGGGTGTGTCGCTGAGTGGGGAAAATCTGTTTGAAGCGTGGACAGGTCGATGGTGAACAACGGGCTTGACTTTAGAGCTATGCCTCTTCCTGACAGTCACCCAGCCACGTTGTAATCCTGGCTGCTCAGGTTCTGCTAGGGGGAGGCTAATTGAGCTAGCTACGCTAGGTGGCTCCACACTGGCTAAAGGGACCGGGCTCGCTATCGGTTGATTTTCAACAGTGCAGAGCCGAGCTTCCAATTCAGATAACCTCGCCTCCAAAACTACAAAAAGACTACATTTGTTACATGTACCATTATCGCTAAAGGAGGCAGAGGAGTAACTAAACATCTGACACACGGAGCAGGTGAAAGCAGGAGAAGGAGGAAGAGAACCGGTAGCCATGCTACGCTAGAGAACCAGACACACCGTTAAAAAGTGAGAATAAAGATCTGTAGGAGTGTGTTAGAACAGAACGGTAAGCTATAGAGTTTAACTATGCCAAATTGTGTAAGTTATAGATCGAAATAAAGTGATTATCAGTACTCCAAGCGGAGCAAGAAATTCCACAGTGCACAAGCAAGGTAACAGGAAGTGATGCAACACGTCTTACCGCAAAGCGTCACAGCGTCAGCATTAGCAACCAATTCCAATTCAATGAAATGTGTTATATACCTGCTATCACTTTACAGTCAGGAAATATTAGATATTTAGGCATAAACATTTCCTCCAGGCTCTCAGAGCTAACAAAACTAAATTATGTTAAACTCTTAAAGACAGTAGAGGATGATCTCACTCGTTGGAAGTCATTACCCATATCACTTATGGGGAGAGTCTCTACCATTAAAATGATGGTATTACCAAAAGTTAACTATTTGTTTTCAATGATCCCCATAAAACCATCCGCTACTTGGTTTAAGTCACTAGATTCATATATCTCCAAATTTCTGTGGATAAACAAACCACCACGTATTAGTTTAAAAACTCTACAGAAGACCAAGGACAGTGGTGGATTAGATTTACCTAATCTTCAGCACTATTTCTTAGCCAATAGGTTACAATATATATCAAAATGGTTTAAATCGAGCCCACTCGATGAACCATGGATAAGTATAGAACAAGCATTATGTGATAATATGGAAATCTCGGACCTACCACTTATTAGTCCAAACGTAAAACATCACAAATGTTTCAAAAGCATTAACATCAGCACCTCTCTGACAGCCTGGTGGGAATTTCTTAAAATTACAAAGTCCTCACTTCTCCCGTGTAAACTTACACCCATCTGGAACAATCCTGACATCCTGCAAAACAAAAAAAATGCTAAACTATGGAAGAACAAAGGAATAAAACATCTGGAACATATTGTCCAAATTGGAAATTTTATTTAATTCGATGCGCTCATATCACAACATGGGATAGGAAGCAATAAATTTCTAGAATACCATAAACTTAAGTCTATAATAACTAAGAAATATATCCTCCACCAACCAGACTTACAACTCCCCATTAGGGTAGCAAAATTTTTAAGCATTTGCACACCAAAACTGCTATCAAAAATATATAAATTACTGGCTAAGATGGATGACACAATTTCTTTACCATCCTCAAAATGGGAGGCAGATCTATCCTTCAGTTCTAATTCTAACCATAACTTCTGGCCACAAATATGTTCAGAAAACACCTTCAGAATGACTTGAAATCCTAATTTGCAGCTCATACAATACAAAATCATTCACAGAACACATTATACAGGACAAAGGATGTTCAGGATGGGTCTAACACACTCAAATATCTGCTCACATTGCACAGATAACACACCTGATGATTATGCACACGCTTTGTGGTTTTGTCCGCCTGTCCAGAATTTTTGGCTTAAGGTCTGTGAGGACCTATCAACATGGTCTAAGTGTAGTATTCCTGCACGCCCCACACTATGCATACTGGGTGACTTGGACAACATCAACATGGAAATTAACTCCGCACACATGGTCCTCACAGTGCTATGTATCGCAAAGAAAACTATTCTCATGAACTGGAAAGCAAAGAACAATCTGTGTATCAACCAGTTTAGAAATTTTCTTTTAGATTATATTAGCATGGGGCACTGTGAAAGTGGGTCGGTGCGGGTCCTGGTGTTGGGCTGGTTGCTCTGAAAAAAAAAAAATAAAAGCATCAATTTACCGCTCTGGTGACCGGTGACTAGGGATGGGAATTGATAAGATTTTTACGATTCCGATTCCCTTATCGATTCTGTGAAACGATTCAATTCCTTATCGATTCTCTTTTCGGTTCCAATTTGGGGAAAAAGGAAGAACAAACAGTTTGATAAGCATCAACTTTGTTTACTTAAATATCACACAACCTTACAAGCTCAACAAGGTCAAGATGTCCACAGCAATGTGCAACTGGCAATATGGAAATGTAGCAAATACTGAAGAGTATGTAACATTTATCTTTGTTTTAATGAAAAACGAATATAAGAAGAAACTTAAATACACTAGATAAGTTGTTGACTGTACAAGAAAATGTAAGTCTATTGTGACAGTTACTTATTAATCTCTAATAACAAGTGTGTGTGTGTGTGTGTGTGTAGGAAAAATTAACAGTTCTTTTGCAGAAAGATGAACATATCTGCTTTTCACCAAAAAGGGTATTGTTTAAAACTTAAATACACTAGATAAGTTGTTTACTGTACAAGATCCTGACTAAAGTTTGTCCATCCATCAGCCGTGATAGCTGCCTTTGACACTGTTTTCAGTTCAGAGATCAGATTTCCCTTTTCAACACCATACCAAGCAGGGATCAAGTGGTTGGTTAAGCTTTCTCTGCTAGGGGCTTTGTATTTTGGATTGAGAACCTTTGTCATCTCCATAGAAAACATATGAGAATGAATGAGTGTAAACATATGTTTAATGTGGAGGAAAATATTCTATTTAGACAATCTGACATCTGATAATCTGACAACAACCTCACATTCACCTACCGAAATTCAGGGGCGTCTACTGTTTGCCTGGGACATTTTATGCCTGCCTGCCTCGACGAAAATAGAAAACAGAGGTAGTGAACAGGAGCAAGTGCTGCCAGCCTCTGAGCCAGCCAGACTACCCGTCTCGTCCCGGTCATCTTGTTCTAAATCTTACGGAGAAGGCATTTGTTTAATGAAAAAGCAATAGGCTACTGTACAATTTCGGGAAATAAACTCATTTCCCACCTCCCGTTGATTTAAATAAATGAGCGTCACCTTTCTCTGGCTCCCTGAATCCAACGGCGGCGCAACTTACTACCATGTTTCATTAGCTACATTTATTGCAACAGCTAGAATTCTTCCCTACGGATGCCATCAACTAAGAATTCCAGCTAATTAAACATGCTAGCAAGGAACGGGTGGATTAACCAGAAAAATAAACTCCCTTAATTACCCCAAGGAGAGGTAGGAAATGGGTTTATTTCCAGAAATGGCGTGGTACATGATTTACTAGGAACCACATTAAGGACAGTCAGTGGGATAGCTTCTTACCACCAGTGTTGCCTTCCGTGTTAGCCCCAAATGTCACGGTGGTCGTAGCTTTAGCTTGGCTGCTGTCAGTCCGAAGGGGATCAAAAACGCGACACTTGTTACAAGAAATCGCATGTTGTGCGCGCAGATGTTTATGCATATTTGATGTATTCCCGCCCGCCGATGTTATCACTAATTTACAAAGGTTGCAAAACGCCCAGTTGCCATCCTTGCGTAACGTGAAATGAAGCCAAACATTCGACCGTTTTAACCTAGTGGGCGCCATAAAGACTTGTAAAAACTAAAGTTAAACTACCGTAACTGAAAACTAAACAACTTCGCTTCCGTCTGTTGGGGTTTGTTCTCCGGATACAATGTACACGACTGACTGTCACAAGTAACTGATTTCAACTGACATTTCCTTCCTGGCACGCGCATATTAATTCATATTAATAACATTCTGTACTTGGCACATGCAAGACACGAGCGTCACCTGCTAACCTAGCAACTACGCCACGTCAAGTCGGGCTTACTGAATCATTCGTGTGTACCTTGCGTAAATAACGTTACGTAAACCGTGCTTTCTGGAATCGATAAGAGAATCATTAAACGAGCTGCCAAACGGTTCCATGGAATTAAAACACACGGAACCGGTTCCTGTTCTCGATTCCCAAGCCTACCGGTGACCATAACCCTTTGTAATTGGCTAACACGTTGCCTTTGTTCATTCGTTGGATTGTATGATTGGCAAATCAAGATTCATAGGTTTAATAGAAGATGGCTACTCCGACGAAAAAAAACTAAACCCAAATTAAATAAAATTTTTCCTATTCTCCTATTTTCACGATACAATTTATTTTTTATTCTATTTAACTTTGTAACATAGTTTCTTAACTTACGATATATTATCCAGTTTGACTCATATGCCGTTAGTATTGCAGTTTTCTTTGCTTGATCTCTTTTGTTCATGTGCGCTCTGGTTTCGTGATCTAACCATGGTGTACGGGTGTTTCTGACTATAAATATTCTGAGAGGAGCGTGCCTGTTTACTACTGGCATCAGAATTTAATCAAATTTGTTCAGATATTTGTTTTGGTTACGTTCTTTTAGAATTTCTTCCCAACTTAGGTTATTTACCTCCTCTTTAAAGCATTCAGTTTCAAACCATTTAAATGATCTTTTAAAAATTGTTTTGGGTCCCGTTTTTGGCTTCCTTACCACCGCCACAATGTTATGATCACTACAACCAATAGTCAATGAAAAAGTTGTGAGACATTGGGCCTCATGCAACAACCGTTCGTACGCAAAGATTTGTTCTTAAGTCGTGCGTACGAGTGATTTAAGAGAATTTGCGCATTCACCAATCTTTTCGTATTTTACGTTTTCTTTCAGGTACGAACAGAATTTACGAGTGATCCAGACCTGTCGTAGGAGCTTCGTAAAATAGTCCGCTGTTATTCGAATCGAGTTTGCTTGACTAATGGATTGTGTATTTAATTACTTTGAAGCAAACATAAATAAATATATACATTATACTACATAATTATGCTGACATTATTCTGTTTGACTTAAATTATGCATTAATTGAAGGTTAATTTAACTGTATATAACAAGGCCATTGGGAAGCGTAACCAGCGGCTGACTTTTGGATGCCTTAGCGCAGTGGTTCTCAAATGGGGGTACGCGTACCCCTTGGGGTACTTGGAGGCACTCCAGAGGGTACTTGAGATTTTGAAAAATATATTTAAAAAATAGCATCAATTCAAAAGTCATTATAAATATCAATTAATATAAGTTCATGTATGTTCAGGTATGTTTACAAACACAGCTGGCAGCGGGGCAGGTACCCAAATGGCGGCGTTCTACTAGCTACTAGAGCGCGCAACGTAACAGTGACGCGACTGATAACCATGAATCGCGGCATTTGCCTTTTACATGATAGACGAAATAAATCACTGTCGCCTTGACAACACAAACAATGGAGTCCTGGGGGGTATTACTAGAAGCTGGCTTAGCGGAAAGCCTGGCTTATTTCGCTACTTCTGGCTAAATTTAGCGAGAGTTCCGTTCCATAAAGGTGGCTTATTTGAACTCCCGCTGAGTAACCATGGTAATTTATGCTGCTGAACTAGCCTGGTCGCGGGCAGGCTAAAGTTGAAGCTTAGCTTAGCTGCAACTCAAAAACTGTCCGAACGGCTGAAACGGACTCCGGAAAGAAATGTTCACCAAGAATTCTGCGCTCCCGCAACTCATGTCTTGTCTAAAAAACGAAGCAAAAACTGTGGTTATCATATCACCACTTTCACTGTCTCGAAAAATCAATCAGTCGGTGCCAGTGCAACTAAAGAAACGCAACAATAGACACGTATTGAGCATGAAATTAAATGAGAGAGAACATGGTATTCATTAAAACTAATCAATACCTAACAAACATCCGATCTACACCCACGTAGGACCAGACTCAGAAAAATGGGGGATAGGTAATAATGTTAATAATACAAATGATTGAAAGCTCCTTTCAAAACAGTCAAGGACTGTACAAACAAGATATTAGATAAAACACAGGAATTAAAACATCTTACCATATTAAAAATACACAGAACGGAGCAATCACTGTAGGTAAGCAAAGTTAAACGGATGGGTTTTGAGTTTAGACTTGAACAGAGGGAGAGTGTCAGTATTGCGAATGTCGGAGGGGGGCGTACTACCCATGTACGCATCCAAGGCAAGGCAATTTATAGAGCACAATTCGTACACAAGGCAATTCAAAGTGCTTTACAGCTACATAAAATCACAAGAAGGCAATAAAATCATTCCAAAAAACAAAAAAATCATTAATTAATTAATTTAAAAGTGAAGAGTGCAGATAAAATACTTTCAGGTGTCATATGCACATCTAAATAGAACTGTTTTCAGTCTGGATTTAAACATTGTCACATTGTCCAGGCCCCTGCTGGACCCGTGGAGGCTGACTTATGTACACCGAACATTTTTCCATATCCTAAATGTACAGGTACACTTGGGGATAATTGTCCATAGACTCTGAACTGGATTTCTCATTTTGAAAAATACCACATCAACCCCTTTGAGTAATGCTGAGCAATGTTACATTTATGCCCTGTGGAACCTATCCACATATCCTCCGACCATACAGATGATCTGTGATGGAGGTCATTTCATTTCCAACATTGAGGCTAAATGGCCGGGATCAGTTCATGATTCTAGGATCTTCCGAGCATCCTCACTGGCACAGAGGTTTACACAAGGCGCGAGAATTTTACTTACCCGAAGGAGTGCACTTTTGAAGTAAGGTGTAGCATAGGCAGAATTTTGGTAATGTAATGAGAGGTCAGGTGTAGAGGTCATCTTAAGGAATTTAAAGTGCTCGTCATACTTTATTATAGATAGCCATATAAGGCACATATTGCATCAAATTGCCAAGTCTTAACACATGTATATCCATCCAACATTTATCTTATTCCGCAGGAGAGTTCAATGGTGTCCTGCTTGGGGACAGAGGCTATGCATGCTGGCCGTACCTCCTCATCCTGATCCAGGAACAAGGGCATGCACATGCACATGCACATGTACATGCTAAAACAAGGGCACGGATAGAAATGACCTTTGGCCAAATTAAATACAGGTTCATTGCTTAAACTTCTCAGGCACCATGGCTGACTTCTGACAGAGCCATCTTAAATTAATAGTATACTTCATATTTTATACATTTTGTCTTGTGGACAACTTTTCAGGCTGAAGTCTTTTCTTCGTTGAGTCCCCCAAAAGGAGCATTAAACATCTGCAGCTCATCCAGAACGCTGCTGCTGGAGTTTTAACCTGGACTAAGAGATCTGAACACATCACAGCAGCTTTAAAATCTTTACTCTGGCTTCCAGTCAGTCACAGAATAGATTTTAAAAGCCTGCTGATGGTTTACAATCTGTGACATGTTCAGAGAATATAAAGCCAGCAGAGCTCTTAGATCCAAGGACTCAGGTCAGCTGGTCCAGTCCAGAGTCCAGACTAAACATGGAGAAGCAGCATTTAGCTGTTTTGCTGCAAACAAGTGGAACAAACTGCCAGTGGAGATTAAACTTCAGGTTAAATCCAGGTTAAAAACATTTCTGTTCTCATGTGTCTATGCATGAAATCTGCATGCTATCTTTTAATTTATCTAGACTGTTGCTTGTTTTTAAACTAATTTAAATGATTTTATTTGTTTCTCTTTAATGCTCGCCAAATGGACACACCTTAGGTGATGGCACCCCACTGTGAATATAAATGTAAAAAAAACATTTCTAACACGTTGCATGAGCCGTACAATAATGACAAGTTTGAGTTCAAGTTGAGTTGAATTGTTTAATTATTATTACATGTTTCTCAAGCTGTGGAGAGAAAACAGAATTAAATACAGTTCACAACACCAAATTCTCCTTTATCTGAATTTATACTAACATCCCTCTCCAGTTTCATGATCTCTGGCTTGATCTTTTTTATTTTCAGTTTCTTCCATATCTCTCTTTATTGGACAAACACATTTCTTCAAAGGCTACTTACCACTCTGAAATATTTTCCTGTACTTTACCTTCACTTGCTGACAGGTACGCTTTTGGCTGTTAAGATTGATCCTGTTGAGATGTAACAGTGAAAAATGAATATGTGGGTCTCACACTCACGATATTATAGTCACAAAGTATGATGATGCGTGTCGATTATTGGGTTATTAATAAAGTGAGCAGGGCCAGTATATTTGTGCTGTACATCTCATACAGAGACAATTCAGCATGCTTTATGTAAACAAATTATAACACAAAGAGGAGAGCATAAATACATGAGGACAGTAAAATAAATGTCTAACAATTGACAATGGTATGAAACTTTCATAACTTACGCATTTAGTCTGTCTGCAGTTTTTTGCCATGACGTTTCTTCGCTTTATTGATCGCAGCTGTATTACCATTTCTGGTGATGACACTTTTAAAATCCTCATACAGCTCCATAAGCATTATTTGTTCAGCTGCCGAAAAAATAACAGCGCTTCTCGCTCTCATTTTCACACAGATCTCGGTTTTTCCACCATCCACTCGTCAGGGCTTCTTATGTTGCTCGTGCACTCGCACTAAGCTAGGCTATGTAAGCCTCGCTTGGATTAGCTTCAACGAGATGCAGCTGGAATGGCTTCGGGGAACGACTTGAGGCTTAAATGGGAGATGGCGCTAGTTCAAGCGACGCTTACCGGCTATAGCCTGGCTTACTTTAGCTACTTTCTAGGAATACCCCCCTGGTTAAAGTGCTGCTGAGAACACAGAGGGACAGGTGACAAAGAAGGTAAAGGAACCCCCAAAATTTTTTATATATTTTCATTTGCAAACAGTTGAGGAGAATGCAGTTTATTTGCAGTTGCAAAGTTTAATAAAACAGACAGTGTTGACACAGTGTTCTACGTCTTTTTTTTCAACAAAAAATGCTTTGCGCTGGTTAGGGGGTACTTGGCTGAAAAAATATTTTACAAGTGGTACATCACTGAAAAAAGGTTGAGAATCCCTGCCTTAGCGAATGTGTGCTCCGAGACCGTGTAGACAGACAAATGGCTGACATCGCAATTTAGATTGCCAAGGACTGTGCTGCTGCAAATATGCAGCTTGCTAGAGCCACAAATCCAGAGAGAAACACGCCGATCAAACCCAATTCCACCACACGTACAGGTCCTCACCACCCTTGGATTTTTGGCCACTGGAACCTTTCAGAGGGAGATTGGAGTGTCCCAGTCCTCTGTGAGTCGTGCGCTCTCTTGGTCATCAAAGCTCTCATCAGTTTTTCCCCCATGGTACATCACATTCCCATACACCGCTGTCCAACAAGTACAAATTAAGAGGGACTCTCATGCCGTGGTTTGACTGCCAAACATAATCAGAGCACTAGACTACACACATATACGCATCAAAGCACCCGTGCTGTTGTGGAGCGCACTGAGCTGAAGGCCAGGTGGGTCTGTCTCCATACAGCGGGGGGGAAAACTGCTCTATAGCCAAGAGAAGGCATGCCAGATTTGCACAATATTGAGGGTCTCCTACTACCTGAACCAGCCCAGGCAGACCAGAAGATGTGGTGCCAGAATACCCCCCTCATGGACCGCACCATCAAAGTGCCATCATGATGAGGCAACAAACTGATTGCACGGCTTTAGTTGCAGTCATCGAGCGGCTGGCCAGGGCGAGAGTTTTTTTTTTTAAAGCCATTTTCATATCAAACCATTTCTTTTTTATTTTGGTGACATTACGAACTACAGGTGACACGGAATTAACAGCACTCGTAATTGCTTACCATTTCTTCACTTTAGCAGGTTCCGTAATTCCACTGCTGACACTGCTAAAAATGACAGATTTTCCTTTCTGGATCTCTGAAAGCAGAACTTCAATCTCAGAGCCCCTAAAGTTGTTCTTTTTGCGCCTTGATGCCATTCTCATGACTCAACACTCAACACTTCCTGGCACAGGAGAGAGGAAGCAGAGCCTAAAATGGTATAATTTTGGGCGTGGAGTATACAAATCTAATATCCTCGTACATGTGCACTTAAATACGCACGGGTGGCATTCATCATTTACGCAGATCATTTACACACTTTATCCAAAGTTAAAAGCGTTTGTTGAATCTGACGTGGCGTTTTCATACGAGACCTTGATGAGAAGAGTAAGAGAAATTTAGAATAAAAGGACGAAAATGTTCTTGCATGAGGTCCATTGTTTAGAAGCATTTGTGAGGTCGATACATGTTGAGCTCTTTGTGCCACGACCTCTCAGACATGTTCTCGTAGGTACATTTATGAGCTGTTGAAGACCACAGGCAGAAGTAGTCGTTCACAGTTTGTTTTTTTGTGAACAGTTTTGCAAGAGCCAGTCTATATTAAAGTCACCTGTTAAATATATTTCCTGACCCATAATATTGATGTAGCCTACCATCTGACAAGTTTTATCTAAGTACCTAGTGTTGGCAATTGGTGGTCTGTAGCAGCAGCCCCTCTAAAATCAGTTTCAGGTGAGGCAGATGTATTTGCAGCCAAAGTACTTCAATTTCAAAGTTCATCAGGTCTTCTCTAATTTTGGTAGGTATGCATTCTTGAATATAGAGTGCGACCCCACCACCAAATGCATTTCTGTCTCTTCTGTATATGTTGTATCTCTTGATATTTAAAGCATTGTCTTCAAATATGAAGTCTAAATTTGTTTCCAATATTGCTAATATTTCTATATTATCGTCATAGAATTTTTAGTCCTGTGTTCGGTAAATTTTTTTTTTGTAAAAGCTTCTGCTATAGGGTATATGAGAGAAATCTGAGATAAAAACTCTCATCAGTCATGCTCAATAAGTGTCTATAGACGGCTTTGGAGTGCTGCTGCGAGGGTGGATGACTAGTCATCTGAGGAAGGTAATGTCTCGTCTCTCTCGCGCTGCTCTCAACTTCGGCATGAGTTCTTATCTTTTTTGTCTGACTGAGTCCGTGTAGTCCTCATTAATGAAGATTTTAGCTCCTTTCAGGTTTTTGGAACTTTGTAGTACTGATCTTTGTGTCTTAAGAATTTTAACACTATGGGTCGGGGTCGCTCCCTCATCGCTGGTTTTCCAGTCCGATGTGCTCTCTTTACCTCGATCACGACCGGAGTGATGGAGTCATGACATAAGCCTTTACAAGAATATTCAAGTAGATGGGAGCCGTTCCACTAATCACTTTGTAGGCTAACATCAGTGACTTGAATTTGATGCGGGCGGCTAAGGGTAGCCAGTGGAGCTCAATGAACAGAGGGGTGATGTGTGCTCTTTTCGGCTGATCGAAGACCAGACGCATCGCCGCGTTCTGGACCATCTGCAGTGGATTCACAGCACAGGCTGGGAGGGCGTTGCAGTAGTCAAACTGCAAACTACCGGAAACTACGTTACTTAGACTGCTCAAATTTGAATAGAATTATTTCAAAGAGGCTGTAGATTCATTAAAACCTTGTTTGGGATTTGTGAAACCCTTTTCTGATTTGTGAAAAGTGCAGAATAGGGCCATTTTACTGCTTTTTTTGCATTCTGATGACCCTAAACTAGGTCCTGTATGGAAACTACATTACAAATCTGAATGGAATTATTTCAGAGGCTGTAGATTCATTAAAACCTTGTTTGGGATTTGTGAAACCTTTTTCTGATTTGGAAAAGTGCAGAATAGGGCCATTTTACTGCTTTTTTTGCATTCTGATGACCCTAAACTAGGTCCTGTGTGGAAACTACATTAGTTAGACTGCTCAAATTGTAATGTTGCAGCCTGGAATCTGCTTTTTTCCTGGTCTGCTCCTTGCTCTGCCACTAATTGTTCTCATGATGTTCACCTGTGCCTGATTAATGATTGCTGTCTCTCACTCTGGTCTCTGCCTATATCAGCTCCTTCCTGCCAGAGTTCCCTGTCAGATTATCTCAAGCCTCACAGCCAGCAGATATCTAGCCTCACCTCTCTGCCTTGCTTTTTTGATCTACTGTCCTGTCCACCAGTTTGTGTTGTGGATTAGAACTAATGATGGCAAAACGAGGCTTCATGAACCAATGAGGCTTTCCAGCCCAAAGGTTCGCCAAAAGGTTCATTACCCGAAGCCTCATTGAAACGGTCGCTCTAGTGACACCTGCTGTGCAAAAGACAGCTAGATGTGACAGACTAAATTAACCCTGAGTTAGAGCATCCTGCAATGTAAAACAAACAATTGTTTTCACTGTGTCTCAATGAAAATAAATGTGTGAAAACTGCATAAATGGAAGTATTATTGAGTGTTATGGTGTTGATCACTCAAATGAAATATATCAATGATGTACACTGACTACAGTGCTTATGGAACTGGGAGTGGGAAAGTGCTCATGGGCCGGGAGTCAGGAATAAACTGCAAAAGAGCAGTATGGGCAACAAGACAAATATAAGTTATTGGTTTTTATTTTTTTTAAAAAGAAGCTTTTTAACAGTATTCGGTTCAAACGATTCCTTTTTTTGGACACAATCTCGCCAGCTTTCGAAAATACCCTTTCACATGGCACTGAAGATGCCGGAGTGCATAAAAATTTCAGTGCCAGCTGATACAAATGGGGAAACTGGTGCTTTTGTTTGCTCCAATATATGAGTGGATCCTCATGTCTCTCCAAATTAATCTCAGCTAAATAGCGGTCTACTTCAATTGTTGCATCTGCTGTCGCATTTGAGCTTTGCCTGCTCTGTCCAACAGTGCTATCCAGCAGATGCCAAATGTCACCTATAATAAAAGGGGGAAAAAAACTATTAATAATTGAGATTACATAATATTACTGTTTATTATTTATTTATTTATGTATGTAATAATATTACTGAATTTACACTTACCATCATCAGTAGACTGGTGGGATTGCGAAATATTTGGTTGCTGAAGAGGGTTTGAGTATGCCTAATTATTTCAGCACAGTTTCCTTTAAACCTAGATATAGCTTCATCCAATTTTAAGGAGCTCAAAAATCCTAGCTTTTTGAATCTTGGGTCTAGGAGAGTGGGCATGGTCATAACCGTTATTGCCTCTGCTGTTAAAGATCTGTCTCTGTCCCGGCGTACCAGATTGGCACCTTGTTGCCTTGCCATGTTGGTGGTTAGGCTTTCAGTCTTGGTCTGGGTAGTGTGACTGAGCATCTTGAGCAATGGCATAACTTTTGATGCACTCACCCATTTCTCCCCTGAGAGCTCTACCGTAGCCTGTTGAAATGGAGCTAGAACCTGAATGGCCTCTTTAATGGTGGCATACTCCAATGATGGTGGTGATATTTCGGTCCTTAAAGCTGCGGTCGGCAACTTTTTTTTTAGTCATATTAGCTTGAACTGTCATGGGATTCTGGAAGTAGAATATTAAATAGGCGTTTAGGATAAATAACGAAATCTGTAGCTCCCTCTGAAGCCTGTAATCATGCTTGCAAAAACCGAGCGCTCCCGGCTGTTTTTAACCAATCAGGTTAGGGTGGAGGAATCCTACCTGTCAATCACAGCTTGTGCACACGCTACTGAGCGTGAGTCTGCCCCAGCTTGTGTGCGCTCACACTGGTGTGAACTCACGTGCACAACCTCGTCCACAGAGGGGGAGGGGTTTGGGGGGTGATTCGGAGCTTGTTAGAGGTTGGGGGAGGGACCTGAAAGTTGTATCAGTTTGAATTTTCCGACTTTAGACTCGTAATTTTGAAAACCTGCCGACTGCAGCTTTAAAGAGGCCAGAGCTGCTCCAACTGGTTCTCTTACTTCATAAAGGCGCTGCAGCATGTTCAATGTGCTGTTCCATCTTGTGTCCACCTCTATCATCATCTTTAGAACAGGTCTTCCCATCTGCTTCTGAACTTGAGTAAGCATTTCTTTTGCAGTGGTGCTACTTCTGAAATATGTTAGTCTTGTGACATTTTGTTCGCAACTCACCCAGACCTGGTACTTCATCAAAAGGCTTTTTCACAATTAAATTGAGTGAATGTGCAATGCAAAGTGCATAGTGCATGTCTGACATTCAACATATTTACACAAGCAATCATGTTGGCAGCAGCATCTGTAACTAGGCACTTTGCTTTTTCCTGAATGCCCCACTCCTCCATGAACTTTGTGTGTGCCAAAGCCAGGTTTTCAGCAGTATGGGTGCTAGGAAAATGCTCTACACAAAGTAGAATGGTCCCAACCTTGTCCTCTTCATCAATGAAATGGCAGGTCACGGCAAGGTAGGCCTCCATATTCATTGACGTCCACATGTCAGATGTGAGGCTAACGGACACAACTTGTTGGAGTTTCTCCTTGGCCTTCTCCTTAGCTTCCTCATAGCGTTTGTCCACCATGCCCTTTAAGGTCTGTAAACATAAATATGTATAGTTAGCTTATATTCAATTGATGTACACGTAGCAAATGAAATGTACTCTATATACCATGCACACCTGCAGAATGTAGAATGTATGTGGGGTCCAGTACATGAATGAGCTCCTTAAAACCCACATCTTCCACAATGGAAAATGGTTAGGAGTCTTTGATTATCATATTTACAAGAGCCTCATTCACCATTGTCTTTCTGCAATCTAAAACAAAATGTAATGGGGGGTATTAGGTCTATAGTCAACCACATGATATAAATAATTAAAGATTATCTATTACTTTGACTGGTGTCTGGGCCACTGCCAGCAGACTGGGCATTCTCATGGATAGCTCTGTAATGCCTGATCATGGAGGACGTCTTGTTGCTATAAGTGAGCTCTTTGTGGCACAGCAAGCACTTTACCTTCATTATGACAATTAAAGACAAAAGGAAAGATGATATATAGGTTATTATATGTTATGGAGGAGATTATAATGACTTTGAAACTGAAATACAATTGTGACCAACCTTGTTTTGAGCAACCAATTCAAAATGTTCCCAGATAGGAGAAGTCCTCCTTTTTCTGGGTGGCTTCATGGTGACAGGCAGAAACCTATCAAGCCTACAGGTAGCCTACACCCTATATTAATAATATAGATAATAATAAGTATGTATTTTTTATTTTTATATATATATATCCTCTATAACTATTCTAACCTAATTATATATTCTAATGCAGTATAATAATAAGATGATATAATAACTGAACTTAACCACTAACTCTGATACAACCAACGCACACTCTACCTCTCACCAATACCAAACGCCAACTCAAAACCGTCAAAGTGCCGCGAGGTTCAAATCTTTTTTATGCGGTAGTGACGCTCAAAATGAATCTGTGACGTGTACACTGAATCCAAGGCCTCGTTCGTCATCAGTCACGTGATTTTTACGGAAACGATACAAGCCTCTAACCAACGCTTCATCTGGCTCGCCTCTTTTGCTCGACACATGCTCCGAGGCCTCGCTTCAAACGCCACATCACTAATTAGAACCCTCTGCTTCTACAAGACCTCCTTGGATCCTCAGGAAAATACCTGTTTTTGGATTACCCCGGACTGACTTGTCTAGCCCTGTTCTCTGCATCCAGGAGCATCTTTATTGGAGGATTATCCTGACTCCTGCAGTATTCCTGGGGGAGCACCTGTCCAGCACCTGTGGTCTAATAAATCTTTGTCACGAAGCTTGTGTCTGGTTGAATTATTAGGTTTTCTGATCTGGTCATTACACATATCTGGATAGAATTATTCTAAAGAGGCTGTAGATTCATTAAAATCTTGTTTGAGATTTGTGAAACCTTTTTCTGATTTGTGAAAATGCAGAATAGGGCCATTTCACTGCTTTTTTTTTTTTTGTATTCTGATCATCCTAAACTAGGTCCTGTGTGGAAACTACATCACTCTAAAGAGGGTACAGTGTATTTAAAACACTTTATGATTTTGAAAACTTTATTTGGTAATCAAAAATTCAAAAAGATCATCTGAGTTTGCTTTCTTTTCATTTGGACATCCAAAACCAGAACCTGTATGAACAATGATTAAATATGGGTTTAATTATTCACCACATGATAGAAATTATATGAAACACACTTTAGAATTTGTGAAACCTTTCTTTGTTAATATTTACAGAAATCGTCGCCTCTCCATGTTCATCTTTATTTCCATTAGGATCTCCTGTCTTTCACTACATAGGAAAAAGAAAACGTTCATGCATTTTACGTCCCTAACTACTTACGAGAGTCTTCTTCACTTGTTGACTTTATTCTCATGTTCTTTTATCTAGAAACAATGACTTCTCTCACCTTTCTTCCCTCTGCCACCGCTTCAATCCTTGTGATTTTTCTGACTACTTCCAGAGCCTTTGTTGCCTGCATCAGACATCCCATAGTTCAACCATTAATATGCCCTATTCTGTGTTGAATGCTTTGAAATCTGCATCACAAATTTATTGCTGTCATCTCATGAATCTTTCCACTAACATGTGCCATCATTTCAGACCCTACTTGTCTTCTCCTGATTCAATTCAATTCATTTTTATTTATATAGCGCCAAATACAACAAATGTCATCTCAAGGCACTTAGATAGTAAGTCCAATTCAAGCCAATTGGAATTCAATTAATTAATCATAATTCATAAAATAATCCAATTCGTTCATATAGAGCCAATTCAAAAACAATTTCCTAGCTAAGAAAACCAACAGATTGCACTGAAAACTTTTTGTTTTTCAGACTCAGGAAGGGTGGCCATCCGCCTCGACCAGCTGGGGTTTGAGAAGACAAAGGGGGGGAGGGGGCCGCGGCGGCGGCGGCACTGTAACACCATTCAAAGGATATCTGTTGGAACAGGGAAACACGAGTTAATGACCACAATAATATCACATATACATAAAGAGAGTAAAGTGAGGAAAGGTGTGTCAGATGAGGCCCCCCAGCAGTCTAGGCCTATAGCAGCTTAACTATGGGATGTTTCAGGATTACCTGAGCCATCCCTATTCAAGGTAAACACAAGAAACTTGTGCTAACGAAAAAATAAATAATAAAATAAAGGACCAGACTCAGTGAGTAATTCCCTATACTCCCTATATAGATCTGCTCCTCACACCGCAACAACCATCTTTTTACAGCCACAAGCTACCTCAGCCTCTCACCAACTGCACACCAGTCACAGCGGGGTGGGGATGCAAACCCTGGTTCGGGTAGGGGGTAATGAAAGTATAGAAGGTGCCAGAGGTGGAGGCAGGACAAGACACACTAGCAGATTCAGCAGACAAACTCACCTAAACAGTCCTATAATCACTAAAAATACCAGCAAAAACAAAGCCATACAACTCGCACTCACCAACTGCACACCAGTCACAGCGGGGTGGGGATTCAAACCCTGGTTCGGGTAGGGGGTAATGAAAGTATAGAGGGTGCCAGAGGTGGAGGCAGGACAAGACACACTAGCAGACACACTATCAGATTCAACAGACCTAACTATAAGCTTTATAAAAAAGGAAAGTTTTAAGCCTGGTCTTAAAAGTGGAAAGGGTGTCTGCTTCCCGGACATTTACTGGCAGCTTATTCCACAATAGAGGGGCCTGATAACTGAAGGCTCTGCCTCCCATTCTACTTTTAGAAACTCTGGGAACCTCAAGTAAACCTGCTGTTTGGGAACGAAGTGCTCTGTTAGGAAAATATCTTACAATGAGATCTTTAAGATATGATGGAGCTCGGTCATTAAGAGCTTTATATGTAAGGAGAAGAATCTTAAATTCTATTCTGAATTTAACAGGGAGCCAATGAAGAGAAGCTAAAACTGGAGAAATATGATCTCTCCTGTTAGTTCTCATCAAAACTCTGGCTGCAGCATTTTGGATCAACTGAAGGCTTTTCAGAGAATGTGGGACAGCCCAATAATAAAGAATTACAGCAGTCCAACCTTGAAGTAACAAATGCATGGACTAGTTTTTCTGCATCACTCCGAGACAAGATGTTCCTAATTTTTAACAATATTACGAAGATGAAAGAAGGCAGTCCTAGAAACCTGTTTTATATGCAAGTCAAATGATAAGTTCTGGTCAAAAATTACTCCAAGGTTCCTCACTGTAGAACTAGAAGCCAAGGAAATACCATCTAGAGTAACTATATAGCTAGACAATTTCTCCCTGAAACGCTCAGGTCCAAAGATAACGACTTCAGTTTTGTCTGAATTTAGAAGCAGACAGTTCTGAGTCATCCAGGTCTTTATGTCTTTAAGACATGCTTGTAGTCTGACCAACCTATTGGGTTCATCTGGTTTTATAGATAAGTACAACTGGGTATCATCAGCATAGCAATGGAAATTTATGCCATGCTGTCTAATAATGTTACCTAATGGAAGCATGTATAAAGTGAAAAGAATCGGTCCAAGCACAGAACCCTGGGGAACTCCATGACTTACTCTGGTGTGTGAGGAAGATTCTTCATTTACAAGAACAAACTGAAATCTATCAGATAAATATGACTTAAACCAGCCTAATGCAGTTCCTTTAATCCAAATAACATGTTCAAGTCTCTGTAATAAGATACTGTGATCGACCGTATCAAATGCAGCACTGAGATCCAACAGGACAAGCACAGACACAAGTCCGCTATCAGAGGCTAAGAGGAGATGATTGGTAACTTTCAGCAGTGCTGTTTCTGTGCTATGATGCACTCTGAATCCTGACTGAAACTCTTAAAACAGATTATTTCTGTGTAAGTGATCACAAAGCTGAGCTGCAACTATTTTTTCAAGAACTTTAGACATAAAAGGGCGATTGGATATAGGTCTATAATGAGCCAACACTTCTGAATCAAGAGTAGGTTTTTTAAGTAAAGGTTTAATTACAGCAACCTTAAAAGTCTGAGGTACATATCCTGTCAACAAAGACAGATTGATCAAATCCAATATGGAAGTGTCAATTAATGGGAAAACCTCCTTGAACAGTCTGGTTGGGATTGGGTCTAAAACACAAGTTGATGGTTTAGAAGAGACTATTGCTGTTGTTAGTTCAGAGAGATCAACTGGGCAGAAGCCGTCTAAATATAAATCAGGTTCTAAAGATACTTCTAAAGCTCCTGTACTTGATGATACATCACTGATAATAGTGGGAAGGACTCCATCAATCTTCTCTCTGATAGAAACAATTTTATTAATAAAGAAGCTCATGAAATCATCACTGCTGAGAGTTAAAGGAATACCTGGCTCAGCAGAGCTCGGACTCTTAGTCAGACTGGCTACAGTGCTGAAGAGAAACCTGGGATTATTCTTATTCTCTTCTATCAGTGATGAATAATAAGCAGTTCTAGCTTTACGAAGGGCTTTCTTATACATTGTTAAACTATCTTTCCAGACTAACTGAGACTCTTCTAAATTAGAGGAACGCCACTGTCTCTCCAGCTTTCTTGCAGTCTGCTTTAAAGCACGCAGCTGTGAATTATACCAAGGAGCCAACCTCTTCTGACTGATTACCTTCCTTTTCAGAGGGGCAACATTGTCCAGTGCTGTACGCATTGAAACTATAGTGCTGTCAACAAGAGAGTCAAGTGTTGCTGGAGTAAAGTTTAGGTAGTCGTCCTCTGTCATATCTGCACATGGCAGTGAAGAAAAGGATGATGGAATTAATTCTTTAAATCTGGTTACAGCATCCTCTGATAGACACCTTCTATACGTAAATTTCTTCTCAGAAACTGTATAGTCAAGTAATGTAAACTCAAAGGTTATCAGAAAATGGTCAGATAAGACAGGGTTATGAGGGAACACTGTTAACTGTTCACTCTCAATGCCATAAGTCAGCACAAGATGATCAAGGGTGTGATTAAGGCAGTGAGTCGGTCCGTGAACACCATGAGAAAATGCCTGCCTCTGAGTCCAATATAGAATTAAAGTTCATATTCAGGCTGTCATTTTCAACATCTACATGAATATTAAAGTCACCCACTACAATGACTTTATCTGTACTCAGCACTAACTGGGATAAAAACTCTGAGAATTCAGACAAACTCAGAATAAGGGCCAGGTGGACGATACACAACAACAAACACAAGAGGTTTCTGGGATTTCCACTTTGCGTGGGAAAAACTGAGAATCAGAGATTCAAAAGAGCTCAAACTAATCTTGGGTCTGGGACTGATTAGTAACCCTGATCTGAAAATAGCTGCCACTCCTCCTCCTCTGCTTGTGGTTCGAGGAACGTGAACATTTAAACAGTCAGAGGGAGTTGCTTCATTAATGCTAACATTAACTCCTGTCTGAGATGAGGAACTGTCCCAGCTGCCTTTAAACATGCTGTGGTCAGGCATGTGTTGTCAAATTTTAGACCTGTTTCCAATCTACCCTTTCTTTCTAAGATTTTTGAAAGTTGTTTTTATACAATTACAATACTTTCTTGAGGATAACTCTGTTTTTGTGAAATTCCAATCTGGGTTCAGGTCTCGTTACAGCGCTGAGTCTGCATTGTTAAAGGTGCACAACGATATTGCTCTGTTTGTGGATGCCAAGTTCCCTGTTGTCTTAGTTCTGCTTGATCTCACAGCAGCCTTTGACACGGTGGACCATGCAGTCCTCCTGTCACGTCTAAGGAATGTTGGCATCCACGGCACTGCATTGAAGTGGTTTACGTCATATTTGTCCAGTAGAACCTTCTCCGTTATGGTCAGTGACCTTTCCTCTTCCAGTGCTCCTCTCTTCTGTGGAGTCCCTCAAGGACCTATTATTGCCCCTATCCTCTTATTGTATATGCTACCACTTGGGTCAATTATAACCAAGCACAACCTTTCTTTCCACTGTTATGCAAACAATTTACAAATTTATCTACCATTGAAGCCAAATAGTAACAGTGCACAATGTTCTTTGTTTAATTGTATTGCTGATATTAAGCTGTGGTTGGCCCAAAATTTTCTTCATTTCAATGATGACAAAACTGAATGCATTGTGTTTGGGGACCTTGTGACGGCTGGCTTTGGCACCTTGTCTTCAAAGCTTAGTTCAACTGTCAGAAATCTGGGGGTGACCTTTGACAGTCATCTGAGGTTGGAAGAACAAATTAACAATGTCGTCAGGACTAGTTTTTTCCAGTTACGTCTCCTGGCCAAAGTTAAAATGTTTTTAAGTCGTCATGACCTTGAGAAAGCCATCCATGCCCTAATAAGTTCAAGGTCAGACTATAGCAATGCACTTTATGTCGGCGTCTCCCAGTCTTCTCTCAGTCGCCTTCAACTTGTGCAGAACGCTGCTGCCCGTCTTTTAACCAACACCAACAGACGTGTGCAGATCACTCCTGTTCTCAACTCCCTCCATTGGCTTCCTGTCCTTTATAGAATTCATTTTAAACTTTTAATTTTTGTTTTTAAAGCTCTTAACGGCCTCGCCCCATCACATTTATCTGAGCTTTTAACAGTCCGCAATCCTGGTAGAGCTCTGAGTTCGTCAAATCAATTTTTGCTGGAAGTGCCCAGGTCAGAATACAAACCCTGGGGTGACCGAGCCTTTTCTGTTGCTGCCCCCAGGCTCTGGAATAAGCTCCCTGTTGAGCTGCGTCTTATTTCTGACCTGGGCCTCTTCAAATCTAGGCTAAAAACCTACTTATTTTGGATTGCTTTTAATACCCAGTATTATGATGACACTTTTATTTTATTTTATCTTATTCGATTTTGTTGTATTTCACTGTTCTTTTGTTTTTATTTGTTTTTACTTATTCTTCTCTTTATTTATAACCTGCTGTAAAGCACTTTGGTACATCGTAAGGATTGTCTGTAAAGGGCTGTATAAATAAAATACATTTACATTTTCTTCAGCTGTCTCAGCTACTTTGTCCTACAGAAAAAAGAACACTTAAGATATCAATATAGTAGTCTGATTTTTTTTTTTTAATACTAGTTATGTGAGAAACGTTTTTTCAGCTTCAGTTTTTCTACAACATTGTCCCATATTCATGTGTCCATTTGTACCCTGACCATAAGAATGTGGCCAACATGGGAGCAGGTTCCAAATTTCTTTTTTATGTTGACCTTTGTAATGGCAGTATTCCCGCTTCCAGGGATCCTAGATTCTTTAAGACCATCATAAAAATGCCAGTTCTTGTCTGTGCCCAGTCTGTGGAACACCACAAAGTGATTTGCACCACCCAAGTGATATGTTATGACAGCTGGCTCGTACCTGAATGACAAAACATTATGCCATGTCAACTTAAAGTTAAAAATGATTGTTATTCTTTAGCATAATAGTACATTACATTGAAATAACAATGAAAACGCACAGAACAAGTGAAAAAGAAAGATAAATGTGCTGTTCACTTGATTTGTATTGCAATCTAAAGGCCCTGTCACACTGTTGCGTATGAGAGAAGCGTATGAGTTGCATATGAAAATTAATAATATAATTTTCATTCGCACGAAAAGTCCTTGAAAATAAAGAATTGTGCGTATACTTACCGTATTGAACCTATGAGTAGCTTATGGTCAGCGTATTGACAGCGTATGAACAACGTATAACCAGCGTACTCTGCATATGACTAGCGTACGTTTCAACGCGCCTATATCGGCAGCCTTTCCATATTGCTCCATTATTGCAGTAGACGACGCGCTATCAACATCTCTCGAGACATTCATCTCGATTATGCCTCCCAAGAAGCAATCGTCGTTTGCCCGGGCCCTGGGTCGAGGAAAAGGCAAAACACAAGAATCATTCTCACCCAAACCTGCGGCTGATGAGTTACATGCTTCTGAGCGATCAAGAGCCCCAACTCCTCCTCCTGACCGCTCCCGTGAATCGTCGGTTGCCTCAGATATGTGGCGGAGATGGAGGCGACAGACGGGCGGTGGCTATAAATACGCTAGCTGTACGGTACACCTTCATGCCAATGTATGGCAACTTATGTCCAGCGTTCTCGACCTATCAGTAACGTACCTATATCGTACCTCTAGCGTATTCAGCGTATGCCAAGCGTATGCTTAGCGTATTAACCATACGCACAAAAGTTTTGAGCATGTTCAAAAATTTATTTCTGCCTCAGCGTATGCCAGCGTGCTTGAAACGTATACAACCTATGCCTAACGTTCCCCTAGCATATGTCAGCGTATACCAGCGTATGAGTGATAATTTTCATACGCTAGTGCCATACGCAACAGTGTGACAGGGCCTTAAGTCTTACTTTCCGCCAAGAAAGGAAACAAGATGTGGCAAGGCTGTAGGATGACACTTGTCCGTAACAAACTCTGTGGACTACTGATACCAGTAGCAGGCATGGCAGCCCATACACAAAGGTACGTTGGCGTGTTGACTCATTTTTGGTACATGGATTAGGACCTCTGAAGAGATAAAAGGAAGAGAAGAACAGCTGACTGATATATTAGATGTCACACTTGATATTTTATAACATTTATAACACTACTGGAACATTAACAACTAAATAATGATCATCCTTGAGAAGGAGGAAGGTGTGTAACTATATTCTGTTTTTAATTGGTTAAAGTTGGTAAATAGTGGTGTTTTTTTTCCATATGATTATTCATTTACCAAAATTTAACATTGAAATAAATCATTAAAATGGTATGATGTTAATGAAGATGTTGTGATACTTTCCAGTTACCTTTTACATGGTAGAACTATGGTTATCTCACTGGCCCGCTTGTCAATATCAGCCTGCAAATTCAATTCAATTCAAAAATACTTTGAATTATCCCAGAGGGAAATTAAATGTTGATGTAACTCAATTAAATCAAGGAGTTATTATAGATGCTGATGGCTATGGGCAGGAAAGATTTCCTGTAGCGGTCCGTTTTGCATCCAAACTGAAGAAGACTTTGACTGAAGAGACTCTGTTTTCCGATAACAGTCTCATGGAGAGGATGTTCAGGGTTGTCCATAATTCTCTTGATTTTATGCAAAATCCTTCTTTGCATTATTGTCTCCAGAGGTTCCACAGTCGTCCCAAGAACAGAACCAGCCTTATCAGGTTGTTGAGTCTTTTTAGGTCCCTGGTTCTGATGCTGCTGCCCCAACAGATGACGCAAGAGGAAATGACGCTCTCAACAACAGACTTGTAGAAGATCTGCAACATCTTGCTGCAAACCTTGAAGGACCTTAGCTTCCTCAAGAAGTACAAAAAAAGTACTCTGTCCTTTCTTGTAGATGGCTTCACTGTTGTGTCTCCAGTCCAGTCTGTTGTCCACATGAACACCAAGGTATTTATATTCCTCAACCACCTCCACTTCTTCTCCCATGATGGAAACAGGGTTTGATCTGACCCTGTTTCTCCTGAAATCTACAATCATCTCCTTTGTTTTGTTAACATTCAAGATGAGATGATTGTTCCCACACCATGCCACAAAGCGGTCCACCAGCTCTCTGTACTCAGCTTCTTGTCCATCTCTGATACACCCGACAACTGCAGAGTCATCTGAATATTTCTGTAGATGACAGGAGTCTGACTTGTACTGGAAGTCTGAAGTGTACAGAGTGAAAAGGAATGGTGAGAGTACAGTCCCCTGTGGTGCTCCTGTGCTGCTGATCACCTGGCTAGACACACAATTCTTCAGTCTGACAAACTGTGGTCTGTTTGTCAGGTAGTCATTAATCCAGGTGATTGTTGAGGCCTCCACCTGAGTCATCTGGAGTTTCAGACGAAGCAGATCAGGCTGGATTGTGTTAAATGCACTGGAGAAATCAAAGAACATGATCCTCACAGTGCTGCCTGCTTTGTCCAGATGACAGTGGGTTTGTTGACGCAGGTGTATGATAGCGTCTTCAACTCCATGGCGATAAGCAAACTGCAGGGGGTCCTGATCTGTGCTGGTTTGCTTACACAGGTGGGTCAACAGGTGTCAAAATGTGGGTACTCTGAACTGCTGTTCGGTGCATAAGCACAAACAACAGTCAGGACTCGTCCCCCCACCCTAAGGCGGAGAGAGGCTACCCTCTCGTCTACCGGGGTAAACCCCAATGTACAGGCGCACAGCCGGGGGGCAATAGGGAGGCTGGTTCCGAGCCCAAGCCATGCGTCGAGGTGAGTCCAACTATATCTAGCCGGAACCGCTCAGCCTCGCACACCAGCTCAGGCTCCTTCCCCAGCAGAGAGGTGACATTCCACGTCCCAAGAGCCAGCTTCAGTAGCCGAGGATCAGACTGCCAAGGTCTCCGCCTTCGGCTGCCGCCCAGCTCACACTGCACCTGACCCCTATGGCCCCTCCAATGGGTGGTGAGCCCGTCAGAAGGGGGACGCGTGTAGTTTCTTCGGGCTGTGCCCGACCAAGCCCCACGGGCACAGACCCAGCCACCAGGCGCTCGCCGGCGGGCCCCACCCCTGGGCCTGGCTCCAGGGGGAGGCCCTGGTGACCCGCGTCCGGGCAAGGGCACACGGTGTCCAACTGTTTTCTTCGTCACAGGGGTTTTATGAGCTGTTCTTTGTCTGGTCCCTCATCTAGGATCTGTTTGCCATGACCCTACCAGGGGCTTAAAGCCCCAGACACCATAGCTCCCAGACTCATTGGGGCACGCAATGAGTCTGGGAGCTATATTATTATTTGGCCCATTTACTTTCAGTACAGCAAACTCACTCCAGAAGTTCAGTGAGGATCTCTGAATGATCCAATGTTGTCCCAAATGACTGATGATTAATATAATCCACCTGTGTGTAATCAACTCTTCGTATAAATGCACCTGCTCTGTGATAGTCTCAGGGTTCTGTTCATAGCGCAGAGAGCATCATGAAGACCAAGGAACACACCAGGCAGGTCCGAGATACTGTTGTGGAGAAGTTTAAAGCCGGATTTGGATACAAAAAGATTTCCCAAGCTTTAAACATCCCAAGGAGCACTGTGCAAGCAATCATATTAAAATGGAAGGAGTATCAGACCACTGCAAATCTACCAAGACCCGGCCGTCCCTCTAAACTTTCATCTGGAACAAGGAGAAGACTGATCAGAGATGCAGCCAAGAGGCCCATGATCACTCTGGATGAACTGCAGAGATCTACAGCTGAGGTGGGAGAGTCTGTCCATAGGACAACAATCAGTCGTACACTGCACAAATCTGGCCTTTATGAAAGAGTGGCAAGAAAAAAGTCATTTCTCAAAGATATCCATAAAAAGTCTCGTTTAAAGTTTGCCTCAAATCACCTGGGAGACACACCAAACATGTGGAAGAAGGTGCTCTGGTCAGATGAAACCAAAATCGAACTGTTTGGCCACAATGCAAAACGATATGTTTGGCGTAAAAGCAACACAGCTCATCACCCTGAACACACCATCCCCACTGTCAAACATGGTGGTGGCAGCATCATGGTTTGGGTCTGCTTTTCGTCAGCAGGGACGGGGAAGATGGATGGGGCCAAATACGGAACCATTCTGGAAGAAAACCTGTTGGAGTCTGCAAGAGACCTGAGACTGGGATGGAGATTTATCTTCCAACAAGACAATGATCCAAAACAAAGCCAAATCTACAATGGAATGGTTCACAAATAAACGTATCCAGGTGTTGGAATGGCCAAGTCAAAGTCCAGACCTGAATCCAATCGAGAATCTGTGGAAAGAGCTGAAGACTGCTGTTCACAAACGGTCTCCATCCAACTTCACTGAGCTCAAGCTGTTTTGCAAGGAAGAATGGGCAAGAATTTCAATCTCTAGATGTGAAAAACTGATAGACATACCCCAAGTGACTTACAGCTTTAATTGCAGCAAAAGGCGGCGCTACAGAGTATTAATGCAAGGGGGCCAAATGATATTGCATGCCCACTTTTCAGTTTTTTATTTGTTAAAGTTTGACATATCCAATAAATTTCATTCCACTTCACGATTGTGTCCCACTTGTTGATTCTTCACAAAATTAAAATTTTATATCTTTGTTTGAAGCCTGAAATGTGGCAAAAGGTTAAAGTTCAAGGGGACCGAATACTTTCGCAAGGCACTGTATATAAGGAGGTTATCACAAAAATCTTTATACTTCTTTTTTTTTCGTCTTTAAAATAGAAACGATTGGGCGGTCGGTGGCGTAGTGGGTTAAGCAGCCGCCTCATGTACAGATGCTACAGTCCTCGCTGCAGCTGGCCCTGGTTCGAGTCCCACACCGGACGGCCCTTTGCTGCATGTCTTCCCCCTCTCGTTGCCCCCTGCTTCCTGTCTCTCTCCAACTGCTCTGTCATTAAAGGCATAAAAAGCCTTCCAGGTCTCACTGTCATTGGCCACGTGAGCATTGAAGTCCCCGAGCAGGACGAGGGAGTCTCCCGGAGGAGCACTCTCCAGTGCCTCCTCCAGGGACTCCAAAAAGGGTGGGTACTCTGAACTGCTGTTTGGTGCATAAGCACAAACAACAGACAGGACCCGTCCCCCCACCCTAAGGCGGAGGGAGGCTACCCTCTTGTCCACCGGGGTAAACCCCAATGTACAGGCGCACAGCCGGGGGGCAATAAGTATGCCCACACCTGCTCTACGCCTCTCACCACGGGCCACTCCAGAGTGGAAGAGAGTCCAACCCCACTCGAGGAGGGTGGTTCCGGAGCCCAAGCTATGTGTCGAGGTGAGTCCAACTATCTAGCCGGAACCGAGCCGGAAGGCTCCTTCCCCAGCAGAGAGGTGACGTTCCACGTCCCAAGAGCCAGCTTCAGTAGCCGAGGATCAGACCGCCAAGGTCTCCGCCTTCGGCTGCCACCCAGCTCACAAGGCACCCGACCCCCATGGCCCCTCCCACGGGTGGTGAGCCTGTCGGAAGGGGGACCCGTGTAGTTTCTTCGGGCTGTGCCCGACCGAACCCCACGGGCACAGACCTGGCCACCAGGCGCTCGCCAGCAGGCCCCACCCCTGGGCCTGGCTCCAGGGGGAGGCCCCGGTGACCCACGTCCGGGCAAGGGTACACGGTGTCCAATATTGTCCATCATCATAGAGGGTTTTTGTGAGCTGTTCTTTGTCTGGTCCCTCATCTAGGATCTGTTTGCCATGGGTGACCCTACCAGGGGCTTAAAGCCCCAGGCAACATAGCTCATTGGGGCACGCAAACCCCCCCCCCCCCACCACGGTAAGGTGACAGCTCATGGGGGGGAACTAATGCTGAACCTGGAGAAAATCACCTGCTATTCTATGCAATTTTGCTGTGAGAGTGACTGTTTTTGCCGTGCGGAACCAGTTCTCAACAACAGCATTACTGTTTTTCCAAGACCTGTTCAAAGAGGAACAGTACCAGCATAATGCAGAATCACACTGATAAACGATTCACAGTAAAAAGGTTTTAGTGGGCCATTTTCATCTGACTTGTTCTCCTTCTCGGATTCTTGCTGCGCCTGCCTGACAACTCTTTCGATAGGACCAAAGAATGGTGATGATTTTGTGAGCGACAACTTCATGCGCTTCCAAGGCAGCTGGACCAAACAACTCCCCTGGTACCACAGCAACACTACAGAGGGTCCGACGACATGTCAACGTAGACTGCGCCAGCCAGACCTGTTGATGAGCCTAAACCAGAATAGACATTATGCACCCAAGCACCCTAGTCATCAGCGCAAAAGCCTGAAGTGCTGTAGTGGCCCCACTAGAGTCCTGTAGGGATGAAGAGAGGGCAAACATGAGGTGCGGCAAATAATTGCCAAGTCGGCCAGCACGCACGTTATAAGCTTTAGAGGAAGTCATCTGTAACACGGCATTGAGCCTGCGGGCACCGAACATCACGACGCAGAGCCTAATCTGGTGACACAATGACTGAGGCCACAGCAGGTTCAACCGCAGGCATACAATCCAAGCCTGCTTTAACTGAGTCATGCATAGCTGCCAACACGCAACCATCTGTGGAGAGGCGGGAAAAGGCTCTAGGGTCCTGCCAACAAGCATGTAACTCCTTCAGGTACTCCTCTGATGGAGGGACAGTGAAGGGAGAAGTGGCCCGTCCGTGCCTGAAAAAGGCGCTTCCAGGAGTGGACTCCTCCACCTGTGGGGCGTCCAACTGCAGCTGCCTCAATGCCCTATGCATGATGTCCCGCATAGAGCTGTCACTCGACCCACTAGCTGCACTCTGAGACCAAGAGAGTGTAGCGGTTTACACTTGAAAATGTCTTAATAACAGAAAGGGGCACCACCTTCCATTTAATTAACTTTAATTTCGTCACAGTCCTGGGAGGAGAAACTGTTAGTTATGAAGGGAAAAGTCTCACTGAAATGAGTTCTGTTTGAAGTGACAACCAACACTTAAGGATTTTCTGTGATGCTCTGATTGTTTACAAACATTTAACAGTTTTCCACAAGTATATGTCAACAGTTGATAAAGAGGGCAGAATAGAGATAATTTGCAGTCTTTATAATAAAATACGGGTTAAGAGAGAGATTGTAGCTAAATGAAGAGGGATGAATAATGACTTATTTCGTCATCCAAGTCTAGGCTCGTCAACCGGAGTTCATATAGGCTAATTACTTGGGCCGGCCACTTTCCAAAGGAGATCCAACCCAGCGCCACGTTTCAGAGGAAGAGTTCAACACCTTACTTGGTAGCAGATAGTTGAACCACGTGGCGTTTTCTTCTGACTGTCGTTGTCGGAGGCTGGCGGGTTTCCGTGGTAACCAGCGGGATGAAGCCGGGACAAGCCTTTGCACTCTGATCGGTGTTGATCAGGATATAGTCCCCAAAGGCTTTGCTCTTCTTCTTCTTTGCGTGGAGAGGGAGAGTTCGGGCCCGGTGCTGTCCAAAATTAACCAAACACTCGCGGGTATCGGAACCAGACTTGGATAACAATAAAGGGGAATTAGGAGTTTAAAGCAAAAATGTTTCAGGAATTCAAAATTAAGAGAGAGCTAAGAGGGCCAAGAGTCAGATTTAAGAATCAAGAGTTTCAGGAATCAAGAGCTAAGAGTGAGCGAAAGTCGCGCTTCTGCTTTTAAGCTTGGTATGACGCTCAGATTTCAACCAATCAGCGCTTGGCGACACTGGCCGAATGTGCTGTAAAGAGGGGGGGGGGTGAAGTCTGTAACATTCCAACAAAGGGGATTCTCTCTCTTAATCGGTAATAATGCCACATTCACTGATTATACCATATAATGTTCATAACATAGACAATAATATTAGCATAAGAACAGGCATGAACACAAACATGAGAAGGAAAAATGGCCATTAACACAGAATACTTAATATTTGCACAAAGAAAATGATATGACAAACTTTTCTGAAGTGCCTGTTAATGGACAAAGGCAAATGTGACTTTGGTTTTTACATGTACAATTTAAACCGTTGGATGGCACTTGTAAACACTGAAAATATTAAAACATACATGGCATTTAGTTCTGATTACTGGTTGATATGGTTAGTGTCCGTTATCCATGTCCTCTAGGTGGCACTGTGGCTCCACGGGAGGATTTCTGTAATAATGTTTTTGTAACTTTTGTAATAATACTCGTAGAAAAATGTGAAACGTCTTAAAATGACATATAAACTCGTCCAGTCCAAATTTCCACACTGTTAACCAAGAAAAGCGGCAGCTCCTAGGAGTTTCTCCATTCTCTGGGAAGTAGTGGCTGAAAAGTTCCTGAGACCAGAGCAGGGAGTGACTGGGTCTGGAAATGGATTCGGAGCTATCCTGGGGAGATCTCTGAATCACAGAGGAGTAATCCCAGTGGTCTCAGGTTCAGAGGCTAAGGTCTTCTCAGTGGTGGCTGTGTTGGCGTATCTATATAACTAGCCTATGGTACTGTTTTCATGTAAAACTTAAAGAAAAGGGGCTACGCTTACTTAACTGACTATAGTCGTAGTCCGAATCTAATATCTAACCTATCTTCTAGCTAATTTCTTACTAAGGGTTGAATGGAATAAGTAACAAAAGGAAAAAAAGGGGGAGGTGACAAGAGTTGGCGTAGAGTTATTACTCGTTTGGTAGTTCATGGAATGCGGGGGAATATATCTATATATAACTCTTGGTTCTCCCAATTCTGTCTCCTCATCAAAGTTCACTATGTCATTTGTGTTTTGAGTCTGATCTGGCTTCTTATGTTTGTTACGTCGCGTTGTCCACTTAAGTAGGTTAATTTGGCCCTAGAGGGCGTTAGCGCGTCAAGAATATAGGTATGCTATCCTGAAGGTGAGGAGATAGCCTAGGGCAACCATGGTCGCAGTTACTATGTCGGGGCCTGACCATGAGTAGGATAAAGTCGGACGGGGAGGTTTGTTGTAGGAGGTTATTTCTTTCAACACGTTCTTTATTGGACTAACGTCGATGGTTTTAAAACCTTCAAATTGGAGTTGAGTGACCGTGTCTGCATCAAGCTCCAGGGATTTTGAGTAGAAATCGGAGATTTCTATTTCCCCGTCGTATTGGTCAGGGTTAAGGTGATGAAGGGCCAGGTCTCCTAGGTGAAGGATTGCTCCTTCAGGAACTGTGACCCACAATGTGCGGTTCGGTAGTTCGATTTTGGTGGACGTATCGTGTTGGTCGTAACTAATGGTGGCTGTTTTCGCTGGAGTGTTAACCAGCGACTTCCCAGAATTCGTGCTTGGGTGGTGGTTACCTGGTATTTTGGTGTGAGTTGTTGGGCACTGGGAGTCTTCAGTGAGAAGTTCGAGTCCACAGAGGCCCCCAGTGTCGTCTCTAACAAATGGTTTGCTGGGGCAGAGATAATCAATGTCCCTGGTAAGGGTGCACATTTTTAAATTGGGCGCAAGGTATAAATCTGGAGAGCTATCGTGGTATGCTACCACTGCTGGTGTGTGCACTTTAATGTGGGTTTCACCTTTCCAGATTCCAACATTGATAACGTCTTTTAGTCGGTAGATGTTGTCGGTGGTAACTATGGGAAGATTAATGATGAAGACCATTTTGCGGGCTTTGGGATTTACAAGAATGGGAACTGCGCTGCCTAGTGTATAAGCTAGATGGGCTTGGACAGAATGTCCTGTGCTAAGGCTAGCGACACTAAGTACGGAGGGATTTTGCCCATAGTTAGAGTATCTATGGAGGAGCTAACATCTCTTATCAGGTCAGACATGAGCATAGTTATCAGTTTTGGTCACTGTGCTAAGCTGTCCTCTCTGCAAATCTAGTTGCTGTTGGATGGCCGGGATTTCACCTTGCAACTCACCCACATGATGCTTTATCGCGGCAATATTCACAGCATTTACGGCTGACACCCCCAAACTGAACAGGGTCAGTAGTCCCCCAATGAAGCGTTTCTCCCTTCTGTTCGCCCCACTCAATTCTGACTGAGTGATGGTGAACTTCTGGAGTTGTTGCAGCATATGGGTGATGTCTACTTCCACGTGAGTTACGACTTCTCTCTTCCACCTAACGCTGGCCCAAGAAGTCAGTTTGGCGGAGCTAGGCACGTTTCTTATGCACAGCACAGTGGGACTGAACCGGACATACACCTTCTGGGTGTGTAGCCGGCAGTTGGTGATCAGGAGGCCGGGTTGTTCCTTTAGAACAATTCTGGAGTCTGGTCCTGGTTCAACGATCTCAGTCCAAGTGGGAATAGTTGCCAGTCCCATCGTCACAAGTGTAGCGTTCTGGGGCAATTATATATGCATCAAATATAAGGATTTATCTTAAACCTCGAATTAAGGGCACCAGCTACCGGTATCTTAACTTTAGTTACAGTCAGGTAGGAAAACTGTTGAAATATTACGATCCTGGTATGTTAAATTAATAATCAATTAATAATCAGTCTCATATCTTGCTACTTTTGTGAAGTTCTCGTTTGGTTGGACAGACATTACGTAAAGAAAGCATATGACACAATCTGTGATTATAACATATATATATATATATATAGATATATGAACTATTTATTAAAATGATATGACCAAAACATGAACCTTTAAAACAAACAGGAGATGCATTGAATATAGGTGATTATATAAAACACTTAGTGAATGGAAAATAAAATATGGGGAATGGAGAGATACTGGATGTATTCAAATAGTTGAGGTTGGCTGACTATTTGACGCTAAATACTGACATTTCGGATTAATGTATCATTCTGTGAAAGCCTCGAGACATCCATCAAACCCACTTTAAGGTGAAAACGGGTCGGTCTTACTGTGCTGAAGTTCTGCTTAGTCAGCTCGGAACACGGCAGCGGCCACGCGGGGTCTGAGGGGATTTCTCTTCCGCTCTCTGGGCCTTCCTGGTTGTGGTGGCTGACTTTAGCGGACTTCTCAGTTGCTTCTTTCACTGGGAAACGGGAACGATGGTGCCGAGGGCTGTGGTTAGATGATCGAATCTTTCGAGTGTCAGTGGGTCCGTTGCTTCTCTGAAGTGAACTTAAGTTCACAGAAGATTAATAAAAGGTTGCTTGGAGTTGGTTTTCTTGGTAGGAAAACTTCATTCTGTTCTTATCTTTGTTCGGGTCTTTCTTTCTCGTCTCCGGGGTCTCACTGGGTTCTGGAGGGCTTCCTCCAGTCGTCCTCTGCATCGCTCATCCTCTGTCTTTCCGCTCTCCCCTGAGATTATGGGAAAACTCCCAAACTCTGGTGAGCTCTTCTTTCCTTCTCAAGTCATCTCCAAATCTCTCTGAGCAACTTTTCTCTGCTCAAATCTCCTTCTGAAACTCTGGGTTGGAACTCTTCTGGAACAAAAACTAGAAGCAAGAGCACGAGAGCGAGAGACTGTGTTTTTCGCGGGCTCCGGGTTTTGACTCTCGGAGGCGGGGCGTGACGTAAGCTTACACTACTCTTTCAGCCAATGATATGCCTGAACTGTTGTGAATGTCTGCCTGGGTGTCTGTGTAAGGTGATCTGTTTTATGTGGGGATTTCTGGATGAGACAAAGAAACTCTTATTTCTCCATTACTCTCTCATAGAACATTTGTCTCGGTGATTCTGAAAACACCACATCTCGTTAAGATATGCAGATTAAAGATATAACATAGACTTGCAATATAAAGACATCAAAATAACACACAACGTAATTGATGATTATGACTTTCAAAATTCAGATGAATATCTATGAAATCGTGACATATGAATAGTGAACCACACAATGTTAATTTTGTGTTAACAATGGGGATACCAAACAAATACCAAATAGATACCGAAGGGACATCGTTAGAAGTTAATAGTTGCATATATCTTGTCCATTTTACTGAGTCCTCTGGGATTTAAATGTTCAACTAATCAACACTGCAGACCACTAGGGGCAATGTGGTTCCATCAGGCAGGTTGGGCATTTTCAACCAAGATCAGTTCTTTGTCAATATTTAAGCCAGAATCGTACAAATTGTCTCTATATGTGTCTTGTGATCAAGCTGGAAACCTGAAAGAAATTGTATACGGTTATCAAACACATTTAATATAGTTTTAATATTCGACTAAAAGTGAGTCTTATGAAGTCTTCTCAGTTCGTATGTAGCCATCTGGTCGGTTTGCTGGTGAAAAGGGGTGTTAAAGTGTCAACTTTCGAGTTATGGTCCAGATAAGATAGTAAGTGTCCCACATTTCCAACAGAGAGATCCTTTGTTCATTCGAGTTTATCCCAATTTATGGAGAGCGTCTGTTGCGAGTTCAACTCCCCAAAAACTCTCAAAAGGGTAGAAGGTTAACGTAAATTAGGCAGTTTCTGTCTCTTTTTCCTTTGTGGAAAGAAAATGAAGATCTGGTTTATATCCACATACGTAAACATCCCCCACAGGAATGTTGGTTTTATCAAAGTTTGAAAAACTCTTAATCCACACGGCACTGTGACTGCTACACAAGTATGAGCCAGAGTGTCATCATCCTGGTAAAAAACAGTGATGGATATTAGGGCTTATTTCAAATTGATACACTTTTGGTTGGACAGAGGTTAGAGTTGACTAGTTCACCCCCACTTGCAGTTAGTGTGTTAGTAACATTTGTTAGACAGGCAGTTGTATCAGGAAGATGGACTTGAGTTTGAGCTATTCCGGTTTTGCCTATTTTGATTTTAATTCCTTGACTAATAATATTGCTTGGGAGGGAGCTCTGTGGTTTGTTTTTGTTAAGAAGGCTTTTGCTCTCCCCCTTTTTGGATCTCAGTTTTATGGGTTTGCTGAGACAAGTCCCCTGGAGATTTTGTGTGGTCTAATTTGGTTCCTGTGGACCCATTTGGACTTGGCTTCTTTCTGTCCTTGGCTGATTTTTATCTGATACACCACTGGTAACAGTTTTTCGATGATCGACGGGGTCCTATCCATCGAGGAAGGAACTTTTAGGCCAGCTTTCCACCCTTGCGACCTGTCTGCTCACCGGTTTTGGTGAAGTTGTAGTACCAGACCTTGTCCCCCACTTGGAGTTCCTCCTGTGAGGCTTTTTGGTCATAGTAGGCTTTTCTTCCCTCGACCGATTTTTTTTTTTTTTTTTTTTTTTTTTTTTCCCCCCAGGCGTTTCTGAGCAAATCCAAAGGTTGCCTGTAGGTGTCTGCTCAGGTCTCTCATGTACTGGTGAGTGGTGTATGCTGTTGCTACACTGGCTTCACATGGTTGGTAGAGCAGATGCAGTGGCATTATCATCTGTCTGCCTGTCATCATTTCAAACGGGGAGATTTCCGTTCAATTCAATTCATTTTTATTTATATAGCGCCAAATACAACAAATGTCATCTCAAGGCACTTAGATAATAAAGTCCAATTCAAGCCAATTGGGGGGGGGGGGCAGCAAGATGTTCCTGATTTTAACAATATTACGAAGATGAAAGAAGGCAGTCCTAGAAACAAGTTTTATATACGAGTCAAATGATAAATTCTGGTCAAAAATAACTCCAAGGTTCCTCACTGTAGAACTAGAAGCCAAGGAAATGCCATCTAGAGTAACTATATAGCTAGACAATTTCTCCCTGAAGTGCTCAGGTCCAAAGATAACGACTTCAGTTTTGTCTGAATTTAGAAGTAGACAGTTCTGAGTCATCCAGGTCTTTAAGACGTGCTTGTAATCTGACCAACCTATTGAGTTCATCTGGTTTTATAGATAAGTACAACTGGGTATCATCAGCATAGCAATGGAAATTTATGCCATGCTGTCTAATAATGTTACCTAATGGAAGCATGTATAAAGTGAAAAGAATCGGTCCAAGCACAGAACCCTGAGGAACTCCATGACTTAATAAATGATAAATATGACTTAAACCAGCCTAATGCAGTTCCTTTAATCCCAATAACATGTTCAAGTCTCTGTAATAATATACTGTGATCGACATTATCAAATGCAGCACTGAGATCCAACAGGACAAGCACAGACACAAGTCCGCTATCAGAGGCTAAGAGGAGATCATTGGTAACTTTCAGCAGTGCTGTTTCTGTGCTATGATGCACTCTGAATCCTGACTGAAACTCTTCAAACAGATTATTTCTGTGTAAATGATCACAAAGCTGAGCTGCAACTATTTTTTCAAGAACTTTAGACATAAAAGGGAGATTGGATATAGGTCTATAATGAGCCAACACTTCGGAGTCAAGAGTAGGTTTTTTAAGTAATGGTTTAATTACAGCAACCTTAAAAGTCTGAGGTACATATCCTGTCAACAAAGACAGATTGATCAAATCCAATATGGAAGTGTCAATTAATGGGAAAACCTCCTTGAACAGTCTGGTTGGGATTGGGTCTAAAACACAAGTTGATGGTTTAGAAGAGACTATTACTGTTGTTAGTTCAGAGAGATCAACTGGGCAGAAGCCATCTAAATATAAATCAGGTTCTAAAGATACTTCTAAACGCTGCTGTACTTGATGATACATCACTGATAATAGTGGGAAGGATTCCATTAATCTTCTCTCTAATAGAAACAATTTTATTGATAAAGAACCTCATGAAATCATCACTGCTGAGAGTTAGAGTCCGAGCTCTGTTGCGCCAGGTATTCCTTTTAGTCAGACTGGCTACAGTACTGAAAAGAAACCTGGGATTGTTCCTATTCTCTTCCATCAATGATGAATAATAAGCAATTCTAGCTTCACGAAGGGCTTTCTTATACGTTATTAAACTATCTTTCCAGACTAATTGAGACTCTTCTAAATTATGAAGTTGATACAAATCTTTAAAGTGCCGGCATCCTATATTCTGACGGTGGACCTTTTCCGCACCTGTCTTTCTCCACTCAAAATAAGCCTGACCCCTCTGAACATTGTGCCATGTGTGTGGATAAGAAATCTCTGTTAAGGCAACCTGCCACGAACCCTGTAAGTCGATGTGTTGGGCCAAGTCGACACGGAAGCTTGACTTTTTAGTACAGCGGGGCACATTCTCTGCAAAAAGAGGCAGGCTTGGTTCAAAGAATTTTGAGAACCAACTGTTGTTAAAATTAAACAAAACTCACTGGTAATTAATTGAGTAGAGAGCCAGCCAACTGGTCAACAGGCACTTTGTCCTTTCATGTCCAACAATTAACATAGAAGGCATGTGTATCTCACTAAGACGAAGAAGAAAGGTCTTCAAACATGCTATAAGATAACAAAATAGTAGCTTTATGTATTTAGGTGAACAAGGTAACTACAAAATGTGTAGCTGCCATGCATTTGATCAATATGTAAATTGGATCAATTGATTGTATGATACAATACACTTATGGCTTCAATCTGATTTTGTTTTGTTATGAAATGTTTAAATGTAATGGAAATGTTTTTGTGTATAGCCTTCCTTTCAAATACTGCATGCTCTACTTTTAACACACCAATGTTTTGTCGATGTTGCTTCACTCCTAGGTCAGAGACATTTTTTTTAACTCTTTTCAGATGGTTTACATGTTGGTTTTGTGCATGGTGTTCCTTTCCAATACAGTTTTTGATAATTCAGCATGTGTCTTTTTTTAATCTTATTTACTTCTCTTACTCTTGCACCACGTAAGACACCAACATAGACACAGAATGTTTCTCTACTTCAACATGCTACAGTATACATTAGGCCATATTTGTTGTACACGCTGCTGGATGTGGTAACAGAATGTTGTTGATTTAAAAAAAAAAAAAAAAAAAAAAAAAAAAAAAAGTTAAGTCCTAGCACCTTTTTATAAGTTGTTGTTTTCCTTTTACTGCTCTCAACAGAGTATGTTGGCAAGGAAATTACTTAATCCGTTAGTGGTAAACTAGTAAATGTGTTGTCATTCACAGAATTAGAAGTAGAACTATGCACTGTATTGCCAATCACACACAATATCGACACCAATCTTTCAGTACACATACTGTTTATTGCTGTGAGCATTTAGAAGTGACATTGGCAGGTCTGCGGTTATGTAATTAAGAACTATAATGGCAGAGCCATGATATGGAGAAAGACAGCCCATTGCTCAGTACCCAGTACTTTTACTTTTGTACTCAAAAGTACATTTAAAAATTAGTACTTAGTACTTTTACTTAAGTACAAGACTTCAGTACTTCTTCCACCTCTGGTTACTCACTGTCTGATTCGCTGCCCTTAGCAGTCTTATGTGGTCCATTTTGTTGTCCAAGGATCTCACGTTAGCTAGGATGATGGATGGTATGGCTGGGCGAGTTGGGCTAGCCGCTAGCCTCATTCGGATTCCTCCACGCTTGCCCCTCTTCTGCTTCCTTGCACACCGTTTCCGATGTCTCTTTACCGGGGGTGTGGTCGCAGGTGAGTCCGGCCGGTGAAGTAATCCTAGCTCCTTGATGGTTGTCTCTGTTGTAGTGTCCAACACGTTGAAAATCTTGCTCTTGCAGATGTCCAGCAGAGCCTGTTGCCTGTACTTGTGGTTCAGACGAGATGAACACGACGAACTTTCAGACAAACACTTATTAAATAAACAAAACCCCGCATTCTCGGGAGCGTGTGTGGTCGCCGCCATCTTCTGTAACTGACGTGCATCGATACCTTTTTCTGGTTTTTGGTCTGGTAGGCGTAACTCTTGGGTCCAGCTGCAACAAACGCTTGGATTGTGTCAGGTCCCCCAGATAGTTTCCCAACTTTAGGGGAGTCTCACCATCCTTCACCACATAGATCAGACTGCCTGTGTCTATGTAGAGAATTTTGTCCAGCATGATTTCTGGACAGGTGTACAGTTTTAAACGTGCATAAGCGGTGGTGAATGCTAGCCTGGCTGACGCGTCCACATCTCGATGAGATGGTGGTCTGGGAACTAGGTGTGCATTTTCTCGTATTTGAGGCGTGGTTTACGAATGCCTAGAGCCGTTTATTGGGCGCTACGAATGTCTATCAAATGGCATCTGGTTCTTCCCATGCTGCTTTGCGAGCGATTCATAGCCAATTGTATCACTTATACCAGATGACGTATGTAGAGCGACTTTTGCCAAAGCCTTTTGGTAGCAGGGCAAATACATCCTTCTTGGCAATGAAATCTTTCAACGCCAAACGTTGCTCTTTTTTAAAAGTAAACTTGCATTCTAAGGCTGCATCGAACGGTAACGTTGTGTCCGCTGCCATGTTGGATTAACACTCTACAAGCTTCGGCATAGACGTCGTCATCGTCTTGCTGCCCCCCCCTTCTGTGATTGGTTCCCTAACTCAGGCAAAAATAAGGGCGGTGGTTTCCAGGCTGCCTTTGCAGTGTGAATGAAATCGCGTGCAAAGCAGCATGGGAATTCCCAGGCTAGGTGAATGCAGCAATAAATACATTGTTCACTTTATTCGGTGGAGAAATGCACCGTTTATTGTACACCCACTGCAACATGCACATGTCCGGATTCAGGAAGTGGAAGTAGGTTACCTTATATTTACCCGAGAACATGAAGTTAAAGAATTCATTCGGGGTCACTGATGATGGTTGTCTGGGCCAGGTCACTCCTCTGGGCGAATTTCCCCCAGAAACTGTTCAGACACAGTTTAGCCACCTGTCTTTTAGCGGGGTTCACCTCTATTTTGTCGGGATCCAGCTGGATGCCCTGATGGCGTTTGTAGTCTCTGACATATTTCAACTTGCTCTCCTCATCAACTGCATCAGACGGGTAACCGGAAGCCTCCTGCTTACCCTAAAGAAACGTGTGTATGTAATCGACGAAGATTGTGCTACTGGTTCTGTCAAAATGCCACACCTCTGTGATTTTAGCAAGACGGTAGCCTTGCTAAATTCCACACTCACCCACACACCTGTTAGTGCCCTCTCCTCATCACTGTGACTGCATGCATCTGTCTGGTTATTCATTTCTGCGCATGAGCGACAGAGAGTGAACACAAGTTTACTGTGAGATGTCCTGTAAGGTAAAACAGACCACACGGGGGTAAACGACAGCTCTAATGAAACCAACGTAGCTGTAAGGGTCACCAAATATCTTTACAGATAATCGTGGGATGACCGAGGGGGTAGGGAAAGCTGCAGTTCACATAGGGGTACAGAGATGTAAAGTCGGCATAGTTGACAGTTTCACCTACCCCTGCAGTGTATCTCAGCCTGAGTGCAAAGGTTCGACCACCATACAGAGCTTGCCAGGGAGAGAGAGGTTCAGGGGCGTTATATTTCTTGAGAAATTCAATCACCTCCGGGCGGGTTTTTTTCATATCAGTCCAATCATGCTCCCACATGACATGTACAGTGAACCCTCGTTTTTCGCGGGGGTTACGTTCCAAAAAGAACCCGTGATAGGCGAAATCCGTGAGGTAGAAACCTTTTTTTTTTTTTTTTTACAATTATTATACAATGAAATACTGCATAATGCATTGAAACCAAAGAACAAAACCGTTTTACAGGCCCAAGCATTTGTTTAACAAATAAAAGTACTGTATAAACGTTGTTTTTTTTTTTTTTTGTTTTTTTTTAACAAATAACTACTGTACTGTAAAATAATCATTTTCATCATCAATACGAACTGAAGGCTTCAAATTGCGGAGATCAGCGCCGCCCCACCGTGACCCGAGTCATTGGATTAGAACGGGAGAAAATGAAAAATGATTTTGAAAAAAAAAAATACAAAGTACAGTGAGACAAGTAGTGACTCGCGTGTATTTCACTGCTCTTCTGACTGAGCTGCTGCATCCTGACTCCGCTCTGTAGCATTTTTTTTCTTCTAAAGAGAATGTTACTTTGTCTCTGAATGATTGTGTTATTCACTGTAGCGACAAAATGAAAAATCTTGGTGTTTTATTTGATCAGACTCTTGTGTTTGACAAACACATAAAGGAGGTAACCAAAGTGTCCTTTTTCCACCTTAGAAAGATCGCTAAGATCAGGTCCATCCTGTCTTTTGAGGATGCTGAAGTCCTCATCCATGCCTTTGTCACCTCTCGCTTAGACTATTGTAACGCCCTTCTATCAGGATTGCCTAAAAAACGTTTTCGAGGCCTACAGATGGTGCAGAATGCTGCTGCTCGTATTCTGACCAGAGCAGGCAAATTTGAGCACATTACCCCGGTGCTGGCCTCTCTTCATTGGCTTCCTTGTCAGGTTCGAGCTGATTTTAAGGTTTTATTGTTGACATATAAAACTGTAAATGGTATGGCACCCTCTTACCTGAATGATCTTTTAAACATGTATGCACCTTCTCGTGCTCTTCGCTCTCAGGGAACTGGCCTTTTGAATGTCCCTAAGGTCAGAAAAGACTGTCGGAGAGCGAGCTTTTTCCTTCCGGGCTCCTAAGCTTTGGAACAGTCTTCCTGTAGATATAAGACAGGCCTGCTCTGTGGATGTTTTTAAAGCTAAGCTAAAGACCCACTTGTTCACCTTGTGTTATGTGTCATGAGTGTTTTTAACTTTTTTATATGCTATTTTAACTGCCTGTACAGCACTTTGATTTGAAAGTGCTTTACAAATAAATTATTATTATTATTAAAGCCTGCGGTGCAGGTGTGTTTTTTTGAGAGAAGAACATAGTTATCGGTAGTTGTTGTTGCTCTTTTTTTCTTCTGGGCAAAAAGATTTATATATACCGACATGCCACCATCGATTATGTTTGAGAACTGTAATGAACGTGTACGTGTATATTTTAAACCGCAACGTTATTGACACACAGGTAAAGTAGAAGCGGAGAGACTGTTTAGCCAATCAGAATGCAGAACACAATGCACGATGCAAATCCGTGAAGCAGCGAGACCGTGAAAGATGAACCGCGTTATAGCGAGGGTTCACTGACTGAAGCTCCGCTTCTCTATCTCGGGTTGCTGCATAGAACTGCTCAATGGTGCCTTCCTCAACAGACAAGTATCCTGAGGCAGATGGCACAAAGGACAGCCATGAAAGAGACAGCCGTAAAACTCAAAAATCTCACCCACACCGCTGCTGTTTTCTGCATACCCGTCCACATGATAGGGCCCTATCTTCCTCTCCCCAGTGTTTAATGCGGGTCTGATGTTTATGTTCCTGGTATGGGCCTCCCACTCGAGCCACTGGATGGATGCGTTTGAGAAAGTTTTACATTGAGTTCTGTAATCAACGGGTGATGGTATAGCCAGGGTTTTAGGCTGGAGAAAGTTAGTGACAAAAACCTTCATACACGCTGAGGCTATTGTGATGCACTTGAGGGGATCCACGCACGTCTCGTTAAAAAACTGCTCCCTGAATTTAACACCTAATGCTTTTGGCATCATACTCAGTTTCATACCCAGGAACGAGAGACTATCGATCAATTTCAAGCCGAAATCACTGTCTGTAAAACAGAAAATTTTACTTCCCTATGTGATGAGAGAGGGTTTAATACCCAACTGCACCATAACGCCGAGGATAAGATGGCTATCATACCCACGGGCATTGTGTGCTATGAATGTATAACCCCTGTATCGTGGTCTCCTGAAATTGAGGAGAAATTGACGTACACAGTCTAAGCCATAGGCACGATACTCCTCACCTTTTAATGTTTTAGCACAGACCAGAAAGGGAACGTGTACGTCATTCTGACCAACTAATGATTCAAAATCATAAAAGATCAGTTTCTCATCAAGCCGTTCATCAGCAACACGGGGTTGAATGTAGCACTGATCACCAAGAACGCCTGTAGAACCGTGAGCTAGCTTCTCACCACAGATCGAGCATTTTAAGCCTTCACAAACATGTGGAGTCTTCTCCTTACTCATCGCAACATAATAGAATCTCTTACACGTTGCACATAGTTTAATCAGGTCACAATCACTCACATGCATTCTGGCGCGGGGTCTCTCCCGAGGTTCTTTGTGTCGGGCGACGCACTGCGAGTTGCGGCAGGTTCTATTACAATCCCCACAGACTACTGGACAGTATTGCTGGAGTGTACAAGATGGATCGTAACAAATAGAGCAGTAACCAGAGCAAAAATGTGAGTGGGGGGTTTTGTACCCTGTGTAGCAGTGGTGACAGATGTGTCTCAATCCTATAAAACCTTTCAGGTTTTTTTTTTATCCCATAGTAAGGATTTTTTAGCAGCAGTAGAAAAAAAGGCCTCGTTCGATCGTCTCAAACTTACACAGAGCCCGCTCCCCTGAGGTTTTGTGAAACACCACTATTTTCCTCTGTGGAACATTTTCAAATTTCCCAACTTTACTGAAGGTCACAGCGGTCTGGTCAGTAAGACCCGCAAGATGCTGCCAAACCCTCCCTTGTTCTAAGGCCTGACTGTCAGTAAAGTTTGGGTTGAGGTTGGGGTGAGCGAGACAGCGAAGCAGAGTTGATTGTCAGAATTGCTTATAATGTACAGGTGACGCTTTTTCTTAGGAATCAATTCGCATTCTAAGGTTTTTGATGCCTTACGTTTTACACTCCCTGAGGGATTTGTCACCACCTGAAGGATTAACTCCATGTTAGTGTCTGAAGTTATCTCTGCATTAGACTGAGTTAACTCATCTAAAAAATCTAGAAAAAACGTCCAGAATTACGTTATCTTCATCAGTGACGGTAACAGCTTTGTGTTGAGTGATATTATCCCCGACTAACTCCAGCTGGACGATATCATTACATCTGACCAGTGATCGTGCTGTTTCAGCCATTTCAACGAGAACACTGATGACTGCTGTGGTGAACGCTGCAATATCAGACACACTACCTGGGGATGGCTGTGGTATCGTGAGAGGGCGTCTTATTTCAAGTGTTGAAGCGTTTGCGTAGAATTGGCGGTGGGTTATCTCTCTGAATTTGATCAGCGCTGGTTACAATCTCCTGATTCAAATTCCCTCCGTGGTGCTGTGGATTCTGTTCCGATTCATCTGATTAGGTCGAAGAAGTATGATTTATCGAGACACTATCTGGAGACTCGTTTGACGGTGATGATGAGGTCACAGGAGCAGGACTTTGCGGGTGTGTATCTTCTGACACAGTTTCACGGACAGATGACAAAAGTCTCTTTAAATTGAGGACTGCTTGTTCTAATTCGTGTAAGAAAGCTGTCTGATTATCTTCACCTATCTCATCTTCATCCTCACTCTCAACTCTAACTCGATTTATATTACGGAGTGCATAGTTAAGCTCTCTAAAGTAATCTGAAGGATGAACCGGTATGGGTATGTCCCGCAAGGCCTCAACAGCTCTTAATAATTCATCTAGGGCAGCTCGGATTGCCCTATTATCCATGTTTACACAGAATTAAGAATGGGTTCAGTGCGTAACAGGAGACTCATCTGGTGACACAATGACTGAGGCCACAGCAGGTTCAACCGCAGGAATTCAATCCAAGCCTGCTTTAACTGAGTCATGCATAGCTGCCAACACGCAACCATCTGTGGAGAGGCGGGAAAAGGCTCTAGGGTCCTGCCAACAAGCATGTAACTCCTTCAGGTACTCCTCTGATGGAGGGACATCAGAGGAGTACCCGCCTGAGGACCCGCCTGAGGACACGCCTGAAAAAGGCGCTTCCAGGAGTGGACGTCCAACTGCAGCTGCCTCAATGCCATATGCATGATGTCCCGCATAGAGCTGTTACTCGACCCACTAGCTGCACTCTGACACAAAGAGAGTGAGCCAGTCTCTACCTCTCACTTTAGGAGTGAAGAGGGGGCGCCGTCATCTCGTGCAGAGGCAGCCAAAGACAACACGTCCTCCTCCGAAGCCAACTCAGGCATGGGTGGAGAAGAAAATCCAACCAACAATCGGATTGCCCTATTATCCATGTTTACACAGAATTAAGAATGGGTTCAGTGCGTAACAGGAGACCAGAAAAACAAACAAACAAAAAAAACGATACAGATATTTAACTTTTACCAATACCTTTCAAATTATGATTCAGCTTCTGGAGCAGAATCTGGGAAGTTCTCAGAAAGTTGAGTCCTTAATTTGTCCCGTTGTATGGCAGCATCCTGTTTTCTTCTCTGCCGTGAACGCCGGATTTGGGGTCGTATGCGATCAACGCATATAAAAATTAAGAAAAACTGAGTATCTTTAATATGTTCCAGGTTCTGTGCACTACGTTGTAAGTAGAAACAAAGAGATTATACCTCCGATTAACCCATTAATGAGTAAGGCTCTTGAGCGTGCTCTGCGGCGGCGTTGATTTGAAACCACCGCCCTCACCGGTGATGCAAAGTCAAATTCTGTGAAATAGTATGAAACAGAATTTAATACCAGAAAAAAAAAAATATTGCTTAAAGCTGCAGTCGGCAGGTTTTCAAAATTGCGAGTCTAAAGTCGGAAAATTCGAACTGATACAACTTTCAGGTCCCTCCCCCAACCTCTAACAAGCTCCGAATCGCCCCCCAAACCCCTGCCCCTCTGTGGACGAGGTTGTGCACGTGAGTTCACACCAGTGTGAGCGCACACAAGCTGGGGCAGACTCAGGCTCAGCAGCGTGTGCACAAGCTGTGATTGACAGGTAGGATTCCTCCACCCTAACTTGATTGGTTAAAAATAGCCGGGAGCGCTCGGTTTTTGCAAGCATGATTACAGGCTTCAGAGGGAGCTACAGATTTCGTTATTTTTCCTAAACAGCCTATTTAATATTCTACTTCCAGAATCCCATGGCAGTTCAAGCTAATATGACGAAAAAAAAAGTTGCCGACCGCAGCTTTAAGTGTACACTATGTGAAATATACTTAGATGTTACCAGATAGCGGTTTGATTTAAAGCATCACGGGATAATGAACCATGCAGCGTTATTACATTACTTAGCAGAAGTTTACAGGCTGTACCGCCCCACAGTCTTGTACTTAGCCAAGTGACAGCTACCTAAACACACCCCTCAGTTATACCACCCCTAATACGTCACTTACGTAGTACACACACGTAGGAAGTCCGGTTTTACATTCAAATGTATTCATCCACAGATGTAAACTTATCCACTAAGAGAAAAAAGAATGAAACGTTTTTTCAAATTGCCCTTTACAACGGGTTGGACATCAAAGGACTCGGCCCCTTCACCATCCTCCTCCGCCAGAACCTGGTCCGCAGGAGCCGTTCTCCCCGCCGGGGTGCAAAGCTCGCGTATCTCGGTCAAAACAGCGGCGCTACGCGGTGTAATCAGTCAGCTCCCCAACATCGATTATCCGTGGAGTGATGTCAAAAATTGCAGGCTCTGCCCTGTGCTCAGTTCGCTGGGAAAACCTGCGGCTGGGTGACGTATGAAGTCCTGGTTGTCCTGTAGCTTCATGATGGACGGTTACTACCCCAGGATCCCGTGAAGATGCGGTTTTCTGACTTGTGTTCAGACGGTTCCGTCCTCAAGGATAAGCAGCTGGTGGTACTAGTAACAGCAGCCGGCTCAATAGAATTCAACTCCCCATCAAAAACTGATCCATTTCGCTTGGTGACCTGCTGTTCAGCGGTTTTTAATTAATTAATTATTTCGCAAGCCAGAGGATAATGAAATTGTGAAAATACTTACCATAGTCACTCTGCGTTAACACAAAGTCGCCTAAATCCTCAGCAGCTGATTCTGGAGATGACAGTTAGAAATTAGAAGTGTGTCATGATAGAATAAATGTATACATACTTGTGTGTGTATACACATATCTTATTAAGATAGAATACTTACTGCTAAACTGGTCGAATATATCCTCGAAATCGCTGGATGACATTCCACTCGTTTTTCCTATTGAAAAACAAGAACTGTATATTCTGACCTGATTCTATTTTCACCGTAAATGGTTTAAAAGTTTTTTTTTGTTTTTTTTTTTGCGTACCAGACTCCATGATGCGCTCTCGTCTTGGGGGAATCCTTGAAACACTGCTGCTGGAGTCTTGGTTTTTATACTTAAGACCGACCCTTAATTCACACTTTAATTGTAGGCCAAATGATTTTTAACATTTGTTACATGAGTGGAACCGAGTGGTAAAAAAAAAACAGGGTCTGAGCATCCACACTTTTTGAAACACTCAAGAACACAGGATTTAAAATCTTGACAGTTTTCCTTCTTAAACTAAACCATTCCTATTAAACCCTAAACTTTTTTATTTATAAAACACGGAGAAGCAACATTTACCTGTTATGCTGCAAACAAGTTAAGAAACTGCCTGTGGAGATTAACGTTTCACCAAATGGAAACATTTTTAAATCCAGGTTAAAAACCCCACCCTACTGTCATCTCATTGGTTCTTAAAGTCAGGGAACAATCTACACTTAATTATGTTTTTTATTCTATCTCACCACCCCCTACAGCTGCAGGAAGCTGCAATAATAACAACCCTTTGAAGCCGAATGTAAAAACCCAGGTTCTGACCATCCACTCTGACTGTCTTTTCGAAAGACTCTAGAACACTGGAGTCTTTTAAAATCTCGACAGTTTACCGTCTTAAACTAAACCATTCCAATTAAACCCTAAACCTTTTTTTATTTTTTTATTTATAGAATCAATATTGTTAATACACACAACAGCTGTAAATTTACCCCCACCCCAAAACCATCTGTTATAGCTAGCCTTTGATGTGACCGGACATACATAGATCAAAAGGTCACCCGTCATTTATTTCCTCTCATAAATGACTTTTTTTATTACCCCCCTCATAAATCACTTTTTATTGCCCCCCATAAATCTTTCATGACACAAGAGTGTCCATTTTCTCTCTCACTGAGTCTGCACTGTTAAAGGTGCACAACGATATTGCTCTGTCTGTGGATGCCAAGTGCCCTGTTGTCTTAGTTCTGCTTGATCTCACAGCAGCCTTTGACACGGTGGACCATGCAGTCCTCCTGTCACGTCCAAGTAATTATGTTGGCATCCACAGCACTACATTGAAGTGGTTTACATCTTTGAATTGCCCTGTGTATGAATTGTGCTCTATAAATAAAATTGCCTTGCCTTATTTGTCCAGTAGAACCTTCTCTGTTATGGTCAGTGACCTTTCCTCTTCCAGTGCGCCTCTCTCCTGTGGTCCCACAAGGACCTATTATTGCCCCTATCCTCTTCTCATTGTACATGCTACCACTTGGGTCAATTATAGCCAGGCACAACCTTTCTTTCCACTGTTATGCAAACAATTTACAAATTATCTACCATTGAAGCCAAATAGTAACAGTGCACAATGTTCTTTGTTTAATTGTATTGCTGATATTAAGCAGTGGTTGGCCCAAAATTTTCTTCGTTTAAATGATGACTAAATTGAATGCATTGTGTTTGGGGATACTGTGACGGCTGGCTTTGGCACCTTGTCTTCAAAGCTTAGTTCAACCGTCAGAAATCTGGGAGTGACCTTTGACAGTAATCTTTAGCATAATACCAACTGTTCCGTGCCTGAACAGTCCGTTCCAGCGCTTCCAAGGCAGCTGGACCAAACAAATCCCCTGGTACCACAGGAACACTACGGAGGGTCCGACGACATGTTTCAGTCAACGTAGACTGCGCCAGCCAGACCTGTCGACGAGCCTGAACCAGAATAGACATTATGCGCCCAAGCACCCTAATCATCAGCGCAAAAGCCTGAAGTGCTGTAGTGGCCCCACTAGAGTCCTGTAGGGATGAAGAGAGGGCAAACATGAGGTGCACCAAAGAATTGCCAAGTCGGCCAGCTTGCACCCCGGCGTTATAAGCTTTACAGAGGAAGTCATCTGTAACACGGCATTGAGCTCTCGGTCACTGAACACCACGATGCAGAGCCTCATCTGGTGACACAATGACTGAGGCCACAGCAGGTTCAACCGCAGGCATACAATCCAAGCCTGCTTTAACTGAGTCATGCATAGCTGCCAACACGCAACCATCTGTGGAGAGGCGGGAAAAGGCTCTAGGGTCCTGCCAACAAGCATGTAACTGCTTCAGGTACTCCTCTGATGGAGGGACAGAAGGGAGAAGGGGCCCGTCCACGCCTGAAAAAGGCGCTTCCAGGAGTGGACGTCCAACTGCAGCTGCCTCAATGCCATATGCATGATGTCCCACATAGAGCTCTCACTCGACCCACTAGCTGCACTCTGACACAAAGAGAGTGAGCCAGTCTCTGCCTCTCACTTTAGGAGTGAGGAGGGGGCGCCATCATCTCGTGCAGAGGCAGCCAAAGACAACACGTCCTCCTCCGAAGCCAACTCAAGCATGGGTGGAGAAGAGAATCCAACCAACAATGGATCCAGCTGGCATGCCTGAAAAAGGGATTTCATTTCTGCATTTGTTTGCGTTTGTCTGCAGAATTGGCAGAGACTGTGGCCTCATTCTGGCGCTTCAAGCGCCTAGGGAGGGCCACCTGCCCAGAAGGTGGAAGGTCATTGCCAACCTCGGGGCGCAATTGGACCAGCCGAGTCACCCTCACAGCACGGGGCATGTAACTGCAGTTCATGCAGGAATTCTCTGATAGGGCCTCCACCAGGTGATCATGCCCAAGGCAGGCAGGGCACAGGTCGTGGCCATCATCTGCCTGAAGCACGGCCCGAATACAGGACGACAAACCAAAACTGGGAGAGAGGGTGAAAACACTACCGTCACCAATTAAAGCAAGCAAACTTAAATGCTACCACAGGTAGCTCAATTCAACACTGAATAAGTTGTTGGCTAAAATTGGGAGAGTGGGCGAGACGCTACCGTCAACAATTAAAGCAATCAAACTTAGATGCTACCACAGGTAGCTCAATTCAAAACTGAATAAGTTGTTGGCTAAAATTGGGAGAGGGGGCGAGACGCTACCTTCACCAATTAAAGCAAACAACAACCGTAGAGGCTAACACAAGTAGCTTAATGCAAAATAGAGTGAGAGGTTAGCTACAATCAAGAAAGGGGGCGAGACGCTACAGTCACAAATCAATGAGAAACAACAACCGTAGAGAGGCTAATAGGTAGCTAAGCTCCAGTGTGTGTATCACAACACAGTGATCAGAAACTGAGTCGGGATGGGAGGCGCAAACGCCATCATCAACAACAAACAGAAGTACCTTGACCGAAGATCAACCCGTCGCAGCCCCTAGGAAGGCAAAATACCGCTACTCCAGCCAACAGGCAATCGGGCGTCCAACGACGATGAAATGATAAAGAAAGGCTGATGCCATGCAAGCGAACCACACACGAGAAGAAAAGGGACAGAGTGTTGGATGACGTCAGGCTATATAGCCTCTGATTGATCATCCGACATATCACAGGTGTGACTCTGTTGGTATTACTACTCGAATGGCGGGACATTCAGTGCTTTCAGCTCCGCCCTTGGGCGGTCAGTAGGGATGAAATAGAACCACAGTTTTGGTTGTTGACTGACATAAGATGCAAAGTGCATAGTAAAGCACTGACTGGTGATTTGGGTGAGGTTTGGCAACTACACTGCCAGTGGCATCTAAATACAGCAAACAACTGTTACTCTTCTGTAGGTTGTAAAGAACTGGAATTCAGAGTAGGAGTGCATGATAAAAGAAGACATTGCTATATATTGGATACTGCTGTGCTTTAGTTTTGAACTAGTTTTTTCTGCATCCTGTTTCTGCTGAATTTCAAAACGTGTCGAAAGTTACGTATGTAACTACGGTTCTATGAATCCTGGATGACCGCCAGAGGCGGTGCTTCAAGCACTGAATGATACATCTCGCGCATGCACAGGTCGAGTGTTTATTCCAACGAAGTCACTCGTGACCCCTGATGACCCCGGGGAACCTTTATCTTCCAGTGACATCAGAGGATCTGTTCCTACAGAATCTTCTCGTGAGTACACAAGGATTCTGAGTGACAGAACGCTCTGGCGGTCATCCAGGATTCATAGAACTGTAGTTACATACGTAACTTTTGTTCTATTTCATCCTCACCCCTGTCCAAGCACCATGTAGTGAACAGCCGCCACCGCTGCTCATAATGTGCCCGGGTAGAAGGTGCCCTCGCATTTAGGATGGTATGGCAGACATCGCCAGAGCACTCAGTCAGCAGCGGGTCGGGCCCTGCAGTGGCCAGACCCACAGCTGCAGGCGGGAAGGGTCGGGATGCCAGATTCGACCCTGAGACAGGAGATCCCTCCTGTCGGGGAGGTGCCTTGGGGAACCGCTGCAGAGCCTGTGCAGCAGTGGGAACCACCTCCTCCCTGGCCAAAAGGGGGCTACCAACAGCAGCCTGTGGCCCTGCTGGAGGACCCTCTGCAGTGTCGGGACAATCAGAAGGATCGGCGGGAAAGCATAGAGGAGAACCTCTGGCCAGTTGTGGGCAAGAGCATCCTGGCCCAGAGGACTGCTCTCCTCTGTCCAGGAGAACCAGAGGGGGCAATGGCTCGACTCCTCTGAGGCAAAGAGGTCCACATTTGCTCTGCCGAAGGTGGTCCAGACATTGAGAACCACCTCCGGATGAAGCTGCCACTCCCCCGGCGGAGGTTTGCAACGGGAGAGCAAGTTCGCCGTCTGGTTTCCTTCCCCGGGCAAATACATTGCCCTCAGGCTGGCTAGGCATGGTGCTGCCCACAGCAGGAGGTCCTGGGATGCCTGCAGCAGCAGTGCAGACCTGGTGCCACCTTGGTGGTTTATGTGGGAGACGGCCGAAACATTGTCCGACCGCACAAGTACATGCTGGCTTCTCAAGAAAGGGAGGAACGCCTGCAACGCCCTGTGCACAGCCCGCAGCTCCAGTGCGTTGTGCTGCGAGTGGTCCCACGCCGGACACAGCCCCTGAGCTGTCCAGTTTTGCCACACGGCGCCCCAACCTAAGAGGGAGGATCCGTCGTGACTGTCTCCCGACGGGATGCAATGGAACCCATGGGCATGCCCTGGAGCAGCCTGGCTAGAGCCGTACGAATGGCGGCTCCCATAGAGCAGTCCTCAATAACACTCACAGAGCTACGGGCCGAAGAATGGGAGCCCGCTGCAGAGGGACGGGAGGCTTCGTCTTCCGGGAGCACGTCCGACGCGTAGTCCCGAAACATAGTAGCCGAAGCTGCTATGGAAAACGCATCCTCCTCCGACCCGAAGGAGTCCGTCAGAGGAACAAGAGCATTTGGCTGGCTTGCCCCAGTCCCAGGCTGGAGGGCCAGGAGGGACTTCATGCTGTCAAGCTCCGCTGTTAGCTGATCCACTCTGGAGGTAAGCCCGGACCCCTTAGCCCTCTTCCCGGAGGTGGGGCCTGCAGTCTCAGCAGGCCGGGGTCGGCTAGACCGAACTTTGGGCCAGCCGCTGGTTTTATTTATGTATTTTTATATATATATATATATATATATATATATATATATCTCAATACCTTAAACCTCGAATTTAGGGCACCACCTCCTGTAATTGTTTAACTTGTTTAAGTTACAGTCCAGAGAGGACAACTGTTCAGATAATAAGATGGGTAGTCTCATTCTGACGTCGATTCTATTTGAAGTGACAACCGGCTTAATAAACTGTCCGTGACGCGCTTAAATGGATTACTTACAAACATTTATTCAGCATTGCACAGGTATATAGGTGTATAAACAATTGATAAAGAGACAGAATATGAATTATTTGCAGTATTCAGAACGGCATACGGAGGGAAGGAAGGAAGCAGTTTAACTAACAGGGTTAATTATCAAAATGTGGCTAAATCTGGTTCGTAACACGGGTATTGTACCACTATCTTCTGCCGGCGGATGTCTGCTCATTCGTTGCTAGGAAGTATTCATCATATCCACGGCTTCAAAAGATCTCAAACTCAGCCCCTTACTTTGTCGTAGAGGAGCGTAAGAGATCACGTGGTTCTTTCCTTCTGATGAGCGTCGATGTCGAAGGCTGTGTTTCCGTGGTAACCAGCGGGATGACGTCGAATCGACTTCTTCTTCTTCTTGGGCCGGGCTGTATGAGTTAACAAACACTCCCGTGTATCGGACCAGATTTTAAAAGGGGGAAAGTCTAAAAAAATTGGGAATTAATAGTTACGGAGTTAAACAGAGAGGACAAGAGAACAAAGGGAGTGGTCAAGGCTTGGAAGACCACTGGGAGGTCCCAGAGTTGCGAGTTGAAAAGTGAGAGCAAAAGTTGTAAGAGATCGAGCCTCCTGGCGCCTCTGCTTTTAAGCTCGAGATCACATGTCAGCTTTCGTCCAATCAGCGTTCAGCTGGCTTTTGACCCAAAGGAAAAAGGGGGGGTTGACCAAGCTGAACTCATAAGACAAAAGGGGTTAATTCCTGCTTCTTCCTTATACCGTATTTAACTCATATGGCATTGATTTTAGACAATATAATGTTCCTAACAGACAATGTTGCATATGAGCATGGAACAGTTATCAGCATACAATACTTCGTATTATCATGATAGAAATGGTATGACAACTTTTGGTTACTGTTAACTAGAATAATCTGCAGCTCTTTGAGTAATACCTGTGGAATTAACACCATTGGGTTATGCATTGTACATAATGAGAACATTAAAACAGCCATAGTTATAAGTGTCCTTGGTCATTAGGCTGACATAGTGAAAAGTGTCCGTCATCCGTGTCCTTTGGGTGGCGCTGTGGTTCCACGGAAGAATTTCTATTAAATCCAATATTCCATAACTTGGTAAATACTTCATGTAAAAGAATGGCGAATGTTTCAAAATGATCTGTAGATTTATGCAGTTCCAATTTTAACAGTTTTATTCCAGGAAACGTGAGGATTATGGTTGATTCTTATTCTTCTAAAAAGTAGAGAGTTGAACATTCCTTGGCTGGTAAGATGAGAAAAGGAGGTAGACGCAGCTGTTTCCTTATCAGGTGTCCTGCATAATTTATTATTCGTAGCTGGTTTGGGGGAGCGAAGACTCAAAACAAAGGACCCCATTTGTTTGGATTCACATCTGGCTCCGTTATCTCCTTTGAGCTAATCCGTTGAAAGGGTCGTGAAAAGGGGATGTTTCTTGATGTCAAGAAAGGTTGGATCTTTATGTAAACATCTCCGTTCTCTGTCTTTCCTGAGAGCACGCTACATATCCCCCACTTGATTCGGAGGGGTTCTGGGGAGATCTCGGAATCACGGAGGAGTAATCCCAGTGGTCTCAGGTTCAGAGGTTGAGGTCTTCTCTGAGGTGGCTGTGTTGGCGTTTCTATATCGCTAGCTTGTAGTACTGTTTTACTGTAAGACTTATAGAATTAGAAAAACATATAAAAAGATATAACGAATTTAACTACGCTTTCTTAAGGGACTATAGTCATAGCCTGAAACTAATGTCTAACCTATCTTCTAGCTAATTCTTTATAAAAGGGTAAATAGACTAAGTAACAAAGAAAAATCAAAAAAGAAGGGGGGAAGGTGACAGAGTTGGCTTAGAGCTATACTTCGTTCGCTAGTTCGTGGACTGCGGGTGAATATATGACTCTGGGTTCTCCCAATTCTGTCTCCTCATCAAAATTCACTAGATCGGTGGCGTTTTGGTTCTGATCTGGCTTCTTACGTTTGTTACGTCTCGTGGTCCATTTAAGGAGGTTAATTTGGCCCTGGAGGGCGTTAGCGCGTCGAGAATATAGGTATGCGATTCCGAAGGTGAGGAAGTAGCCTAGGGCAACCAAGGTCGCGGTTACTGTGTCGGGGCCTGACCATGAGTAGGATATAGTTGGACGGTGAGGTTTGTTGCTGGAGGTTATCTCTTTCAGCACGTTCTCTATGGGACTGACGTCAATGGTTTTAAAACCTTCAAATTGGATTTGAGTGACCGTGTCTGCGTCAAGCTCCAGGGATTGCTTCGAGTAGAAATCGGAGATTTCTATTTCCCCGTCGTATTGGTCAGGATTAAGGTGATAAAGGGCCAGGTCTCCTACGTGAAGGATTGCGCCTTCAGGAACTGTGACCCACAATGTGCGGTTTGGTAGTTCCATTTTGGTAGACGTGTCGTGTTGATCGTAACTAATAGTGGCGGTCTTCGCTGGAGTGTTAACCAACCAGCGACTTCCCACAATTTCCGCTTGGGTGTTTTAGTTACTTGATATTTTGGTGTGAGTTGTTTGGCACTGGGAGTCTTCGGTGAGAAGTTTAAGTCCACAGAGGCCCCCAGTGTCGTCTCTAACGAATGGTTTGCTGGGGCAGAGGTAATGAATGTCCCTAGTAAGGGTGCACATTTTTAAATTGGGCGCGAGGTACAAATCTGGAGAACTATCGTGGTACGCTACCACTGTTGGTGTGTGCACTTTAATGTGGGTCTCACCTTTCCAGATTCTGACGTTGATGACGTCTTTTAGTCGGTAGATGTTGTCGAGGGTAACTATGGGAAGATTAATGAGGAAGGCTATTTCGCGGGCTTCGGGATTTACGAAAATGGGAACTGCGCTGCCTAGTGTGTAAGGTAGATGTGCTTGCAAGGGGTTAACAATTTCTCTAGTGGCCGTGGACAGAATGTCCTGTACTACGGCTAGCGACACTAGGTACGGAGGGATTTTTCCCATAGCTAGAGTATCAACTGAGGAGCTAACATCTCTTATCAGGTCAGACATGAGCATAGTTACCAGCTTTGTGTGAGCATAATCAACCTTTAAAACTCCCAGCAGTGTTTCTTCTGCTGCGACTGTCTTCATCAGGGTTTCACTATGGGAGTTCAAAACCAAGACTGTCCCTTCCACAGTTTTGGTCACCGTGCTGAGCTGTCCTCTCTGCAAATCTAGTTGCTGTTGGATGCCCGGGATTTCACCCTGCAACACACCCATATGACGCTTTATCGCGGCAATGTTTACGGCATTCACGGCTGACGCCCCCAAACTGAATAGGGAGCCGACGGCGGATGCGGCTGCCAGTAGTCCCCCAATGAAGCGTTTCTCCCTTCTGTTCGCCCCACTCAGTTGTGATTGAGTGATGGTGAACTTCTGGAGTTGTTGCAACATATGGGCGCTCGGTGGAAGAGTGATGACTTCTCTCTTCCACCGAGCGCCGGCCCACGAAGTCAGTTTGGCGGAGCTAGGCACGTTCCTCATGCACAGCACATTAGGACTGAACCGGACATACACCTTCTGGGTGTGTAACCGGCAGTTGGTGATCAGGAGGCCGGGTTGTTCCTTTAGAACAATTCCGGAGTCTGGTCCTGGTTCTACGATCTCAGTCCAAGTGGGAATAGTTGCCAGTCCCATCGTCGCAAGTACGAGCCAGAGTGTCATCATCCTGGTGAAAAACAGTGTGATGTAGTCTGATTTGGTTTCTGTGGACCCATTTCGACTTGGCTTCTTTCTGTCCTTGGCTGATTTTTATCTGATACACCACTGGTGACAGTTTTTCGGTGATCAGGTGGGGTCCTGTCCATCAAGGAAGGAACTTTTTGGCCAGCTTTCCAACCTTGTGACTCGTCTGTTCACCGGTTTTGGTGAAGTTGTAGTACCAGACCTTGTCCCCCACTTGGAGTTCCTCCTGTGAGGCTTTTTGGTCATAATAGCTCTTTCTTCCCTCGACCGATTTTTCCAGGTGTTTCTGAGCGAATGCAAAGGTTACCTGTAGGTGTCTGCTGAGGTCCTTCATGTACTGATGAGTGGTGTACGCTGTTGCTACACTGGCTTCACCTGGTTGGTAGAGCACATGCAGTGGCATTGTCATCTGTCTGCCTGTCATCATTTCAAACGGGGAGATTCCCGTTGCTTCGTGTGGTGTTGCTCTGATGGCCATTAAGACCAACGGCAATTTTACATCCCAATCTCGTTGGTTGGATGCAACATACTTCTTAAGTATGTTCACCACAGTTCGGTTGGCTCGCTCTACTTGACCTGAGGCTCGCGGGTGATAACTGATGTGAAAGTTTGCTTTCACACCCAGAGCTTGCCACAACTGTTGCATGACTTCTGCCGTGAAGTGTGTTCCTCTGAGTTGACACGACTTGGAAGGCCGAATCTTGAGAACACATGGTTCATGAGCAAGTAGGCGGTAGTTTCAGCTGTATCGTTTGCAGCTGGTAGGCATTCTACCCATTTGGTGAATGCACATGTAACCGTGAGGAAATATTTGTTGCCTCTGGTTAATTTGGTGAGAGGTCCCACCCAGTCAATTTGGAGGTCTGACCATGGGAATGAGATGCCTCTCCTCTGCAACGGAGCCCGGTGTATCGGGTTTGTCGGCTGAAACTGACAACACACAAGGCATCCTTTGATGTAGTCAGCTACATCTTTTCTCATTTTTGGCCAGTATGCCACTTGTTTTAACGCGCTGTATGTTGCTTTGACACCTTTGTGTCCAGCCGCGGGAAGGTCGTGTGCGTGCACGAGCATCACCCCCCTTTGGTTTCGAGGGACCACGAACGCAGGTGAAGAGAGTGCGTCGGAAACATGAACTAAGACACCTTTGACCAACCGCAGGGCTGATCGAGTGGCAAAGAGTTTCTTTAAATCAGGGATGTCATTGAGGTCAGACTCAGAGGGTGTGTTTGAGTCGTCAGACACGAACGACACCATTTTATTGATGGCAGGGTCAAGAGATTGAAGGGTGACCAGATCAGTGTCGGTGAACGCTGGTTCCACTGACACTGATCCATCGTTAGATGTCTGGGCGGGAGGGTTCGTTTTTGTTTTGGAGCGCGTCACTACATAGACCTGTGGTTCGGAGGAGTCCGCGGTGGCTGCGGGTAGCCACGAGGGATCCAGTGACCAGGGGATGCCATGCATCGCTCCCTGTTTTGCCAAGGAATCAGTTAGATCGTTCAGTTCTTTGTCTTGCCCCGGAACACGTGAGTGGCCTCTGACCTTGTGTGTAGTTGAGTAGTTGCAGACTCCTAAGAAGCTGCGGAGCTCAGAGACGTTTGAGGGAACTTTGATGTTACTGATGCCCTGGATGCGGTTAACTTGTGGCTCGACACCACTTGGTCCTACTAGGAGACCGACGTAGTCTACTTTGGTTTTGCACCACTGACATTTTGAGAGTGATATTTTTGCACCCGCAGTGGTGAGTTGACCCAGGACATGGTCGATTTCCTGAATGTGTGCATCCAGGCTGGGGCTACGGAGAAGAATGTCATCGACGTAGATGAGGTTACCTCGTTCGCTGGCATCAGGACATGCTTTGTTCAGAAATATGTTGAATTCAGCAGGTGAGTTGGCGTAGCCAAAGGGACACCTGGTGAATGTATACTGACGGCTAGCGAACGTGAATGCCAACTTGTGTTGGTCCTCAGCGTGTACTGGAATGGTCCAGAAACCCGACGCCACGTCTAGAGTGGAGAAGTATTTGGCATTTTTAACACGAGGAAGTTCTTGTTCGAGCTGAGTCATTGGCCACCTCGAGAGAGGGACCTGTTGGTTGAGTTTTCGATAGTCGATCATGAGTCTCCATTTTCCATTGGGTTTCACGACCGACCAGAGAGGTGCCGAGTAAGTGCTGTTACAAGGCCGAAGGATCCCGTTTTTCAACAGGTCATCAATTATTTCCTGAATAGGTTCCTGTGATGCTAGAGGAATCTTATACTGACGCACAAAAGTTGGCGGTGCGTCTGGTGGAGTAGGAATGCGCATTGAGTGGATTGTGGTTAAACCACAATCCGAAGAATCAAGTGAGAAAAAGTCCTGATATTTGAGAAGGGTTTGGCGTAGCTTGTCGCGTTCTTCGTCATTAACGAGAGCGTTAGCTTGCGTTACCACTTCTTCGATTCGATCAGCAACATTAGGGGATGGCCCTGTTGTTACTTTTTCCTGTGCGTCGGGAGAGTCTGGGGTTGATGTAACCGCCAAGACGTCAATCGTGTGAAGTGTCATTTGTTCATCATGACTAAGATCGATGCGACTGACTGAGTTCTGGTCGAGAGTCACGACCGAAAAGAGTGCGATCGCCCTTGAAGGTTTTGTGTAGACAACCTGGGTTGTTTGATGTTTTGGAAGGAGTGGAGTTGGGATTTGTCCCAGTATTGGGATGCCCAGCTCAAAGTCATGGAAGTCAGTACTGATAAGCCAGCCCAGTGGCGTGCCTTTTGGGATCAGTATGGCTTCCTCACCGATGTTGTTGATCAGCAAGAATGTGGTCCTAGAATTTAGGCCCAAAAGAGGAGTTGCTTCCAGGGACAGTCCAAGCTCGAAGAACAGTGGCGAAGGTTGAAACAGAGCTTGTGAGTGGTTAAGACTCTGGCCCGGTTGCATGCATATCCGGAGAGGGACATTCGCCGTGCGTGCTGGTATTGTGGCATGTTGGAAGTTAGCTACTTGACATACCTCTGGAATTGTCTGTCCTGACTTCAGGTTGTCTGCGTCAGGCAGATAAGAAGAATCACGCACGGGTGTTAGTGACCACAGAATGTTATTTACTGTGTCAATTTGGACTCCCAGTCTCACCAGTATATCGCTTCCTACGTACACTGAGTGTGGAAGGTCGGGAATAACCAGAAAAGTGTGAACCAGCATTCTGTTATTCCACTTTAATGTGAGAGCACAAACACCCATGGCAGTGAGTGTTGTGGTTGGTGTTGGATCTGATGGGAAACGGAAGGTCTTTTTCACCATCTGGAGATTGGCGTTTTCTCGTGCCAGTGACTCATATAGATCCTTAGTGATTGCGGATTTATCAGCCCATAAAGCTATAATCACTTCATCTATCTGCGACTTTTGCAGTTCAAGACCCCCGAGCACCTGTGGACAGTACTCGTCCTGCGTGGCTGACGGTTGTAATGCACACAGGAAAGTGTCTCGTTGTGTCGCGAGCTGCGTCACCAGGTTGTCAGGGTCGGCCTGAGTGGCTGGACTGCTGTGGACAACCTCATCGTGTGTTACGGTTTCGGACGGCTCGAGTGAAGTTATCTGTTGGACAGAGTTATGCTTTTCACTTTCAAGGACATAGCAGCTAAAATCTTCATTGTACGGAAAAGTAATCGTCAGAGGTTCTCGCACCTGTGCCCACACTTTCAATCGTTTGAAATCGAGTAAAGGCTCAAACCGGTTCAGAAGATCTTCTCCGACAAGCAAAAGAATGGACTCAAGCGATGACACATATACAGGATGAATCAGAGTCATTGGTCCGATTGACAGTTGTATCAGAGATACCGCTGACAGAGTGGTGTTATTAGAGGCGTACGGGCGCACTTCCAGAGAGCAAGGTTGGAGTTTTAACTCTTTATTGCCGTGGTTTGCTGCCTTACGAACTCTGTTAAAGAGAGATAGAGACATTAAAGTTATATCCGCGGCGGTGTCGAGGAGAGCTTCATGTCTCAGCACATCTTCCAAGGTTAATGAGATGTAAAACTTGCGTGCGACTCCCTTTTCAGAGAGGTTGCACAGAAATTGGTGTACAGGTGGTTCAACTTGTATCAGAGAGACATCCTGGTCAGAGGAGATCTCTTTTTGATCCAGCTGTACAACCAAGACTGCGCTAGGTGGGAGAGGATCTTTCGCCTCTTCTTCTGTGCTGTTCACAGGAGCTTGTGACTCTGTTTGAGCCTGTTGTGGGTCCAGCTCAGATTCTGGAGTTGGCTCGGCTGCTCGTTCTGGCTGTGAAAGGGAATCAGCTGGCAGAGCCAGGTTCTGTGTCACAGTGGTTATGGACAGAAGATCAGACTTTTTGTTAACTTTCTTTTCTTTCATTTCTTGCAACAAACGTTTAATATTGTCTATTTCATCCTGGCTGAGACCAAAGGCTTCTTTTTCCTTTTCAGATCTCATGCCTGGAGAGTCTTTGTTGCTCCTTTTGTGTGAATCAGTCGATTCCTGTTGAGGTAATTGGGACCATTCCGTGCGTGGATGTCTGTCCCGAGGCCTATTTTTATAGTCACCCTGATTCTCCCGAGCTGGGTATTTGGGGAACCGGTTTGGGAAGAACTTTCCTCTGTGAGGGTTAAAAGGAGGTTCGTTGTGTTCTGCACGTGAGTAAGATCGCTCTTTACTGGGTCAGTGAGGTTTCGAGTAGCCGTCTCTCGGATGAGACGGTTGAGTCTGTGATGTCTTGTGACTTTCACTAGACCGCTGTGGTCGGGTCTCGTGACCAGTTGCCTTACCCCTTTGGGCTCCTTCGAGCTCCATAGGTGGTTGTTCGGCGTTCAGTGTCAGAACAGTAATATGTTCTGGCTGCTTAGCTTGTCTATGTTTCTGGAAACCTAAAGTGGCCCACTCACGGAGCTGCACAATTGTGGCTGTACGCGGATTAGCCATGACCCCCAAGTGGTGACTAGTAATGGGATGGAGATTTTGGATGAAGAGAGTTTTGAAATTTATATCTTCCTCCATTCCCTTGTCGTTGCGTGAGCCAAAATAAGCTTTGAGGAGACGGTAATAGTACTGCTGAGGCAGCTCACTACGTCCCTGCTTAATCATCATGGCGGTACTTAGACCAGACTGAGACAGCTCATCTGAAAATTCCCTCTCCATCGTTTGACAGAGAAGTGCATAATCATTTTGGATGGAATCAAGCTGACGTTCTATGAATCTACTTACTTCACGGCTGGACGTGATTTTAATCAAGTAGATTTTGTCCGTAATGGATGCGTTTGGAAATCGACGCAAATAGAAGTCAATATCATTTAAGTAAGCTCGGGTGTCGTGTGGCCCCCCAGGAGTGGGTTCGAACCTTGGCACATTGCGAGCGATTTTGTCTAATTCTCGGTCAGAAGGTCCCAACGGTGTGTGGTTTCCCAGAGCAAAGACCGACTGATCCAGTCTGGTTGGTTCTGGGGACTCACCGTGGGTTCTGAAAGGATTTGGGGTAGCTGGCCCTGTTGGAGGAAAGAACGACTCCCCCTGGGCTCCCTTATAGCTAAGACAGCCTTCCTTTTCTGGTTGAGAGGGATCATGCATTTTCAGTTTGCGTTCAGCCTCCAAGGACTGACGTAAATCTCTTTTGGCATTTATCAACTCTTCTGTTAGGCGTTCGTTTTGCTGATACGCTTCATTGATTTTGTCTTTAGCTTCGCAGAGGTGTTCCTGTAAAAGCTGTATCTGTTTTTGTTTAGCACTGAGATGCGTCTCATAGGATGCAACTTCAGTGTTCAAATCCTGCACTGTCTGCAGGGCGTCGTGGAGAGGTTGCTGCGAGTCCTAATGGGCTTTATTAACCTCTTCCAGTTTAGTTTGGTTAGCCAGCAAGTCTTGTTGGCACTGTTGGAGCGATTCCCCAAGCTCCCCGTTTATCCCTTTTAGTTGATTCATATCTCTGTCTGATTGTTCAACCTGGGTTGTTAATTTCTTTATTTGGTCAGCAGCCTGGCTTGCTGTCCTTTCAGAGACGTCTAATTTATGTTGGAGGAATTTCTTTTCCTCCTGTAATTGCGTTATTGTTTGCGACCGAGTTTTGAGTTTTTCAGCGGCTTGCTCCACCACCTTGTGTGCATGTTTGAATTGCGCGGAGAAGACGACGGCTAAGCTCCCCAATAACTTTGTTAAAGTTTTGTCTTTGGTCGTCTTCGCTTCCACTCCTGCTATTAGTTCTGACACTATTGCCCCGAGCTTGTTGGGGTCAGTGCCTGTTATTTGGTTGACATAACCTGGAATTAGCTCTTCGGTCAAATACATCAGGGTGTTTTCCATGGCTTCGAATGGATCGTCCTGACTGGACGTGTCAGAAGTCATGTTGATTTGTCGAGAAAAGTTTTTTGTTAATCTATTTGTTTAGGCGTAACTGTGGTAAGCAGTTAGGCAAGTTATAGACTAAGTTTGGCGTGTCTGGAAGAAAGGAAGGAAAGAAAAAAAAGAAATATTAAAAAAATTTTTAAAAATAATAAAATATTAAAAATTAAAAAAAAAAAAAAGTTAATGATCAAAAATAAAATTAAAAGTTTATCGCTTAAAATGATTTAATTCAAAATTGATTTTGAAATTAAACTTAAAACAAAAATTAAATAACAACAAGATGGAAATAATCAACCAAAAGAAAATTTAAAAAAAAGTATTCCTTAATAAAATCTATCTTACTTGATTAAGCCAAATTATTGATAAGTTCTTTCCTTCTTCCAAGTGTCATTCCTTTTCTAATGATGTTAATTTTGGGGTTGCTGATTGGGGTGTCACAATTTAGGAGTTATGGATATAATCCACCGTTTTAGGTTGACTCTCTTTTAACCTTAAAATCAGTTACTGTTGAGTTTTCTGATTTTTTTTTTTTTTTTTTTTAAATTTCCTATTTATTTAAGAATAGTTTTTCTCTTAAACCCTTAAACAAGTTATGCAAACAGTCATTGTTAGTACAGGAATTAGTTGTGAACCACGTGATTGCTGTTCAATTCAGTCACTTCACCACAAGTTACAATGGCGCTAGTCAGATTTGTTAGTCAAACACCATTTCCCAGAATTCCTTCACTTTGTTGTAATTAACCAAGCTACCAGCAGATGATGCTAAGGCTCGTTCTTGCGTTATTTGCAGCGGACTTCCGGGGGAAGAGTGAGAAAGTGCTGACGTCAGATGTTGACGACTTTGGCACCTCCCACTCAGGAAGTCTCAGTCCAGCGTGTGTGGCTTTTAGCCCACAGCAATTTAGCTTTGCAGAATCAACGCCAAGCTTTTAAACATCAACATTCATGTCACAAGCAAAAAGAAACACAGCTTTCAGCAACAGCTTTGCGAGACGCGGCGGTCTCCAACTTTCCACCTTAAACTTTTAAGGGGCTTCCAGCACGTCAGTTCTTCTACCGACGTGCTGACTCAATTGGGCTCGTGAGCGTTCTACGAACACCAAGTTAAAACAGACTTGCCTTTAGGCACTTCAACTCTTCAAAATTGACTATAATTACCCTCTCTTCGGGGAGTCACAATACACGCCGTAGGCGTCACTTTTCGGTCACGGGAAGCTTCGCCGTGCCGTATACTTCTCCTGGCTGATTTGTAAACAAACCAGCTGCTAGGCTAGGTAGCTACACTAGCTTCGCTCGGAGTCCTGAGTTAAGTAGACGATCACCGGAATCTTGCGGCTGGTCGTCTCTGTTCCTCAGAGTGGTTAAATCAACGTTGGATACTCGCAATCATTAATCCCCACTTGGCCATATATTATTGAGCGTTTTTAACACGCTCCTGCATGCAATATTACTTCAGGGGGAAGCACATCCAGGCGGCGCTGGTGCGTTCCGTTTCTGTGTTCTTGTAATACTTTCTTACTACAAAAACAATTCAAACAACAAGTTTATGCGTCCATAAAGTTCGTTATTTGGCTCTTATATCTTTACTCTCGTTAACTCTCAATTGCTGGAAACAAGAGTTTGTGAAAATGCTCACACATAGACAGCTTTGCTAAGCGCGGTTATTTAGCAAAGGCCTCACACGGACGGAACCATAAATATGAAGCGTTATTGGGCGTTTATATATGTTTTAAATATAAGGATTTATAAGATGTTAACACAGTCTCAATACCTTAAACCTCGAATTTAGGGCACCACCTCCTGTAATTGTTTAACTTGTTTAAGTTACAGTCCAGAGAGGACAACTGTTCAGATAATAAGATGGGTAGTCTCATTCTGACGTCGATTCTATTTGAAGTGACAACCGGCTTAATAAACTGTCCGTGACGCGCTTAAATGGATTACTTACAAACATTTATTCAACATTGCACAGGTATATAGGTGTATAAACAATTGATAAAGAGACAGAATATGAATTATTTGCAGTATTCAGAACGGCATACGGAGGGAAGCAGTTTAACTAACAGGGTTAATTATCAAAATGTGGCTAAATCTGGTTCGTAACACGGGTATTGTACCACTATCTTCTGCCGGCGGATGTCTGCTCATTCGTTGCTAGGAAGTATTCATCATATCCACGGCTTCAAAAGATCTCAAACTCAGCCCCTTACTTTGTCGTAGAGGAGCGTAAGAGATCACGTGGTTCTTTCCTTCTGATGAGCGTCGATGTCGAAGGCTGTGTTTCCGTGGTAACCAGCGGGATGACGTCGAATCGACTTCTTCTTCTTCTTGGGCCGGGCTGTATGAGTTAACAAACACTCCCGTGTATCGGACCAGATTTTAAAAGGGGGAAAGTCTAAAAAAATTGGGAATTAATAGTTACGGAGTTAAACAGAGAGGACAAGAGAACAAAGGGAGTGGTCAAGGCTTGGAAGACCACTGGGAGGTCCCAGAGTTGCGAGTTGAAAAGTGAGAGCAAAAGTTGTAAGAGATCGAGCCTCCTGGCGCCTCTGCTTTTAAGCTCGAGATCACATGTCAGCTTTCGTCCAATCAGCGTTCAGCTGGCTTTTGACCCAAAGGAAAAAGGGGGGGTTGACCAAGCTGAACTCATAAGACAAAAGGGGTTAATTCCTGCTTCTTCCTTATACCGTATTTAACTCATATGGCATTGATTTTAGACAATATAATGTTCCTAACAGACAATAATGTTGCATGCGAGCAGGCATAAACACAAATATGAGCATGGAACAGTTATCAGCATACAATACTTCGTATTATCATGATAGAAATGGTATGACAACTTTTGGTTACTGTTAACTAGAATAATCTGCAGCTCTTTGAGTAATACCTGTGGAATTAACACCATTGGGTTATGCATTGCACATAATGAGAACATTAAAACAGCCATAGTTATAAGCAGGGCTCTCAAGTTTTCAAGTTTGCTTGGAGTGAGATTCGGGCAGGGGCCGGGCCATGTGCGTGGGGGGGTTTCTTTCGGGGTTTTTTTTTGGGGGGGGGGGGTCCCTTGCAGTATCCCATCGCCATAAACTAGCTACTTAAAGAACAAAGAAATTGTTTTATTTATACCAAAATCACAAATCTTCACTTTTACAATAAATTCTGCTATATTTTAAAATAAATTGTTTTAGGTATGAAAAGTCTTAACAAACAAAAAAACTGACAAATAAAATTAAGAAAAACAAACGTAACCCCAAATGGGCCCCTTGAGCAGTCCCTCTCTGTGTGTGTTTGTTTATGAGTGTTGTTGTAAGTGTTTGTGGCAGATTTTGATGCTTGATGACTGATATTGGGGGCTCCCATTTAAAGCACTGTGGCTCAATGTCAGCCATTTTCACAGCCATGATGGATGACAGAGCTCCATTCAGAGCCAACGTGTTCCTGGTCTTGGTTTTATTGAGC